>NW_027507903.1:457221715-457829215 GCF_037356315.1 Lithobates pipiens | reverse complement strand
TTTACTGTGTGGTGTGTTTACTGTGTACACTAGACTGGTGATCAGTGAGTAAAAAGCTGTAAAAAGCAGCCCATACTCACTGATCAGCAGCCGGCTGCAGCGATCTGCTCTCCTCTCCTCAGCGGTGACTTCCGTGTGAGGAGAGGAGGAGCCGATTGCCTAGCAACCGGCTGTTTGTTTACATCACATGACGGCCGTGATTGGACACGGCCGTCATGTGATCAGGAGGGCCAATCACAGAGCCCTCCTGCCGATCTGAGATGCGCCGTGTCCGGGTGACACGGGCGCATCGGGATCGCGCCGCTGCGCGGGCGCGCGTGCGCGCGATCCCGCTACTCCTGAATGACGTTCCTGAACGTCCTATCAGGAGTAGGCGGCTCCCACCCGGCCGTATATGTGCATTGGCCGGGTGGGAAGTGGTTAAATAGTCTGTTGACATGGTCTTTTTGATGTTCTACATAAAAATATACAGTACCATTCCCAGATAAAAACTCAAGTCCAGCCAAACGCTACTCAGCCATTCACAGCTCCCTGTGAATGGCTGAGTAGCGCTCAGCCAGACTCAATATTGTTCTGAAGTGGGATGGGAAGTCCCTGTAGGAGAACAGTGATGTATAATGTATGCTGTGTGTAGCTAAATCTACATATAGTTCACATTTCGCACATAGATGCTATATCTGTTAGACCAAGCTGATCTAAAACAAAGTATTTAAATGTCACTAAAATATGGAGATCAGCTTTAAAGTGCTATTAAAGCTTCATTTAAAAAAAAAATAACAAACATGTTTTACTTACCTGTTCTGTGCAGTGGTTTGCACAGAGCAGTTCTGATCCTCTTCTTTTAGGGTCCCCGCTGGTGCTCCTGGCTCCTCCTCTTCAAACAGTACTTCCAGAGAAAGCCGGTTGCCTGGGGGCACCGATACCTGCTTGCTCCCGAGCCGCTGCTCTATGCATCCAAAAGACACATAGAACAGTGTCTCAGCCATGTCTCCCCTCGCTCTCTCCTCATTGACTCACTGGCTGTGATTGACAGTAGTGGGGGTCAATGGCCTCCCGCTGCTGTCCCAACCAATGAGGAAAGAGAGTCCCAGGACAGCCAAGGCTATTGTCAACCTCACTGGTCTGGGGGGGCTCAGGTAAGGATTAGGGGCTGGGGCGCTGCACACAGAAGGTTTTTTACCTTCATAGAATGCATGAAGGTAAAAAACCCTCAGCCATTAGAACCACTTTAAGGCCCCGTTCACCCTTAGCTGTAGTGGGAAAAAAAAATTCTGCAACAAAAAATAATTTCTTAATTGCACCCCAGTCACAGGTAACAGACACACATTTTGCCATGCGTTTTCTACGCAAAATTTGCGCAAAACATGCATTGCTTATGTGTCGCAAAATTTGCTATTAGCTTTATTGGGTTTTTGGAGCAGGGGGAGACCCATCCAAATGAATGGTGCCTCTCCAAAAAGGCTCTAAAAAACCCACAAAAAGAACGCCCCAAAAACGCAACGCAGTAGCATCGCTCAAGTGTGCTCGGGGCCTAAGAAGCCATGATGTCACTTGAAAAAAAGCATGTAACCCACGACATAATTAATTTGAGATGAACAAAAAAACAAGACAGAAGAGAAGAAGATAATAAAAAGCAGAGAAGCTAAAAAATGTATAGGATAGGGGGGTTAAGTACCCAATGATTAAAATCACAAGTTGTCCCATAAATAACTGTTATGAGATAAGAAATAAACAATTATCAAATAAAGTTATGATATCATAATTCTCATAAAATAAATGTACAGTAAGAAGAAAAAAAAAATAGGATTTGACTTACAAGATACATATGGGGGTTATTTAAGAAAGGCAAATCCACTTTGCACTGAAAGTACACTTGGAAGTGCAGTCGCTCTAAATCTAAGGTTTAGATCTGAAATGAGTGGAAGCTCTGCTAATGTTATCATCCAATCATGTGCCAGCTAAAATGCTGTTTTTTATTTTCCTCGCATTTCTACCTCGGATCTACAGCCACTTTACTTCCAAGTGCACTTGCAGTGCAAAGTGGATTTGCCTTTAGTAAATAACCGCCTTAGAGTCCACTGTCCTGGTGACTCTTCTGGCTAACTATTATAAATATCTAAATCTTTTATGTTGAGTTGAGTTGCATCTTGATATAGCACGGTCTTACCCGTAGGCTCCTGACGAGCTTACAAACACATACACATACACAGATACTAGGGCCAATGTATAGAAAGGATCTGATTAACCTACCAGCATGTCTTTGTGACCCCCGAATATCTGACTAGGAGAGGGAAGGGTAGTGCTAAGATCCAATCAGGCTTTGCTGTATGCACTGGTGCTAACAGGGAACATGCTGACAGGTGGAGAAAACAGAGTGAGTATAACGGATGGCTTAGTAGCATTTTGCTGTTTGTTCATTGTTCAATGGGCAGGCAAGGCGGTGACCCCTCTATGTTCCTTAATCCATATGAATAAAGTTGATTCACCTAGATATGCTGTCTGGTAGAGGAGTATCACAAAAGTGGCTGCAGGGAATTACAAACCAGTTAGCAAATAAGACAGTTTACAAAGATGTAATTCAACTGTGCATTGAGCTGTTTCCCTGGAGTTTTGCTTTCATGTCCTGGGGAATTGAGTACAGTTCGCTGGATATTGTTTAGATTGTTGTCTCAGAGGTCTTTCAAATTAGTCACCCATAGGAGTATCGATTAATGCTCTTGTACAGATTAACAAAGACATAAACCCTAATTGACGGACATTTAGCACTGTGTATCATAAAAGTCGCCATTTTTAAAAATAAAATACTTATTTAAAAGAAAAAAAATGTATCCTTGGTTGCATCTCAGTGCTTCTGATCCCCTGCAATCTCTTTACAGTCACCAGTCTGCATGCCATCCACTGATGGCTGCATAGTATTTATCAGGGCATATCTTCTGATGGCGACAACAATGGACCACGACTGTAATGTATGTTATAACGGACACTTGTAGCTTCTATTGGAAGCCTGTGTGATAGGGTGCCAATGCAGACGCACAACTGGGAGACAGGGATAGAACACTGGAGTCGATTTACTAAAGCTGGAGAGTGCAAAATCTGGTGCAGCTCTGCATAGAAACCAATCAGCTTCCAGGTTTTATTGTCAAAACTTAATTTTTAACTTAAGCAACTGAAGTAAGTAACGGTTTCTATGCACAGCTGCACCAGATTCTGCACCAGATTATTGCACTCTCCAGTTTTAGTAAATCAACACCAGTGCGCCCCATGACAGGAAGTATATGAAGGAGGACCTTCATGGCAGGATCAACAGGATTCTGTATATATATATATATATATATATATATATATATATATATATATATAGCTACATTATAGAAAGAAAAAAAAAGAATAATGACTTTTGAAATAGCATTTTCTTGGTAAATCTACTGAAATAATGAAACCATAACAAAGTGTAGCAGTTTACTGCTTTGATCTATAAGACCTTTATCAATATGTGCACTCAGTAGGAGCTGTATATACTAGGTAGGGAAGAATTCTGTACGGAACATGATGTCCTGTAAAGCTATACTTCAGGATGAGGATTACGATAGGAGAATTTATGACCTCCATGTAAGAGGTTTAGTAATCCACCTGTGGAAATAGGCAATATAATAACACTCTATACATCTCCACAACCATCCCAGGGTATCATCTTTAGAGTTATGATGTGACAGTAATTATTGGAGTATTTTTCATGTGCGTAAGGAAGTGTCAAAGGGGCAGATTAAATGGATTTCTAACCATCTTCATATTTCTGTTAGTTCATTGCTGATGAAGAATTCATACAATAGAAATGTGACATGGGTAGAACATAATCATGCTAAAGCTTAATTCCAAAATCCTTTTTTCGTTTTGGATAGAGTAGAGAGGATTAGAACCTTTTTCAACGTTTTATTTCAGTGCTGGGACAAAAATGTTTTAATATTTTCTACTTGCCTTTATAATATAGAGAAAATGATATGTCTTGGAAGACAATACCCTAGAAGAAAAGCTTTATTTTACAGGCACATGTCAAAATATCTCTGCTAAAATGGGTTTGGGGCAATTATATTTTAAGGATAGGTTGCCTTTTTTTTTTTAAATTCATTCTCTTTCTGTTTTTCAACAGAACAAGCTGTCCTGCAGATATAGCAGTTAGAAGGTTAAGAGACACCATTTACCACTTACGGGGGTGCTTACAATGATCAGCTTTAATTTATTTATGAAAAATATTTTCTAAATGGAAAAAAATGTTGCTTCAACCAGGGTTCAAAATTTCAGGTCCTGAGCCACTAGCCAGGCGTTAAGAGTTACTCGCCACCAGTTGACCCACACAACCCCTCCACTACCCCACTGCTAAGTCCGCCCCTAAACACGCCCTCGTAAATTATCTCATGAAATTACACTGTTAAATGTTTTATGCAGAATTAAGTTCCAAAAATAAATAATAACAACTTTAACAATATTAACATAAAGCACATCAGTACCCATTAGTGCAGCCTCATCAGTGCTCATCAGTGCAGCCACACAGTGCCCATCAAATTCAGCTTTACGGGGCCCATAAATGCAGCCTCACTGTGCCCATCAATGCACTCTCACTGTGCCCATCAATGCAGCCTCACTGTGCCCATCAATGCAGCCTGACTGTGCCCATCATTGCAGGCTCACTGTGCCCATCAAATGCAGCTTTACGGTGCCCATGAATGCAGCCTCACTGTGCCCATCAATGCACTCTCACTGTGCCCATCAATGCAGCCTCACTGTGAACATCAATGCAGCCTCACTGTGAACATCAATGCAGCCTCACTGTGCCCATCATTGCAGCCTCACTGTGCCCATGAATGCAGCCTCACTGTGCTCATCAATGCAGCCTCACTGTGTCCATCAAATGCAGCTTTACTGTGCCTGTGAATGCAGCCTCACTGTTCCCATGAATGCAGCCTCACTGTGCCCATGAATGCAGTCTCACTGCCCATGAATGCAGCCTCACTGTGCCCGTGAATGCAGCCTCACTGTGCCTGTGAATGCAGCCTCACTTTGCCCATGAATGCAGCCTCACTGCCTATAAATGTAGCCTTACTGCCCATGAATGCAGCCTCACTGTCCGTAAATGTAGCCTTACTGCCCATAAATGTAGCCTCACTGTGCCCATGAATGCAGCCTCACTGTGCCCATGAATGCAGCCTCACTGTGTCCATGAATGCAGCCTCACTGTGCCCCATCAAATGCAGCTTTACTGTGCCCATCATCAATACAGACTCACCATTTTCTGGGTGATGGATCACACACACACAGCGGGTATCCCCCTCTGTGTGTCACGGAGCACGGTCTGTGTTCGGCGGCGCTGTAACAAGGTCCCGCCCCCCCAGACCGGCTTGTGTGATAGGCGGAACACTGATTCAATCAGTGTTCCATCTACTAGAGGAGGAGGAGAGAGAGAGGGATGGGAGCGTTGCAGCCTCAGCTCTGCTCAAGGCGGCGCCAGGGCAGTCCGGTCCTGCCGCTCTGTGTCCTCCGGCTGACAGTAGATGCGATCAGCCAGGAAGCTGTCAACCTGGTCCGCCCCTGCTCCTGCACTAAATTCCACTCACAAAATGCAAGCAGGCAAGTGGAATTTTTGAGGGCTGACTTCAACTGTTAGCTAGAGTTTGGCTTCAATTTGCTAATATATCTAAATCTGCTAGTTAATCTAACCCTCCCAAACACCCCCCCCCCCCCCCCCCCAATGCTGCTGTCCAAAGGTGTCATTTCATTCAGAATGGGGGCACTCTAGTACAGGAGGTGTGTTACTAGCCAGATCGGCAGGTGAAAACAGAGGGGAAAAACGCCCAAAAACAAGAAAACTAATGCTTCCACCACATCTGATTGGTAAGCTGTAATATATAATTTATTTTTTTAAATAACCTTATTCTCCATAAATAATTAATTTCTTTCTGTGTTTTGTTACCACTTGTAATGTCCACAGTGATCTCCTTGGCCCCTTTTTCCCCCTCACTTGTTTGGAACAAGGAGTGCACGTTAGCTGTGGTCATGTGCACTGTTCTATGCACACTACAAATCCCATAGGGGTTGATTTACTAAAGCCAAAAAGACTATGCACTTTGCGAAGTGCAGTTGCACTCTGGAAGACAAGTTGCTCCAGAGCTTAGTAAATGAAGTAAAACTTCATTTTGCAAAGAATAACCAATCAAGTGCAAGGAAAAAAAAACAGCATTTTTGCTTGCTTTTTTTTTTTTTTTTACATTTATGTATACAAATCCTTTTAAAGTCAAAACAGTTCCAATATATGTGCTTCTCATATGTATTTAGATGGTTACGTGGAGTTCAGCTTCAAACTATGTATGTGAGCAGGGCTGGACTGGGACAAAGATTTGGCCCTGGACTTCATCCAGACCGGCCCACAGTATATAAACTATATGCAATTGCGCAAAAAAAAAAACATAGGTAAAAACATTCCAGTCACTGTACTATGGGTGAGCAGGGACTTGGGTATCTATGGTTTCACTGAAAGAACAAAAAAGTCCCTGCATTGGTGGTTTCACTGGAAGGACAAATGTCCTTCCGTCCGTGTTGTCACTGGAAGAAAAAAAAAATTTTCCTGCATTCATCATATGTGACACCAGTAAATTTAAGGAGGTGGAGTGGTAGAAAGCTGGAAATGGGGATGGAGATGACGGGAGTGGAGTGTGGGAAGCTGACAGGGGCGATGACGATGACAAGGGGGATGAAGATGACGTGGGGGATGAAGCTGACATGGGGGATGAAGATGATGGGGCAGAGTGGTAGGAAGCTGACAAGGGGGGTGAAGGTGACAGGAGGATGAAGATGATGGGGCGGAGTGGTAGGAAGCTGACATGGGGGATGAAGATGACATGGGGGATGAAGATGATGGGGAGGCGGAGTGGTAGGAGGCTGACATGGGGATGAAGCTGACATGGAGATGAAGATGACTGGGGGATGAAGATGACTGGGGGATGAAGATGACAGAGGGGATGAAGATGACATGGGGGATGAAGATGACTGGGGGATGAAGATGACATGGGGGGATGAAGATGACTGGGGATGAAGATGACTGGGGATGAAGATGACATGGGGGGGTGAAGATGACATGGGGATGAAGATGACTGGGGGATAAAGATGACATGGGGATGAAGATGACATAGGGATGAAGATGACAGAGGGGATGAAGATGACATGGGGGGATGAAGATGACTGGTTGATGAAGATGACATGGGGGGATGAAGATGACTGGGGATGAAGAGGACATGGGGGGATGAAGATGACATGGGGGGATAAAGATGACATGGGGATGAAGATGACAGAGGGGATGAAGATGACAGAGGGGATGAAGATGACATAGGGATGAAGATGACATGGGGGGATGAAGATGACATGGGGGGATGAAGATGACATGGGGGGATGAAGATGACATGGGGGGTGAAGATGATGGGGGGCGGAGTGGTAGGAGGCTGACATGGGGATGAAGATGACATGGGGATGAAGATGACATGGAGGGATGAAGATGACATGGGGGATGAAGATGACTGGGGGATGAAGAGGACATGGGGTGAAGATGAAGACAAAATCTGTGTAGAATAGCTATTAGGACATCTTTAAAGGTAGCCTGTTGGGGTTGAAATATGGGATCACCCACCCTATAATTTGGGCAGAACAGTAAAGGATGTGCCCTCACTTCTCCAGAGCCCTGTGCTTTGCCTCTTTCGGGCTCTTCAGCAATCGCACACCACGTGGGGCAGTCCAAACAGCCAGGGACTGCGGGGGCTCCTCTGATCTGTCGTGGGTGGGACTGGACTGAGCCTGGAGGAGGGGATGACGTCACGTTGAGGCGAGCGGAGCTCCGTGTCTGTGCTTCAGCACCTCATTGGCTGACATGGCACACAGTGCCAGCGAGGTTGCAGTGATTGGCGGGGTCTGGCGGGCGGCGGCAACTCACCACCAATCTGAATAGTGCATAAAGACAGCGCTGCCCGGACAGGCCGTGGAGCCCGCACACCGAACATTGAGGCTGAGCACATTATGCTTAGGCTCACGGCACGGCGCACACACAGTGAGTGACATTCCAGGCCGTCAGAGTCACTCCGCGCTATTTCAGCAGAGCTGCGCCGGCCCCGCAGCCTGGCAAACTGATCCGGGCTGGCCTGCACCCTCCCAGCTAGGCAGCAGTGCTCCCTAGGTGACAGGCTGTCACTGGAGCCGGCCCACTGAGCCATCGGCCCACCGGGAAACTCCCGGTAGTCCCGATGGCCAGTCCATGCCTGTATGTGAGTACAGATTATATTTTGGTAACTATGTGAGATGGCCAACTTTTGTACATCTCAGCCTTTCATGCATTTTTCAATCTGATGTGCTAAATGAAATTTCTTTGCAGCAAACCTATCCTCTAAAGAAGACCCCAAAAAAATGGGTCAAAACTCATTAGACATTGTCATACATTAGATATATTGTCACGTAATGTTATGTACAATTTTGTGTTTGCTTCTTTGTCTTGCACCTTGGGGTTGATCCCCTAAAGAGCTCATATTTTAACCTTTGTGGAAACACTGTATGTTAATAATTTTAATAAAGAACATATTTTTCCAAATTACAATCATTACTCATTTACCTTGCTGCTCCAAAACCCCTCTGGGGGAACCCTCCCATTACATATTATTCGGGGTGTGCAGCGTCATTACCTCTCTCCATATATGTCTTTCACATGCTACCATACTGCTCCTTTTTTATTCCAGTAGATATCTACAGAGCTTTAAACCTAGACTTTAGCTGAATGTCTTTTATCCGAGTTCTCTACAATTCCTCGATTTTTGCACAGCAGGGAATCTGCAAAGATGTTGTGCGCATTGTCTTGAAAGCCACTAGAGGGAGTAGGAGGGGAATCTACAAGTCTGTGCAAAAAGACGTGAAAATATCAGAAAACATGTATATAAAATTGGAAAACCACTCCAATATATAATACAATTACAGTAAAATCTAATACCTAAACATAAATGATGATTCCCCTTTAAGCAAGACACTGGTAGTGACATATTTCATCTCATATTGCTAGACCTCAGTTGATTTACAGGATATGTACAGGCATAAAATAATGTCATAAAACTGACCAGCTCGTTCATCACCCTACTGACTTTATCTCATTCGGAACTTTATGGGAGAATTGGCATCCAAAGGAAATTGATTATTGAAATTGAGTTATAAAGATTAGATTAAATTCGTATTTAGAATGGAAATATGAACTGCTGATCGGGGACTGCATATTCTGAATATGAATGCAAGCTATATACATAACTCTTATACTGTTATCAAAAGCGGAGCAGATCAATAACTGATCACAATCTGGTTTAATTAGACTGGGGACAGGATTCTGGGTTGGTAGTGCATGCTGAGATTGGAAATTTAATAACATCTGCAGACTTGCTGGTTTATTTAATAAGGCTACGAAGAGTAATAATCGGAGGAGGGACATTGGAGTGAATTAATAGGTGAGTATTCAGTAGCAGAAGACCCACGCTAGTTATTTTCTTGGCCATAGGGGGCTCAGGGGCATCCCCCCAAAGCTACTTATTAAAAAAAAATAAAAAATACTGGCCCTTTAAGTGTGTGCGGGATGTCGGACACACAGGTGTATGGGAAGCATGACATGCTGCAATCACAAAAAAATAAAAATAAAAATGGCCCTTTAAGTGTGTGCTCTATTGGCTTCCTTTAGAAAGTCCTCGAGGCGCTGAGCTCTGCACCCTGAGCACTCCATCTATAAGTCTATAGCTATTGTTACCTGCTGTGGTGTGTGTTGGGGGGGGGGGGGGGCAAAAAAAAACGGAAAAATACTGAACAAAAACATATAATTGCAGCCTCTGTGCCCATCATATGTAGCCACTGTGCCCATCAAATGCAGCCACTGTGCCCATCATATGCAGTCACTGTGCCCATCAAATGCAGCCACTCTGCCCATCATATGCAGCCACTGTGCCCATAAAATGCAGCCTCTGTGCCCATCATATGCAGCCACTATGGCTCTGATCGGGTGCTTCAAAAAACACCCCCGCTGCTGTAATTCAGGCACCCAGCGTCCAAAAAGGAGCCAGACACCTGAATAAGGGGTAGCTACAGTGGCCATGGATAGATTCATGCTATGCATGAATCTATCCATTTTACATATAGGGCAGGGCTGGAATGGGCCAAAAATTTGGCCCTGGACTTCATCCAGACTGGCCCACTTTAATTTTGCAAACACGCACAAAAACAGGTGGCCAATAGGTCCTAGTTCCTGCCCAGCCCCTGGCCTTGGGACTTGTGGCTAATAATGGTCATTGGTAATATGGAGACCTGGAGTTTTTGGGGGGCCCACATGGGTAGGGGGTATATGACCAGGTGAGGGGGTATATGACCAGGTGGGGGTATATGACCATATATGTTAAGGGAGACTCTGATGGGAATATCTGATGTAAAGGGGGACTCTTATGGGGACATCTGATGTAAGGAGGACTCTGATGGGGACACCTGATGTAAAGAGGGACTCTGGTGAGGACACCTGATTTATAGGGGGATGCTGATGGGGTCACCTGTTGTAAAAAGGGACTCTGATTGGTACACCTGATGTAAAGGGAGCACCTTCTGTAAAGGGGGGCTTTGATTGGAACACCTGATTATAGGGTGATGCTGATGAGGACAACTGATGTATAGGGGGACTCTGATTGGAACACCTCATGTAAAGGGGGACTCTGATGAGGACACCTGATTTATAAGGGGATGCTGATGGGGACACATGTTGTAAAGGGAGACTCTGATTGGGACACCTGATGTAAAGGGGGCACCTGCTGTAAAGGGGGACTCTGACTGGGACACCTGATGTATGGAGGGACTCTGATAAGGACACCTGATGTATGAGGGGGTACTGATGAGGACACCTGATGTATAGGGGGATGCTGATGGGGACACCTGTTGTAAAGAGGGACTCTGATTGGGACACTTGATGTAAAGGGGGGTACCTGCTGTAAAGGGGGCTCTGATTGGGACATCTGATGTAAAAGGGGGCTCTGATGAGGACACCTTATGTTAAGTGGTTTTATTTTATTTTACTTGAAATGTGGATGTGATTGGCCTACCGTGACAGAACAGCGAGGCGGCATATGATGGGCACAGTGAGGCTGAAAATGATGGGCACAGTTTTATCTAGCAGTAATGATACATAAGCACCTGATAAATGGCTATTTACATTACTAACGGTTAAAATTTTCTGTTTGTTTGCACTCCCCAAAAATTTTGAGCACCAGCCGCCACTGTTCCTGGCACAGAGAAAGTTAACCCTATCATGAAGTCACCCCTCTTGCTTCTCTCCCTATAACTTCAACCCTAATGTTGCGTACACACGATTGGAATTCTCGTCGGAAAAAGCCCTGATGGTTTTCCGACGGAATTCTGCTCAAACTGTCTTGCCTACACACGGTCACACCAATTCCGACTGCCTAGAACGGGGTGACGTACAACACGTATGATGGGACTAGAAAAAAAAGTTCAATAACTAGTAGCCAATAGCTTCCATCTCGTAATTGAATCTGAGCATGCGTGAGTTTTTGTGCACCGGAATTGCATACACACGATCGGAATTTCCATCTGGAAAATTGAAAAAATGCTATCAAATTTTTGCTGGTGGGAATTCGGCCAGCTAAATTCTGATTGAGTATTCACACGGTCGCATTTTCCAATGAAAAGCTCTCATCGATCTTTTGCTGGCCGAAATTCCGATTGTATGTATGCGGCATAATACTAACTATATCTTAGGTAAACACAGCCCATTGTTTGCATGGTCACATCTCCCGCACTGGGAACCATTATACCAATGGTGGTAAGCTTACTTGATAAAGGAGGGGAGGGGGGATAACCTGGGGCCCCTGACATTGCCAAAGGTCCACACATAATAATCACTGAATGCAATGCAACAGAAAGCAGACTATTAGTTTGCTACATGAGATGGTCAGGAACTACAGACATGCTATAGGAGTTAAATAACAATATCAAAAGAAACTCAAAACACATAAAGTGTTATACGTGTGTGTCCATGAAGTGGGAATACAGTGCCTTGAAAAAGTATTCATACCCCATGTTGTCATGTTACAACCAGAAACGTAAATGTATTTTATTGGGATTTTGTGTGATAGACCAACACAAAGTGCCACATATTTATGAAGTGGAAGGAAAATGATAAATGGTTTTCACATTTTTTACAAAAACATATCTGAACAGTGTGACATGCATTTGTATTCAGCCCCCTTTACTCTGATACCCCTAACTAAAATCTAATGGAACCAATTGCCTTCAGAAGTAACCTAATTAGTAAATAAAATCCACCTGTGTGTAATTTAATCTCAGTATAAATACAGCTGTTCTGTGAAGCTCTCAGAGGCTTGTTAGAGAACCTTAGTGAACAAACATCATCATGAAGGCCAAGGAACACACCAGACAGGCCAGGGATAAAGTTGTGGAGAAGTTTAAAGCAGGGTTAGGTTATAAAAAAAAATATCCCAAGATTTGAACATCTCACAGAGCACTGTTCAATCCATCATATGGAAATGGAAAGCATATGGCACAACTGCAAACCTACCAAGATATGGCCGTCCACCTAAACTGACAGGCCTGACAACGAGAGCATTAATCAGAGAAGCAGCCAAGAGTCCCATGGTAACTCTAGAGAGATCCACACTCAGGTGGGAAAATCTGTCCACAGGACAATTATTAGTCATGCACTCCACAAATCTGGCCTTTTGGAACAGTGGCAAGAAGAAAGCCGTTGTTGAAAGAAAGCCATAAGAAGTCCAGTTTGAGAGAAGCCATGTGGGGGCACAGCAAACATGTGGAAGAAGGTGCTCTGCTCAGATGGGACCAAAATTTTGCTTTTTGGCCCAAAAGCAAAACGCTATATGTGGCAGAAACCGAACACTTCCTCATCACCCTAAACACCATTCCCAACCTGAAACATGGTGGTGGCAGCATCATGTTGTGGGGATGCTTTTCTTCTGCAGGGACAAGCAAGCTGGTCCGAGTTGATGGGAAGAAGGATGGAGCCAAATATGGGGCAATCTTAGAAGAAAACCTGTTAGAGTCCGCAAAAAATTTGAGACCTGGAGTTTATCCTTCCAGCAGGACAATGACCCTAAACATACAGCAGAGCTACAATGGAATGGTTTAGATCTAAGCATATTCATGTGTTAGAATGGCCCAGTCAAAGTCCAGACCTAAATCCATTTGAGAATCTGTTGCAATGCTTGAAAAATGCTGTTCACAGACGCTCTCTATTTTTTTCAAGTGATCTCTCTCCTTCAGTGTGACAAACAACCTTTATGTGTTTGTCACACTGAAGGAGAGAGATCACTTAAAATACATCACCTGATATTTCTTCATGAGAGTTTATTTTAACTTTTTCTTACGGTAATTATTTGAATATATTTTCACTTCAAGGACACCTCTTTTGAAATTGTTATTTAGCGCTGCAATTTTTCTTTGTCACTGTTTACGCAAGTGTTTGTATATCTGCACTTATTGCTAGCAGCTATATATGCCATTAAGCACGGACATTGATTTTTCTATAATGCTATAGGAGTTATTGGAGACTAAGAACATGCTTCAAAAGTCAGCCATAGACTTCTCATCTATTACATGAGACTGCTAGAAATCACTACTGTTACAGATTCTTTACAATAAAATGTTTCCTTCATTTTTGCTACTCACAGCCCCCTTAGAACTACTTGTACCACAGTTGATATTTCCTTTAGGGCTGCATTTGGTCTACTGGCTGCAGGTTGGGCACAAGGGCACTATACCAGAGCTCAACCCTTCCCAGGACAAAAGATACCACAGGTAGGACCACAGGTAGGACCAAAAAATGCAGCCTGTCCTATTTTTCTTTAATGCACACCAACAAAGCACATTGCTGTACTCTGAAACGGGACATAAGGTAAATTGTCTTGTCTATGCACTGAGGCTGCATAGGGCAATACCATAACTCCCAACTGTCCCTGATTTCAAGGACTGGCCCTGATTTGGAGCAATGTCCCTCTGTTCCTCATATGTCCCTCATTTTGGTCTGATCTATAAAACTGTATATAAAATGCACTTTTTATCTTTCAAAAAGTGCTTCCCAGTGCTAAATCTTTCATCCAATTTCTAAACTGCTGTATTTGTACATTTTAAGAGCAAATATAAAGGAATAGTAGTGGTAAAAAAGGTCCTAGTGGATTTAATTAACCTTTTTTTGGTTAATTTTCCTTTAAGGGGGTGTGACAGGGGGCGTGTTCTATGCCTACATATGTTTGTTAGTAGGTGTCCCTCATTCTCCTCTCAAAATGTTGGGAGGTATGCAACATGACCAAATGTATCCCAAAGGGCCACTGTGTACACACGGCTGGACTTTTCGACAGCAAAGGTCTGACGGAATGAATCCAGCAGACAATTCGATTGTGTGTGGGCTTCATCAGACCTTTGCTGTTGAAAAATCAGATGAACTTTAGATTTAGAACATTTTTCAAATGTTTCTGACGGACTCGAGTCCGGTTGAAAAATCAGTTTGTCTGTATGCTAGTCCGACGGACAAAAACCCACGCTAGGGCAACTATTGGCTACTGGCTATGAACTTCCTTATTCTAGTCCGGTCGTACGTCATCACGTTCGAATCCGTCGGACTTTGGTGTGATTGTGTGTGGCCAAGTCCGTTCGTTTGGAAAGTCCATCGGAACTCCGCCGAAAGTCAGTCGGGAAGACCGTCAGTGTGTGTATGCGGCATAAGACTGCATATTAGTTCTAATGCAATGATATCGCTCACAGTGAAGCTGAGTAGGTTGATCTTTACTGCCCCACAACTGGCGTGCTGCCTGGAAATCACAGAGTAGCAGCTTCTATCTGAAAGTATCTTTGAATCGATTTCCTGTAGTGGGAAATCTCGGGCTGAAATATATACAATGAACTCTAGTGAGAGCTAGTCCTTTGGAAACAAGATAGTGAAAGCATTATAAAAAAAGCAAAATCAAACCACACTTAACCTAACTAGACGGCAAAGAGTACCTAGTGCATTGTAATAAGTTAAACACCTTGAAGAAGGTAATCTGAGTGGCTCTAGAATATCATGCACCTCATCCCGTTTAATGAAAATCATAAAAGAGGAGGATTGGGATTATTGATTTCCTTTGAATTATGGATACATATAGATATATAAAGTATATATAAAATAGTTTCTTTATTGGTACAAAAGGAAAAGGAAGGCAAAAAGTACAATTAAAACCGTTTGTAGAGCATACACATATACATGTACTGGGTCGCTGGTATCCCCTTTCTTTTATTGGGATACTAGCGATCCAGTACATGTATTTGTGTATGCTCTACAAATGGTTTTAACTGTACTTTTTCCCTTCTTTTTCCTTATGTACCAATAAAGAAACTATTTCATATAAACGTTATATATCTATATGTATCCATTATTCCAAGGAAATCAATAATCCCAAACCTTGTTTTTTTATGAGATACGCTCACAAAACTGCATCCAAATACCTTGGGACTTATATACCTAGGACATCCTCTATCTATTATGCTGCATACACACGATCACACATTCTGACAACAAAATCCATGCTTTTTTTTTCCGACGGATCTTGGCCCAAACTTGTCCTGCATACACAGGGTCACACAATGTTGTTGGAAATTCCGAATGTCAAGAACACAGTGACGTATGAAGAGCCGAGAAAATTGAAGTTTAATAGCCAGTGCGGCTCTTCTACTTGATTGCGAGCATGCGTGGAACTTTGTACATCGGAATTGTGTACACACAATCGAAATTTCCGACAACGGATTTTGTTGTCGGAAAATTTGAGATCCAGATCTCAAATTTTGTGGGTCAGAAATTACGAAATGTCCGATGGAGCCTACACACAGTCGGAATTTACGACAAAAAGCTCCCATCGAACATTTTCCAACAGAAAATCCGACAGTGTGTATGCGGCATAAGACTCAGCAGCTCTTGCCCTGTACCGTATATATCGGAAGTGCAGACTGTGTGAAGAAAGTCTGTAAGCAATGTTTCCAGGCTCCATTTCTAAATATACTGTAACAGTATTATTATGTTATTTATTTTATTATAGGCATAGGTATGCCATCAATTTACACAGCGTTTTACATATGTTATGTACAATCAGATCAGTCTCTGCTATCAAGGAGCTTACAATCTAAGGTCTCTAACTCACAATTATACATACACATACTAGGGCCAATTTAGACAGGAGCCAATTAACCTACCAGGTTGTCTCTGCTATGTATTTTCATTACATAGATCAATTAAATGTTCTCCGCTCTACACATACCCCCTTATTAAACATTAACAACTTTCCAACTGGCCAACAGTAACTCACAGCCAGTTCCCAACTGTGCACACGCAAAGCATGCTGCGCTTTGTAACTGGAAAGGAAGAAGGGAGACGAACTTCTGAGGGACAGCACCATGGCACAGTCTCCTGGAAGTGGGGAATGGTACCTGTCAAAAACAGGTACCCATTCCCCCCTCCCCCCTGAAAAGTACCAAATGTGGCACCAATGGGGCGGAGGAGACCAAAAGGGGGAGGTTACAATTTTAGGTGGAAGTAACGCGGTATACAAGCATTTTGACGAACAACATTTTTTTTCATTTTGACTTGATATGTGAGTGCTGACTTGATATACTAGCAGTACAATTCATGTAGTAAAGCCACTGGTGTATGCAGTACTGCATGTGGTCAGAGGTCCATAGGCACTGGTGGCTCCCATCGCTTTGTGGAGAAGTCGGAGACGCTCGAAGACACTCCCAGCTGGGTGGGACGGGCGTAAAGTGCGTGGGATCACCCGACAGTGTCAACAGTTCCCGAGTGTCTCCAAGTTCTCCACGAAGCGCCGGGTACCACCAGCGCCCTCACACCTCTGGCCACATACAGTACTGCATACACCAGCAGTGGTTGTGGAACTAATCATCTGAGTTTCCATTATGTCTAATGGGTAAAGTCGTATTGATATACAAGTGCTTTAGATTACAAGCATGCTTCTGGAACGAATTATGCTCATAATCCTAGGTATTACTGTATAATGAAAACTCCTCCTGCAAGCTTTACCACACACTGATAGAAGTCACAAGACTGTTATATACTGCTGATGAGAAAAGGTATTTAGCAGTTTATATTTACTAAAATAATTGCATTTCCATGTTCTGTGTACTGTGGGAGACCAGATATAGTGAATACAGGGTCCTGGCTTTAGTAACTTTTTAACGCCTTTTTCTGCTGCATGTCAATGAGTTCTATGACAAAATTATTCAAAAGTGTACATAATAAAATCAAAAATAATTGTCCATCATAAGTAAATGAATTCATTCATTTAATTCATATATCAAAAAAAGAATCAATTGTGAAAATAGTGCAACTCTTCATAAAGTGGAAATGTTCCACTTTATGAAGAGTTGAACTATTTTCACAATTGATTCTTTTTTGATATTTGAATGAATTAATTTACTTATGATGGACAATTATTTTTGATGTTATTATGGACACTTTTGAAAAATTTTTATTGTTCTTTTGCGCTACTGTGATTGTGTAGATTGACACTACATTGTTTTTCCCCCTTTGTTTTATTATTTGCATTTTAAGTGGCAGCACGTATAGTTTATATTTATATTTAGTTCAATAGAATATACTTTTTTTTTCTCCAATTTTTTTTTATAAGTAATACTTTGGTATCATAAACATTAGGCTCATAGCTAGATTCTGCTCTGATCATAAGAGGTATACAGGCGGTTAATTCATAATAAAAATACAGCAATCTTATTTGCATATTTTGCAAATATGTGTGTGGGCGTCTTACAATGTAGTTTTTATTACAAGTTAAAAATGTGTTTAATAGATCTTATCTGCGGGCTGGCTGATTGCGGTGGAATTTGATATTTTGTATTGTGCACTTGGCAAATTACGCCTCTAGTTTACCTGCTATGCTAGCTTAAAATTGATTAAAAGGCTTCCTACTTGCCCTTTATGTGGTGAAAGAGATAATGCCTGTTCAGTTTCTTCTATAAAGATTTTGCCTGGCATTTGTGTTTTTAAATTCAAAATATTTCCTTATCAATTTTCTTTAAGCGGTCTCAAACCCAAAACCAAAAATGTAATATATTGTAGCTTACCAATCATTAGATGTGGTGGCTGCATTAGTTTTCCTTTTTTAGGCTTTTTCTCCTCTATTTCACCTGATGATCTGCCCAGTACCACATCTCTTGTATTAGAGCGCCTCCACTCTGGGTGAAGGAGGAACAGAGACGCCTTTAGACAGCAGTATTGTTAGTCTTAGCCCTTGTACACACGGTCGGAGAATCCGTCGGAATGTGTCCTATCGGACCGTGTCGTCGGATAATCTGACTGTGTGTGGTATGCATCGGACTGATTCCGTCAGAATATCCATCGGACCCAATTTTCCAACATGTTGGAAATATTTCCCGACCAACTGGGCCGGTGGGACATACTCCGATCATGTGTAGAGAATTTTGATCGGACCAAGTGCCACGCATGCTCAGATCAAATTCCTACATCAAAGCTATTGGCTACTAGCCTGAATGTAGTTCCACTGTAACGAAATTACATCATCATGTTCTGAAAGATCGGATTTTTCGCCAACTTTGTCCGACCGCGTGTATGCAACAAATTCGGACAAGATCCGACGGACAAGATCCGACGGACAAAATCCGATGGGCAAAATCCGACGGATTTGGTTGTGGAAATCTCCGACCGTGTGTACAGGGGCTTAGGGGAGGGGAGTGTTAGGTGTACTAGCCGACTTAGCTTAAAAAAAAAAAACAAGGGGGCGCCAGCTAAGTGCAGCATCAAACCACATTTCTGTAAGTTTGTATTTGGCTTTTTAAAGAGGAAGTAAACTCATCATTCCCTGCAAAGGTAAAGCATAATGGACTACTATGCATCGCATAGTAGTCCATTATGTGTCACTTACCTGACAGGAGCCAGCGAAGTCACCGCTGTCCCCTGTAGTTCCGAGCGTCCATCTTCTTGGTGGGTCTCCGTGGGTCTCGCTGCTCCGGCGCTGTGATTCGCCGGAGCAACGATGACGTCACTCCCGCTCATGCGTACAGGAGCCGACACTCGCGGCATATCGCCGCAATTTGCGGCTTACCCAGTGCGCCTGCGCGGTGGCTGTCTTCAGGTAAATATCTCCTAAAGCGTATAGGTTTAGGAGATATTTCTTGGACCTACAGGTAAGCCTTAATCTAGGCTTACCTGTAGGTCAAAGTGGTTTGTAAGGGTTTACAACCAATTTAATCGTAATATATACATTGATGATGCACTTAGCTGGCACCCCCTTGTGTTCCTTTTTTGTAATTTCAAAAAAGCTATATAGAATGGCCTGCAAATTTGTTGTGCCACATGCAGTAATAAAAAACTAGAAAAAAGAGGATTCCCCTAGTGGTGGACTTTAGAGGCACGTACAACAATAGAGTAACATGTAAAATGTGTTAGTTAACCACTTTCAGACCGGACCATTTTGCTGGTCAAAGACCAGACCACTTTTTGCGATTCGGCACTGCGTCGCTTTAACTGACAATTGCGCGGTCGTGCGACGTGGCACCCAAACAAAATTGACGTCCTTTTTTTCCCACAAATAGAGCTTTCTTTTGGTGGTATTTGATCACCCCTGCGGTTTTTATTTTTTGCGCTATAAACAAAAATAGAGCGACAATTTTGAAAAAAACGCATTCTTTTTTGCTTTTTGTTATAATAAATATCCCCCAAAAATATATAAAAAAACATTTTTTTCCCTCAGTTTAGGCCAATACGTATTCTTCTACATATTTTTGGTAAAAAAAATCGCAATAAGCGATTATTGATTGGTTTGCGCAAAAGTTATAGCGTTTACAAAATAGGGATAGTTTTATAGCATTTTTATTAATAATTTTTTCTTATTTTTTTTTTTTACTAGTAATGGCGGCGATCAGCGATTTTTATTGTGATTGCGACATTGTGGGGGACCCATCGGACATTTTTGACACATTTTTGGGACCATTGTCATTTATACAGTAATCACTGCTATATAAATGCAGTGATTCCTGTGTAAATTACACTGGCAGTGAAGGGGTTAACCAGTAGGTGGCAGTGTAGGGGTTAAGTGTTCCTAGGGGTGTGTTACTAACTGTGGGGGGGTTGGGCTTTCATTTAGTGAACACTGATCTCTGCTCCAATCACATGGAGCAGAGATCAGCGTCACTAGTTGCTAGGCAGAATGGAGAAATGCTGTTTACAACGGCATTTCTTCATTCGGCCGCTCCGTGAGATGATCGCGGGTATGCCCACGGCGATCGAGTCCGCGGGTCCCGCGACCGGACTCACGGAGGTCCCGACCAGCGCGGGAGCGCGCCGCCGGCGGCGCGCTCCCGATGGCAGCACGGCAAATTTAAAGGGACATATATGTACGCCCATTTGCCTGCCCGTGCCATTCTGTCGACGTACACGTCGTGCGCTGGTCGGCAAGTGGTTAAATAGATAGATATAAAATCATATCATAAAGAAAATAATATTTTCTTTATGATATGAATTTATATCTATCTATTAAATTAATACATTTTACATTTTACCTTTTGAAGACAAAATTTCCTTTATATTTACTTTCAACTATGTAGTGCAAGGGCCTGCCTGATTGCATACAAATTAAAAGTGTTTAGGTTTGACCTCATATTATATGTTTAGGTAAATCTAAAGGAAAATTGTATAATGTGTGGCAGCCTAAGTAAAACTATGGGCAAAGCGGGCAAGAGTTCTTGATGCACTACTTTTCTATTTTCTACTTAGAGTGCTAATGCTAGTTGTTCTTCAGTGAAATCATGCAGCAGTGTTGTCACCCTATGAATAGAGTAGTCTTCTACAGACATACAGAGAAAAGCAGAATAACCACTTAAGGTCGGCTGCTTTAAGAGCTTTAGGGGGCGCACCTGCAGCGCAACGGCAGAGCCGATGCGTGCGGCCAGCGGACGTGATGCTCGCTGGCCACCCGCGATCTTTCCAGACAGAGCCAGAGCGGTGATCTGTCAATGTAAATAGGCAGATCTCCGTTCTGTCAGGGGAGGAATGAAACAGATATCCTGCTCCTACTGATTAGGAACAGCGATCGGTCTCCTTCTCCAAGCAGCCCCATCCCCCCCACAGTTATAAACACTCCCTAGGTAACACATTTAACCCCTTGATCGCCCCCTAATGTTAACCCCTTCCCTGCCAGTGACATTTATACAGTAATCAGTGGCTATTTTTAGCTCTGATCGCTGTATAAATGTCAATGGTTCCAAAAAAGTGTCAAAAGTGTCCCATCTGTCCGCCACATCCCCTATTTTGTAGATGCTATAACTTTTGCGCAAACCAATCAATATTCACTTATTCAGATTTTTTTACCAAAAATATGTAGAATACATATTGGCCTAAACTGATTTACCATTAATTTTGGATATGTATTATAGCAAAAATTTAAATATATTGTTTTTTTTTTTTTTTATTGTCAGTCTTTTTTTGTTTATAGCGCAAACAACATAAAAAGTGGGGGTCAAATAAATAGTGTATTTTATATACAACTATATAGATCAGATCAGGCAAATGAGGAAGAAAGAGGGACAGGGGGACTTTGTTCCAAATCAGGCACAGTTTGGAGCTATGATGGAAGACATTGTTGAATTTCATGGGCTGGGCTAGTAATTATGTGTTTCTTAAAAGTTAGTAGCTACAGTACTTGTAGTTGTTGATTTTCCACTAGACGGGTGAAATTGCGTGTACCTGTGCCCACTATTGCAATATGATTGACGCATTATTTCACACATGGCACAGCATTACCTTAAATGCTTGTGTTCCTTATGTAGGAGGATAATATTCTAAGTTTCCTTTGTAAAAGCCGAAAAGAAATTAAAGAGATGTGCTATTTTATTGGAATGGCAAAAGTATGTTATGTCAGGAAAGACAAAGAGGACACTCGGGGGGGAACTGTACAACACCTTTAATGAGGGAACATCTTCAACAGACTCCCGGGAGAAGAAGCTGAGATGACACAAACTGTGTACGTGTACTGAAGACAATGCGGTTTGCGTTGTACTCATACAAAGCCAATGAGCTAATAAAGTGGGCTCTGTAGGCTTGTTTGAGCACAGGATAAGAATATTGCCAATTGTCTGCAAATACACTCAATTTTAAAGCTTGTAATTGACTTGGCAGCAGCGAGACCTCTGCAAATGATCTAACCACCTAATCATATTTATGTAGATGTGTGCATAGACATCATGTCTAGTATAAATGTAACAACACTCTTTTTTTGGAGGAATTAAGGCCAAAAAAATTTAAACAAGGCAAACAGAGGTTACTAAAATTTGCTGGGCTGGAATATCAACTGATGGTTGACTGTACTTCACAGATTCACAGATATTTACAATCACATATCAATATCCAATATTATATATATATATATATATATATATATATATATATATATGGGGGTGGAGGAAGGAGAGGAAGACAACAAGGGCAGGTATGGCAAGGGTATTTTATTATGACTTGTAACTATTATGTCCTAATGTATTTTGTTCAATATTCAATGAGGAACCCCACGGTGGCGAAACATGTCGGGCTAACTTCACATCACAACTGCTAACTTCTATATGATAAGATACTCCCACATTATACTTTCCATATTTCTGGCCTACCTCTATACAAGCTGTATTGATGTATACGTTTGTTTAAGAGTAACAAACTATTTTATCATGTATGTCCTAATAAAAACATTTTTAACTGAATATTTGTTCTCACTATATTAGCACCCAAAAAATCAGGCTAAAACAAATCTCTCTGTACTTATTGTCTATTCAGGGATGTTGGTGCTTGCTTTGAATTTGTCACCAACCCACATCATCACCTACTTTTTCATATTTATGATGTGGTTAAACTTAAAGAAGCGTTGTAGATATGGTGATTTCTACATAATTACATGTGCTGTTCACAAGCGCAAATTTTGCAAGTTTTGCAAGGAATGTTCAAAAATCCTAGTGGTAAGATGTAGCAAGCTCATAGAGACTTATCCAAAGCATCAAGGAGCTGTGATAGCTGCAAAAAGTGGCTCTACAAAGTATTGACTTTAGGGGGGTGAATAGTTATGCTTATTGACTTTTTCTGTTATTTTGTCCTATTTGTTGTTTGCTTCACAATAAAAAAATAAAAAAACTTCAAAGTTGTGGGCATGTTCTGTAAATTAAATGATGCAAATCCTCAAAAAATCCATGTTAATTGCAGGTTGTGAGGCAATAGAACACGAAAAATGCCAAGATGGGTGAATGCTTTTGCAAGGCACTGTACATACCTGTGGATCGACATGGAAGCTGGAAATCACTCTAGTAGGCACTGCTGCTACGGTAACTTTCAAAAGCTTTCAGACATGGGCACCATTCAGAGAACACTTTCCATTATCTCAGTTAAAGCAAAGTGTTTTCTGATTGGACAAGGTAGAGATTGTTATGTCATGACCAGGACTAGGATCTTAACCCGCGACATCTGCTGCATCTGGCAGTAGATCGTCTTGCTGAGCCACCTGATATGCTAGACAGCATGGTTTTCTATCTTGTTTCTGGTGAACCTTGAACTCCTTGTCTGCCCATTAACTTCCTTTTTAAGCCACGCCTCTGCAGTTCCTGTTTGTCATATTATTGTGCTCTTCTTCAACCAATACCTTGTTCCTTTTGCCCCTGCTGCTGTCTGTATCTTCACTACCACTCCTTACTGACTTGGCTTGCTGCACGACTATGCTTCCGCTTGATCCCAACCTGCAACCATTTGTTATCGACCTGAGGCTTGTTACTGACTATGCTTTTGCTTGATCTGTACCTGCTATATTTGCTTCTGGACCCCAGCTTGTTCACCTCCTGGTGCGGTGATCCTGAGGACCACGACCTGGCACTAGCATGCAGCAAAACCCATCTCCACCAATAAATGCTCTGGTGAATACCAGTTAGTGCTTAGACCTCGCACCTCGGATGAGCCCACGTCATCTGCTAGGGTGATCTGCTTGTGTTCTTATCCTACTGGTTAGCAGGAGCTTCTTGACTGCTATAGCTACTGGTCTCCATGCCTGACCCCTGACGGTGATATGTCACCACTCCACCTCACCACATAATCCAGATCAGAGAATCAGTGAATGCATTGCATTCATTAAGACTATGCAAAGTGTTCCCATGGCACCCGTGTCAATCGAGAGGCCTCCTGTGTTCACAATACAGCAGGACAACTGCTAGACACAGGTCCTGGAAGCTAAGGGGCATCACTGTGGTGGCATGGCCTGCTAAACTAATTTGCAGCTTCCACGGGGATCTCTCAGTTATGGCACATACATACTTACATTGGTCCAAGCTGGATCAATATAACTATGTTCATTTTCTATACCTGGAACTCAGAATAAATCAAAAAAACTTTTTTCATGTTTTGGATAGTGAAGAGAATAGAAAACATTTTTATTTATTTTATTCCCTTCTCATTGGCCTGCCTCTCCATAGGCTATCTCCTCTTCAGTCTATCACGAATGCTGCTGCCAGACTTATACACCTTACCAACCGCTCAGTGTCTGCCAACCCTCTCCTCCAATCCCTACACTGGCTCTCAATCACCCAGCGAATTAAATTTAAAATACTAACCACAAAGCCATTCACAACTCTGCCCCGAGCTAAATCACCAGTCTTGTCTCCAAATATCACCCAAACCATCCTCTCCACTCTTCTCAACACATCCTACTCTCAAGCTCTCTTGTCTCCTCCTCTCATGCTCGTCTCCAGGATTTCTCCAGAGCCTCTCCCATCCTTTGGAACTCGCTACCGCCAACTGTCTGGCTATCCCCTACTCTTGCTACCTTCAGGCGATCCCTGAAAACTCATCTCTTCAGGAAAGCCTATCACGTCTCTAACTAATCTTTTACCAATTCCATCAGCTCATTCCCCACAGTTACAAACTTTTGTACCACTTGCCCCACCCTATTAGATTGTAAGCTCTTCTGAGCAGGGCCCTCTTAATCCTCTTGTATTTTATTGTACTATAACTGTATTGTCTCCCTTTTATATTGTAAAGCCCTGCGTAAACTGCTGGCGCTATATAAATCCTGTATAATAATAATAATAATAATAATAATTTAGTACGTGTGAATCCATTGGGCAGATGTGTTCAGTATTTTCTGTGTTCAATAGATGCTGAAAAGTTAAACCACCTTGTAGATTCTTATGTGTATCTGGGACTCTAGATGTGGGATATCAGCATTTGAGGTCCCATACCTGTGTAGCGGTCAGAGGTATAGGAGACCGCAATGCAGGTTTCAAGTACGGGACAGCAGACAAGGAGGCTGAAACAAAAACCGGCTTTATTAAACAGTAAGATATAATGGCCGGAGGAGGAGGATAACAGTATTAACAATTCACAGTAGTTTACAGTAAGGCTAACTGGAATGTGGTACACAAAATGGCTTTCCCGCCAACACATGCACAGTGATACAGGCTACCCTCTTCTAATATGTCCTGCCTGATTCCCGCTTATCGGGACACGTTTCTACAACGTACTATCTCAGTAGGGACTGTACTATTCCCTATCACAATCCAGCACCGGTGCTCACTCACAGTTTGTTAGACAGCTGGAGGGTCCCTTGTCTTGGCCTCCTTCATGAGGCAGGTGAAGTCCAGTTCCTAGTGCTGCAGCTTGCCCGTCTGGGACGGATGGATGAACACAGATGCGGCCCAAAATCACCACAGCTCTCTCTCTCTGCCCGAGGTGCCCGATCTTTAGCTGGATACTGCGACTCTTTATCCACACAAAGTCTCCCTCTCCTCAGGACAGACTTGACTTTTCCTCAGCTCCGCACAGGAATTCCTCAGCTGCCCACACACTCCTCACAGATCTCTCTCACTGCCACTTCCTGTTTCCTCTCCTCTGAAGGGTCGGCAGCAACAGTGACATCTTGTGGCTAAACTGGAAATAGCAGGCTGTATATATTATAGATGGAACACAGTGCAATATAGTTCAGTAATCCTAGGGGCTGACCCCTACATGCCTCCCCGCTTAAAGGTGGCCGTCCTCGGCCTTGCTATATAGTCCATGGGGAAGAAAAGGGTTAAATCAATCTTTAACGGCAGCACAACATTGTTCATAATACATACAGTTAGACCAAATAAACTGATCAGCATTGTACCTGTTTGGTGGAACCCCTGCAGTAGACCTACTAGATCTCCGAAGGTCTTGTCTTTCTGTTAGGACTTGTCCTTCCTCCCTTGGAGCTGGTACTGGTTCTATAACAGGGGCTTCATCACGTGCAGAGTCAGGAACAATCCACCAGTCTTCAATATTATTCCCATCGGAAATGACAAATTCTGAGGAAGGGGCAGGGAGTGGTGTCCTCTGTGCAGGTATCCGATCTTCTGACCGACATGGCCGTAGCATATTCCTATGTAGAACCCTTGAAGCCGACTCCCCATTCTCAACACGAACTTCGTAAACTGGACCATTGGGATACACTCTCTTGATCACTTTGTACGGCTGTACCTCCCAACGCTCACTCAACTTGCCTCTGGGCCGTTTCTCTCGAACCAGCACCCGGTCCCCAGGTTGCAACGGAATCTCTTGGATGGGAGGACGGTCAGTATAAGTCTTTTCTTGCAATCTCTGGCCTACTAACCGGCAGATGGTCTGGAGCCGCTTGCGGTGTTCTTTCACCCATGAGGTGGTTGATCGCTCTATCACATCTTCTGGCTGTTCCAAATTCAATTCGACAATTTCTCGTCCGGCTCTACCGAACAGTAGCATGTATGGGGTATAGCCGGTGGTAGTGTGGACACGATTATTGTAGGCCCAGACTAATTCAGGCAGATAGTCTGGCCAGTGTGTCTTTTTGTCCTCCTCTAAGGTCCTCAGCATCTGAAGCAGAGTCCGATTAAAGCGCTCACAGGCCCCATTCCCTTGGGGATGATATGGAGTTGTCCTGGATTTTCCAATGCCATACAGTCGGTGTAACTCCTCCATCACTTTCCCTTGAAAGCATGCTCCTTGATCTGAGTGAATCCGTTTCGGGCATCCATAGACCCGGATGAAATCTTGACAGATGGCCCGAGCTGCAGACTCAGCCGTCTGGTCCCGAGTTGGAGTGACCACTGCAAACTTGGAGAAGTGGTCAATCATGACCAGGCAGTATTGTGGGCCTCTGGCTGACTGTCCCACGAGGAGATAATCTATCAGCAATACCTCCAGCGGTTCCTTGGTCTGTATGGGCTGTATGGGTGTCCTCTGCTCTGTGCTTTTAGTAAGCTCACACACTCTACACTGTCGGCAGACTTCTTCAACTACGACCTCCAGTCGTGGACAATACACATAACGCTGCAGCCACTGGTAAGTTTTGACTGGCCCGAAATGAGCTCCAAATTCATGAGCTTCCCTGGCTATCTCTAGTGCCAGACTCCTTGGTATGACAACCTGCCATCTTGCCTCCAGATCGGCAGGCTGCTGCCACTTGCGGTATAGAACAGCTCCATGAACCTCTAGTCTGTCCCATTGATGTAGAATTGACTTCATCTCAGCATCAAGATCAGCCCTTTCCTCTCTGTCTGGTTTTCTTTGCCGAGCCACCCAACCTTTTATCTGTCGCAGTCCAATGTCTTCATCTTGTATTCGCCCCCATTCCTCATTAGTTCTTGCTAATGCCTTAGGCAGGGACCGGGCCTCCCCGCTTGTCTGTGCTGCGACTGCTGGAGGTGTAAACTTGCGGAAGTCTGGAATTTCATCCTCTTCCTTTTGTTCATCAAGCTCTCCCAATGGAGTTTCAAAAGTAACCCTCGACAGACCATCAGCATTGGTATTCTCTGTAGCAGAGCGATAGCGAATTGAGAAGTCATACTTTGCAAGGCGAGCTGCCCAACGTTGCTCCAGGGCTCCCAGTCTAGCAGTATCCAGATGGGCCAGGGGATTGTTATCAGTCCGTACAAAGATTTTAGCCCCTGTAAGGTAACCGGCAAACTTCTCTGTCATGGCCCACACCAGGGCAAGGAGCTCTAGCCGGAAGGAACTATAGTTATGAGGGTTTCGCTCCGTATCCCGCAGGGACCTACTGGCATAGGCAATCACTCTTTCGTGTCCGTCCTGCATCTGTGACAACACTGCCCCGAGTCCGTAGAGACTACCGTCAGTAGATAAGAAGAATGGTTTGTCAAAATCAGCATAAGCCAAGATGGGGGCCGATGTCAGAGCCTCTTTCAAGGTCAGGAAGGCCTCCTCTTGCTTCTGTCCCCAGGGAACACTTTGACTCTTGGATTGCCCAGCAGTTCCTCTCAAAATCTCATTCAGAGGGCCCGCTATCTTTGCATAGTCTTTGATGAACCGCCGGTAGTAACCAGTCAGACCAAGGAAGGCCTTCAACTCACGCAGCGTTCTAGGCTCCGGCCATTGTTGAATGGCAGCCACTTTATTTTGGGATGGCAGCACCCCGTCTTTGGACACCGTATGGCCTAAGTACTCGATCTCCTTCTTGAAGAGATGACACTTCTTTGGCTTTATCTTCAGGCCATGGGCCCGCAGTCGCTCAAGTACCTGTCCTAATCGGGCCAAGTGTTCTTCAAAAGTAGCAGAGTACACTATAATATCATCCAAGTATATCAGGGTAGCTTCAAAATTTAGATCTCCCAGACATTTTTCCATCAGCCTCTGAAAGGTTCCTGGGGCATTAGACAGCCCAAATGGCATCCTATTAAATTCAAACAGACCCATGGGAAGTATGAATGCTGTCTTTTCCTTGTCTTGTTCAGCCACCGGTACCTGCCAGTATCCACTTGCTAAATCCAAGGTGGAGAAGTATTTAGCCCGCCCTAGGGCTGTTAGGGACTCTTCGATGCGAGGCAGAGGATATGAGTCCCGCACTGTGCACGCATTCAATCTCCGGTAATCCACACAAAATCGAATGGTGCCATCCTTCTTCTTGACAAGCACCACTGGGGCTGCCCAGGGACTTTGACTACCCCGAACCACTCCTGAATCGATCATCTGTTTCAGCAATGTCTTCACCTCTTGATACAACTTGGGTGGAATCTGTCGATATCTCTCTCGGCTTGGGGGAGTGTCCCCCGTCGGTATCTCATGGGTGATAGCATCTGTGCAACCAAAGTCATTGGCATTGCGGGCAAACGCAGCTTGATTCTCCCACAGCATAGTTTCAACTGCTCGTAAATGATCCGGACTTAGAGCTTTCACATCTATCTCCATTTGTTCCAAGATGACTGTCCCATTCCATTCTGGGGTCGGTGCCTCTGCAGGCTTTGCAGTAACTGCCAAGGTCCAAGCAGAATTGCCTATCGGAGCTAGAGTCACTTCTCCCTGACTCAGCACTTCTCCCCGATGTAGGTACACGCGAGCCAGTTCCACTCCTGGCACCAGAGAGACTTCCCGTTGTCCAACGTTTACAGCTCTTATGGGTACTCGTCCATTTTGGACTACTGCCAGTGTCCGGGCCACTAGGACATCCTGACCTAACTCTCCCAGGCCTGCAGGCTCAATGATCACCTCCATACCTTCAAGGTTGCGGGAGGTTCCCACGGGCAAAGTCAGTATAGTCTCCCGATCAGGAGGGAGGGTAAGGGTAGCCCTTCCCGGCACTCGAATATTTCCTACAGACTGATGTACTGGGACACTCTTCTGTGTCCCACAAAACCGGATTAACCGTTGAAATGCCTTTTGCGTTGGTTTGTGTGGAGTGGCATTCTTCCAATAGCCCGGCCCCCTTTTAGTGAACATAATTTGATCCAACTCTCGCAGGATATTCATGCCCATTATCACCGGTACATCTTCTTTGAAGGTTTCAGGGACCAGCAGGATACCTTTTTTCCCAACTTCCTGTCCACACAGACGTACATTCATCCATACGACACCTGTGACAGGGATTTGTTGCTGGTTAGCTGCTGTGACCCGGATCAATGTCCCCTGTTCTGGCTTGGCCAGTGCTTGAAAGTAACGGTTGAAATATGACTGAGGCATGGTCGTTACCTGTGATCCGGTGTCCACTAAACAGTTGACTGGAATGCCTTCAAACTCGGCTCTTATGGTGGGACATCCTGCAACCAGGTGTTCGGAGCTGTGCTGAGTGGCCTGACACTCTACTTCCCCCGCAGTGTGCCTCATTACTGCGGGGGCCTGAAGTTTAACGCCGGCTCTGGGCGTCTAGGCAGGTCCCTCCGGCATTCTCTAGCGAAGTGTCCTTTTTCTCCACACCGCCAGCACTGAGCCTCTCTGCGTTGTTCTCTCTGTCTGTGTGCGGGAGGCGCCCGTAGGCCTGGACTGGCCGAGCTCACTGGAGGATATTGAGGGACTCGGTAGGTGGGAATACGTGGGTAAGGATGCTCTGGTGCAGGAACCATCGAGGCAGTCTGATAAGGTTGTTGTTGCCCCAGATATGCAACCTCAGGGGGGTAGCTCAAATCCATCCGTCTCTCTATTTGCGTCAACTTCTCATGCATGAGACCCAGGGAGCTTTGTAGGTCCTGCACCACTCTAACCAGGACCTCTTCATTCTTCGCAACCCCGAGGGAGGCGGTCTGGGTCCGTATCACTCCAGAGGCATAAATTTCTTCTTTACTTCGCTCCACGGCCTCAGCCAATATTTGCCGAAAATTCAGTGTAGGGTCCACTCTGACTCGTTCCCGTAGGGCTTGTCTCAGGTGAGAGCTGTAGAGTCCCAGGATCAATTGTTCCCTCAGTATCCGGTCTGCGGATCCCATGGCGGTTATCCCGTCTGCCTCTTTTTTCTGTATCTCAGCCAGTACTTCCTGTAGAGCCGTTGCATATTGTGAGACCCCTTCATTTTCCTGCTGTACCCGGTAGAAGAACTTTGCCCGGAGGTGGCCCGCACTAGCTGTTTCACCGTATATTTCTTCTAGAAAGCGCACAATCTCTTTCAAGGTACTGCGCGTAGCTTCCGGTTGTAAGCAAACAGTTTTCCGCGCTTCACCCTCCAGGGCAGCCAAAGCAATTTCCACCTGTAGCTCTGGGCTGACATTGTAAATTCTAGCAACGCTCTGTAATCTCGTCACCCAGTCTGACAGTGACATGTTCTGGCCATCAAATTTTGGCAACAAGTTAAAAAGCATGCCCATAGGGAGGGTCCTTGTAGGGGTTCCACCATTACCTAAGGCATTCACATCAACATCAGGTACGTTGCCTTCAGCCGCCTCCATCTCTGTAACCGTACCCTGCTCGCAGCGCCACTTGTAGCGGTCAGAGGTATAGGAGACCGCAATGCAGGTTTCAAGTACGGGACAGCAGACAAGGAGGCTGAAACAAAAACCGGCTTTATTAAACAGTAAGATATAATGGCCGGAGGAGGAGGATAACAGTATTAACAATTCACAGTAGTTTACAGTAAGGCTAACTGGAATGTGGTACACAAAATGGCTTTCCCGCCAACACATGCACAGTGATACAGGCTACCCTCTTCTAATATGTCCTGCCTGATTCCCGCTTATCGGGACACGTTTCTACAACGTACTATCTCAGTAGGGACTGTACTATTCCCTATCACAATCCAGCACCGGTGCTCACTCACAGTTTGTTAGACAGCTGGAGGGTCCCTTGTCTTGGCCTCCTTCATGAGGCAGGTGAAGTCCAGTTCCTAGTGCTGCAGCTTGCCCGTCTGGGACGGATGGATGAACACAGATGCGGCCCAAAATCACCACAGCTCTCTCTCTCTGCCCGAGGTGCCCGATCTTTAGCTGGATACTGCGACTCTTTATCCACACAAAGTCTCCCTCTCCTCAGGACAGACTTGACTTTTCCTCAGCTCCGCACAGGAATTCCTCAGCTGCCCACACACTCCTCACAGATCTCTCTCACTGCCACTTCCTGTTTCCTCTCCTCTGAACGGTCGGCAGCAACAGTGACATCTTGTGGCTAAACTGGAAATAGCAGGCTGTATATATTATAGATGGAACACAGTGCAATATAGTTCAGTAATCCTAGGGGCTGACCCCTACACCTGCCTGCCAAAAATATTAGAGTGGAGTCTGAGCTGAGCAACCCCAAGTGAGCAGTACCACCAGGGGTCAAGTCCTGGGGAAAAAAGTGTGGGAACTCCCACCCAAGATCCACCCCCCCCCCCCCACCAAAAAAAAAAAATGATACGCTCATATGCATGAATGCTTCAAAAGTGGTATTTTTCATCCAATTTTCGTATTGTGTGTATGAAGCTTAACTGTTAGTACATAAAAAAACAGTACTCAATAAACATAAATACAGTAATTCTCTGAATAATCAGCATTCATTCAATTGTGCTTCCATGCACATGTGCATCATGTTCTGATCTTTATTGGGGAATGTTATTTTGTATATAGAGTGTTTATGTGGTGAGTTTACACTTTTCATTGAACAGAGATGGATAACACAGGGTTAAACGGAAAGGTTATAAATTAACTGCATATTATATGGACAGAATACTTGGGGAGATAGTGATGTGTTCCTGCTTAGGAGATGTATGTTAGCTTGGGGGGCTGCAAACTCTGCAGGGCTCCAACACACACTCGCTGCTATTCCAACCCTTCACATATTTCTACATAAACTTCCCTCCTGGCATTAAACTTTGCCAGGTATTGTGCTCAGCTTACCACCCCAAACTGATGTTTCTTCCTCAGCTCACCTCTCTCCCTGCATGTTCTGTGAGCAGAATAGCTGTGCTCCTCCTCTGGGTCATCTCATCATATGGCACTGAAGATGGGGGGATTCAGCGGGATTCAGCAGGACACACAGAGCAAGTATGCAGGAGACTGGGGGGGGGGGGGGGTGAGGGGACAGAAAATCAGGAGGGGTGCATCATGAGAGGTCTGACTAAATACAATCTCTGAGCAGCAGGAACCTGATCTACCTGTCAGCTAGCTGTGATTGACAGGTAGATCGAAGCGGAAGCTGTCATGGGGCCCCCTACTGGCAATGCCTGAATGGTCAGTCCACCCCTGGTGTGTGGTACTTACTATTGCGAGCTGTGTGGGCAGCTGCTGGTGTAGCACCTGCCACACAGCTCGCATACTTCAAAGTCTTTCAGGACACGGCTGCTAATGGGAACTGAGTTCCTGTTGTGGAAAAAGTACAGGAACTCCGTTCCCATGCGTTCCCACAGAACTAGAGCCCTGAGTACCACCCAATATGGGGAAAGAGACAGGGTCTCTTTAAGCATGTATTTCAACATGCAGAAGGTTCATTGTCAAGTTGAAAAGTGGAAGAGAGAGAGGTACTAAGGTGAGCCAGCGGGAAACAGTATTGGTGATGTTCAGTGTGGTGATGTTTACTTTTAGGTCAAAGGAAAGGAAGGATTTGGGGCAGTGGCTGCAAAAACACATTTTGTGTTATCACCCTCCATCAGCCTCATAGCATAGCAGAACTGGATAAATTCATGGCACACATACATTACACATTTCTTTCAATTGTATACTTAACCTTTTGCTCGCAGTTGCCTTTTAACTCCACCCTGCAAGGACTTAGCTATTTATCAATATCTATCTAATACAGCAGTGATATATCAGCAATGTATACTATTGTTACCATCAGGTTTAAGCCAGATATCACAGAAAACAGAGATAATTCCTCTGCAGACCTCCAGTCTTGCTACAGTGTTGGTGGATGTCAATTAAGGGCCTTTGCAGCTCCAGAGTGTGACATTTTCAGTTCAAATCCCCAGAAAGGGACTTGAAGGAATCCTGGGATTAAGGCTGGTTTCATTGTTCGATAGCCATTCCAAAAACAAAACTATATCTATTAAAAATAATGAATCCCATTAGAGCCAGAAGCGTTTCTCGTGTGATTAATGCTGTATACATATTTTCTGTGGATTCCGTCCCAGTTTCGCAGCCAAGGGATGGTCATAAATAGTCTCCAGCGCACCTGTAATAGCTCTCCGGTCAGATTAATGACGCAGATATTTTATATATGTGACGTCTGGTGTTTACGGGCATTCAGAAGACTTAAATCATGCTGAAATGTTTTTATGCTTTTGGTCATAACTGTTTGAGATGACTTCTAGCATCTCATGTCATTTTATGCTTGGTTACCCTCGTGTGCTAAACTATAACGCCGGCTAGATTGCCGCTTACATGGCACGCTGTCACTTTTGATGGCAGAAGGTGAATGTTCTTTCACACACATTCTGGCACACATATGTGCATGTTCAAAGTACAAATATGAGCTCAAGCTAAAAAAATTATGCAGTCAATAGTATTAGCAAGTTTTTTTTTTTCCCTCCATTTTTTTCCCTCCATGAGTCCCTCCATAACATAGTTTGATGACCTGCCAGTAAATCTGATGATTTTCCTCTTCCTGTAATAGGAGAACATCTGTTCGTTCTGCAGTGAAATCACTGTAGCGTTGTCACCCTATAGAAAGATAGTTGGAAATGGAAATGTAGTATTAAGCCTTTAAGCGCCAGAGCATTTTTGCATTTTTTGCACACATGCTAAAGTGCATCTTAGGCCTAAAAATGTATGAATTCCCAAAGCCTTATTTTATTTTCTGAAAGCAGAAACCCTGAAGAATAAAATGGTCAGATCGGATTATGTTATCGGAAAGTCCGATCGTGTGTGGGCTCTATTGGACTTTTTCTGTCAGAATTTCTGATGGAAAAAGTTTGAGAGCTGGCTCTAAAATTTTCTGACAACAAAATCCGATCTGACCTTTTCCGATTGTGTGTAAAGAATTCCGACGCACAAAGTGGCACACATGGTCAGAAAAAATTTGGAGACGAAAGCTATTGACTACTGGCCTCTACATAGTCCCGTCGTATGCTACAAATGTCACTTCATTCCAAACGATCGTATTTTCCCACAACTATGTGCGACTGTGTGTATGCAAGACTAGTTTCAGCCAAAATTTGTCTGAAAAAATCTGATGGATTTTGTTGTCAGAATGTCCGACTGTGTGTACAGGGCATTAGCAAGCACAACATTTCAGGAACTAATACAATAATGTTAATTTTAGTACAAAATAGGAATATATTACCCACATTTTTGATAAAAGATGAGGTTATGCTGAGCAAATAGATATACAGCAAGTCATGGTTTAAAACTGTATGCATAGAAACAATGGTGACCAACTGCCTTACCCAAATTTTTCCATAGGTGAAGCATTAAAAACTCAGGTTATCAGTGTAGGGTTAACCTTGAATAATGGCCCTAAAATGATTGTTCTCACTCTAGCATGCACAGCGATATGTAACATGTAGTGCAATAGATGATTTTGTACATGGGCAGCCCCACCTGTGCATGTGGGTGAGGGTAGTGGGGTAGGCTTTTTTTTGGGGGGGGGGGGGCGTTAAGTGCTTGAGCATACTTTTAATTTTTTTAGACTTGTTTTTCACTTGAATTTTATTGCTTCTTCTCCAGCCACAGCTGTGGGAAAGTAACAACAGTGGTGATATTTTTGTTGTTTCTAGGTCCTTACTAGCTAGCTGGGATAGCAGAACCTTGAAACATGACAGGGGTATACAGGTTCTGGGGGTCTGTGGATCAACTTATTACATATTGTTTGTTAGATTCATAGATTGTAATGTATATGGTGAGCCTCATTGAAGAAATGTTCCCTGCAACAATGACAGTTCCTCTTTACACCATTAAACTTCTGGTCCTACATGGTTGACTTTCTTCACTTTAAGATTGCAGTTTACTGAAGATGTCCAGACAGCCACCATTCTGTCCTCCATTCAAAAAAATCCTTGTACTCTTTTCACAAAATGCAGCATGTTCTATGAATGGGAAAGAGTCAGATGAATGATAGGATTTACATACAGTATCTCACAAAAGTGTGTACACCCCTCACATTTTTGTAAATATTTTTTTTCATCTGACAACGCTGAAGAAATTACACTTTGCTACAATGTAAAGTAGTGGGTGTACAGCTTGTATAACAGTGTAAATTTGTTGTCCCCTCAAAATAACTCAACACACAGCCATTACTGTCTAAACTGCTGGCAACAAAAGTGAGTACACCCCTAAGTGACAATGTCCCAATTGGACCCAATTAGCCATTTTTTGACTCGTTAGTGTTACAAGGTCTCAGATGTGAATGGGGAGTGGGTGTGTTAAACTTGGTGTTATCGCTCTCTCACTCTCTCATGCTGGTCACTAGGATTTCAACATGGCACCTCATGGCAAAGAACTTTCTGAGGATATGAAAAAAAGAATTGTTGCTCTACGTAAAGATGGCCTAGGCTATAATAATATCGCCAAGACCCTGAAACTGAGCTGCAGCACGATGGCCAAGACCATACAGTGGTTTAACAGGACAGGTTCCACTCAGAACAGGCCTCACCATGGTTGACAAAAGAAGTTTAGTGCACATGCTCAGCGTTATATCCAGAGGTTGTCTTTGGGAAATAGACATATGAGTGCTGCCAGTATTGCTGCTGAGGTTGAAGGGGTAGGGGGTCAGCGTCAGCGTGGGCTCAGACCATATGCTGCACACTACATCAAATTGGTCTGCTTGGTTGTCGTCCCAGAAGGAAGCCTCTTCTAAAGATGATGCACAAGAAAGCCCGCAAAAATGTTTGCTGAGACAAGCAGACTAAGGACATGGATTACTGGAACCATGTCCTGTTGTCTGATGAGACCAAGATAAACTTATTTGGTTCAGATGGTGTCAAGCGTGTATGATAGCAACCAGGGGAGGAGTACAAAGACAAGTAGGTCTTGCCTACAGTCAAGCATGGTGGTGGGAGTGTCATGGTCTGGGGCTGCATGAGTGCTGTCGGTACTGGGGATCTACAGTTTATTGAGGGAACCAGGAATGCCAACGTGTACTGTGACATACTGAAGCAGCACATGATCCCCCTCCTTTCAGAGATTGGGCTGCAGGGCAGTACTCCAACATGATAACAACCCCAAACACACCTCCAAGATGATCACTGCCTTGTTAAAGAAGCTGAGGGTAAAGGTGATGGACTAGCCAAGCATGTCTCCAGACCTAAACCCTATTGAGCATCTGTGGGACATCCTCAAACGGTAGGTGGAGGAGCACAAGGTTTCTAATATCCACCAGCTCCGTAATGTCATTATGGAGGAGCGGAAGAGGACTCCAGTGGCAACCTGTGAAGCTCTGGTGTACTCCATGCTCAAGAGGGATAAGGCAATGCTGGAAAATAATGGTGGTCACACAAAATATTGACAATTTGGGCCCAATTTGGAAATTTTCACTTAGGGGTGTACTCACTTTTGTTGCCAGCAGTTTAGACATTAACGGCTGTGTGTTGAGCTATTTTGAAGGGACAGCAAATTTACACTATATACAAGCTGTACACTGACTACATTGTGACAAAGTGTAATTTCTTCAGTGTTGTCACATGAAAAGATATAATAAAATATTTACAAAAATGTGAGCTACTGTATCTATGTTTAGCACATGTATTTACCTGTTTGCCCAGAGTTCCACTTTACTTTTGCCATTACCCTGTACAGGATGTTTGTAAAAACATATAAAATAAAAACAAAATTAAATAAATATAAAAATTACAAAGCACAACCTGCAGAAACTTCCAACTGGAATTTAAAGAGCGTTATGGTCCACTCAGAATGATGTTTTAGTTGCAGGTGGGCCACAATGGTTTGAATGAGTCACTGGCTTCCTATAACTTGAGTATTCTTGGTAAGAGTGAGAACCCCCTAAAAACTTCCTGCTAGCAGCATCTTTGGAGCTGTGAAGGAGCGATGTATACACCGCTCCTCCACCACTCCTACCCATTGAACTGAATGGGCACCGCTGCCAAACTGCCGGCAAAGCGCCACTGCCGAAAACCCCCGCAAAAATGTTGGTAAAGCGCTGACGCCGACGGCGCTGACACCACAGTGTGAAAGGGGCCTTATAGACACGGCATATAAGTGGTTCTGGGAACTCAGGTGAAGATAACTCACCCACAGGTCCCTAAGGTGACCACGCACAGCTGCACCAGATTCTGAGTGCTCCAGTTTTAGTAAATCTACACCCTTGTTCCACTATGTGGAGGTGAGCAACTGGGTAGAGGAGAATGGCTTTGCTTATCTTAATGACTGAGGGGTAATGATCAAGAATCAGCAGAAGAGGTGCTGAAATCACAGAGTGAATTAAGCCCCATATACAGATGTATCCCCAGACACAGCTTATTCTCCTGCAAGGAGAACAGTGAGCAGTACAGTAGTGGCATTACCAAACCTGACTCCAAGTCTCAAGAGAATAGGAGTCAGAAGCAATAGTGTCTTGGATAATCTCACACAGTAGATATACAGATATTAGGCTACAGAACAAAAGTGTCTAGGCATGGGAATTCAAGACAAAGGCACTTTGGTGAAATTCATATTTTTAAATGGCCCCTATAAAATGGTGAAACCTCTATTTTAAGGTGGATGTAAACCCTCACATATATCCATTAGATGATAAACAGAGATAAAACAATTCTCTCTACATACATTTTACATGTATATCAGCTGTCTTCAGCTTTATATATCCTTTAGAAAGTTCAGATCGTGTTATCGTTTTTTTTTCCTCCTGTTCAGCACTGGGAGTGGATTCTTGGCATGTAGCCAAGACAGCTGATTGGAGAAAAGGCACAACCCCCCCTCTCCACATAGGCAAAGGAAGGATGAAATGTGCAGAGCTGTGCTGTGACAAGACCTGCTCTCCGCTAATCTATTTTTTTTTTTTTTAATTATTTTTTTTATTTCATTTTATACAATGCATGTTATAACAAGCCACACATTGTGGGCAACAACCGACCACCAACTTACCGGTACAGAAAACAGTACAATATAAAAGGTATCACATAAACTTGTGATGTATTCCCCCCTAACTTTGCCCAGATAGGTGCACGGACATTCCCCTACCTCCAGCCGGAGGCAGTCTGCCATAACGCAAGGATACAGTTCCGCGACTTCCCATATTCCCATATGATCTAGCAGATATCCTCTGTGGAGTAGTGACATTTCCTCCCCCCCACTTCCCCCCAGCCCCCGTAGGGACATGGTTCAATTAAGGAGAGTTGCCCATCCCCAAATATGCAGTGCGCCAGTTCTTCGGCCACTCACTCATTTCTAGCCCTTCAAGACATTCCTCTCCGAGTATGCCTACCAAAGATCCTGGGCTGTGTTCTAGTGTGATAAATCTGATGCTGTGTCCATGAAATCCATCCACCTTCTCAAATTTGTTCAGAGCCCCTCTGCTCAAGTATGTAGCCTTGTAAAAGGGTAATGCCTTGTTGATCAATGTTGTCCAAGGCTCCAAAGTCGGTGACACAGAGCTCTTCCATGAAAGAATAATGCGCTTTTTAGCATAAAACAGTAACAGAGTAAGAAGGGTCTGAATGGCCCTGGTAGTGGCCAGAGACTCCACTAATTGTAGAAGACACACCTCAATGGACACAGGGATAGAGATTGAAGTGACCAACCTTATACAGGAGGCAATGGTTTGCCAATAAGCTTTATTTGATGGACATTTCCAGAAAATATGCATACAATTAGCTAAGGGTGCAGCACATCTCCAGCACAGGGAGTGCTGGGTTCCAAACATCTTTACCAGTCTATCAGGGCTGAGGTATATTCTGTGTAGGAACTTGTAATGAACCAATTTATCTCTGCTAGATAATAAATACTGGAATGCAGTCCCCCACATATTGTCCCAATCGTCTCTGTCCAGTCCCAGAGCTATGGCCTCCCAAGCTCTCCAGCAAGGCCCCAACAGGAGGGTTGTTTCATGAAATAAATCTTTACATAAGCAGGAAACTGTTTTTTGCAGTGATTCACTGCAGGTCAGTAGACATGTGTACACTGAAATATTTTGTTTTGGAATTTCGTTTTCATCCGAAAAATTAATTTATTTAGTTACTCCCAAATTCATTTTTATTTATTTTGTTTTTCTTTAAAAAAATGCATTCGTCCGAAAATCCAAATTAATTAAGGTCGAATATGTCATTGAAGGCTTATGGTGTCTGTCGAATGTCCAAAGAAGATTTGACGGAGCAGCTAAACTGTATGACTCTGTATAGTTTAGCTGCTCCGTCAAATCTTCTTAGAACTTTCGACAGACACCATAAGCCAAAGATTCAACCATGTTTTTCGCTGCTTTGCCAATCATGTTGAATGTATATAGTTCAAACAGAGAATGGACTGGTGATAGTGATCACTGATCAGACAGGTAACAAGATAGGGTATATAGAATCTATATAGAATCTCAATCTATAATATAGAATCTATAATAATAAATCCCCCCCCCCCCCCCCACAACACGGGCAGCCTCTGAGGCTATCACAACGCTAGCAGCACTTGTATCACTATCAGGTTCACAACACTTACACAATAGCAGCAGATTATTATGAAAAAGTTAAGTTGAACTGTAGCTTCACTATTGTTCTGCTGCTGTGCTTATGGTTAATTGCTAAATAATTCAGGTTCTCTGACAAACAGACCAGATAAGAAATGATTCAGTGTGTGTGTCTCTCTCTGCTAGCAATCATAAGTGAAAGTAAATTGGCTGTACGTGTGTACTTAGTTCTAGCTATTTTACTGCTCCTCCTCTTTGGTTACACTCAGCCAATAACATTCATCATCATCATTATTTTTATTTTACTCCCCCCACCCAATTCCAGCAGCGATCTTTTCTATCTATGTCGAATCTTTCCCCTCTATGTCAAATCTTTTCTCTCTATGTAGAATAATCCTGGACTAATAGAGTTAAGGTTAGGCAAATTCGACCACAGGTTCGATAGACACAAATTGTTATTGTCAGTGTCATGTTGAATCTCCTATTCTATATCGAACTGTTGTCACAACGAAAACGAAAATAAAGCATTTGTTTATGTCGGATCTTTCGTTTTGCGGATTCTGCACTTTCGTTATTGTTTGTTAAAGCGATAGCGAAAATACCTGAAATTTGGACAAAAATGCATTTGGACGAAAATGAATGCACATGTCTACGGGTCAGTAGCTCTAAGGCCGCGTACACACGGGCGGACTGTTGGCTCAACTTTGTCCGCTGAACAGTGTTTCAGCGGACAGTCCGCTCGTGTGTGGGGCTTCAGCGGACAGTTTCAGCGGACAGTTTGACGAACAAAGTTTTTCGGAAATTCCGAAAAACTGTCCGCTGAAACTTGGTTTGAGCGAACAGTCCGCCCGTGTGTAGGCTACTTTCGAAATGAGCAAACTGTTCCCGCTCGGAGGGAAGTCTGCTCATTTCGAGCGCGTGTGCAGGTAGGCGGGGCCCGCGACGGAGACGTCGCGGGCTCCGCCGCCTGGAATGGACTTAAAGGGGAACCCCAACGCCGAAAAAAATCGGCGTGGGGGACCCCCAAAGTCCACAACAGACCCTTGTCCGAGCACGCTACCCGGCCGGCCAGGAAAGGGGGGCGAACGAGCGCCCCCCCCCCCTCCTGAGCCGTACCAGGCCGCATGCCCTCAACATGGGGGGTGCCTTGGGGAAGGGGGGGCCGCGCGGCCCCCCCACCCCAAAGCACCTTGTCCCCATGTTGATGAGGACAAGGGCCTCTTCCCGACAACCCTGGCCGTTGGTTGTCGGGGTCTGCGGGCGGGGGGCTTATCGGAATCCGGGAGCCCCCTTTAATAAGGGGGCCCCCGGATACCGGCCCCCCACCCTATGTGAATGAGTATGGGGTACAATGTACCCCTACCCATTCACCTGTAAAATAAAAGTACCCCAAAAAAAACAACACACGAGATAAAATATTTTATTGCACAGCTCCGGGGTCTTCCGTCTTCGGGGGTCTTCTCGCCGGACTCCTCCGCTATCTTCTTGTAGCTCTTTTGCTAGCGGAGGAGTCCGGCTTTCTTCCTCCCCGCCGCCGGCCTCTTCTCCCGACTTCGGGGGTCTTGTCCCCCTCTTCGGTTCTTCTGCCGGGCCACCGCGCCTTCTTATAGCTCTTTTGCAGGCGGTGGCCCGGTCTTCTGTCGCCGCCTTCCGTTCTTCTGTCGCCGCCTTCCGTTCTTCTGCCGGGCCACCACGCCTTCTTATAGCTCTTTTGCAGGCGGTGGCCCGGTCTTCTGTCGCCGCTGTCGCCGCCGCCTTCCATTCTTGTTCTTGTTCTTGTCCTTTCCTGGCCGGCCGGGTAGCGTGCTCGGACAAGGGTCTGTTGTGGACTTTGGGGGGACCCCCACGCCGATTTTTTTCGGCGTTGGGGTTCCCCTTTAAGTCCATTCCAGGCGGCAGAGCCCGCGACATCTTCGTCGCGGGCCCCGCCTACCTGCACACGCGCTCGAAATGAGCGGACTGTTGCCTCGTGTGTGGGCGAGTCCGCTCATTTCAAAAGTTGCGCGGACTTAGTACGACGAACAAAGTTTGCCGTATTTGTCCGCTCAAAAAGTGCCGTGTGTGGGCGTGTTCGTTCATTCAAAAGTTTGAGCGGACTGTTTGACGAACTTAGTTTCGGCAGACAGTCCCCGCGTGTGTACGCCGCCTAAGTCGCTGGGCTGAAGGTCAAGGGGCTCCTTACCAAATTGTGAGCAAAAATCATGTCGCAATTGAATGTACCTAAAGAAATGTGAGTTTGGCAAATCATATTTTAGTTTTAATTCATTGAATGACAATAACGTACTGTTTGATACAATGTGGAGCAAGATTTTAATACCATATTTTGACCATACCACTGGATCCAGGTAACCGAAGAAGTGGGTTAAATTGGGGTTCCTCCACAGCGGGGTATAAGGAGAAAGTCTGGTTGGGCTAGGCGTTCGCACTCCCTGGGCCATGACCCATGCCTTCATTACTGAGCACATGGAGGATGTCAGTGGGTATGGGGCTTTTAGACTCCTGTATACCAAATGAGAGAGCGTCTCGTAGGAGCCCACACAGGCCGCTTCCAGGGATACAGAGGCATCATCAGGAGGAGTAGTCAGCCAGTGGTGGGCCCCCGTCAACTGTCCAGCCAGGAAGTATTTGTGTAAGTTAGGAACCGCAAGCCCCCCCTCCCCCCAAGGCTGTTGTAGTATTGCTAATTTGAGATTGGGGATTCCTCCCTGCCACAAAAAGGAGGAGATCATGGCATCTATTGATTTAAAGATGGACTTGGGGATCCAAAACGGGGAATTCCTAAGGTTGTACAATAGAAGGGGTAGAATTTTCATTTTTATCAAGTTTATCTTCCCAATGAGAGACAGGGGGAGGTTTTTCCAGGCCTGAAACTTCTTGGTCATTATAACAAGCAGCGGAGAAATATTGAGGTTGATAAAGTCAGACACTAAGTTAGTAATCTGTAATCCTAAGTATTTGATTCGGGACACCCATTGGAGGGGGATGGTGGGGTCAGCTTGTTCTGGGATAGGATGGGAGCGCAAGGGGAATATTTTGGATTTAGACCAGTTGACCCTGAGCCCAGAGAACAATGTGAATCTGTCTAAGAGTGCCAACGCAGCCTGTAGAGATGGTCTGGTTGTCACAGACAAATAGAACAAAGTCGTCCGCATAAAGTGCTGTGGTTTCAGTTAGGGTGTCCACCTTAATGCCCTAAATTTGGAGGGAGGAACGCAAGAGGAACGCAATGCAATCGCCAAGGGCTCCATTACCAATGCAAAAAGACCAGGGGACACTGGGAAAGTTGACACGGAGGGCCGCTACCGGGCGCTCATACAGCAGTGAGATCCATTTGAGGAAGTTAGGGCCATTCCCCATGCATTGCAGTATATGAGTCATATAGCCCCAGTCAATAGAATCAAAGGCCTTTTCCAGGTCAAAAAACACCAGTGCCCCCCCCCAGAGGACAACTCCGCCCCCAGTTGTGTATGGGTATATACTATCCATATGTTGATATCTGTGGCTTTTTTGGGCATAAATCCTGTCTGGTCAGGTGACACTAAGTGGTGTATAATCTTCATCAGTCTGTTGGCAAGCATTTTGGTGAGTATTTTTAAGTCCATGTTCAGCAGGGCTATGGGTCTGTATGAAGAACAGCAAAGCAGGTCTTTGGCAGGTTTGGGTAATAACACTACATGTGCCCCATAAAAGGAAGTTAGTAAACCCCCTTGTTCAAAACAGTCCATGTAAAGTTGTAGAAGTCTGGGCGACTAAGTATTGCTTGTACCACTCTGCTGGGAGCCCATCCAGTCCCGGTGATTTCCCGTTAGGAAAGGATGCAATAGCTATTGCTTATTCTTTGACCATGAAGGGGGCCTCAAGACTGGCCACCACCTCATCGGCAACACCGGGATCCGGAGGGGGCCCAGCAGGTCAGTCAGTACCTGTTAGTCATACGGTGGGATAGCAGAATAAAGGTCCGCGTAGTATGCTACAAAAGCCTGCTTGATGCCCTCCCTATCACTCACCATGTTACCCTCCAAGGAATAAACACAAGGTATAGACACATGTGTCTGTTTCTGCAGTCAGGTACGCCAACAGCTTCCCATTTTTGTCCCCTTTCTCAAATAGTTCCTCAGCCCTGTTTCTGCAATTACATTGAGTGAGGTTTTTGAAGTGTACTAATAGGGCCCTTCTAGCCATCTGCAATTCGGTTAGGGAGCATGTGGAGGGTGTCTCAGCATGTGCCTTAGCACACTGTGTTTCACAAGCCTGGAGTTCATCGGACTTGGAGTTTTTCTCAACCCGTGCAGCTTTAATTGCCGATACATATGCCCCTCTAGTGGATGCTTTGACCGCGTCCCACACTACAGGTCCCCCCGTTGAACCCTCATTGTGTTCCCAATATTCCTGTAAATGAGGCGAAACCAGGGCCTCGACCGAGGGCTCACTTACCCATCCAGGGTGCAATCTCCAGGACCCGCTGTGGCCACCTGCGGCAAGAGTCAATGTCACCTGCAAGGGGGTGTGGTCAGATAGACCCCCCCAGCAAGGTAACCAAGCTCTGAGATATGGGGCAACAACATATGATTTTCAAATGCCAAATCTATGCAGGAGGAGGAGGCACTGACATGGAAAAGATAGGAGTAACCTCTCTCACCAGGATGTTTCCATCACCAGACCTCTGCCCAATGCCCGAGCTCCAGATTTTGTGCCCTGGTCGGGTTCCAGGTGTCCAAGGATTATTCCAGGATATTGTTAAAATCACCCACCACGAGCAGCTTTAAAGGGCCGAAGGTGGCAACTTTTTCCAACACCTGGTATAGCACCTAATTTTTGAAAAGAGGAGAGACATACACATTAGCAATAACTATTAGTTGAGATTCAACAGTCATAACTACAATAGGATAGCGCCCAAAGGACCAGTTACCACATGATCAATGACACATGTCAGCTTTTTGTGAATCAAAATAACCACCCCTCTGGCATAAGAGGAATGGGTTGAGTGTATGGCTCTCTGTATCCAGTTTCGGTTGAGGGGCAATATCCTGTCACTCACTAGGTGCATCTCCTATAAAATAATAATGTGGGGGTTCAAAGATTTAAGGTATTGCAGGACCAGTGATCTTTTAAATTTGGAGTTTAACCCACGGACGTTCCATGAAAGAAGTTTGAGATTACCATTGGGTAAGGTTGTGTATAACATGAAGACAGGTATGGTACTCAGAAGGGGGAAGACCTAGGTGGAGGAACCTGAATACAGAGAGCCACGGTCATCAAGTAACTATAGGTGAATTCCATGCACCATACTGGACAAGTAAAACATCCCTCTGCCCCGGCCTTGTCAGCAGGGCGCAGATGGAGCTTAAAAAAACCCAGAACAAAAGTTGAAAATAAAAAAGGAAAAAAAGGAAAAAAGGAAAAAAATAAAGTCTAAAAAAGTAACAGTTCAAGAACCCAATGCCCTGTTTGCTCCAGGCCAACTGAACTGAAAAACTGCTGGAGAAACTTTGATCCCAGAAACAGAAAAAACATTAGTGGATAGTTCCAGTTCTTCCACTCAAGTGTGGGGTTTTAAAGATAGACGTGCAGTTCAGTGCATACGAGAACCAGAGCTTCCACATCTACTGGATTGGTGTACTTGGGTGGCATTGCACATTCCCCACATCCAATAAGGCAGTCACTGCAGGAGGGGAAGGTATTGAAGGATGGTCTTGACATCAGGTAATATTACTTCCAGTAAAACATCCAGCAGTTATGTAAAAAGTCCAGTGATACTACATCTCGGGTATTAGTCACATCATATATCCAACACTCTCACCTTTCTATGCAATGGTGTCGAGCCAGGCTGCCGCTTCCACAGGGGAGTCAAAAAATTAGCTGGCCCCTCGATGAATAACTTTCAGGCGACTAGTATATAGCATACTATACAACAGATTTTTCTCCCTCAGATGCCTGCGGACATCTGTAAAAGTGCACCTCTTCTTTTGCAGCTCTGGATAAAAGTCAGGCTATAAATGGATGACAGCATTATCATGTTTCAGATCAGGGTATTTACGAGCCTCTGCCAGGATGAGATCCCTATCCCTGAAGTTGAGCAGGCGAACCAGAAAGGCACGTGGCCACGCGCCAGCAGGCCTCCGATCAGTGGGTACCCTGTGTGCACGCTCCAAAACATTTACAGGTGACAATTGCTGCAGGCCCATTGTTTGAAAAAGGTTTAAGCAAACACAACAGGGTTCTGTCTCTCCGCACCCTCAAGGAACCCAACCACCCACACATTGTTGCACCTGAGGCGGTTCTCTGCGTCCTCTAAACGGGCCATAAGAATTTTAACCTGTTGTTGCAATTCAGTCACGGATTGCACAGTAGAGGCATCTGTATCCTCCACCTCCGATATACGGTGCTCCACTTCAGTGAGGTGGCCTCTAAATTTGTCCATATCTTGCCTTATTAGCCTGCATTCAATAGACAGAGTGTCAATTTTTCCCTCCACAGAGGACTTACTTTCTGCTATGGCGGCCAGGATCATTGTGCTGGACTGCTCCCCAAGTGGCTCCAGTTCCGCCTGCGGTGCTGTAGAGGCCCCTTCCCAAGTCGGTGAGCCAAGAGCCGCCATCGCTGGGTCCGCCTGTACTGCAATCGATGCTGGAGTCACGGAGGTAGTTGGCAAGATGGCCACCGCCCGCATGGTCACCGTTGAGCGCCGGGATATCTGGCCAGTGGGTGAGCGCGGCGAGGTTGCCCATCCCTGAGATCACAGTGCCCGGGCGCAGAGGGCTGTGTAGGCCACCAGGTGGCAGCGGGCCTTGGATGAGTGGAGAGGACCGCGGGCCATGAAGCCCCGCAGCCATGCAGCCCCGCAGCCATGCAGCTGAATTTCAAAATGTATGCTGGGATTAAGGCCAGGGGTGCCCAGGAACAGGTAGGGAAGTTTGCAGGTCTCACCGGATTGTTTTACAGGCAGGATGGCAATGGATTAGGCCAGGATGAGCGGAGCTCGGCACCTGCAAGTCTTCCCTGGCTCAAATCTGGACACGCCCTCCCCTCCGCTAATCTATTTATAGCAACCTCCCATGACACAAATTTCAGGCTGGTTTTATCTTGGTTTCACAGGGGACTTCTCAGAGGTTATCATGCTGAAAACAGCAATGAAACAACAGAAACACAGGTACTTAGTGCTTTGGAGAGAGATAAGAAAACACTACAGATATATGTGCCCAACTCAAATTTCATGAATCGGGTTTACATCCACTTAAAGTTCAAGTTCACAGTAATAGACAGATTGCTTCGAACACAGCAAAAAAGAGTGGATAAGCGTTCTCTATTTGTAAATTAGGCCCAAGATGTTTATGTAAATCAAGACTGAGATCAATGAGTCCAGCTTTCTCTCCCATCCATACATTCTAAGAGTATTTAGCTTGTAGAAGTCCCATCGGATGGATTGAGGAATATTAAATGGCTGTTCATTGGTATTCTTAATTAACTCACATAGATCTCACACCGTTTATTTCTTTGAGAATCCCATGAATTACAGTAAACTTGAAACAAGGTTTTTTTCCATCAATTTCTGCACCTGAGGCATCTGGTCCCAAGAGGAGAATAGGAAAAGACAGCTTGAATGAAAGCTTTAATGAACACATCACTTCTTACATTACAAAGTAAATCTGATTTATACCTCTCTTTGTGTCATTGCTACCTATTACGAGCTAATGACTTTTTTCCCACCCAAATGGGATTTTCACAAATCATCCATTGCAAAAAATACACAATGCAATGATCAATATAAGTAATAAACAGTAATAAACAGTTATCTACCTGCTACATTATTGTATTTTTTCCCAATTTTATTATCTTAAACCCATTGGAATAGCTAATTGTATTTTATGTTTACAGCATATTGAAGACCTAATTATTGCTGCCAGCTCATTTCTCCTAAATTTTCCTTTAATGGAGTTCTAGAAGTGATGTGTCACACCAATGAGGGTGAAGTATAGATAATTGCAGGGATGCTGGAATGGTTGGGATCCTGGTTCAAACCTGAAGTCTTTTGGTGCTAGCCATGTGGCCTCTGGACCTCAGGAGTTAGCATTGAGAGTAAAGGGAATATAATGACAGTGATCTCCAGCACAATATGAAAGCAGAAACTCACTCACCAAAGATGTTAGATCAGATACATTTATTAGACCTGGATATGGCATACAGCATCCTTCCACCCCCCAGGACTCCTCTCTAACATTTCACCCAATGTAGGCTTTATTGCTGCGATCAAGCCAATACTGGGTGAAAGGTTAGAGAGGGTCAGAGCTGGAATGCAGTAGGTCTAATAAATTTGGATAGGATCTGATCAGTGCGTGACTCCCTGATTTCCAATTAAATTCATAGAGCATGGCACCCAGAGTTCCAGAGCCAAGGGATTTTTCATATATGCTTGGAGCAGTGACATCTTACTCCTTGTCTATAGTGATCTCTAGCAGCCTCATGTTCCCAGCCTCTGACTCTCCCCTACACCCTGTCTCCAGCTACACCTGTAGTATGTACTAATATCACTGGAAAAAAAACCCAAACAAACAAAATTTGAGAATATTCCCCACTGATCCCAGCGCTCACAGAGGTAAGTCAAAAAATAATAATACCAAATACAAGCTGCTATCATACAAAAAAATCAATCACAGAAATATATATAGTATATAGCATTCACTACCCTATTGTCCCTTATATACCATATTGACAGCGCTAAAAAAACAACAAAAAAAACAAAATAATAACATTAAGAGGGTGATAGTCCCGTGATTACAAAATAAACCACAGAAATGTCCTTAAACAATCCCACGTATATGAGGATGAGATTCCAGATGTCACATTCACACGTTGGAAAACCAGAAAGGAAAGTCCATCTCCAAGATCACACCACCAGTGCGTAAAGAGCTTAACAGCCGGTGACAACCCTTAAGGTAATGCACTCACCAGAACATCAAGGGTTAACAGGCACTTCGTTACGAATAATTAAAATTCACTGGTCTGCGGAATCCTCTTGTCTCATCAATAATCAACAGGTTCACAATCTCAGATTCCTTAATCTGCCAAGGTAAAAGATTTCCTGGTTTTTATACTTCACTTACAGCAGCAGGTTAACATAAGGGAACAACAAAAAATAGATTCCATAGTGCAAACTGCTTTATTGATTAAAAAGCTCATGCGCATACAAATCATACGTACATAATCTTATAAAATCATTCACAAAAAGATGTCACTACCAGAACGATCGGATTTGCCTCACCGCAGTTCCGAGCGTCTTAGATCGAATACAGGCTCAGCTTCCACGGCGGGTCCCGGGTGAGCATTCAAAACGACCGCTCTGAAATGACGAATAGCTGCTTGGTCACGCCCATACGCGTTTCGTCATCACGTCTTCGTCTGTGGGCGTCCTTTCTGGTTTTCCAACGTGTGAATGTGACATCTGGAATCTCATCCTCATATACGTGGGATTGTTTAAGGACATTTCTGTGGTTTATTTTGTAATCACAGGACTATCACCCTCTTAATGTTATTATTTTGTTTTTTTTTGTTGTTTTTTTAGCGCTGTCAATATGGTATATAAGGGACAATAGGGTAGTGAATGCTATATACTATCTACACCTGTAGTATGTCTATAGATTCTGTCTGATCCCTCTAGTAAATCAGTAGTCTTTGAAAGTATTCTGTAGCATTACATACACTGAAAATTGTGTGCAGCCCTTTGGTGAAATTAGATGCCACAGTTGAACCACTATATACTTCATAACTTGTCAACCACTGGACAAGGGCCTGAAAAAGTGGAATCATGAACAAAGGCAAAGAAAAAGAAAACAAACCACCGTAATTATAGTTACTTTAAATGGTGTTCATTGTTTAACAAAGGGATTAGAACCAAGGTATTTATTGCTTTCTGTGTCCCTGCTGGAGAGATTTTTTCTATTTATCCAGTTGACCATTATTACCAGTTGAACCAAAAAAGTGTGGCACTTGAGTTGCAAAGAATCATAACCCACGTGAATACCTTAAATATCAGTGAAAATTTACAAATCAATTAAATACATAAAATGCATAAATTAACACAAAAAAAGAACAAATAAAGTCTATCAAGTGAGTACTTGTCACGCTCTTCAAAGTGTGTAGTAAGGGAAAGAGGCTTACCAGTAGAGGTCGACCGATATATCGGCCGGCCGATATATCGGCCGATATTTGCAGTTTTTTAAATAATCGGCATCGGCCGATTGTGCTGATAAAAAGCCGATTTAGAACTACAGCGGGACTTTGAAATGACTTCTGTATAGAAGTCAGTGTGAGTTGCCTGAGTCGTCATAGCAACACTTTCCTCCTCTCTGGGCAGGCTGCCAAGAAAAGAACTAAATGATACAATGTTTACACTTGAAAGAATGAACTCATCTCTGTGTGTAGAAGTTCTCAGTTTAACCATTTAAAGACTAAATCTTTTCTGACACTTGTTGCTTACAGGTAAAAATCCTGTATTTTCTGCCAGAAAATCACTTAGACCCCCCCAAAAATTATATATATTTTTTTAGCAGAGATCCTAGGGAATAAAATAGCGGTTGTTGCAATATTTTATGTCACACGGCATTTGCACAGAGGTCTTTCAAATGCATTTTTTGGGGAAAAAAATACACTATTTCAAAATAAAATAAAAACAGTAAAGTTAGCCCATTTTTTTTTTTCGTACAAAAGTTTTGACTACCTGTTTTTATTTAATACATAGGTTTTTTTTTTTTTTTTAATCTAAATCATACATACAAGTAAACTGATTGGAGGTTTGTTTTGTTTAATAAATGTTTAAATGTAAGAAATTTTCTGTATCACTTATGAAGGCTGCTTTCACACTGGAGCGTTGATGGTAAAACGCAAGTTTTAGCGGCTCTTTACCATCATTTTAGCGGTGCTATTTGGCTGCTAGTGGGGCACATATAACCCAGCTAGCGGCCAAGGAAGAGGTTAAATGCGCCCATGAAGCACTGCTGCCAAATCGCATTGCATGCGCTTCGGCAGTGGTGCCCATTCATATCAATGGGCAGGAGTGGTGGAGGAGCGGTATACACCACTCCAAACGTGCTGCTTGCAGGACTTTTTTTTAAGATCCTGCCAACGCATCGCCTCAGTGTGAAAGCACTCTGTCTTTCACACAGACTGCAGGGGAGCCATTTTGCAGGCACTTTACAGGCGCTATTTTTAGCCCAAAAGCGCCTGAAAAACGCCCCAATGGGAAAGGTGTGTTAGATCAAGGGGGATTAAAAAAAAATAAAAAAATAAAAAAGGAAAAAAAAAAATAAATAAAATAAAAATCGGCCTAACATATCGGCCCAAAAAAATCGGCATCATATATCGGCTATCGGCCGCCATGATTTCTAAATATCGGCATCGGCCAGAGAAAAACCCATATCGGTCGACCTCTACTTACCAGATGACGTGGACTCAAAGGGGCTTACGCCTCTTGAGTCATACAGGTCTATAGGTTATCAAAACCCAATGATCGTGCGTCCTATATGTCGTCTCCCGCAAAACCTCAGACCATATAATCATCAGTGAAATTCATCATGTAATATTCAGTCATCCAACGGGAATAAGGAGCTCAGGTATCATGGACCATGCAAATAAAGAACCAGCATAGCGACCATTATCACCAGGACTGAAAGTGAGCGACAATCCAAAAATTTTAGCTTTCACCTGTTTAGTTATACGGAGGAAATATTGTAATATGGAGACTTGTTCCTGTGAAAAATGTCTGCAGAGGTGATTTCCCTTAATATGGCATTAAGTGAAGGGAAATCTTCCTAATGGGAAGCAGATTGCAAAAACAACCCATCAGGGGTTTCACCTTTTCCTATTAAATCCAAAATGAAAATAATGTTTATACTTATGGCCCCACCATTAGCACGTATTTGTCTTCCATTTGCTCTCTTGCCACTGTGTTCAACCAATGGGGGCAAAGAAAAATAAAATAGAATTCTGTAATTTTGGAGTGTGTGACTCTCTCCCTTTCATGGGAGATTGCTGGTGCTTGGAGATTGACCATTCAGGCATCCAACACTGTCACACTGGGGCTGGGAGACAGTCTTCAGCTCTGTGTAAGCTCTTAGGCCGCGTACACACGCGCGGACTGTTCGCCCAACTTTGTCCGCTGAACAGTGTTTGGGCGGACAGTCCGCTCGTGTGTGGGCTTTCAGCGGACAGTTTCGGCGGACAGTTGGACGGACAAGGTTTTTCGGAAATTCCGAAAAACTGTCCGCTGAAACCTTGTTTGAGCGAACAGTCCGCCCGTGTGTAGGCTTGTTCGTCAAACAAAGTTGCGCGCATGCTCAGAAAGGATTTTCACGCCGAAAGCTATAATGCAGTGTATAGGACGTCGTATTTTTCGTCCCGTCGTACGTGCCGTTCACGTCATCGCGCACGGTTTCAGCAAACTGTTCGTTCGTCGTGTGTGGGCATGTCCGTCCATGCTAATTTTGAGCGGACTGTTTGCCGAAACTGTTGGACGGACAAAGTTGGGCGAACAGTCCGCGCGTGTGTACGCGGCCTAAGGGTTCCCGTGCATTATACAATTTTCTTGTTAATTTTTCCTTTAGATTTACCAAAACAATATAATATGAGGTCAAAGTAAAAAATCTCATCACTCCCAGCATCCAAATGGAGTATTTTCAACTGATGAAGCTCCCAATAAAGGGCCTCTCACAGAACCCTGCGTATCCTACACTCACAGCGGGAACAAGGCAGATGCAGGTGCATTGTGGGATGGGGCATCACGTGGTAAGCTGCACTGTGATCCCCATCTGTGCTCGGGTGCACAGATGCCGACCAATGATCTCCTTGCAAGAGAGAGGCAGAGCTGCCTACACTGTTAGGAGTTGGGGGGGGGGGCCTGTGGAGGAATGTGTGTGCAGAGGTGGGGATGGGGTATAGTGGTGCAGAGGTCAGAGCCGAGGAGGGGAGGAAGTGAGATGTGCACCCTGCATTCTGTATATGGCGCACTACTCAACTCTGCACTCTGTACACAGCATGCCCCTGAACTCTGCACTCTGTATGTAGTGCACCCCTGAACTCTGCATTCTGTGCATAGGGCACCCCTGAACCTGCACTCTGTACAAAGCTCGGAGTTCAGGTTCAGGGGTGCCCTGATGTCTGCACCTTACGCACTCCTGGTATTTATTGCCCCTTTAAGATCCTCCCACTGTTATTGCAATTTTGCTGCAAACACAAATTCAATGCGGTTTGGCAGGGGGGTGTAGTTGAGTTCCCACACCTATTTTCTGAGAAAAAAAGCCCTGGATAAATTTATATGGAGCCCTGGATAAATTTATATTTTCTTACAGATACAACTGGCCCTTTGAGGGCAACCATAATTTTGATGCGGCCCTCAATGAAATTGAGTTTGACAAGCCTGGTTTAGAAGATCAATCCTCTTCCTTTGACAAAAAAAGTAACACATCAAATGATGACCTCAATGGTGGGAGGCCCGTTGCAGATCTGCCATCTACAACACTCTTTATGGTCCTTAGTGTTGCTTGTGTAATGACAAACAACATGTTAAAGTTGTGAGATAGCCTGTACAACAGAAGATCACTTCAAAAAGCGTTCAAAATGGTCATCCTTGTCTTATATATTAGCTCTGATCTCCTTAACAGACTCCAGATCCACCAGTTCAAATGTAGAATCAGTGTAAGTTGTAGTGGGATCATCATTCAAGATGACAGATGGGGATCATGACCATGAAATGTCAAGAAATGCAACAGCTGGTACTGAACGGGTTTAGATATGTAGTGCAATGGATCAGGATTGGAGAACCGTCTAATGTGTTCTATTTTGTTACTAAAAAAACATATAGAATTGTTTATTTTTGGTATGTATGTATCCCAATACTATTTTGCTGTCTGTGCAAAAGTGAAAAGAGCCTATTTAAAAGTCTGTTTCATGTTTGATAAGCTCAGTGATTTCTATGGCTTATGCCCCGTACACACAATCGGAAATTCCGCCAGCAAAAGTCCGATGTGAGCTTTTGGTCGGAAATTCGGACCGTGTGTATGCTCCATTGGACTTTTGCTGGCGGAATTCCAAGGAGAAACTTGGATCATTCTTAGAATCTGCAATTCTCCTAATGAACTCACTGTAGTAGGAAATGAGGCCGGGTAGGTGAGTATAAACTTTGGTGAGCTCAATTGCCAAGAGAAGGTCACTGAGCTCTTGAAATTTTAGAATGTCTCTGCCAGATATGTTTGAAAAGTTGTGCAACCTTTTATATAAAGCATCCTGAATGTCTTCTGGGCTGTCGAAGCTAAGCTCAAGTCTGTCCCAAGCAGCGTTAAGACCTGCTGTAGGCTTGTCAATGTGAGCAGCTTTGAGTCTTCACATGTTCAACACAGATTAAGGACCTAGCCACCTGATAAGCAGATCTAGCACGTCTGTAGTTGGGACATCTAGTTCACTTATGGTGGCTTTGAAGGTGGATTTCCACCCTCTGTAGTTTTCAGGTTTGTCATCAGAATTTGTGAGATCTGTCTTAGACGGTTCTTTGTGAACATGTATTTAGCAAACTGTAACATGTCTGTTTTCGGACTGTGGACGAACAGCTGCACGTGGAACAAAGTTAGTTACATTAGATGCTGTGCTAAGATTGAGCGACTTTGGAAGGAATGGTGGTGTAAAGACGTTCATACCTGATTTTGGCTTAGACTTGATTGCTTATACTTGGTAGGAGGTTTTGGCTAGCCTAGTAAGATGTATTGTCTATTATGTGCATACTGGTGTCTACAATTTGCTGCAGTACATAGCCATGATGTACTGAGGGATGAGTAGGAAGATTGTCTTGAGACGTGGTAGAAGCAGTATACCGACCTTGTTTGGGGGAGCTGAGGTTTTTTAGGAGAAAGTGTGAGGAATATGATGCACACAATGCTACCAAGTGTCTGCTGTAGTTACTTTCTTCACTTTCACTAGCATCTTGCTCTAAAACCTTTACCATTGCCATGGCTGTGGCGGGCTCACATTGTTTCTCCAAAACTTCTATCTCTGCTCTATTGCATGCACTTTCTGTTTTCTTGTCCACAGCTTCTGCTTCCGCCTCTGCTTTCTTTTATGCTTTCTTGTATGTGGCTTTTGCTTGTACCTTCAGTTATCTGCTATCAGTGTTTTCTTGCATGTAGCTTCTGCTTCCATCTCTGCTTTCGTTCGGCAAAGGCTGCCTGAATTTTAGAAGCTTTAGCATCAGCACAGGCTTTAGTAAATTGTAGATGCAGAGCGATGAGATTTAGATTCATGACATGGTATTATACTCACCTCTGTCATTGTTTGTAGTACTAAATTGACTCTCTCTAGATGAAAGCAGAGTTTCACCCATTTAAAAGTCAGCAGCTACAAAAAATGTAGCTGGGGACTTTTAATAATCATACACCTGTCCCATGGTCCAACGATATGGGCGCACGAAGCCCCACTCCTCTCCCCCTCCTCTCCACTGGAATTCTAACTGTGGCCACCCTGCTGTGGCTTCACAGCCCGGCGAGCCAAGCTGCACACTGTGAATGGCCGGGCAATCTTCTGGGACCTGTGATGTGTCCCAGAAGATTGCAGAGAGGGAGGGGGGAGAGGTGAACTTCCTTCCGGCAACGCAAAACCAGAGGAGGAAGAGGGAGCTTGGTGCCCTTAAAAACTGGGTACCTTCCCCCTTCCCAAAAAAATTACATGCTAAACATGGCATGTCAGGGGGTCACCAACACTTAAAGTGGAAGTTACATTTTTGGGTGGAACTCTGCTTTAAGCTCAATAAATCCCTTCAACATTAGTCTTTGATAACTCTCATAAGTAGAAATGAATTGTTTGAAAGTGCCCTCTAGTTCCAGTACCTCATAAGAAGGCTGATTAAGGTATGATATGCAATCAACGGGTTTGGACCATAAGCGGTTGACATTAAAGCGGGACTGTACTGGGGAAAAAATATTAAAAGCCAGCAGCTATAAATACTACAGCTGCTGACTTTTAATAAATGGACACTCACCTGTCCCGGGGTCCAGCGATGCCGGCAGCCGAGGCCGATCGATCGCTCGGTTCTCGGCTGCTGCCGCCACCATTCTAGGTGAGGGAATCAGGAAGTGAAGCGAATCGGCTTCACTTCCCGGTTCCCTACTGCACATGTGCGAGTCGCGCAGCTCAATAGGAATTCTCCGCGCTGTCACTGGGACCCGTGTGTGTCCCAGCAGACAGCGCGGCAGGACAGGAAGAGGCATAGACTCCCACGGGAGTCTATGCCCGGAAGTAGGTGTAAATACCCGTCTTTGACAGGTATCTCCACCCCCCTCCCCCCTGAAAGGTGCCAATTGTGACACCGGAGGGGGGGAGGGTTCCGATCAGCGGAAGTTCCACTTTAGGGTGGAACCCCGCTTTAATCAGCAGTTCTTCCTTAGCTTCATAATTCTGTTCAACCTTCTGGTTTGTTGTTTACCTTGTCTGCTTACTTCCTGATCTGGAAAAAAAAGTCTGCCTTGTGCTGTGTTTTAGCCTCCACAGAAAATGTCATGTCTCGCTATAACATTATGTTGACAATGAAAGAGTTAACTGGCAGCCTCTGAGAATTGTATCAGTTGCTTAGCTCTATGTGTGTTTGTGAAGCACAGACTGCTATCTGTCTCATTTGCTTGAGAAGGTAATATAAGCAGAAATCAGAATGCCATGTGGCAATGTAGGCAGCTTCTACTAAATGCATGTATGATGCACACACTGACTTGTAAAACGGTCCTTAGTGATGGACGAACTTCCGACGGGACGTTTCGCGAACGCGAAACGCGAACGGACACAAACGTTCGCGAAAACGACCGTTCGCCGCGGGCTCCATTGACTTCAATGGGAGGCGAATTTCGCAAACCTTTAGGTCGAATTTGCGGCCACGGGGTAATTATTAGGGGGTAGCACGTAGTCCCACCACCTGGACAATAGCATAATACATGTATGAGGTGAATTTGGGATCGATAACTACAAGCATTTTTTTTTTATTTGGGAAATTGTTCTGACAATTCAGGACTATGGAGCTAATGAAGGCAATGGAGGAGAGGGAAGGTCAGGGACCAGGGTAGGCAAACAAGAGGGTGCAGGAGATACAGAGCACTGACAGCAGCACCGTAATACAGAGCACTGACATCAGCACCGTGACATACAGCGCTGACAGCAGCTCCGTGACATACAGCGCTGACAGCAGCTCCGTGACATACAGCGCTGACAGCAGCTCCGTGACATACAGCGCTGACAGCAGCTCCGTGACATACAGCGCTGACAGCAGCTCCGTGACATACAGCGCTGACAGCAGCACCGTGACATACAGCGCTGACAGCAGCTCCGTGACATACAGCGCTGACAGCAGCTCCGTGACATACAGCGCTGACAGCAGCTCCGTGACATACAGCACTGACAGCAGCTCCGTGACATACAGCGCTGACAGCAGCTCCGTGACATACAGCGCTGACAGCAGCACCGTGACATACAGCGCTGACAGCAGCTCCGTGACATACAGCGCTGACAGCAGCTCCGTGACATACAGCGCTGACAGCAGCTCCGTGACATACAGCGCTGACAGCAGCTCCGTGACATACAGCGCTGACAGCAGCTCCGTGACATACAGCGCTGACAGCAGCTCCGTGACATACAGCGCTGACAGCAGCTCCGTGACATACAGCGCTGACAGCAGCTCCGTGACATACAGCGCTGACAGCAGCTCCGTGACATACAGCGCTGACAGCAGCTCCGTGACATACAGCGCTGACAGCAGCTCCGTGACATACAGCGCTGACAGCAGCACCGTAAGCAGCCCCAGGAGGAAGTCAGCACAGCACAGGGATGGTGTGATCCCCTCATAATAAGAACCCCCAGGAGGAAGTCAGCACAGCACAGGGATGGTGGGAGCCCCTCATAATAAGAACACCCAGGAGGAAGTCAGCACAGCACAGGGATGGTGGGAACCCCTCATAATAAGCAGCCCCAGTAGAAATATGACACCGCTCAACCTCTTCAAAGAGGAGGGTAGGGGCATATAGTACGGTGTGCTTTTTTGGGTCAGGGAAGTGAGCCAAATGAATTAAGAAGGTCTGTGTGCTTGATTCCAAAAATTGTTTATAGACATATACATGGTCTACTGATCACATGTGTTGAATTCCTCCGAGATCCATGCCTCATTCATTTTTAGAAATGTGAGGTAGTTAACACTGTGGTGAGCTAGGCGAGTACGCTTATCGGTCACAATCCCCCCTGCTGCGCTGAACGTCCTTTCGGACAGGACACTGGATGAGGGGCAAGCCAACAGTTCGATTGCAAATTGGGCAAGCTCTGGCCAGAGGTCAAGCCTGCCCACCCAGTAGTCTAGGGGTTCATCACTCCTCAGAGCGTCCACATCGGCCGTTAACCCAATGTAGTCGGACACCTGACGGTCTAGGCGTTCCCTGATGCTGGATCCGGATGACACCTGTCGATGGGTCGGCTGAAAGAATGACCTCATATCCGAAGTCACCAACACATCTTCAAACCGGCCTCTTCTTGCAGGCGCTGTTGGATTGGTACCCGCAAATCCTTCTCTGGGAGTGGGAATTGCTCCTCTGCCAGCGCACGCAAAAGCAGAATGCAGCATTTCTCGAAGCAAGGCCTGGAAGTGCTGCATTCTGACAGCCCTCTGCGACGGCGGTAACATTTCCGCCATTTTGTGTTTGTACCGGGGGTCTAAGTACGTTGCCACCCAGTACTGGTCCTTGACCCTCATGCTTTTTATACGGGGGTCCCTATTAAAACACTGGAGCATGAAGGCCCCCATTTGCACTAAAGTGGAAGCGGTGTGGTGGCCTGGCTCCTGCTCATCATCCAGGATAATGTCGTCCTCTTCATTCTCCTCTCCCCATCCTCGCACAACAGGGATCCCAGAAAGGTTTAAAGCATGCTCTTCTTGCTCCTGCTCATCCGCCCCGGCACCATCCTCCTCTGACTCCTCATCAGACTCCTGTTGTTGACTTGTCTCAGATAGAGTAGCCCCCCCTGGGAATTCATCCAGCATTGCGACTTCCTCATCTTCCCGCTCCTGCTCCTCCACAGCCTGATCAATGACACGACGCAATGCACGCTCCAGAAAGAAGGCATAAGGTACCATGTCACTGATGGCGCCATGGCTGCGACTGACCAGTTTGGTGATCTCCTCAAATGGCCGCAGAAGTCTGCATGTGTCGCGCATGAGCAGCCACTGGCGCGGTGAAAAAAAACCCAGCTCCCCAGAACCGTTTCTTTCGCAGAGTTCATACAGGTAGACGTTAACTGCACGTTTCTGCTGGAGCAGCCTATCAAGCATATAGAAGGTTGAGTTCCATCGCGTCGGGCAATCGCAAATAAGACGTCTGACCGGCAGATGGTGTCGCCGCTGAATGTCAGCAAGGCGAGCCATGGCCGTGTAAGATCTTCTGAAATGGGCCGAGATTTTCCTTGCCTGCCGCAAGATGTCCTGGACCCCAGGGTATTTGACAAGGAATCGCTGCACGACCAAGTTTAAGACGTGTGCCATGCACGGCACGTGCGTGATTTTGCCCTGTTTCAATGCGCTAAGCAGATTGGCACCGTTGTCACACACCACTTTACCAACTGTCAAATTGAGCGGTGTTAGCCACTCATCTGCCTGTGAACGCAAAGCTGAAAGGAGTGCCGGGCCAGTGTGGCTCTTTGCTTCCAGGCACAACAGACGCAGCACGGCATGGCAACGTCTCACCTGGCATGTGGAATAGGTTCTGGGGAGCTTGGGCGGTGCAGTGGAAGAGACGCTAGCAGCGGAAAAGGAGGAGGCAGCTGAGGAGGAGAGGGAGGAGGATGGAGTAGGAGGAGGAGAAGAAGAGTCAGGCCTGCATGCAATCCGTGGCGGTAAAACCAAATCTACACGGGTGCCACGGGTTACATGCTTGACGGCCGTCAGAAGGTTCACCCAGTGGGCAGTAAAACTGATATACCTTCCCTGCCCGTGTTTGCTAGACCACGTGTCTGTGGTCAGATGTATCTTGGCACCGACACTGTGTGCCAGAGATACATTCACTTGCCGCTGAACATGGCCATATAGCTCTGGGATGCCCTTCTCTGAGAAATACTTCCTTCCTGGGACCTTCCATTGTGGTGTTCCAATGGCCACAAATTTGCGAAAGGCCTCCGAGTCCACCAGTTTATATGGCAGTAGTTGGCGGGCTATGAGTTCTGACAAGCCAGCCGCCAACCGTTGGGCAAGAGGGTTATCCGGCGTCATCATTTTTTTACGCTCAAACATTAGGCCCACGGAAGCCTGCCTTTTTGCAGAAAAATGTGAGCTTGGCGTGATGGAAGGTGGAGTGGAGGACAATTGTGAGGAGAGAGGAGAAGGAGAAGTAGAAGACGAGGCTGGACGGTGAGAGCCTGCAGTGTGGCTTTGTGTGTTCCGTTGCTCCCACTGGGCTCGGTGATGGCTGCTCATGTGCCTTCTTAAGGCGGTCGTCCCTAGGTGAGTATTGGGCTTACCGCGACTAACGCGTTGACTGCAAAGATTGCAGATGGCAACGCTATTGTCAGCAGCGGACACGTTAAAAAAAGCCCACACTGCGGAGCCATGTGCCGGTGTCCTGGGAGCGCCAGATGTGACCGTACATGGTCGATGACTCGCTCCTGATACATTTGCAGTCTGCTTTGTCCCTGCTGTGCAATGTAAGTCATTGCTGCTTCTCCTCCCTATCTGCTGGTCCATATCTCCCTCTGAACTCCCCTCCTCTTCCTCTCTTGTGGGCACCCACGTGACATCACTAGACACGTCATCATCAACGTCACCTTCCCCACCGCTATAAGTAGAGTAGGCAGCAACACCGGGGACCAACCTCCTCCTTGGGCTGATCTGGGTACTGGCGTCAGACTGCTGAGTAGCGCTTGTTGCTACCTCCTCTTCCTGATCCAATACCAAGAGTGGCTGCGCATCAGAAATGTCCTCTTGATATGGATCGGAAAATAATTCCAGTGACTCAAGCGGAAGGTATGTGGTGGTGGTGGTGGTGGTCGTGTTGTTGGTGGTAGTGTCTTTGGGGGTGCACATAGCAGAGAGTGAAGAAGAGGGTGCAGATCGAGAGGATGAGGAGGGTGCAGAAGAGTAAGGCTGAGCGAGCCACTCAACCAAGTCTGGTGCATCCTTTAAAGTAATTGAACGCACCTTCTGCAACTTCCCACTTTGGCTCAAGCCTGTTGCTCCTGCCCTACCCCTACCACCCCTGCGGAAGGGCCTGCCTCTTCCTCTGCATGTCATTTTTTAAATGACCCTGTGACAAAACTCTTAGTCCCTATACCGCTGAAGGACTGCTGCAGTATAGGTGAGCGGTCAGCAGTGGTGCACGTCAACCCTATCTATTGTGGACCTATAGCGGTCCTTACAGAACAGCAGACTGTACCGCACTCAAGCCTATGTACCGTAGCACCCTATACCAAGTTACCAGTCCTTATAAGAACTTTTGTGGACCAAGCAGGTTGTGTATTAGTGTTTAGCAGACTGTACGTCAGTCCCTATACCGCTGAAGGACTGCTGCAGTATAGGGCAGCGGTCAGCAGTGGTGCACGTCAACCCTATCTATTGTGGACCGATAGCGGTCCTTACAGAACAGCAGACTGTACCGCACTCAAGCCTATGTACCGTAGCACCCTATACCAAGTTACCAGTCCTTATAAGAACTTTTGTGGACCAAGCAGGTTGTGTATTAGTGTTTAGCAGACTGTACGTCAGTCCCTATACCGCTGAAGGACTGCTGCAGTATAGGGCAGCGGTCAGCAGTGGTGCACGTCAACCCTATCTATTGTGGACCGATAGCGGTCCTTACAGAACAGCAGACTGTACCGCACTCAAGCCTATGTACCGTAGCACCCTATACCAAGTTACCAGTCCTTATAAGAACTTTTGTGGAACAAGCAGGTTGTGTGTTAGTGATTAGCAGACTGTACGTCAGTCCCTATACCGCTGAAGGACTGCTGCAGTATAGGTGAGCGGTCAGCAGTGGTGCACGTCAACCCTATCTATTGTGGACCGATAGCGGTCCTTACAGAACAGCAGACTGTACCGCACTCAAGCCTATGTACCGTAGCACCCTATACCAAGTTACCAGTCCTTATAAGAACTTTTGTGGACCAAGCAGGTTGTGTATTAGTGTTTAGCAGACTGTACGTCAGTCCCTATACCGCTGAAGGACTGCTGCAGTATAGGGCAGCGGTCAGCAGTGGTGCACGTCAACCCTATCTATTGTGGACCGATAGCGGTCCTTACAGAACAGCAGACTGTACCGCACTCAAGCCTATGTACCGTAGCACCCTATACCAAGTTACCAGTCCTTATAAGAACTTTTGTGGACCAAGCAGGTTGTGTATTAGTGTTTAGCAGACTGTACGTCAGTCCCTATACCGCTGAAGGACTGCTGCAGTATAGGGCAGCGGTCAGCAGTGGTGCACGTCAACCCTATCTATTGTGGACCGATAGCGGTCCTTACAGAACAGCAGACTGTACCGCACTCAAGCCTATGTACCGTAGCACCCTATACCAAGTTACCAGTCCTTATAAGAACTTTTGTGGACCAAGCAGGTTGTGTATTAGTGTTTAGCAGACTGTACGTCAGTCCCTATACCGCTGAAGGACTGCTGCAGTATAGGGCAGCGGTCAGCAGTGGTGCACGTCAACCCTATCTATTGTGGACCGATAGCGGTCCTTACAGAACAGCAGACTGTACCGCACTCAAGCCTATGTACCGTAGCACCCTATACCAAGTTACCAGTCCTTATAAGAACTTTTGTGGAACAAGCAGGTTGTGTGTTAGTGATTAGCAGACTGTACGTCAGTCCCTATACCGCTGAAGGACTGCTGCAGTATAGGTGAGCGGTCAGCAGTGGTGCACGTCAACCCTATCTATTGTGGACCGATAGCGGTCCTTACAGAACAGCAGACTGTACCGCACTCAAGCCTATGTACCGTAGCACCCTATACCAAGTTACCAGTCCTTATAAGAACTTTTGTGGACCAAGCAGGTTGTGTATTAGTGTTTAGCAGACTGTACGTCAGTCCCTATACCGCTGAAGGACTGCTGCAGTATAGGGCAGCGGTCAGCAGTGGTGCACGTCAACCCTATCTATTGTGGACCGATAGCGGTCCTTACAGAACAGCAGACTGTACCGCACTCAAGCCTATGTACCGTAGCACCCTATACCAAGTTACCAGTCCTTATAAGAACTTTTGTGGACCAAGCAGGTTGTGTATTAGTGTTTAGCAGACTGTACGTCAGTCCCTATACCGCTGAAGGACTGCTGCAGTATAGGGCAGCGGTCAGCAGTGGTGCACGTCAACCCTATCTATTGTGGACCGATAGCGGTCCTTACAGAACAGCAGACTGTACCGCACTCAAGCCTATGTACCGTAGCACCCTATACCAAGTTACCAGTCCTTATAAGAACTTTTGTGGAACAAGCAGGTTGTGTGTTAGTGATTAGCAGACTGTACGTCAGTCCCTATACCGCTGAAGGACTGCTGCAGTATAGGTGAGCGGTCAGCAGTGGTGCACGTCAACCCTATCTATTGTGGACCGATAGCGGTCCTTACAGAACAGCAGACTGTACCGCACTCAAGCCTATGTACCGTAGCACCCTATACCAAGTTACCAGTCCTTATAAGAACTTTTGTGGAACAAGCAGGTTGTGTGTTAGTGATTAGCAGACTGTACGTCAGTCCCTATACCGCTGAAGGACTGCTGCAGTATAGGTGAGCGGTCAGCAGTGGTGCACGTCAACCCTATCTATTGTGGACCGATAGCGGTCCTTACAGAACAGCAGACTGTACCGCACTCAAGCCTATGTACCGTAGCACCCTATACCAAGTTACCAGTCCTTATAAGAACTTTTGTGGACCAAGCAGGTTGTGTATTAGTGTTTAGCAGACTGTACGTCAGTCCCTATACCGCTGAAGGACTGCTGCAGTATAGGGCAGCGGTCAGCAGTGGTGCACGTCAACCCTATCTATTGTGGACCGATAGCGGTCCTTACAGAACAGCAGACTGTACCGCACTCAAGCCTATGTACCGTAGCACCCTATACCAAGTTACCAGTCCTTATAAGAACTTTTGTGGAACAAGCAGGTTGTGTGTTAGTGATTAGCAGACTGTACGTCAGTCCCTATACCGCTGAAGGACTGCTGCAGTATAGGGCAGCGGTCAGCAGTGGTGCACGTCAACCCTATCTATTGTGGACCGATAGCGGTCCTTACAGAACAGCAGACTGTACCGCACTCAAGCCTATGTACCGTAGCACCCTATACCAAGTTACCAGTCCTTATAAGAACTTTTGTGGAACAAGCAGGTTGTGTGTTAGTGATTAGCAGACTGTACGTCAGTCCCTATACCGCTGAAGGACTGCTGCAGTATAGGTGAGCGGTCAGCAGTGGTGCACGTCAACCCTATCTATTGTGGACCGATAGCGGTCCTTACAGAACAGCAGACTGTACCGCACTCAAGCCTATGTACCGTAGCACCCTATACCAAGTTACCAGTCCTTATAAGAACTTTTGTGGACCAAGCAGGTTGTGTATTAGTGTTTAGCAGACTGTACGTCAGTCCCTATACCGCTGAAGGACTGCTGCAGTATAGGGCAGCGGTCAGCAGTGGTGCACGTCAACCCTATCTATTGTGGACCGATAGCGGTCCTTACAGAACAGCAGACTGTACCGCACTCAAGCCTATGTACCGTAGCACCCTATACCAAGTTACCAGTCCTTATAAGAACTTTTGTGGACCAAGCAGGTTGTGTATTAGTGTTTAGCAGACTGTACGTCAGTCCCTATACCGCTGAAGGACTGCTGCAGTATAGGGCAGCGGTCAGCAGTGGTGCACGTCAACCCTATCTATTGTGGACCGATAGCGGTCCTTACAGAACAGCAGACTGTACCGCACTCAAGCCTATGTACCGTAGCACCCTATACCAAGTTACCAGTCCTTATAAGAACTTTTGTGGACCAAGCAGGTTGTGTATTAGTGTTTAGCAGACTGTACGTCAGTCCCTATACCGCTGAAGGACTGCTGCAGTATAGGGCAGCGGTCAGCAGTGGTGCACGTCAACCCTATCTATTGTGGACCGATAGCGGTCCTTACAGAACAGCAGACTGTACCGCACTCAAGCCTATGTACCGTAGCACCCTATACCAAGTTACCAGTCCTTATAAGAACTTTTGTGGAACAAGCAGGTTGTGTGTTAGTGATTAGCAGACTGTACGTCAGTCCCTATACCGCTGAAGGACTGCTGCAGTATAGGTGAGCGGTCAGCAGTGGTGCACGTCAACCCTATCTATTGTGGACCGATAGCGGTCCTTACAGAACAGCAGACTGTACCGCACTCAAGCCTATGTACCGTAGCACCCTATACCAAGTTACCAGTCCTTATAAGAACTTTTGTGGACCAAGCAGGTTGTGTATTAGTGTTTAGCAGACTGTACGTCAGTCCCTATACCGCTGAAGGACTGCTGCAGTATAGGGCAGCGGTCAGCAGTGGTGCACGTCAACCCTATCTATTGTGGACCGATAGCGGTCCTTACAGAACAGCAGACTGTACCGCACTCAAGCCTATGTACCGTAGCACCCTATACCAAGTTACCAGTCCTTATAAGAACTTTTGTGGACCAAGCAGGTTGTGTGTTAGTGTTTAGCAGACTGTACGTCAGTCCCTATACCGCTGAAGGACTGCTGCAGTATAGGGCAGCGGTCAGCAGTGGTGCACGTCAACCCTATCTATTGTGGACCGATAGCGGTCCTTACAGAACAGCAGACTGTACCGCACTCAAGCCTATGTACCGTAGCACCCTATACCAAGTTACCAGTCCTTATAAGAACTTTTGTGGAACAAGCAGGTTGTGTGTTAGTGATTAGCAGACTGTACGTCAGTCCCTATACCGCTGAAGGACTGCTGCAGTATAGGTGAGCGGTCAGCAGTGGTGCACGTCAACCCTATCTATTGTGGACCGATAGCGGTCCTTACAGAACAGCAGACTGTACCGCACTCAAGCCTATGTACCGTAGCACCCTATACCAAGTTACCAGTCCTTATAAGAACTTTTGTGGACCAAGCAGGTTGTGTATTAGTGTTTAGCAGACTGTACGTCAGTCCCTATACCGCTGAAGGACTGCTGCAGTATAGGGCAGCGGTCAGCAGTGGTGCACGTCAACCCTATCTATTGTGGACCGATAGCGGTCCTTACAGAACAGCAGACTGTACCGCACTCAAGCCTATGTACCGTAGCACCCTATACCAAGTTACCAGTCCTTATAAGAACTTTTGTGGACCAAGCAGGTTGTGTATTAGTGTTTAGCAGACTGTACGTCAGTCCCTATACCGCTGAAGGACTGCTGCAGTATAGGGCAGCGGTCAGCAGTGGTGCACGTCAACCCTATCTATTGTGGACCGATAGCGGTCCTTACAGAACAGCAGACTGTACCGCACTCAAGCCTATGTACCGTAGCACCCTATACCAAGTTACCAGTCCTTATAAGAACTTTTGTGGAACAAGCAGGTTGTGTGTTAGTGATTAGCAGACTGTACGTCAGTCCCTATACCGCTGAAGGACTGCTGCAGTATAGGGCAGCGGTCAGCAGTGGTGCACGTCAACCCTATCTATTGTGGACCGATAGCGGTCCTTACAGAACAGCAGACTGTACCGCACTCAAGCCTATGTACCGTAGCACCCTATACCAAGTTACCAGTCCTTATAAGAACTTTTGTGGAACAAGTGAGTTGTGAATGTTTAGCAGACTGCAGCAGAAGGGCAGCAGTCAAGTATAATATCCTTTCTATATTTGGAAGAAAGAATATTATACATGTACAAGCCTATTACTGTACCACTGATACCAGTCCTGAAAAGAACCTTTGTGGAACTAATAATAACAGCAAGTCTTTAAAATTACCCTCACTGCCTGACAACACTGCTTCCTTCCTGTCCCTATACAAATTGGCAAAAAAAGAGAACGATTAGTGGTTACTGGAACAGCTCTTTTGTGGACCTTGATAGTAACAGCTAATGATGATGATGATGATGATGATGATGAAAGACTAATCTGGCTGTCCCTGTAGCATACACCGTCCTTTCCCTTTCTCTAAACTAACAAAAGACACTCAGGCTGCTGCAAGAATCAGCAGCACAGCAAACCTATCAACACCTAACACCTATACCAGTCCTGAAAAGAACTTTTGTGTACCAAATAGCTAGTGGTTTATCTCTCCCTACTCCACACAGGAACCTGTCCCTATCTTAACAGAAGAAAGAATGTAAAATGGCCACCGGATCGGGTGTATTTATAGGTTAGGGGGAATGTACAAGTGTCCATGTGCTGTCATGTCTCAATTGGCTGTCCTGTATCACATGATAAACGTGTCACCAAAGGTTAAAGTTCTTGTATACATTAAACACGTAAGTCCGCCGCGGCGAACGACGGAAAAAGGCGTTCGAACGTGCGGACCGCGAATGTCGGAAATTCGCCGCGAAACGACCGCCGGGCGAACCGTTCGGCCATCACTAACGGTCCTATTGGAAAAACACCAGATTATTGTTCATCTGTAGGCTGCTGTGATTAGCTTTCAGGTATGTACAGGCTTGTATGACGATGGCTGCACTGTCCTAAGCTTCTTTATATCTAGGGTGATATTAAATTTCCCAGTGTATTCCAGAGCTAATAATGATTTTTTTTTTTTGACTGGAGCTAGAAAATATTTGTTTTATTCTGCTTCAGCAATCTAAGCACTGAAAATGTGATCTCTATAACTGATCTAGTTGTGGTGAGATAGCCTAACCTACAGTCTAACAGCCTGGCAAATGGTGACTCAATCCAGATGACATCCTGCAGATTGTAGAAAACTTTAATCGAAAACTTGTGCAGATCTTCACAGATGAACATCAGATTCTAGAGTGTCTAGCTCCAGAAGAATACAGTAAATGTGATGAATGGAGACTAAAGCATGAAGGAGAATAAGGGTGGGATTAACTATATAGATCAGCCTTTCTCAACCTTTTCAACACAGAGGAACCCTTGGAACAGTTCTCCGGTCTCAGGGAACCCCTGCTAAAAATTTGAAATCTACAACTCATGATACGTTAGTGTGATGGTCAGTGGAAAGACTGGTCCGTACACTTGTGGTCATTGGGAAGAATTACCTCCTTACAGATAGTTAAAAAGATCAGTGGTATCAGTGGGAACTTATCTGAGAGGCAGAAATTGCCCAATGCTGAAGGAACCCCTAACAACCTCTGGAGGAACCCTAGGGTTCCACTGAACCCTGGTTGAGAATCACTGATATAGAGCATCCCTTAGCTACATTGTGAGGAAAGGACAAAATTATTTAAAAGCAAACAAACAACAATGCATGTTTAACATGATAATCTCCAAGAGTTGTTATATATGCATGCCAGGGGCGTCAGGAGGGGGTAGCTGGGGGTTACTGAAGCCCCGAACGTGACCCTGAAAAGCCCTGAGTATATGGAATGCTGCATTCCATTGTAAGCCCCGAGCGCCGGCCGCCGGGACCGATCTATTCGCGAAGTTGCCGATAGCGGCCGAAAGTTGGCGATAGCGGCTGAAAGTGGCCAAGTGCGGCCGAGTGCCGATGGTCCCGCCTTCTGGAGCCTGCAGCGCCAATGCCAGGACTGCGGGACGTGTGACGTCCATCTTAGCCTGCAGGCTCCGGAAGGCGAGAACGCTACATCCCCGCTCGGGCAGGCGGCTTGGCTGGGCTCTCCTCTCCTCCTTGGCTCCTCTCCTCTTTGGCGGTGAAGAAACGATCAGTAACATCGTTACATTTGGTGACTTTACAAGGTAAAGAACTACAAACCCATCACATTGAAAACCCATCACATTGAAATCCCAGCTGTGATGCATTATACAACAAACCGCATACAAAAGTAGCAATTGCTTTTTCATTTTTGAAGTTTAAATCCAGCTACAAGAAAAAAAAACAGCCTTTGCTGCAATTCTCTCCTTCAACTTGGAGGTGTGCCCTTCAGTAACGCTTTTCTGCCATTAAAAGTATCCAGTCTTCCCTGTTGAACGAAGGCCAGCATCATTCATCAGGGCCACTGATAAGGCAATACAGACAGCCCTCAAGAGTGACTGACTGCCTGCTGTGACTGCACACCACGGCTGAGGCAGGTCAGACACAGAGTGTATGTAGGTCAGTGTATGTAGGTCAGTGGTCAGTGTATGCAGGTCAGTGGTCAGTGTATGTAGGTCAAGCAGGTCAATGTAATGGTCAGTGTCAGGCAGGCGTGTTTACTTGGTAAGTCACACAACCCCACCACCCATCCCAAAAAACCCCGCCCCCCCGGTTCTTGGACTTCGGGCTGAAGCCCCTGGTCTTTTTGCCATCTAGCAAAGCCCCTGATGCATGCATAATATATTTTCCCCAAACACCCCCATCAAAGAGCAGGTCTAGAGGAGATACATAGTAAGAACAGACGCTGATGATGTTACAGTAGTGGGGAAAAATTGTGATCATGGTGGGTTTTCCACCATGCGCAACTGACAGTTTCATTGATTGTGACTAGGATTAGGGTCCATCCAGGTGAGATAGCATTGGCCACCCAGTGGCTTTATCTTTGTCTATAAAGAACACATGTATAAGTCAACAAGTAATTGGAACATGATTACTTGCAGTGCGGTGGTCCTGGGTTCAATATTGTGATTTTCTCTGATTGATCAATTTTGGCACCCAAAATTAAATGACCTACCAATAGGCTGATTAACTCAAAACTGATCTGCTGTCTGCAAGCTTTCCCAATGATAGGAAGATATCTCTCCAAGGACAGCAGATAAAGTCTGCCTTTGCTCAGGCAAGTGGAGCAATGGGACATGCCTTATGCCCCATACACACGATCAGAAATTCAGCCAGCAAAAGACCGATGAGAGCTTTTGATCAGAAAATGCAATCGTGTGTATGCTCCATCGGACTTTTGCTGGCTGAATTTTGCCCAGCAAAAGATTGAGAGCATGTTCTCAATTTTTCGATCGGAAAAAGTTCCTATCCGAAAATGCGTTTGTGTGTATGCAATTCCGGCGTGCAACTCACGCCTGCTCAGATTCAACTACGAGAGTCCAGTCTTTGGTGGGATCGCGTGTATGCAAGACAGCTTGAGTGAAATTCCATCGGAATTCCATCGGGAAAACCATCAGAGCTTTTTCCAACCAAAATTTCCGATTGTGTGTATGCGGCTAAGTATTCAGCCATTATCAACAGCGGTACATCCATTGAGATTTTCCAATGAATGGGAAATGGTTTTGTGCAATGAAATCCTTCACTGGTTACTGTAAGGGCTTATTATCTCCATTCAGGAAGAGAGCATGGGAGGTAGAAAAGCCCTATCATCACAAGTGGTGCTTGAAGTGGGTCCATTGGTTGATTACACTGCTGAAGGGAATGGAAAGAGGTGAGAAACTGAGAATTGTATTGATTTTGGCTGATTTGGAAGAACTAATTCCACCTTTTGAAAAAATAAATAAATATACCCACATCCGCGGTGCCAGATGAGACTTTTTGTAGGATTTTCATTAAGGATAAGCTCAGGCGGGGGCGGTAGCCTATGTCTCAGGTTACACCCTAAATATGGTCAGACTTTTAAAGCTGAACTCCAAGCAGATACTGTACAAAAGACACAAATGAATGCAGCTCTGTAATCCTAATATATACCTGAATTTGACCTGGTATCAGCCTTTTGCAGTCCACTGTACAGCCTGCATAGCAAGGAGCAATGCTGATAGGTGAAGAGAGCAGAGTGAGTGAGTCTCAGCAGCTTGCTGCTTCTCTTCTTAATGTTCAGGCACAGGGTGGTGATTGGGTTAGACCCCCGTAAGCTAAAGTGAAATCGCAGTAGAGAAAAATTCTGTCTCTCCCCTAATAGACAAAAGGATGTATATACGACAAGGCTGGAGGTCATATTAATCTAAATAGTGAAAAAAGTGCCACATCCCAGTTAAGAATCATTGCAGAAGAGAGGGGAGAAATTATGAACAATGGGGACTGGAGGGTAACCAACCCCCGGGACTTTATCAACGGCACTAAGTATGATCAATCAATATTTAAAATCAATTATAAATTTTATTCAATGTACAAAAAACATTATTTGAAACAAGTGATTTTCATCTATTTTACATATAAAGTACAAAATGCGGGTATATACAGAAATAGGTATATGAGCCTCGAAGACTACATAAGTTACCACATTAGTGTATAATTCAAACTGCATTGTTTCTTTCTACATGTTTCGCTCAGATAGAGCTTCCTCAGGACAATTGCAGCGTATAATATTCTACAAAAGAACAAGATTGTATAAACAAATTAATTGATTTAAAAAAGAAATACAATAAATATACATAAATAAGTTTTGTACATAGCAAAATCACAGAGGGTACAGAAAGTATTAACCGATGTAGGTCGACACATTCTGATCAAATGACTCTAGTGGTGGAGTTCCTTCCCAGACATCGTTGATGGCTGGAGAGGAGCGCAACCACCACCCTACACGTAGAACATAAGGACGTAATTAGCAAATCAATGTTGAATACCATAGTAATTTTCCGAAACCGGGGAACACATTAACCCTTTATTTGGGTGGCGTCCCACATATTCATAATTGTCAAGTATGAGCTCTCCCCTAATAGTCAGGGTTGTGTTGGGTGGCATAGCTGGTTGGACAGAAATACAAATTCTATGGTGGGTAAAAGAACTCCCATATGTATTTCATCTATGTATTAAGCTGTTTGTAGTTTAGCTTTAATAAAGCTATGTTTTCTAACTTATCTAGGCAGTTGTTCCCATTGACAATAACTAGCTGGCCATATCTGGGTGGGGGCACCCAAAGTCAATGATGATCACCCAATGCAGCTGGATTGTGCAAGCACCATGTTGTGTCACTGAGTACCGTACTGTAGTAAGCATTTCAGACTGATTCTTTCCTCGTGTTTAACCACTTCCCGACCGCCGCACGACGATGTACGTCGACAGAATGGCACGGGCAGGCATAAGGGCTTACATGTACGTCCTTGCCCGCCCGGTGCCTGCGGCAGTCGGTATTCGTTCGGGAGCGATCCCGGACGAGGGGACGGCCATTCATTCATGGCCACCCCCTCGCGATCGCTCCCGACGAATGAAAATGTCCCGTGACATCATTTCCTCTCCTGTAATGTAAACACAGGAGAGGAAGTGATGTATTCTCTCCTCCGTGTCGGTATTTTTCGTTCCGGCACCGAGGAGAGAGGTTCGGTGAGTTGCACCAACACACCACACATACAGTAGAACATGCCAGGCACACTCACACCCCCCCTTTACCCCCCGATCACCCCCCAATTACCCCTGCCCCCCCAGTCACAGTGACACCAATTGCTTTTTTTTTTTTTTTTTGCATTGGTGTCATTTGTGACTGTAATAACTGTTAGGGCAGTTAGGGTTAGCCCCCTTTAGTTCTAATGTGCCCCCTAACCCCCCCAATAAAGGTTTAACCCCGTGATCACCCCCCGTCGCCAGTGTCACTAAGGCTGGGTTCACATTGCAGCGGTTTATGAGAACGAATGTGATTCGCACCGCACTGCAGTGCAAATCACATCCGATCTCTGTGCGATTCGAGTTCAGCCATACAGATAGTATGGCTGAATTCGTGTCGCACCCGCCGCACCCGCCGCAAATTCTCACGAGACCCTTTTTTTGGCCCGCAGCAGAATCGGATCGCATGGGTGTTCACACCATGCGATCCGAGTTTGCAGATCGCACTGCGATATGCGAACTGATCTGGGGGTGTCATTAACATTTCACTGACACTCCCAGCAGTTCGCATAGGGCAGTGTGAACTGCCGCCGGGAGGCATGCGATGCGGGAACCCGCCGCGGATTCATGGCGTTCCCGCATCGCTCCAGTGTGAACCCAGCCTAATAAGCGATAGTTTTTCTGATCGCTGTATTAGTGTCACAGGTGACGCTAGTTAGGCAGGTAGGTATTTAGGTTCGCCGCAGCTTTTTATAGCGCCAGGGACCCCCATATACTACCGCATAAAGCCCCCTGATTGCCCCCTAGTTAACCCTTTCACCAGTGATCACCATATAACTGTTACAGGTGACGCTGGTTGGTTAGTTATTTTTTTATAGTTTCAGGGCACCCGCCATTTATTACCTAATAAAGGTTTAACCCCCTGATCACCCGGCGGGTGTCATTTGTGACTGTAATAACTGTTAGGGCAGTTAGGGTTAGCCCCCTTTAGTTCTAAGGTACCCCCCTAACCCCCCCAATAAAGGTTTAACCCCGTGATCACCCCCCGTCGCCAGTGTCACTAAGGCTGGGTTCACATTGCAGCGGTTTATGAGAACGGATGTGATTCGCACCGCACTGCAGTGCAAATCACATCCGATCTCTGTGCGATTCGAGTTCAGCCATACAGATAGTATGGCTGAATTCGTGTCGCACCCGCCGCACCCGCCGCAAACTCGCACGGGACCCTTTTTTTGGTCCGCAGCAGAATCGGATCGCATGGGTGTTCACACCATGCGATCCGAGTTTGCAGATCGCACTGCGATATGCGAACTGATCTGGGGGTGTCATTAACATTTCACTGACACTCCCAGCAGTTCGCATAGGGCAGTGTGAACTGCCGCCGGGAGGCATGTGATGCGGGAACCCGCCGCGGATTCGTGGCGTTCCCGCATCGCTCCAGTGTGAACCCAGCCTAATAAGCAATCGTTTTTCTGATCACTGTATTAGTGTCACAGGTGACGCTAGTTAGGCAGGTAGGTATTTAGGTTCGCCGCAGCTTTTTATAGCGCCAGGGACCCCCATATACTACCGCATAAAGCCCCCTGATTGCCCCCTAGTTAACCCTTTCACCAGTGATCACCATATAACTGTTACAGGTGACGCTGGTTGGTTAGTTATTTTTTTTATAGTTTCAGGGCACCCGCCATTTATTACCTAGTCTCACTAGTGTACCCCTAAATTTAGGGGTGTCTACTTTCCAAAATGGGGTCATTTGGGGGGGGGTTTGTGCCATCTTGGCATTTTATGGCCTTCAAAACTGTAACGCCCTTAGAAAGCCTGAAGGCGGTGCTTGGTTTTCGGGGCCCCGTACGCGGCTAGGCTCCCAAAAAGTCCCACATATGTGGTATCCCCGTACTCAGGAGAAGCAGCAGAATTTATTTTGGGGTGTCATTTCACATATGCCCATAGCATGTGTGAGCAATATATCATTTAGTGACAACTTTGTGTAAAAAAAAAAAAAATAATTTTTTTGTCATTATTCAATCGCTTGAGGCAAAAAAATAAAATATTCAATGGGCTCAACATGCCACTTATCAATTTCCTTAGGGGGTCTACTTTCCAAAATGGGGTCATTTGGGGGGGTTTTGTACTGCCCTGCCATTTTAGCACCTCAAGAAATGAGATAGGCAGTCGTAAACTAAAAGCTGCGTAAATTCCAGAAAACGTACCTTAGTTTGTAGATGTGACAACTTAATAAATATACAATTATTGACTTTTTTTTTACCAAAGACATGTGGCTGAATACATTTTGGCCTAAATGTATGACTAAAATTGAGTTTATTGGATTTCTCTAATAACAAAAAGTAGAAAATATCATTATTTTTCAAAATTTGCGGTCTTTTTACGTTTATATCGCAAAAAATAAAAATCGCAGAGGCAATCAAATACCATCAAAAGAAAGCTCTATTTGTGGGAAGAAAAGGACGCAAATTTTGTTTGGGTACAACATTGCATGACCGCGCAATTACCAGTTAAAGCAGCGCAATGCCAAATTGTAAAAAGACCTCTGGTCATTTACCAGCAAAATGGTCCGGTCTGAAGGTGGTTAAACAGTGACATTCCTATTTGATCTCTCTCTCTCTACAGCAGATGTTAGCTGCCTGTGTTTGCAGCGTTTTCGCTCTCTTGAGTAATGAATGTAATGCAATCACACTTGCCAGCTCTGAGACCTAATTGGATAACGTAATCCTATAGCCAGTATGTCTTATAGCAGCAATTAACCTTCCCTCCTGTCTCAGATGCAATCAACACAAAATGGTTTATGTCAACATATCAAGAGGTTTTTTTTCGTTTTCTTGTTCAGAAAACAACTAATGTTATTAACAGGCACTCCAATAACTTTGAGCTGTCAGGAAACATGACGTTCAATCGAGACATTTACACATAATTTCCAGATTTTCAGGTTACAGAAACAAAACAGAAAACCACTGAATCTTTCTACATCAAATAAAGGCCATATAATAACCTAAATTGTTAAAAATGAGTGTGTCTATAAATTTGGTAGCCCTGCCTGCTGGACAACAGCACTCCACCTGTCCTTAGTCTTAGGGTTGCCACCTGTCTGGGATTCACCCAGACAGTTCTTGTTTGGAATCATGTGCCCGGGTTTTAAACTGCCTGAAACCTGGACACATTATTCAAACTGGACTATGGCCTCCCAGCAGGGTTGCTGGCTGCAGCTGTCTAAGCTGAGAGTGTCTTTTAGGCCCCTTTCACACTGGGGCGGTTTTCAGGCGTTACAGCGCTAAAAATAGCGCCTGTGTAGCGCCTGAGAAAAAACGGCCCCTGTCACTCCAGTGTGAAAGCCGGAGGGCTTTCACACTGAAGCGGTGCGCTGGCAGGACAGTGAAAAAAGTCCTGCTAGCCGCATCTTTGGAGCGGTGAAGGAGCGGTGTATTCACCGCTCCTAAACCGCTCCTACCCATTGAAATCAATGGGACAGCGTGGCAATACCGCCGGAAAAGCGCCGCTGCAGCGGCGCTTTGCGGGTGGTTTTAACCCTTTTTCGGTTTTAACCCCCGCTAGCGCCCGCAGACCGCCGCTAAAACGGCGGTAAAGCACCGCTAAAAATAGCGGCGCTTTACCGCCGACGCCGCTCCCGCCCCAGTGTGAAAGGGGCCTTACACTCTCTTTCACACTCTCTTTCAGGGTTCTCAGAGCTCCCCTTATATCACAGTTCCCCTTTACACCAGGGGCCACAGTGTTCCCCCTTACATCAGAGTCCTCACCGTACACCATACAGAGTCCTGACCGTACATCAGAGTTCTCAGTGTTCCCCCTTAAATCAGGGTTCCCAGAGCATCCCTTATGTTAGAGCCCCAGAGTTCTCCCTTACATCAGAGTCTGCAAAGTCCCCCCTTACAGTGTACAGTGTGCAGATACAGATGTAAAGGGGGAACTCTTGTGATTAACTTCATATGATTAGAAATGTTATTTAATTTCAAAATATATGTATAGTTTATACTAAAGTGTTCGGGTTTGACTTGAAGAAAAGGTGGCAACCCTACCTTACTCCTCTCTGACCAATTCCACATATATATATATATATATATATATATATATATATATATATACTTAGATTTCTTTCCCAGCAAAACAAAGCCCAAGAGCCTGTCCACATGCAGTTCTGGGAAGTGGCATTATATTAAGAGGAACTAATCTCCCAGCATTTTTTTGGTAAAATATAATAGATGAGGTTGCACTGAGTAAATAGATACCCAACGTTTCAAACCTTAAATTTGCGTGTGCCCCCGTGAAATGGTGACAAACTTCAGTACTCTATATTTTCCATAGGCTTTAAAAGCCCCTATGGGTCATCAGCTTAGCGAGGTCTCATGCACAGTGATATGTAACATGTGTATAACAATAGATGTTTCATGCGCGGGCGCCCCCGACTAATGAATTTATGTTCGTATGTGCATATAGATGGGGGGGGCCTAAAAAAAAACTTTTTTTATCTCATAGGGCAGTGGTTCTCAACCCTGTCCTCAAGTACCCCCAACAGGCCATGTTTTGTTTATTCCTCTTAGATTAAATAGCTGTCCAAAATACCAAGCCATTGACTCTGATTTAAAGCACCTGTGCGAGATAAAGGAAAACCTGCAAACATGGCCTGTTGGGTACATGAGGACAGGGTTAAGAACCACTGACATAGGGGACAGAAAGTCCCCAAGGTGATTTTTTCTTAATGTGACATCCGGGGTCTAAAAGACCCATAATTAGTGTGTAACATGAAACATGGTCTCATTCCTCGGCCCCCCACGCTCAAACTGCTCCCTACTTACCTAAATCATAGGGGGCTTCTTTCACAAGCATTCTATTCTAATTTAGCATAGCTCTGCTTGCAGTCATGTTATAAATTCACAGAGATCTCTGAATGGAAAAATTCTGAGTCATATCTGCCACCGCGGTAGGGGGATTTGTAGATCACGCCTGCACAGGGTGGTGATTTTACTACATTTGTATTTCATTGTTTCCTTCCTTCATCCCTATAACAGTAGGTGTATTACTTCTGTATAAAGATGGGCTCAGGTGTGTTCAGTTCATACCCGTCAGGAAGCTGTCACTGCACACCGCCAATCATAGGCTTCCTGGCGGGTACGTTCTGAATATGCACCTGTGATGCACTGATTGCGGCTGCAATGCTTTTCAGGCTCCAATGCAAAAAATTTAATAAATTCATGTTTTTTTATTTTAATAATCTGGTGCATTTATTACATCTGAAAATGCTCTTTGCATGGTTTTAGTGGCGTCGCTATGGAGGGGGGGGGGGGAGTTCGCCGCGCACCCAGGTGACACCAGGCCTGGACTCTACTGGGTGTTGCAGCTCCCTCTTTCCCTTCCGGTATCTCTGCTATCTCCTCAGCTCCACGCAATGTGCAGGGAGGCTGGGGGAGTAGGGAGTGAGGCAGAGACACTGACAAACAGGGTGCCTGGGTCCGATCGTCCCTCCCACAATCGCATCTCTCTTCGGCTGCAGCTTGCAGGAACCGGACTGGACTATAGCCGCCTCCTCCTCAGCTCTGATGTACACAGCCCAGGAGGAAGAGCTGGGGGGGGGAGGCGGAGGAGGGAACCTGCCCTATGAGGTCTGTAATAAGAAGAGGCTTACATTGTGAATGGGAAGGGTTGGGGGGGGGGGGCTTCTGGGAGTCCTGGGCAGGTAACATTTGTGGTGCCATGAGTGATTTTAGTGAGGGGGGTTAGAGGATATGTGCTAAGGAGTGCTTTGTTTTGGTTTGGAGAGGACTTGTGCTAGAAGGAGGGGTTAGATTTGATGTTTGACACCCCCACACCCCCCAGCACAATTCCTCTATCCTCCCAAAGCACCCCATAGCACATATCCTTTAACCCCCCAAAACAAAGATCCCATCCTGGGTCCATCCATTCCCCCTGATCCCACCTCGGCTTCATCCATTGCCCCCAATCCCATCCCGGCTCCATCCATTCCCTCTGATCCCATCTCGACACCATCCATTCCCCACCATTCCCATCCCGGCTTCATCCATTCCCCGCGATCCCATCCCGGTTTCATCCATTCCCCCAATCTCATCCCAGCACCATCCATTTCCCCGATCCAATCCTGGCTCCATCCATTCCCCCGATCCCATGCTGGCTCCATCCTTTCCCGGCTCCATCCACCACCCCAATCCCATTCCCCCGATTCCATCTACCACCCCAATACCATCCCGGCTCCATCCATTCCGCCCCCATCCCATCCCAGCTCAGTCCATTCCCTGCTCCATCCACCACCCCAATCCCATTCCGGCTTCATTTATCCCCGGATCCCATTTTGGCTCCATTCACCACCCCGATTCCATTCTGACTCCATCCACCACCCCAATCCCATCCCGGCTCCATCCACTGTGACATGCTGGGGGGAGAGCCGCACCGATGCACTAGCCTGCTCAGTGCCCCAGGGGGATGACACCATGTTTCACCACAACCAGGTAACACCAATTCTAGTGATGCCACTGCCTGGTTTGCCTACTTGTTCACCTTGCTTTGAATTCAACAAGCACGACAGCTCTACTGCATGAATATTTGGAAAATTTAAGCAGTGAGCTGTCCAGTGCTGAAACTAGCTCAGCATTGGAGGTTTTTAACCACTTCAATACAGGGCACTTAAACACCTTCCTGCCCAGACCAATTTTGAGCTTTCAGCGCTGTCGCACTTTGAATGACAATTGCGCGGTCATGCTACACTGTACCCAAATGAAAATTTTATCATTTTTTTTCCCACAAATAGAGCTTTCTTTTGGTGGTATTTGATCACCTCTACGGTTTTTATTTTTTGTGCTACAAATAAAAAAATACAGAAAATTTTGAAAAAAAAATGTTTTTTTTGTTTCAGTTTCAAAACTTTGTAAATAAGTATGTTTTCTCCTTCACTGATGGGCACTGATGGGGCTACACTGATGGGCACTGATAAGGCGGCACTGATGGGCACCAATGATGTGGCACCAATGAAGTGGCACTGATGAGGTGGCATTGATGGACACTGATATGTGGCACTGATGGGCGGCCCTGATGGGCGACACGGATGGATACTGATAGGTGGCACAAATTGGCACTGATAGCTGGCACGGATTGGCATGGATGGGCGGCACAGATGGGCATGGATGGGCGGCACAGATGGGCACTGATAGGCGGCACAGGTGGGCACTGATAGGCGGCACAGGTAGGCACTGATAGGCGGCACAGGTAGGCACTGATAGGCGGCACAGGTGGGCACTGATAGGCGGCACAGGTGGGCACTGATAGGCGGCATTGGTGTTATACTGTACTAATGGATGCCAATCAGTGCCAAACAATGCATGCCAATCAGTGATGCCCATTGTGGGCACTGATTGGCATCCATTATGGGCACTGATTGGCATCCATTGTGCTGACTGGCATCCCTGGTGGTCTAGGGAGGATTACCTTTTGCTGGGCATCCCTGGTGGTCTGGTGGCGTCCCTGGTGGTCCAGTGTGGGCATCCTCGGGGGGGCTGTGCTGATAATCGATCAAGCACAGACCCGCCCTGTCAGAGGAGCAGCCGATCGGCTCTCCTCTACTCGCGTCTGACAGACGCGAGTGAGGAAAAGCCGATCACCGGCTCTTCCTATTTACACTGTGATCAGCCGTGATTGGACACGTCCGTCGGAGACTCTTTACCGAGATCGTAGTTGCCGGGTGTCAGACTGACACCCCGCAACAACGATCGCCGCGATGCGCGCCCCTGGGGGCGCGCAGCGGCTCATAATCCTGATCACGTCATATGACGTCCGATCAGGATTATGAAACCACTTTGCCACCGTCAGTTGCCTATAGGGCGGGCGGCAAGTGGTTAAACATGTTATAAAAAATTTAAACATGGACACCCCCACCTCTTTAGATGCCAGCCTGCAAAGCGTTAATGGAAAGCATACCTCCTTTCCAGCTGCAGTCCAGTTTTTTTTTCTTTCCCTTGTGATGACTTGATGTGACAGGCTGTGACACCTCTCATTCTCTAAGTGGTGAGACATGCTGTTGGCTAGCTGCCTCGAGTTTTTAATGTTCCATATGTAGATAAGTAGATATCCCATAGTAGAAAACCATGCCAGCTATTGACTGCAGTGTTTCTACAATACAGCTAATGGTCTTATTGATGGACACGGGAAATCAAAAAAGAATTCTTTAGAAGATTGTGCTTAATAGTTTGAACCAGCTCTCAAATTGTTGTTGTTGGAAATTCTGACAAAAAATGTCCGGTGGAGCCTACACACGGTCGGAATTTCCCACAACAAGCTCCCATCGAACATTTGTTGACGGAAAATCCGATCGTGTGTACGCAGCACAATAGACTTTACCTCTTTGGATGGAGATGTCTGAGGAGAGCAGGAGGGATGGGGAAAGTCACCAGCTCATTACATCTCTGTGTAAATTTTAGCTCGAGCTATTGATACCTGTAAACATGAAGTGTTTTTTCAAGGACATAAGGATAAACAGGTAAACATGTGAAAAGGAACTGAAATGCAACTGTGTTTTGCCCCACTTTCATGTATACTACAACTTGTTTACAATGTGATGTTGGTGGCTTCCTCTGTCCTCCCCTTCTAAATAGTGCTACTTAGTTTAGCCCTAGCTAGACCCTCCCTACTTCTTCCACGTTCCCCCAGTCACTGTTCATTTTTCACAGACACGGGCTCAGGCAAGCCATTGGGTGTTATTTACTAAAGGAAAATCCACTTTGCACTGCAAGTGCACTTGGAAGTAAAGTGGCTGTAGATCTGAGGGGGATATGCAAGGAAAATAAAAATCAGCAGTTTAGCTTGTACATGATTGGATGATAAAATCAGCAGAGCTTCCACTCATTTCAGATCTACCCCTTAGATTTAGAGCGACTGCACTTCCAATGCACTTTCAAGTACACTTGCAGTGCAAAGTGGATTTGCCTTTCGTAAATAACCCCCCATTGTCTTCTTACACTTCAAAAGGCTGGAAAAGCATCCTCTGTACTGCAATTAACTAAAGTAAAATTGCATTGGATTCAACTCCTGTGTCTTATTGAACAATTATACTGCCTGTGGATAATGCTAAGTCAGTAGGTGACCATTTTTCACAGAGACAGAATTCATGAACGTCATTAGGGTTTATTTACTAAAAGCAAATAGACTGTGCACTTTTTAAATTCAGTTGCACTCATTTTCTTCAGAGCTTAGTGGATGTGGTGAAGCTTCACTTTGTAAAGAATATCCAATCAGATGCAAGGGAAAAAATACAGCATTTTTGCTTGCACATGATTGGTGATGGAAATCAGCAGAGCTTCATCACATTCAGTAAGCTCTGGGTGAATTGAGTACAACTACACTTGCAAAGTGCACAGTATATATGCCTATCATAAATCAACCCTATTGTCTTCTTACACTTCAAAAGATTGGAAAAACATTTCAGGCAGGGGGTGTTCTGCCCCACCTTCATGTATTTTTCATGTCTTGTATTGAACTGCATTAGGTTGTTATTCTTTTGTAGTATGCTGATATCTAGTGGCAGTTTCTGGCTACTACAGCTTGTCTACAATGTGATGTTGGTATTGTCCTCTGTCAACCCCTCCTATTTAGTGCTAGTTAGTTTATTCCTAGCCCTAGACAGAACTCAGGAAAGTCATTGTCTTCTTACACTTCAATAACCTGGAAAAGCATCCTCTGTACTGCAATTAACTGACGTAAAATTGTGTTGGATTCAACTTCTGTGTCTGAAGAGTTAAGCTGCCTGTGGATGGTGCCAAGTTAGCAGGCGACCATACTGTCCTGACACACTGGGTCTATGAAGGTATGTTGATTCATAAAGTGGTATTTAAAACAGAACAAACTGGAACAAATTGCATTAGAAAGGATTTTTTTTTAAGCACAAGAACCTGAATTTGGAATTTAAGGAAAGAAGCAGTAAAAGGAGCCAATCAGTTCATGTGCTTACAAGAACATACTGATAAAAAGATTAGGCAGAGTGACAGACAGATGAGCTCATGACTGAGTTTCTTCTCATTTCACTGTCCAGTCACAGGCTGGATCGAGCCCAGGACAGTCCGGGCACAGAGGAAATGAGTTATATGGCGCAGGACATCAGAATGAGGACATCCAGTGACAGAAAAAAAAAGTGTTTAGGGAAAATCTGTTATACCTGAAGGGTTTCACGTGTACTGTCACTTTAAGTGATGACAAGGGCATGGTAGTCATCTTAGAGCACATGTACGGAAGCATAATAAGGTATATCTGTCCTGAGATGCATGTTGGAGTGTACAGCGAGTACTGAAATAAACATCAGTTGTTCCAGACCAGAGTCTTGTGTCTTTCACAACTCAGAGAATGTAACAGTGGCGACGAGGATGGGATTTACAAAGTTGCTATCATTCTGAGAGAGAGACAAAGGCAGCGTGGACTGTCACCTGGATAAAAGCACTCACAGAACCCAGCAGGAAAATGTCATTGATCGGGACATAAAGAGAATTGGATGGAGAACAGACATCCTGGAGTTCCTGGGTTGAGAGACAGGAACAGTATTTCAATGCAAATGCCATCCCAGACAACAGGCAAGTAGCAGTATTTCTGACAGTGGTTGGTACTAAGACATATGATACGCTTAGGGATCTCTTTTCCCCTGTAAAACCAGCAACTAAGACATTGGCAGAGCTCTTGACACTTTTAGAGGATCACTTCCAGCCTAAACCACAAGAGATTGCAGAAAGATTTCAGTTCTCTCAGCAGCGGCAGCAGCCAGGTGAAGAAATTAAAGTGGTTGTAAACTCTTACAAACCACTTTGACCTACAGGTAAGCCTAGGTTAAGGCTTACCTGTAAGTCCAAGAAATATCTCCTAAACCTACACGGTTTAGGAAATATTTGCTGAAAGACAGGCACCGCTGTCTACGGCACAGGCGCACTGAGCGCGCCGCTGTCAACTGCGATATGCCGCGAGTGGCGGCTCCCGGGCGCATGCGCAGGAGTGACGTCATCGCGGCTTCGTCGAATGACAGTGGTGGAGCAGCAAGACCCACCGAGAAGATCTATGCTTCGGACTATAGGGGACAGCGGTGACTTCACTGGCTCCTGTGTCAGGTGACACATAATGGACTACTATGCGATGCATAGTAGTCCATTATGCTTTACCTTTGCAGAGAATCAAAGAGGAAGTAAACCCATCAGGGTTTACTTCCTCTTTAAGGCTTATGTGCTCGCCCTTCATAGACTAACCTCTACCTGTTGTTTTGGGGAGAACTTACATACTGCACTGAGAGATAAGTTTGCCATGGCACTGAATTGTGAGTCTAGTCAAAAGAGACTGTTAACAAAGACCTTACCCTTACAAAGGCAATTGAGATAGCTTCAGTGATGGAAATGGCTGTGAAAGATACAGAGGAATTGATCCCCCAGGGCAGAAGAGAAGAGGTGAAACAGGAAGTTTTCAGAACAGCAGTCAAGTCAACTGCCGCAAACTGGAAATACAGACCCCCACCAAGCCGGGAGTCAGCTTGCTACCATTGTGGAAATACAGATCATGACCACAAAGTCTGCCGTTTTAAGGATCAGACCTGTCATAATTGTGGTAAGACAGGCCATCTTAAACGAGTGTCGCACAAGAAGGTGCGAGATAAACAACCTCCAGACCCCAAGACAAAGACATATATGGTGGGAAGATATACATCATCATCTGAGTGAGAGGATGAGGAAGTACTCCACAGATTAGACATACATCATATGCATTCAGCACCCTCCACAATGACTGTAGAGGTAACCGTTGAGGGAAAGAAACTCAAGATGGATGTAGACACAGGACAGCAGTTTCAGTTATCACCGAGAAACAATGGAGACAAATTCAGACCCGAACAACTGTCTGCCCAACACCAATCAAACTGCAGACATACTCAAAGAAAATACTCCACCCACTGGGTAATGCGAAAGTACAGGTATTGTACAAGGATCAGACAAAGAGACTGTCATTATATAGCCTAGAAAATAGGGGACCCCCTCTCTTTGGGAAAGACTGGATTGCTCATGTTGGTATGCCAGACATCGCTATAAACGCTATAAACCCATGAGGGATGGGTGGTGTCCCTGAAGCAGCGGTACCCAAAGATCTTTGATAACCAGTTGGGGAAAATAAAGCATGACTGTGTGAGACTCAAGCTGAAACACAACGCTCAGCCTAAGTCAGCTGGAGGAACAAAGTGTCATCTCAAAGGTAGAGCACAACAAGTGGGCATCACCAGTTGTGCCAGTAAAGAAAGTGAATTGGAACTTACGCATTTGTGGTGATTTCTGCATGGCACTGAACTCCCAACTGGAGATAGACCAGAATACCGTACCCAGAGTAGATGACATTTTTGCCTCTCTTGTAGGGGGTCAAAAGTTCACCAAGCTTGATCTCAGACAAGCATATTTACAGTTTGAGGTCCATCCTTCTTCCTACAAGTTTCTAACCATCAACACCCACAAGGGACTGTATGAATACAATCGGATGGTGTTTGGTGTAACCTCCACCCCCGCCATTTGGCAATGAAAAATGGATGAGATTTTGGTGGACATTCCGTTCACACAGTGCCTGCTAGATGACATGCTCATCACGGGACAGACGGACTAGGAACTCAAGCGGAATGTGGAGCTTGTGTTGGCGAGACTCCAAGAGTAGGGTCTAAAAGTGAATGAAATGCCAATTCATGGTGCCTAAATTGGAGTTTTGTGGCCACCTTGTAAATGCGGAGGGTATACACACCACGAAAGCCAAGGTTGATGCTTTAGTCTCCAGCCCCAACCAACATCCAGCAGCTGTCATCATACCTTGGCTTGGTGAACTATTACCACAAATTCCTGCCAGATCTGGCACACTTTGTTTCTGTTGAACAAGCTTTCGGAGAAACGCTCCAGATGGGACTGGTCGGCTGCATGCCAACATGCTTTTGAATTTTCTAAGTGGAAGCTGTTGGCGTCACGATAGCGAGTGCACTATGACCTCCAAAAGCCTCTCACTTTGACTTGTGATGCCTCACCCTCTGGTCTGGGGCTGTACTAGCTCACATTCAGATGGGTCAGAGAAAACAGTGGCATTTGCCTCCAGGTATTTCACAAAAGCAGAGAGCAATTGCTTACACATTGACAAAGAGGCTCTTGCGCTGATATGGGCAATTAAGAAGTTTCACCTTTACCTGTATGGTAGGGAATTCACCATACTGACGGACAGTAAACCACTCCTTCAGATCTTTAGCCCTGACAAAGGCATCTCTCAGATGACTGCGGCCCACCTCCAGCGCTATGGCCTATTCTTGGGAGCATACAGCTACAAAATCCAGTATCGCTGTCATGATGCCAATGCTAAGGTGGATGCAATGTCCTGACTTCTCCACCGGTCAAGAGTTGTCGTTACACCAGCCTGTCCTTCTTGTCTTCTGGGGAGATAGCAGCCCATACAGCCAAGGATATCTTCCTGAAAACAATACTCTCCTGGGTACGGCCCGGTTGGCCTGCAACCATCACACAGGATTATGCACCTTATTTCCGTAGGCATATGGAATTAACTGTGGCTGGCAACTGTGTTTTATGGGGAGACCGAGTAATCCCTCCACAGACCCTCCGGAGACACATTCTGGACTTGCTACACACTGGTCATCCCGTTGGCACACGTATGAAACAAAATTATGAAACAAAATGTGTGGTGGCCGAACCTAGACTCAGATATCACGACATATGTGAATGCTTATGCTGGATGTGCACAAACTGCAAGAGACCCTCCTTGATGGTGCGTCCAGCCCTGGACTTGGCCCACGGTTCCTTGGTTTCGCCTACACTTGGACTTTGCAGGCCCGATCAGAGGACACACCTTCTTGATCATAGTGGATGCCCATTCAAAGTGGCCTGAGGTCATTCCTGTTACTCAGCCAACGACTAAGGTGACGATTTCCATACTGCTTCATTTGGATACCCCAGAGAAATCATTACAGACAACGGTACACAATTCACCCATCAGAAGTTTCAGCGTTTCCTGACTGCTTACAACATCAAGCACAAGTTGACTGCACCCTACCAACCGGCTACAAATGGTCCAGCAGAACAGTTTGTGCAGACTTTCAAATGATATTTCAAAGCTACAGTGGCTGCAAGTAAACAACAGTCCCTGTCACCCCAGCAGCTGGACTCCTTTCTTTCTGCTTACAGAAACACACACCACATGCAACAACTGGGAAAACTCCAGCTGAACTCCTTCTGGGTCAGCAGCCATGGACTGTTTTGGACATTCTCTGCCCTCAAACAGTCCAGGAACATGTACTGCAGTCCCAAGACAAGACGGTCAAATACGACATGCTCCCCTGATTCACAACCCAACAAAAGGTATGGGCCTGATCTTATGGGGCTTCCAACACCCGTTGGCTTCCTGCTGTCATTGCAGAGACTTTGGGACCCAAGATGTAAAGGGTTTGCCTGGAAGATGGTTGCATTTTCAGATGGCATGCGGACCAACTGCATCCTAGTTCTCAACTGCCCGAATACTTGAGGCTGGCTGAACCGCCAGTGTCCCAAGGGTTTGCGTCCAGTGGATCAGGATGCACCGGGACTGGTGATTGGGGGGACTCTGAACTTTTGAACTCAGCTCCAACAGAGCCCTCAAGCTCTGGTCCAGGAGTGATGACAAGGGTCAAAGGGAATGGTAGCTATCTTGGAGCATGTGTAAGGAAGCATAATAAGATATACCTGTCCTGAGATTCTTGCATCTCTCATAACTCAGAGAATGTAAGGCCGCGTACACACGGGCGGATTGTCTGCCCAACTAAGTTCGTCAGACAATCCGACAGACAGTCCGTCCAACATTTGAATGAACAGACTTGACCACACACGATGAACAGACAGTCCGCTGAAAGCTTGCGCGATGACGTGTACAGCACGTACGACGGGACTAGAAAAACGACGTCCAATACACTGCAATGCAACCTTCGGCCGTGTAAATCCTTTCTGAGCATGCGCCATACTTAGTCCGTCCAACTTGCCTACACACGAGCGGACTGTCCGCTGAAACCAAGTTTGGACGGACAAAACCAAGTTTGGACGGACAAAATTACGGAAATTCCGAAAGACTTAGTCCGCCAGACTGTCCGCTGAAAAAGTCCGCTGAAGCCCACACACGAGCGGATTGTCCGCTGAAACACGGTTCAGCGGACTAAGTTGGGCAGACAATCCGCCCGTGTGTACGCGGCCTTACAGTTGTTACTTACAAAGGGTTCCCCCTCCTAACTACCTGTAGCTGAATGTAATGGCACTAGAGCAGGGGTAGGGAACCTTTTTGGATGAGAGAACCATGAACGCCACATATTTTAAAATGTAACTCCGTGAGAGCCATACAATATGTTTAAAACTAAATACAAGTAAATGTGTGCATTTTATGTAAGACCAACACAAGTACAATAAGTCTCTGAATTAAACAATCAGGTGTTTTTTATTAAGGGATGAATCAGAGAACAAAGAAATATGGCAAAGTTGCTGAACATGATATGAATTATTTTTAATAACGTTGTTATGCTCTTGCTAACCAATGATGAATAAAGTACTTCTTACCATTAATGCAACTTCTGGTGCTGCATGGTTTTGCTAATGGCTTTGCAGTCTGGTTGATATGTGGTGAGGTTAAGCTTCATGCAGGCGTTGAGACTTCCATTTGTTAAACGTGATCGTAATTTAGATTAATTATAACTGTAATATCCACGTCATCTCCCCCACTATAATATCCACGTCATCTCCCCCACTGTAATATCCACGTCATCTCCCTCACTGTAATATCCACGTAATCTCCCCCACTGTAATATCCATGTCATGTCCCTCACTGTAGTGTCCACATCTCCCCACTGTAATATCCACATCTCCCCCACTGTAATATCCACATCTCCCCCACTGTAATATCAACATCTCCCCTATGATTGTCTGCTTGTTAACCTCTACACAACTAGGCATATCCATGAGCAGTTGAGGTGGGTGATGATGCAACTCACCTAGGCCCCCGCCGGGTGTACCAAGATGGCCACCACTCTCCAGAGGCCTTTCCTATGGGCTCAATATGCAGATTGGCACACCACGCGCTCCGCGGTTTGAGAGGCCATCAAAAGAGCCACATCTGGCTCACGAGCCATAGGTTCCTGACCCCTGGTCTAGCACATAAAATCTGAATAAAATACATTTAGGTTTTTGGTTGTGATATGACAAAAATGGAAAATTTCAAGGGGTATGAATACATTTTTAAAAGCACTGTAAATACAACATTAAGGAAAAGGATTAGCGTGAAATCTATGCTGCTTGTAAGATTGACAATGGTAGCCTACCCATTTCTCTCAAAACTAATTCACTTTAAAAAAAAAAGGTGACAGGTCCTCTTTACCAAGCACAGCATTAAGTGTTTATCCAGTGAAGAGTAGTTGTGATTCAGCTCCAAACGTGGGTGAAAACGTCATGGGAAAAGTGTGTGGCTGTCTACCAGACATTAGTCTTCTGATTATTCATTTATGAGTAATTTTCTCTGAAATATTCATATTAGCTGATAAGATTTGTCAGCCGGCTTTCTATATATATATATATATATATATATATATATATATATATATAGAAAAATGTCACATTTTTGTTTTGATAGATCCTCGGTGAAAGTGGGATTCTCTCCATTTCTCAGAAGTGTAATTAGGCGTATTCATAGTCTGAACATAGACGTTGGGATAAGTTGGAACACACAAAGGTGGAAAGTGAAATATACCTTTTAAACTATCCAAGTGATACAATATATATGGTCATAGACATCTGATCATCATACTTTTATAAGCTTGTTGGACATCCCATTCAAAAACCATGGGGGCTATTATGGAGTTGCCTACCTTAATGCTGTCAAATCAGCCTCTGCTCTTCTGGAAAGCCTTCCACCACAGTTTGAAGTGAGTGTGTGGCATTTTGTGCCCATTTAGTCAAAAGATCATGTGTGATGTCAGGTACTGATGTTGGACAAGAAGATCTGGCTCACAATTGGCATTTAAGTACATTCTAAATGTCATGTACCTGGCTGTGGAGCCCGAGATGACAAGGGTGACCTCTTGCACAGTTCCTGTTCAAACATCTCTGCTAGTGGAGACATGGACTGCTGAGGCAGCGAAATGGCATAGGTGCCAGACAGCTGAAGCATTGAACTTCAGCTTCGGGGCATAGGAGTCCATCGAGTGAAAATATGGAGTCAGGTCACAAGCTGGGTTCAGTAGCAAACAGACAGATAGGTTCAGATTCCCAACCAGGTTCCAGATCGGGGACAGGTAGAGAGTAGTGGTCAGAAGTCCAGGCCAGGGTTGACAACATTGATAAGTGGCAGGCATAACAGGCAAGGACAGTCAGAAGAGATGCATCAGACATAGACAGATCAGTAGCAAGATCAGCAGGTTTTCAGGGATAAAGAACACAGGGAACAGAGCTGATAACAATGCAGCAATAAGGCTAGACAGACTTCAGGTATTCTGTGCACCAGGATCTGTATATGCGCACCAAAATCAGTATAGACAGCACAAGGTTCCTGACACTAAAGGTGTTCAGTTAGGTTGAGATCAGGGCTCTGTGCAGGCCACTATTGTTCCTACATAGGAATAAGCCCGATGTTCGAGTCGAATGTAAGTTCAATTCAAACATCGGGTGTTCGCCGAACAGAGAACATTATGCCATTTTCTCGGCAAATTCTAAAGCACATTTTTCCGCGTTTAGAACAATACCACAGCAAAATGACATTTCTGAAGGAAAAAAGTCATTTACAACTGCTGTCATAAATTGTTGGATCCTTGCAGAATAGATAAAAATCATTGAAAAAAACAGCATGGGTTCCCCCTCCAGTCCATTACCAGGCCATTTGGGTCTGGTATGAATATTAGGGGAACCCCGGACCAAAATTTAAAAAACAATGCGTAAGGTCCCCCCAAAATCCATACCAGGCCCTTCAGGTCTGGTATGAATTTTAAGGGGAACCCTGCGCCAAAATAAAGAAAAATGGCATAGGGCCCCCCCTAAAATCCATACCAGACCCTTATCCGAGCACGCAACCTGACAGGCTGCAGGAAAGGGGGGGTGAGAGAGTACCCCCCTCCTGAACTGTACCAGGCCACATGCCCTCAACATGGGGAGGGTGCTTTGGGGTTCCCCAAAAACCTTGTCCCCATGTTGATGGGGAAAAGGGCCTCATCCCCACAACCCTTACCCAGTGGTTGTGGGGGTCTGCGGGTGGGGGGCTTATCGGAATCTGGAAGCCCCCTTTAACAAGGGGACCCCCAGATCCCAGCCCCCCCTATGTGAATGGGTATCGGGTACATTGTACCGCTACACATTCACCAAAAAAAGTGTCAAAAATAGTAAAAATGACAGTAGACAGTTTGGGACAAATTCTTTATTATAAAATAAAATAAATAAAAATGTCCCACAATTTAAATCCTTCATCCATCATGCCGCCCGATGAACCGTAAAATAAAAAAAATAAAAAAACAACAACTCCGCCTCCATGGGAGGCTCCCGCCAACTGAAGCCTTTTCGCAATGACAGCTGTTATATAGCTGAGGGCCGGGTCACCTGATGATGTAAACGGGTGACCCTGCCTCCTCTGACACCACGTGACATCAGAGGAAGATGGGGTCATCTGTTTACGTCCCCCGTTTTCCTGTGGCCTGCTAAGTTGCGTGTATGGATAAGGGTCTGGTATGGATTTTGGGGGGACCCCATACCATTTTGTTTTTTTTATTTTGACGCAGGGTTCCCCTTAATATTCATACCAGACCCAAAGTGCCTGGTAATGGACTGGGGGGAGTGGGGACCCAAACCATGCCATTTTTTTCAATGATTTTTATCTATATTTCCGGGATGTGACAATTCATTACAGCCGCAAGCAGTTTAAATGACTTTTTTTCCTTCAGAAATGCCATTTTGCTGTGGCATTGTTCTAAACACGGGAAAAATACGCTGCTTTACAGACATACTAAGGATACCCCCCAGGCACGATATTTAAAGGAATATTTATTTTTTTTGTTTCACTTTAAGCATTATTAAAATCACTGTTCCTGAAAAAAACACAGTAAAAACTTTTTTTGCATTGATACATATCCCTTAGGGCAGGACCCGGGTCCCCATACACTTTTTATGGCAATAATTTGCATATGAGCCTTTACAATTAGCACTTTTGATTTTTCATGTTTGTGTCTCATAGACTTTAACGGTGTTCGCTTGACTGGCCAGAATACATTAGAAAAAGGTAGATATAAATTAAACAAACCATAGCCTACTACTGAGGGGGGGGGGGGGGTCAGGTCGCCTACACGTATTCTGGAGATAATACAATCAAGGTTTGACAATTCTTTCAACATCTTTGTTGGATTTATTTTTAGTAACTGATTTTTAACAAAGGTAGAGGTTTGTTAAATATCCACCTACTCAAGAACAAAAAAGCATTACGTTTTTCTGAAAATTGTTAGTAATATGGCGCAGAAGTGTAGTTAGGAAATGGAAGACTCAATAGATAGGGAAAGAAAGTTATTGAAAAACAGATCTCTGGGCAAGTTCTTAGAATGTAAAGTCCATGCTGTCATAAATCCAGTAAACTTTGCGCAACATTTCTAAGACTGAAGGATTTCTCAAATAGAAAGCAAACACAGTAGAGTGCGCAGACTAAGTGTAGTAGATGTTTAATATTCAAAATTTTATAAAAAATTTACAATTAGCAACTCGCTTACAGAGGAATGCAACATGCTTGTCATTACAGTCAGAAAGGGGTCTTATCCAGGAGGACGTGGAGTAGGAACACTGGTAGGAGAGAGACACCTGTCATAACTGGAAAGATAGCAAGAGGGTGCCAATCTAAGTGCAGTGGATAAGGAAAGTAAATTCACACAAAGCAATTGACAACTCACTCGGACAGTGTAAAGATCACTTGTATGTAGTCCTATGAAGGTTTTGGGTTTCTTCCCAAGGCTGCCTGGTCTCCTAGGACACAATACCACTACTTCCCAGCAGCGGTGTTAACCCCTTGGATTCAGAAACTACAACAGTGGACTGACCCAGGACCAAACCTTCATAAGAGTACATACAAGCGATCTTTACACTATCCAAATGAGCTGCCCCTTGCTTTGTGTAATTTTACTTCCCTTACCCACTGCATTTAGATTGGCACCCTCTTGCCATCTTCCCAATTACTACAGGTGCCTCTCCTACCAGTGTTCACTGATGCCCCTTTTGGAGAAGACCCCTTCCTGACTGTAATGACCAACATTTTAAATTCATCCTTATTTAAGTTGCTAGTTGTTTTTTAAATAAATTTTGTAACATCTAATAGACTAGTCTGCGCACTGTTCTCTGTTTACTTACAGTAAACCCCCATACACACTATCAGATTTTCTGCAGATTTTTGTCTTCAAATTTACCAAAACCATGTAGTGCAGGGCCTACCTGATTGCATACAAATTAAAACTCCTAAGGTTTGACCTCATATTATATGGTTTTCTGAAGGAAAAAATCAGCAGAAAATCTGATAGTGTGTATGGGGCTTAAGTTTTTGTCTGCTGATTGTGTTGAATACAGAAAGAAAACAGATGGTAATAATAAAGCCCCCATTGGCTCTTCTAGATGACGTGAGTCTCGCTGAATCCCCTTTGTCATGAGTGTAATTTTGATAAACGATCTGAACAGCTAAAGAAAATAAGTATTATTAACCAAATTACTGGGGTTACTGCTAAGAAGACCAGAATGCAGATATGAAGAGTGCCGGAACCAAAATGTAATTGAATTTTGTAAACTAAATGAAACAGGGCTTGTAAATAATGCAATCAACTTCTCCGTAATGGAGTGCCTGTATGTGGAGTCAAGTCATTAAAAAGTATTTTTCTCTTTCAAATGGCTTAGAGTAAGGGAAGCTGATGCAGGGCATTGGTATGCATTTCTGGTTTGGGTAAAGAGTTTTCAAATCACATCTCAATCTGCTTTAGCTATTTAGTGGTGATCACAACATTACAGGAAGATTTTAAATATATTTTGTTCACCAGCCAGGTTCTTAGGCTGATGTCTCATGGACAATTTTGTAGGAGATTTTACAGAAGTATTAAACTCTGTTTGTTTTTTGTTTTGTTTTTTAGCTCAAAGAGGAACTCTGGGCAACCTCCCCATTTTTTTTTTGGCCCCGCTTACCCGATGGTGGACATTTCAGATACCCACCCATCCAGTGGATCCAGCTCTGTCTTGCTGAGATCATCTCATGCCCGGCCACCGCTCTGTCCCACGCTGCCTTGTTCTCTCTGACTTCATCGAGAGGCCCACTGGCTCTTCTAAGTTCAGCGGCCTACCTTGACATCCTACTCTACAACTCTAGTACCTGCATGCAAGGGTGGCTCCATAGGATGCTGCAAGAGAAAGGAGCCACCCAGAAATGATCATGGTACTGGAACATAGTAAAGGATTAAAAGATGAATCAAAAGATGGCAAACAGCTCCCCTTTCCTTAGGGTTAGTGTCAGGGCTCCCCTATCCCTGCAATAAATCAGCCGTCCCTCCTGCCCACCCTTTGTCCTGGCTCTGCTGAGAACAAAGAGTGAGGCAGTTGCACTACCTAGGGCTTGCTTGCACCATATGCGGTTGGTTTTTAAACACAGTACAAACACATATGCACAACATACAACGCCATTCACAACATCGCCCCCAGCTACATCACCAACCTCATCTGCAGATATTGCCCAATTGTCCTCTCCGCTTTTGCCAAGAACTCTTGCTGTTTAGCTTCCTTGTTACCTCCTCCCTTGCCTCCAGGACTTCTCCAGAGCCTCTCCCATCCTCTGGATCTCCCTGCCCCACTATGTCCAGTCAGCTCCTACCCTTTCTTTGAAAACAAATTTATTCAGGGAAGCCTAGCCCACCTCCACTTAAGAACTGTACTTGAGTCACCTCCCCTGCAGCTATTTACTTCTGTAACACCCCCTCCCCCTCCCTTTAGACTGAAAGCTCCATGAGCAGGGCTCTTCTATTCCTTCTGTATTGAACTGTATTATAATTGTACCCCCTTTTATATCGTAAAGCGCTGCGTAAACTGTTGCCGCTATATAAATCCTGTATAATAATCAGTGGTGGCTGATGCTCAAATTTTTTTTGGGGGGGGCACAAACAAACTAAAAAAATTCAGAAAAAAAAACCCCATCAATTGCAGCCTTACTGTGCCCATCAAATGCAGCCACTGTGCCCATCAAACGCCACCCCAGTGTCCATCAAACACCACCACAGTGCCCATCAAATGCCACCACTGTGCCCCATCAAATGCTCCAACTGTGCCCATCGAATTCTGCTACTGTGAACCCCCAGCCCACTGTCTGCCCGGCACTTACCCTGTCTCACTGGGGCAGTGGGTGATGGTGGTGGGTGGTGTCCTCAATGTCTTCTTCTCCCGTCCTCTCCTCCCATCCTCTACTAGGTTAGGCATCCAATCACAGTGCCTGTCGTTTCAGCCAATCAGGTGAAGGGTAACAGATCCGAACACCTGATGGGCAGAGAGGCAGTTCAGTGTAAGGAAAGCTAATATTCATTCACTTTTCTAACACAGCTGGGTGAACTGTAATTCAGGCGCCTGGCGCACGAAATGGGGCCAGGTGCATGAATAGGGGATGACAGCGGCAGTCATGGATAGATTCATGCAATGCATGAATCTATCTCTTGGCGATAGAGGGGGTGGCTTGAGAGAAGGGGCGGCACTGCCACTCATAATAATAATAATACCAGTAATGCAGTGCAGATGAAGGTAAAGTTAAGTATGTGCATCTGGGGAGGAGGCATAGGAAAGCACAGAATTACTTTAAGCCACGGTCAGCCACTGCATCACAGATGGAGGGTTAACAAGCAGTGTTAGCTGCTTGTTAAAAGAGAATAATGGCCAAAGCGTTTTTGATCACACTTCTCTTCTGGGTCTCAGGAGTCCACTTACTTTTGCAATCCAATAATACAAAGTCATATATTGCCCACTCTCAGCTGATGTAGTATAGATGTTCCTGGCTCTGGAAGGATCCTTACAATATTGTCAGGATTCTTCCAGCTGCCTATTTGACAGCTGGCTTCTGCTCCAAGCATGCAGCTGAGAACTGGAGCCAGCTGATTTTCCCATTCTCCTGCCTGACACTCCGGTGAGCTCTGGAGGAGCATAGCGCAATGCAGCGACTGACAGTCACCGGTCTCTGCTTAGAGTGGACCGAGAACTGAGAAATCAGTGGTCACTTGATTGCTCAGTTCTCAGTCTTACAGCTCATGAGGGACAGCTGCAGAATTACTGCAGTATAAATGTTTTTCTTTTTTTAAACCCAAACCTTTGTTACCCCACTATTTCATATTCCTGATATGTGCTTGCTGTACTATGTACTTGTATGAGAAAGTATCCTTTTTGTATTGCTTCCTTTGTGTGAAATTCCTGGCATTCCTGGTAGCCCCTCTGCTTTCTTAATAAAAACTGACCACAGTAAGCAGGAGAGCACACTGTGGTCAGTTCTCCAGCTATGGTGAGAACTCAGTGTGCTCTCACTCCAGTAATCAGACTTTTCCTGACACACTCCTCATCACTCTTTCACTGGGGAGTTCAATGTGCTGCTGTTTCTCCTCCCCCACCTCTTATGCAGCTGAGAACAAAGGGAACGTGATCACTTATAAAAAGGGAATTTTTTTTTTTATATATCTAGGCACAAACGTTTTGTCTTTAATTTCTATTTTAAACTGAATGGGTTTCTTTTTTTTTCAAGATGAGGGTTTACATACACTTTAAAAGGGGAGATTGTCCCTCTATGTAATCAGTACTACTCCGTTCTGCTATCAGCCTGACATCCAACTACTCTGTGTCAGGATGTCTGTATGCTCCTGATAAACATTGTACAGTGTCCAGCTGTCCTGTAGAGCCATTCTCTCTGTGTATTCTGCAGCACCAAACTAGAACTTGGCAGCCCAGGTCCTGCTCTACATTCGTTTATTAAAGAAAAGTTAATTTGTGAATGATCATTATGTGTAAATTAAAAACCCCTCTAATTCCCTCTGCTTTCTTATTAAAAACTGACCACACTAAGCATGATAGCACACTGTGGTCAGTTCTCTAGCTATGGTGGGAACTCAGCCTGCTATCCTCCAATGATCAGACTTTCCCTGACATGCCCCTGCTGCACAGCCATTCACTTGGAAGCTCAAGGTACTGCTGCTTCTCCTCCCCCCAGCTCTTATGCAGCTGAGAACAGAGGGAAGGTACTCACTTATAAAAAAGGGGAAAAGGCTTTTAATGTTTTTTTTTTTATATCTATACAAAAAAGTTTTGCATTTAATCTCTATTTTAAACATAATGGGTTGTTTTACAAGGTGATCAGTTACAATCACTTTAACCACTTCAGCTCCAGAAGCATTTGCCCCCTTAATGACCAGGCCGTTTTTTGTGATGCGGTACTACGTTGATTTAACCGACAATTGCGTGGTCGTGCATCTGCCACAGTTTAGGAGATATTCACTGTATCCGCATGTGCTGACATCATTGGCATATGCGCACTGAAGAAACGGCCCACTTGTGACATTTCTTCAGGAGCCGTACCATGAACGGCGGCTCCCGCATGCATGTGTGGGAGTGACATCATTGCGGGTCCAGCCAATAACAGTGCCAGAGCCCGTAAACCTGGAAATAACTCCGGGAGACATGTCACCAGTCCCAGTGGTGTGTGGGGACCGCTGCAACAGGACCAGGCCAGGAGCACAGAAGAGGGACCTGAGAAGAGGAGGACCTGTGCAAATCCACTGCAACAAAGCAGGTAAGTATAACATGTTTGTTATTTTTATAGGAAAAAAAAGACTTTACAGACACTTTAACCACTTGCTGCCCGCCATATAGCGGGGATACGCAGCACAGCAATCGAAGGTGCTGTGTGCCAGTCTGACACACCGCAACTCTGATCGTGCTATGAAGCCTTTGACAGAGAGGCTTCTTACCACGTGATCAGCTGTGACCAATCATCGCATGAATCAGGAAGTTACGGTAAACGGCTTATCTCGGTTCACGCTGACAGGGAGAGCCGATCGGCAGCTCTCCCTGTCAGAGGGGGATGGTCTGTGCTGATAATCAGCACATTGATTATCAGGACAGCCCTCATCAAAAGGTGCCCAACACCTTCCAGCCTGTCCCCATAATAAATGCCTGTCAGTGCCCATAACAGTGCCAATCCGTGCCCCATCAAAGTGCAAATCAGTGCCACTCAGTAATGCCTGTCAGTAGCTCCTCATCAGTGCTGCCTATCCAGTGATATCAGGGCCCCCTATCAGTGCCCATCAGTTTTTTGTTTTTTTTAATTGTCTTTTTTCATTTATAGTGCAAAAATTTAAATAACGCAGAGGTGATCAAATACCACCAAAAGAAAGCTCTATTTGTGGGAAGAAAATTATAAAAATTTAGTTTGGGTACAGTATTGCATGACCGCGCAATTGTCATTCAAAGTGGAACAGCACTGAAAGCTAAAAATTGTCCTGGGCAGGAAGGTGGGTTTTACTTCTTCTTTTGCTCCCCGCAAGGCCTGCAAATTAAAAACATAATGGGCTAGTATGCATCGCATACTAGCCCATTATATGATACCTGCAAACGAAGCCCACGCTGTCCCCTGTGCAGGCCGCGTCCATCTTCACCCCTCTTCCTTCTGAGGGACGCAGACTCCGGCTCTGTGACTGGCCGGAGCCGCATGACGCATGTGTGTGGGAGCCGTCAGTCACGACACACGCTGGGGGAAGAAACGGCACAGTGGTCCATTACTTCACAGCGCATGCGCCGATGGCGACATTGGCGCACTACGATAAGTGAAATATCTCCTAAATGGCACACGTTTAGGAGATATTTCCACTACCTATAGGTGAGTCTTATTCTAGGCTTGCCTGTAGATAAAAGTAAGACAAAAGGGTTTACGACCATTTTAAGTTTGCTTTTTCCTGTTGGGATGTGTTAATGAAGATATCTTCAAGAGCTTTATATATGCAAGGACTCCCTCTAGTGTACAAATTTGTGCCTTCACAATCACCTATGTTGATCATCTTAAGAAAAAAAAAAACACTGTAGTTTGGTTGTCCTACTTTATAAAATAGTGCTACCCGTAGCTACACAATTCATTCACAAATTTTGGAGAAAGTAAAAAAAAAAAACGGAAATAAACATTTGACAGGTAACATAGTCATTTAATGGCCAACATAACAAACTTGAGAGTTAAATAGTACATTTTAGTTACATCATTTTATACAACAGCTAGGAAGTAGAGAAACTGTGGAGGAAAAAGGTACTGTGTGTCCAAAGAAGGAAAAGTAGGGAGGTTTGCAGTACAATGACACAAACAGGTCACACTGACCAAACAAAAAAGGCCTTCACTGACGCTACATTATTTACAGATATTTATTTGAGAGCTGATTACATTTGAGGAAAGTACCAGTCCTTAGATGTGGTGGCTGCATTCGTTTTCTTTTTTTCAGCCTATCCTTAATTTCAATTGTTGCCAGTAACACAATTCCTGTCCTAGGCTGACAATACTCACTCACTAGACTGTTTCTATGGAGAAGAAAAATGGTCAACGTTAGGCTGCTTCCCTTGTTTGGACTACAAACACCCTCCCCCCTTCTAATCTCCAACATAAAGGGGAGTTGCTGTTTATTTACAGAGAGGAACTCTTGAAATGTTTGAGATTTCGATTCCATACACAGGAAGTTTTTAAAGACACTAGGTTTTTGGCTGGTTTAACAAATATTTTTCTGCAGTTGCAGAAAATGTACTTAGCCCAATAAAAGAAGACAAATCCAGCCACCGCATCAGAGAACGATGCTCAATCCTTAAGGCCTAGTACTCACCATCAGAAAATCAGATGGAAAATACCACTTTCTAAGGGATCGTATGTGTAGCACTGATCCTCGAAGGAGCTGCTGGTTTTATTTGGGCTTACTGTTACCTCCTTGTTTGCTTCTCCGTCTTGGGGTTCCCGTGGTAGATGGCCCAAAGAATGTGGAAACTGACACTGAATCTTCTTTTGGGTTATTTATTTAGAACAGAAACAGTCTTTCAATAAAGGGTAGAGGGTTAGGAGTGAGTTCAGATACTTAGATTGCTTAAAATTGAAGTCTTTAGAGGAAAGTCCAGAGAATAGCAACTGTTTCACAACTGGATTTAACAACCCCTGGATAGATCCCCTTTCACTAGGCCTAGCAGCCGGTAGGGTCGCTCGACAAAGTCTCTGCCACAGACTTATGAGGTACACTTGAGCATTACTGAGGGACGTAGATAAATTTAAAGAGCTAACATACGGTACCAGGCTCTCTCAGCCGATCCGGAGATACCGTATGAGTGTTGATCCAGGTTGCATCCTTCAACTAAGCCTCCAGGCTCCTCCCCTTGGGTTCTTCAGTTGCTGGGACTCTCCTTTGAGGTCAGACGGCACCAAACCACCCTTGGATCAGTAGGCCTCGAAATGCAGTCAGGCCTGTCCTTGCAGTTGCGACTCCTTGGGCCAGCCGGCCCCGAGACTCAGGATGCATGGTTCCGCATCCCAGGCCAGGAGGGTCATGGGGCTAGGTCAGGAGGGCCACCAGAATCGAACAGACAGAAAATCAAAATGGAACCCCCAAACCACGTGGCGTCAGTACCTTAAATACCACCCCCCAGAATGCACAGCAGGAAAACACTCCCACTGGGCTGGTTCCGAGAGATAAGTGGCATTCAATGCACCCAGCTAGACTGCATTTCTACTCTTGCCGGCGGTGATAGCGACACCTGCGGTCAAGGAGAACCTAGTGAAACCCAACTGGACTGGTACTGAAACCAGAAATTTAGAGAAATAGCCCTTAAACCCAGCTGTGGTTTCAGGCAAATTAACTTTTCAAAAAACCATAGCGCCTGCTTGTCAGGAGCCAGCGCTACATATGATAATCTGGTCGTTAGTACACAGCTTTCGAGAGCCACTCATGACAGTTTATGCTAAATTATCCGAAGGGACAATCACCTAATTTTTTTCTCGTTCAATACAAGAAAAAATTACTTTTGTTTAATCAGTATACTATTTGTCTGAAAAAAATTGGAAGATCAAGACCATGCATGCTCAGAAATAAAAGAATACATTACAATACAACACATTGCATCACTTTCGAAGTTGTATTCTGTTGTATGAGAATTTATGTAACTTTAGTAACCTGTTCATTTTCGATATGAGACTAGCATGCAAAAAACAAAACAAAAAAACAGACGATCACTCATCCGATATTCTTATCGTTTGTACCAGGCTTAACTAATGGTGAATGATGGCAACAGCTGATAGCAATATCAGACAAGCATATACATCTGAAGTAAATAGTAATTCAGAATTATTGCAGCCCTTATGCCAATATGATTGCTCCACCAGGTTCACAGGAAGTCCTCCACCATGATAAAGAGTGCAGACACTACATGGTTAGACCTCAAACTGCATATTAGAGGCCAATACACTCTTTGGTAAGTTGCCAACATGGGGAAACACTTGTTGATTTTGTACATCTCCAGTCAAATCGTGGGAAAAAATTATATTACAACATACTGATGCACATAACTGATAATTGCAAACAGTGCAAAAATCGTCCATAACCAATTTTATTTAAAAACAATGTTAAAATATTAAAAACTGGACAAACTGTTATGATATAATGGCAGCCACATAAAACAGACAAGTGCTACCAATTATTCAAAAGTAGAAACCAAATGACATCAGATGTGCAAACTCTACCCTACATGTTTCGCTCGGTGAGGCATCCTCAAGAGCTAAACATGTAGGATGGAATTTGCACATCTGACGTCATTCTGTTTCTCCTCTTGTGTAAATAAGGTTGTTTGTTTCATGTGACTGCATTAAATGTATAACAGTGGTCCCAGTTTTAAATGTTTTGATATTGATTTTAATAAAATTAGTGAAGGATGATTCTTGCACTATTTGCAGCTTTACATACTGTATATCTGTATGTTGGAAGTGATATATTTGTTCCTGGACTCGACTGGAGACGTACAAAAATAATGAGTGTCTCCCCATGTTGATAACATAATAAAGTGCGTACTGACCCTTAATATGTAGTTTTCTTTCGGGTCCCATCTTGAGCAACTGCCCTGCTGCATTATGAGCACAGGAGTTCGGTTTGTCAACAAAGGCACCACTCAGAGAATGTTTTGCAGCTTCTGAATGAATGCAAAGCGTTCTTTGAATGGATGAAGTGGAGAGGTGGGCGTTGATGTTACAATGGGGTTGATTTACTAAAACTGGGGAGTGCAAAATCTAGTGCAGCTCCAGATTTTTTATTTTTTTTGTCAAAGCTTAATTGAACAAGCTGAAGTTAGAAGCTGATTGGCTACAATGCACAGCTGCACCCGATTTTGCATGCTGCAGTTTAGTAAATCAAGCCCAACAGTGGCGGCTGGTGCTCAATATCTGGTGGGGGGGGGGGGGCAAACAAACCTCCCCCCCCCACTGCATTATGGGCCGCCACTGAACCACAATATCTACTTTAGTGATTTCCAGTTTCTGGGGTCACGGGCTAGGTATGGTATATACATAGCTAAATTGATCCAAGCTGGACCTATGTATCTATGTATAAATTATCCATACCTGGATATCTTCTTTAATGATATCCGCATAAGGGCTTCAAGATTGCTGAATTAGTACTTCATCAGTGTTGTTACATTAGAAAAGCAAGTAAGTGTGGTTGTAAGGTCACATTGCTGACTTACTACTATCCCCTCTGGTTTATAATTGGGATGCGATGATATCATTTTTTTTACATCGAGTACCGATACTATTTTTGTATTCGCTGATACCAATTACTAATACCTACTGCAACTGTTTCGTTTACACTTCAGCTATCAGCAATGGTACAAATAATTAAAAAGTTATTTACACATGAAATAAATGTATTATTTTTTACATATAGCTCTTTTTTCCCTTTGAAACAGATACAAAAGTATATGTTAAAAGTGCAAAAATATTAACAAACAAAGCAAACAAAAAAAAGTTTTAATTATTAATAGTTGATAAAAATAGAACAAAAAAAATTCAGCAGGAAAATAATAATTATATGAAGGAGAATAATAAGGAGTTAATTAAATTAAGGGTTAATAAGGGGTTAAACAGAGGAACATGACTACCCAATAGCGTGATACACATCTCCGGGCCACAGGCATAACTGTATGGGACTATCAATACAACTTACTCCCTACATATCCCACACTGTTATTATCACGCTTAGGCATTTAAGATATTGTCCTTTGCTGATCTTAGGTGGACCCTTCCAGCGTCTGGCGGGCTACATTTTCTTGGCTGCTCTAGCTACTGGATGTTTTATACACTGACCCTAATTATATAACACAGTGGGATATGTAGGGAGTAGGTTGTACTGATAGTCCCATTTGGTTTTGCATGTGGCCCGGAGATGTGTATCCAGTGGTGGGATATTCTGTATACATGGAATACATCTTTGTATACATGGAAATGTTTAATAGTTAGCCTATCGCCCCGCTCCCGTGTTATCTCCCATTCCTCTTTCCTCTTTTTCGTCTATATGTTCCTTCTTCTCTTTTTTTTCTTGTTCTTTTTCTTCCTTTTTTCTTTCTATGTCACTTAGTACCTAATGTGGATATAGTCAATTGTATGTCCCTACATATATGATGATGTGAGGGATCTTGCATCTGAATATATATGTTTGGTCCTGTAGATCCTATAGATAATCATTGGTTTAATACTATCCTGCCTTGAATACGATCCACTTTGACGTCACCATTCAATTACCGGATGAGGGTGCGCTCACTCTACTTTGATGATGCAGTCGGTACAGATTTAATGTTATAGAATTTGGTTAGCACTTATATGATGAGTAAATTCATTGTAATTGATACTAATGTTATCTTTCTGTAACTTGAATAATGATATAGATGCATGTTGAGCTGCTCAGAAGAAGCAGATAAGAAGTCTGTGAAACGCGTCAACTTACTGTATACAAGCATCTCTCAAGCTTTTATGAATTGAGTATCATTTTTGGTCAACTTTGTATAAGGCCTAATGTTATCATCGATTCAATGTTTATATTGTGTATACTTTGTAATAAATTAATATTTTATTATTATTTATTTTTTATTATCATTCATTGTATATGTGCTTACCTCAGAGACAGCGACATATCGGGGAAAGTCCCATCACCTCATGGGGGAGTGGTGCTCTCTCTAATTTTGCTTAATCTCCTCTTCTCACAAGAGAATAAATTCAGTTCTTCTAATCTTTCCTCATAGCTGAGCTCCTCCGTGCCTCTTATCAGTTTGGTTGGCCCTCTTTGCACTTTCTCCAGTTCCCCGATATCCTTTTGGAGAACTGGTGCCCAAAACTGAACTGCATATTCCAGATGAGGTCTTACTAATGATTTGTACAGAGGCAAAATTGTATCTCTCTCTCTCTCTCTCTCTGGAGTATATACCTCTCTTAATACAAGAAAGGACTTTGTTCGCTTTGGAAACTGCAGCTTGGCATTGCATGTTATTATTGAGCTTATGATCTACCAAAACCCCCAGATCCTTCTCCACTACGGATCCTCCCAGTTGTACTCCCCCTAGTATGTTTGATGCATGCATATTCTTAGCCCCCAAGTGCATAACTTTACATCTATCAACATTAAACCTCATCTGCCACATAGTCGCCCAGTTAGACAGTGCATTGAGGTCGGCTTGTAAAGTGGAGACATCCTGTAAGGATGTTATTCCACTGCATAGCTTGGTGTCATCTGCAAAGTCTGAAATGGCACTTTTAATCCCAGACCCAATATAATTTATAAAGGTATTAAAAAGCAAGGGTCCCAGCACTGAACTCTAAGGAGAGCAACAGGAGGAGCCAAGATTCCCCTCTAACATCAGCCAGCCAGCAAAGGGAGATCACATGACGCACAGCGGCGGTGTGGGAAAAGGTATTTAGTTTTATCATTTTCAACAAACACTGTAGCTTTATATCTTTATAGACCAAAGGGGATACAAGTCTTTGTTTTACATATTGCAGGGAATAGCGGCAAGAAGGGAGATGGGGAGGAGATCGGTTCTCACTGACTAGGAAATGACAGGCAGGGAGGAAAGAGGAGAGACTCAGAACACACAACGGGATGATGGAGTCATTTAAACTGACCACCACATCATGAATCAGCAGCCATGATTACTGTGGTCAGCACACACAGCGGGACACAGGAACAGGCAGGATCAACCAGGCATTTTACAGCATAGAATCAGAGAAATTACACAGCAGAAGCACTATGCTATGTACCATACTTAAAGGAACAGGATTATTTAAAAAAAAAATTGGGTTACAACCACTTTAAAAGAGAATATAGGGACCAATAGGTTCCAAACTCCTGCAAATCAATGACCAAAAAAAATTAAATAAACTACAATAAAGAGTTGCATTTTGTAAAGTGTAAAACATACCTCTAAATGAAAAGAAACATAGGAATCATGCTCCTATATCATAAATTACATATCACCACAGTGAATGAACAAATAAATAAATATATCTTAATTTAAATTTTAAAAAATACATAAAAATTGTGAAGTGCATGTATAGATCCCACGCGTAAATAACCTCCTTAGGAAAGGTTCCTCTCCATCATCATGCAGACACACTATGCACTCACCAGACTTAATTGACCCCTATCACAGGGAGTCAAATTGTGCAAATGGGAAAATCCAAAATGTTATACATGAGGTCACATGAACGAATCCAAACTGCTCTTGTCATCCATTCAATATACACATAGAGTGTTCAAAGCTCCAGTTTTGCCATATAGAGAGGGAGAGGAAGGAACACTCTCATGGTGCAGTAATTCAAAAAGTTTATTTAAAAAACAAGGTTGTTTTGCATCAAAGAAGACAGGGATCAGCGTATATTGTATAGGAATCGCGGGTTAGCGCTCCACCTGCATTCCAGCTGACTGGAAATTATGTATACACCACCCATGTTGAGATACCTAATTTCCAGTCAGCTGGAACGCAGGTGGAGCACTAACCGGCTATTTCTATACAATACATGTTCTGATCCTTGTCTTCTTTGTAAGTGCAATACAACCTTCTTTTTTAACCTCCCTGGCGGTATGATTATTTCTGATTTTAGGTGCTGAAAGCGGTAAAATTATTTTGCATGGAAATTTGGCGTTTTATATTGTAGGCCTGTAATTCTTAGGAATAACTCTCTTAAATCTATTCAAACCAGAGTCTAGTAGACATCCCGGGTATGATAAAGTTTATAATATAATTAACGATAATAAATAATAATAAAAATGATTCAATAATGTAATCAAATCCAAAAACACTGAAATTTGCTCATTTGCAGAATTGTCGTTGTCATTAGATTTAGTGTTTGATGACGAATTTCCCCACAAATCACTATCGCTCAATTCTGCAAGTGATTATAATTTATTATCGCTGTTTTCTAGTTTTGGTTGCTATGGACAATCTCCAAATTCCAGGCAGAAAAAAACAGTATTTATAATATAAACGTGCATGCAGGGCACTGAACAGACTACTAGGGACAAAGGGGGTTTGTATTTTTTTATACAGTACTGTAATCTTACAGATTACAGTACTGTATGTGTTTTGTGTATTTTTACTTTTTTGAATTTGGCGCCGATCTCCGCTCCCGTGCGTCGTAATGTCGCAGAAAACGGAGCTCCGCGGCACTTGGGCATGGTGTGAATTGAGCAGAGGAGCTCGCACACACAGCGGGGAGGACATCGCTGGATCCAGGGGACAAGGTAAGTAACCTCTCCCTGTATCCAGCGATGCGATCCCGAATCTGGCTCGGGGTTACCGCTCGTGGTACTGAAATTGCAGCCTGAGCCAGACTCGGGATTACCGCTAGGGAGGTTAAATAAATAATTTGAATTACTGCTGAATGGATGACTGCAGCAGTTTGGATTCACTCCTGTGAATGTACAACATCTTGGATTTTCCCATATGTGTGATTTGACTCCCTGTAATAGGGGTCAATTAAGTTTGGTGAGTGCATAGTGTGTCTGCATGTGGGTGGAGAGGAACCTTTCCTATACTCACTGAGGACATTATTGATGTGTGGGATCTATGCATGGACAATTTTTATGTATTTTTTTATGTTTCATATGAAAATGTATTTATTTGTTTATTCACTATGGTGATATTTCATTTATGATATAAGAGCGCGGTTCCTTTGTTCCTTTTTACAACCACTTTAAGTTAGGTCAGGCTTGCTTTCATTGCCCCCAAAGTAGAGACTGTTAAAAATAACACAGTGTACTCAGACAACAGACAATCACCAGTGATAATACAATGGTGATATATTGCAGAACGCTCAGTATCCATTTGAACACTGAAACCTTTTCAGTACTGGGCTGCTGAGAATTTTGCAGTACCAACACACTAGTTGCTGTCTCTCATATTTTTTTTTCTATTTCAAGAAAGGTACACTGAAGATACATTTATTATTTTGGGTTGCGTTGACAGGACACATAATCCCCTTGCTATCCTCCAATGGATTCCATCAATAGACTGTTCATAAAAAAAAAAGATTGTATCACCTGCAACTTGACAGCTTATTTTAACAATGAAATATGTCTCTAGACTACAGAGCTGCCACACGCACAATAGGAACTTTCCTGAAAGGCCGTCGTATCGTCTGTTCTCCAGTTTCTTTTGTCGTTTCATTATAACTGCTAACAATGAGCAGGACAGCCAGCCAGCTTTTGCTGAACAAAAGTCTATCACCATTTCCGGCACTGACAAGCTCTCAAGATGCAGCAGTCATAATGCCTGTCCTGTTTGAGGACATCTGGTAGGGCTGGAAAATATAGTGATTCATCAGGATTATTCATTAAAATGATGTGGGCCTGAATGATGTGTTACCATTTGGATATACAGTGTGACAAATGGTGATTATTATTGTACTTGCTGATTAATAGCAAAGGCGTACAGATGTTAAAAGGGATATTATATTCTAGTTATACTTGACTTAATGGATTTCTATAGAAACCTTAGTTACTATGGGATTGATTTACTAAAACTGTAGATTGCAAACCCTGGTGCAGCTCTGTACAGAAACTGAACAGCTTCCAGTTTTTTGTTTTTTTTTGTCATACGTTAATTGAACAAGTTAGAAGCTGATTGACTACCATGCACAGCTGCACTGTCCAGTCATAGTAAATAAACTCCTGATTCTTGTTTAACTGGTTGCCGCCCGCCCACCATCAAACGACGGTGGGGCGGTGCACCTCTCATTCTGGGACGCCGTCACGGGGGAGTGTGGCGACCGCAGCCGCGCCGCGTTGCTAGGATCCGCGGCTCTTTAAACATGTCATCGGCTGTGTGATCGGCTGTGTCTGGCTCTGACAGCCGGTCACATGTAAACACAGAGATGTTGGTAATCAGCACTCCTTGCCTCACACTGACAGAGTTTGTGGCGAGACGAGCCGATCAGTGGCATCTCCTCACAGGAGACATCTACACATGTAATCAGGGCACTAATCATCAGTGCCCTGATTACAATAGCACCATCAGTGCCAGAGATGAGTGCCCACCAGTGCCAGAAATCAGTGCCCACCACAGCCATCAATCAGTGCCCACCACTGCCCACAAGTGCCCCCAATCAGTGCCCATTAGTGATGCCAGTCAGTGCTGGCTATCAGTCCCGCCTATCAGTGCTGCCCATCAATGCACATCACTGCTGTCTATCAATGCCTATCAGTGTCGCCCATCAGTGCCACCCATCAAAGCCTATCCGTGTCGCCTATCAGTGCTTATCCGTGCCTATCATTCCCCACCAGTGCCACCTATCAGTGCCACCTAACAGTGCCCATAAGTGTGGCATATTAGTGCCTCCTCATCAGTACCCATAAGTGCCACCTTATCAATGTGTATTGTGTGTGCCACCTTATCAATGTGTATTACCCCTTATGGGTGGCACAGTGGTGTAGCGGTTAGCACTCTCACCTAGCAGTAAAAAGGGTGGCTGGTTCAAATCCCAACCCTGACACTACCTGCCTGGAGTTTGCATGTTCTCCCTGTGCCTGCATGGGTTTCTTCCAAGTACACTGGTTTCCTCCCACACTCAAAAGACACATAGGTAGGTTAATTGGCTTCTGTCCAAAAATTGGCCCTAGTATATGAATGGGGACCTTGGATTGTGGGCTTGATGTGAGTGTGCAATGTAAAGGGACAGGGACAATTGTAGACATTCACTCAGGGTGTCTTTATTCAACCTAACTAACTATGTAACTATCAATGCCGCCTCAGCAGCGCACATCAGTGAAAGAGAAAAATTACTTAATTACAACATGTACTGACAGAAATTAAGTTAAAAAAAAAAATTTATTTTTATTTTTTAGTAAAAAAAAAAAAAAATAAATAGCAGTGATTAAATATCACCAAAAGATACAGTGTACAATGGGTACAGTGTAGCATGACCGCACAATTGTCATTCAAAGTGTGACAGCCATCAAAGCTGAAAAATGGCCTGGGCAGGAAGGGGGTGTAGGTGCCCTGTAGGCAAGTAGGTAAAGACCAATTCTGTGCTAAATTTACATTTTGTACCCACTTGCCCACCAGCCGCCATCAATATACTGGCAGGTCGGCTCACGGAGAATCGTCGTAGCTGTATGTCGACTCTTATGAGACATAGCAGGCAGGAGCGCACGCCCGCTGCATGGCGGGGGACCCGATGCGCATGGCCAGCGGCTGCTATGTCCGGGAAAGGGAAAGGGAGCCAGAATGGGGATCTGTCAATATAAACAGACAGATCCCTGTTCTGACAGGGGAGGAGCAAGAGATCTGCTGTCCCTAGTGATTAGGAACAGAGATCAATAATAAATAAACATGATATAATAATAATAATATAATATTAAAAATGGCATACATTTTGTAGATGCTATAATTTTTGCACAAACCAATCAATATACACTTATTGCGACTTTTGTTTTTGTTTTTACCAAAAATTTGTAGAATACATATTGACCTAAACTGATGAAGAATTTCTTATAGCAAAAAGTGAAAAATATATATTTTTTCTTTTTCAAAATTGTTGCTCTTTTTTGTTTATAACGCAAAAAATATAAAATGCAGAGGTGATCAAATACTACCAAAAGAAAGTGGGAAAAAAAGGACATATTGTGTTTGGGTACAGCATCGTATGACCGCGCAATTGTCAGTTAAAGTGACGCAGTGCTGTATCGCAAAATAATAAAAAAAAAATGACCTGGTCATTAACGGGGAAAATCTTCCAGTCTGTAAGTGGTTAAAGAGGCCTCAGAGCCCAAAATTTTCAGGCAGCAATGTTCACTTTCAAACTAAAGCAGTCCTCAGCAGTACCTCTTCTTCGCCACAAGATATCCCCAGTGTTCTGGCTGCAATGGCACTCACTCAGTCTGATAGAGTGAGCATAAACTGAGTGCATGGCAACACCCCTGAGGAAGCATTACAATGGTACCATGCATTCACAGTGTACTGGTGCAGAGAGTGATGCTGATGTCATCGTGTCAGCACCACTCTCACCACTAACACCCATGTCAGCTGGAGAACGACCCTGCAGCGCTATGTGATTGGCTTGAAGACTTAGGAAAAGGTGAATATTAAAACAAAAGAGCAAAACCTACTGCCAGTGGTGAAAACAAGGGAAGGAGGCAGATTAATTTGAGGGGGACACAGAGCCCAAAGCTGGGAATTAATTATTAAAGGGAAAATACATGCAATAATATTAAATGGTTCTAAAGCTTTAAGGTTCTTCCCCCAATGCATTCTATACATTATCCGATCCAGCGATGTACTCGAGTGCAGTGGCTCCCACCATTGTCTCACTCCTCATTGGGCAGGTTGATAGCAGCGGGAGTAGCTGTCAATCAAATGCTGTGACACAGGAGCAGGGGGTGGGGCCGGGTCCCGCTGCTGTCTGTGTCAATGGATGCAGCAGCGGGACTCGGAAGTGAGCATGCATGGGTGCTCCCAGGGAAAGCAGCTTTATGTGGGGGCACCCTCCGAAGAGGAGGGGTCTGAAGCACAGGCAAGGGACCGCAGAAGAAGTGGATCGGGGGCTGCTCTGTGAAAAAGCATTGCACAGAGCAGGTAAGTATGATGTTTGTTATTTTAAGAAAAAAACAAGAAGGTTTAATACCACTTTAAGGTTTAACTCAAAGCCATTTTTGGTGCTTTGAATATTTACTTTTTGTTTACTGTTACAAGTTTTAATTATTGCATGTTATTTACAACTTTGTAATTGCTCCCTCTAGAGGCCATTTGTATATCAGAGTGAAATGTGATTAGCATCCCTGCTTGAAGTATAGTTAGACCTTAAAATTACCTTCCTTTGTTTACTCCCTTTTGGTGTGTTAACTATAGCTTTAAAAACATTCTGTTATGTCTCTTTATTAAATGCAAAAAATAATCCCAGTGATCTTGCCAGAAAGCCAATTAGCCCTTAACTTTCTGAGCACTCTGTCTGTGCCGCATTGAAATCCCAGAGCACTGTTATTGGCCCTGCCAAATTCAAAGCAAAAAATAGAGCAAAAATAAAGGGTAAAAATAAAGTTGAAAAAGAACCGGTGAGCATAGGTTTAAAAAAAAAACACAGCACAGGGAACTGCTGTACTTAACCACTCGTCGACCGCTACACTCCGATATACGTCGGCACAAAGGCAGCGTTGGGCAAATGGGCGTACCTGTACGTCCCCTTTAAGAGTTGGGGATAGCAGGCGTGCCCACTGCGTACAGCGTGACCATGCCCGCGGGACCGGCGGACACAATGTCCACCGGATCTCCTACTTAAACAAGGCATTTCCCCGTTCAGGCTTGTGTCATGACAGAGATCACCGCTCCCTGTCATCGGGAGAAGTGATCACTGTCATGTGACTTGAAACCCATCCCCCCACAGTTAGAATCACTCCCTAGGACACACATAACCTCTTCATCACCCCCTAGTGGTTAACCCCTTCACTGCCAGTGTCATTTACACAGTAATCAGTGCATTTTTATAGTACTGATCGCTGTATAAATGGCAATGATCCTAAAATAGTGTCAAAATTGTCTGATGTGTTTGCCATAATGCCGCAGTCCCGATAAAAATCGCAGATCGCTGCCATTACTAATGAAAAAACAAATTTAAATAAAAATGCCATAAAACTATCCCCTATTTTGTAGACGCTATAACTTCTGCGAAAACCAATCAATATATGCTTATTGCAATTTTTTTTTTTAAATATGTAGAAGAATACATATCGGCCTAAAGTGAGGGAACATTTTTTTTTATTTTTATGTTTTTGGGGGATATTTATTATAGCAAAAAGGAAAAAATAATGCGTTTGTTTTTTTTTTCAAAATTGACACTATTGTTTTGTTTATAGCGCAAAAAATAAAAAACGCAGAAGTGATTAAATACCATACAAAGAAAGCTCTATTTGTGGGAAAAAAAGGACTTCAAATTTGTTTGGGTGCCACGTCACAGGACTGCGCAATTGTCAGTTAAAGCGGCGCAGTGCCGAATCACAAAAAGTGCTCTGGTCAGGAAGGGGGTAAAATCAATGAGAAGTGGCCCTTAGTTGAATTCTCCTGTCTTTTGATGCCCCCTATCCCCGCAGCAGTATTCTTCTGATGCAGTGGGGATTAATACATGCCAAGCGATTGCACCTTGCAATATATGCCTTGGTTCTATCCTTCAACTTTTACAGCACTGCAGGACCCAGGAGTGATGTAGAGGTTGGAGTATGGAACGACAGTGAGTGGTGGGCAACACATGTCTCTGACACTCCCAGGAAGTATAAAATGCTCAAAAGTATTACATGGGGGATGTAGGGCTTGGATGGAGGGATATATATATAAGATGCCACTCAAAACCGCCCCGGTGCTTCAGATGTGGAGATGGCTGTGTATGGCCTCAGCCAGCGCTGCTATGGCCATGCCCCCTGATATGTTTCATCCTGCATACTGGGGCTTAGTCACAGAGGTCGGATGGAGGGATAGTTTAACAGTACGTGTTTTGGTGTAGCGCTGGACCCAAAATAGGGTAAAAATTTAGATCTCAGTTTTAGATCCGATTCCCTGTCAGCCAAGGTATCTCAGGGGATCACTGGAGTAATCAATTACATTAAGAGAGCAATACAGAAAATGTGTAAGCCCAGTGAAGCTTTATTTTTGTGCAGTGAGTGGTCAAAAAAAAAGAATCCAATGTGTTTTGGAACTCATTATCCCTCTTCATCAGGGCTCTGGAACATAAAATAAAACAGAATAAAAATCTATTTGAGTATGTAGAAATTCTTGGTACAAGACATAAATAAGATAATGATGACATATAGGGATGAGCCCAGGGTTTGATTCAAACTTATATTGGGTGTTTGTCTGTTCTAAAACAAACCGAACATATGGGGCGTTCGTGGAAAATTTTAGTGCAGTAGAACGCCCCATAATGCACTGTGAGATCGCAGTGCATTGCTGTATGATGATTGGCCAAAGAATGCACCTGACCTGCATGCTTTGTCCAATCACAGTGCGCTCTTCTGAGAGAGGCATAATTGGCCAAAGGCAGGGTGCCCTTGGCCAATCATGGCTCAGGAGGACTAAGTCCACACCCCACAATATATAAGGCTAACTAGAGAGTGGACACATGTAGTGTTGTTGGCGTGGACAGAGAGATAGTTTGAGTTAGATTAAGTAGGCAGGTTATTCAGTTAGTGGCAGTGTATTTGATACATATATAGGCAGTCTAGTGTGTATATATATATATATATATATATATATATATATATATATATATATATATATATATATATATATATATTATTATATTACTTATTAATATATTATTATTATTATACTGTATACACCACGGAATACACTGTAGATATAGGCTACAGTGAATTCAGAGTATATATATATATATATATATATATATATATATATATATATATATATATATATATATATATATATATATATATACTCAGAATTCACTGTAGCCTATATTTACAGTGTATTCCGTGGTGTACAGTTGCTAATACAGTGCAAGCGGTATACACAGTATCTACACAGTATCTAACACAGTATCTACATAGTATCTAATACAGTGTGTACAGTTTCTACTACACTTCTGGTGGTGTACACAGTATACAATACAGTGCAGCCGTTGTACAGTTGCTAATACAGTTCCGGGGGTGTAAACAGTATCTAATACAGTGTGTACAGTTTATAATAGACATCAGGCAGTGTATTAATATATATATATATATATATATATATATATATATATATATATATATATATACATACATATACACTCTGCATTCAGTGTAGCCTATATCTACAGTGCATTCCGTGGTGTACTGGTTCTAATACACATCAGGCCTACAGTCAATAGTGGTGGTCATGGACATGGTGAAACCTCTGCAGGTGGCAGTGGAGCATACTTGCCTGTTTTTGCTGCAGCTAGCCATGTTATTGGGTCACAACATGCAGAAGAGCTGGTGTAGTGGATAATGAAGCAATCCTCATCCTCCTCATCCTCTGTCACCCAGACTCAGAGTAGTTTGCCTTCCAACCCAGCTGCCAAAGCGCCCTATTCCACCGGCTCCTTGTCCACAGTCACTCCATCCATAGCCCCACTAGCATGCACAAAGGAGTCCCCAGAATTATTCGACCACAGTGTCTGTTATATGCTGCTGGAGGATACACAGCAATTTGAAAGCTCCAATGTTGTTTTCCAGGTTGACAAAGGGAGTAACGTGAGCCTAGAGAAAGGGGGTGCCACAGAAGGACAATAAACTGACAGTCATGTTTCACAGCAGGACCCATTCCTGCGCCCTACAAGTGTATCTGTGAGGGGTTACAGTGTTGTGGCACCACCCCCACCCAAGGCCCAATTTTTCTTCCCTTGTTTAACAGGGGCATGTAATCACAACCTTTGATATAATATTTCACAGCAGGGCCTGTTCCTGCACCCAATATGAGTATCTGCGAGAGGTTACAGTGTTGTGGCACCACCACCACCCAAAGCCCAATTTTTATGCCACTGTTTAACAGGGGCATGTAATTACAGTTCTTGATATAATATTTCACAGCAGGGCCGATTCTTGCGCCCGACAAGAGTAACTGTGAGGGATTACAGTGCTCTGGTACCACTAACACCTAAGTCCCAAATTTCTGCAGAGTATATAGGGCAGGCCGTATAGTGTATATATACTGCTGTTCAGAGTATATAGGGCCTGGGGGACCCCATGCCATTTTTAAAAAACAATTTGGTGCAGGGCTCCCCTTAATATCCATACCAGACCTGAAGGGCCTGGTATGGATTTTGGGGGGGGGACATCCACGCCATTTTGTTTGGTATTTTTATTTATATTGCTGGGATCTGACAATACATTACAGCCGCAAGCAGTTTTAAATTAAATTTTTTCCTTTAGAAATGTCATTTTGCTGTGGAACTGTTATAAATATTGGAAAGATGCACTACTTTACAGGCATACTAAGGCTACCCCCCAGGCACGATATTTAAAGTCCTGAGTCCTGCTACGTCAATTGGCACAGACAGCAGGACTTGGCCCCGTCCCCGTGTCATTGATTTTGATTGACAGCAGCAGGAGCCAATGGCTGCACTGCTATCAATCTATCCAATCAGGACCTGAGACACCGGCTGGAGTGGGTGCACTCGTCCCCAGCACCGGAAAGACCTGAGGGTTTACAACTCCTTTAAAGAGGGATTCCACCAAAAAAATAAATATTAAAAGCCAGCAGCTATAAATACTACAGCTGCTGACTTTTAATAAATGGACACTCACCTGTCCCGGGTTCCAGCGATGCCGGCAGCCGAGGCCGATCTATCGCTCGGCTCTCGGCTGCTGCCGCCGCCATTCTAGGTGAGGGAATCAGGAAGTGAAGCGAATCGGCTTCACTTCCCGGTTCCCTACTGCGCATGTGCGAGTCGTGTCGCGCAATAGGAAATCTCCGCGCTGTCACTGGGACCCGTGTGTGTCCCAGCAGACAGCGCGGCAGGGCAGGAAATGGCGTAGACTCCCACGGGAGTCTATGCCCGGAAGTGGGTGTAAATACCTGTCTTTGACAGGTATCTCCACCCCCCTCCCCCCTGAAAGGTGTCAATTGTGACACCGGAGGGGGGGAGGGATCCGATCAGCGGAGGTTCCACTTTAGGGTGGAATCCCGCTTTAAGTGCTTATAAAGTCCAACATCATTGTTCTTGAATAGTATTGCAATTAATTAGGACGTGATTGTTCTTGTATCCACAGTACCATTATGTGGTGATACAATCAACCCTAATTCTAAATTGATATGTACATTGTTGTGCGCTGAGTTGTGCACTTTGCTGTCCATTGCTTTTTGGTGTTATTCACAATGAATGGCTTTGCGATACACTGCACATAGAACAGGGGAGTTATCATGCCTTGTGGCAACATACATTAGCCAAAAAATAAATAAATAAAAAATAAATAAATAATAAAAAAATAAATAAAGACAAAGGGACTGCATATACATGGGTTACTAACCTAACCCTGCGGTTACTTGCCCACTCACTAATAGAATGAATAGCGCTGTTCCATGTTCAAACTACCAGCATACACAAAAATTGGCAACAGAAGAACAATCTACCAAAAAAGGACCTTGCACCTGCTCCTCCGGGGCTTGAGGAAACCAAAATGATTTACTACTCAATCCAAATAAAAGGAAAAAACCTTTATTAGTTCACAAAATACAAATAGATAATAAAAATAACCAACTTCCACCACCATAAAAAAAGACAACGTTGTCTTAGTACAAAAGGGTAAATCTAGACATCATACGCACATTCATACATCCCAAGTGATAGAATGCAAACCATCACCATATGGAATTAGCATTAGGGACTGTATTATGGATCCTCCCAAACAATTGTCCCATATTTGACATTACAGGGCCATGGTATATCACTAATACAGTGGCATAGGGTGTGAAGCCACTTTCCCAATACTGCTATTGGCAACCATAGTACTGCACTAATCACTTAGGCTTAAACAGCACATTGGGGTTGATTTACCAAAGGCAAATAGACTATGCACTTTTGCAAGTGCAGTTGCTCCAGAGCTTAGTAAATGAGAGAGAGCTCTTCTGACTTCTCATCCAATCATGTACAAGCAAAATGGTGTTGTTTCTTTTTAATTTTCCTTGCATGTGTTTGGATATTCTTTGCAAAGTGAAGCTTTGCATCATTTACTAAGCTTTGCAAAGTGCACAGTCTATTTGTCTTTAGTAAATCAACTTCCTAGTCTCCAGCAAAATTATTCCAACTCATCTAGGAAACATACAGGGGGTTATTTACTAAAGGCAAATCCACTTTGCACTGCAAGCGCACTTGAAAGTGCAGTCGCTGTAGATCCGAGGGGGACATGTAAAGAATATAAAAAACAGCATTTTAGCTTGCACATGATTGGATGATAAAATCAGCAGAGCTTCCACTCATTTCAGATCTACCCCTTAGATTTTTAAGCAACTGCACTTCCAAGTGCACTTGTAGTGCAAAGTGGAGTTGACTTTCATAAATAACCCCCACAGAGTAGTTTAGAAATAATGGAGTGGTATAGCCATGAATTCAAGCAAGCTATATCATATTATCAGGCACGGTTCAGCAATAGGAAGGAGAACCATTAATGAATTTCAGAATGTTCATACAGGTAAGTCACTCTCAGACCTCCATAAAGCACAAAGCAAGAGCTGGGTTAATGTACGTATGGCATGCGTTAGTGTGTGCTGCATTAAAGAAGCCCATTCATTATTAAGAAGCCGCAAATATACCACAAAGGATAAAAAAAAGTGTCTGACACGTTTCGCAAAAGACAGCACATCATACTGTGCCCATTGTTGTGCTCTGAAATTTGCAACCTACTGTATAGCACATATTGTCTACATTCATAATGTATCTCAGGGATATGCAATTAGAGGACCTCCAGCTGTTGCAAAACTACAAGTCCCATCATGCCTCTGCCTCTGGGTGTCATGCTTGTGGCTGTCAGAGTCTCGCTATGCCTCATGGGACTTGTAGTTCTGCAACAGCTAGAGGTCCGCTAATTGCATATCCCTGATGTATCTGCTACTCTTTCACTGTCCAATCACAGGCTAGGGCAGGGGAAGTGACAAAGGTGCACCGTCTTACTGCTGCAGTGAAATGTCAGGTCACCAACCTGGCTGTGGCGGGGCTGTGACTAAACCAGGACTGGGTGGACAGATTTTTTAATCTGATTGCAAGCAAAAGAGCCTTAAAGTATATGCAATTTGACTGCAATTGTAAGTGTTTAGGTTTAAAGTACAGCTCCATCAAAATGAAGAGAGAAAATTACCGTATTTGCCGGCGTATAAGACGACTGGGCGTATAAGACGACCCCCTATTTTTCAAGTGAAAACATAGGTTTTGGGCAATACTCGCGGTATAAGACTACCCCCCTTCTGAGGCAACACCATTTAAAAAAAACATTAGAACGATTAAAAAATACAAAGCAAGAATGCCAACTACTCATCCGCCATGCTGTGTTATGTCATAAAGTAAATCAAACAATAATAACACAAACAGAGATCTATTGAATGCCACAACTCTGGAAAGTAGAATTTTTCACTAACCAAACCTATACCACTTTTGGGTTACAGTCTATGGGAATTGTCCACCAAAATGCATTTAATAACCCCCCTGTCATATGTCCCAGATTTACCTGTCCCTCTTGGGTGCCTGGGACCTCAAAGGCAAATAGCAGGATGTATAGTAGTAGATCAGTGAATGGATTTACCCAGGGAAGTATGGTGAGCGGTGTATTATTATAATGAATACAACGCCTGCTTGGATTGGCAGAGGCTGTAGCATCATCAGCCCTTGCCTCTCTCTCTCAAAGCCAATCCGAGCAGGCTACTCTATGTAGCCTGCTCGGATTGGCAGAGGTTGTTACTCCAATCCAAGTAGGCTCTGTATTCATTAATAGAATACATCGCTCGCCGGGATTGGCTCAACGGCGTATACTGTTTGTAGCTGAAGCCACATACAGTATTAGCAGACATTTGGGGGCTGACATCTATCGGGCAGCATTGTATACCTGTATACCCGGCGTATAAGACGACCCCCGATTTTTGGGCATTTTTTTTAAGTGTAAAAGGTAGTCTTATACGCCAGCAAATACAGTAATAGACTAGGGCAACAAGGACAATGAGAGAAGTAATATTTCAACCTTCCTTTTATGTAACTTCTCCTAGACCCAATGCTCATTTTTCAGAAACCTACACCTGTAAAAACCTGTATGCTTTATCGCTTGCATTAAATTATAATCCCCCATTTGGTCCATTTTTATTGATTTTCTTTGGTGAAAAGTCAAGGACCTCTTTTAATTTGTATTAGCGTGAAAATGGGGATGCACATTGAAGTAATGGTTTGTGATCTCTGTATGTCGCACAGGAACGCTGGACATGAAACTGAAGCTATGTAAATTCTGAATGATGGAGTGTTCATGGAAAGTCCTTGTGCTGCTAGTTTTTACATCGCTGGGCATTCAATACACAGCCATCAAGTCTCTCAGGACAACCTTGAAGTCATCGTGTGCCAACATGATGGTAGAAAACCGATGTGGGCACCTAAAAGGTGAGAAAATAACTTTGCGTCTTTTCTCAACAAATCAACCTTGCTATTTGGTAAAAACATGCCATTCTAAAAGGTCTATGATCCATAATCTGTCAATATTATATTAAAGTGTATTTAAAGGAGAAGTATGGACAAATCTTTTCTGGTCATACTTCTCTTGTGAGTCACAGCAGTGGATTTACTATTGCTCTCCCGTGACCCTGAATCAGCCGACAGCAGGTTCTGACATCAAAGGCTCCAGGCTCTGGAAGGATCCCGACAGTCCACCCAGATGCTTGATCTGCAGCTGGCTTAGCTTCTCAGTGTGCCGTTGAGAGCCTGACCCAGCTGCTCCCACCCCCTCCATAGTCCGGCTCTCCAGTAAGAGCTGGAGGAGCAGAGCGGTTACTGACAGTCGCCACTCTTTTCTCTAGGAAGACCAAGAACTGAGTGATCAGTGGTCCTGTGATCATCCTCAGTTCTCAGGCTGAGAGCCAGCAGGTAACAGTTGCAGTTTCAGATCAATGCTGCAGCAGCAAGGTGAGTATAGATGTTTGTTTTTTGTATTCCCACATTTATAAAGATATTAAAATGAGGGAATTCTTTCCTTTAGCCAGATTTCTATCCATTTACAAACTGATCTTTTCAAGCCTGTAGACTTTACCTTGCATCAGGGGTGCCCAACCTTTTGAAGAGCGAGGGCCACTTAAGCGACTTGATAATCGGTCGCGAGCCACAATGAACGTAGCGGGTGGATGGCATTTCTGTGTCTGCTCTGCATTTGCAGAGCAGTCACGGACGCAGCCCACAATACCTTTTAACGGATCGTATTGGAGGTAGAACACAAGTCGGTTTATGTCTGCCACTAGAGGGTCCAATTGGTCGGACTGACCGCGTGAAAAGGGTCCAAGTCTGCTTTCACACTGATGCGCTGTGGTTTATCCGCACCATGTGTGCAACGCAGTGTACCTTTGGCTTTCTTGCAATTTGCAATCGGCTTCTATTATATTCTGCAGGTTTGGTGTACTTTTAGAAAGCTCACCAAACTCGCAGGTAATAATAGAAGTCTATGGCTCAGTGCAGGTGAACTGCTCTACACCTGCGCATGAGTTTGAAAGGAACCCAGTAACCACTGCAGAAAAGATATGCCCATACATACACACACTAATTTTAGTAATAAACTGACCTTTAATAACCGTATTGTTTAAATTCTATTCTATCCCAGAGCAGGAGGTCACGGTCCACATCAGAGGGCTCCGCGGGCCACATGTGGCCCCCGGGCCACTGGTTGGGCACCCCTGCCTTACATATTAGCCGCATGTGGGGAACCACTTTTGCAAAATCCAAGTATACCACGTCCACAGCCACCCCTCTGTCCAAGGTTTTACTTATCGTCTCATAAAAAGAATTCAGGTTTGTTTGACAACTTCTGTCTTTCATGAATCCATGCTGTCTGTTGCTTAAAATATTTTTTCCAGCAAGAACTCATCTATGTGGTCTTTTATTAACCTCCCTGGAGGTATAATTATGTCAGGAATTTTGTACCAAAAGTGGTACAATTTTTTGCATGGAAATTTGGTGTTATGTATTGTAGGCCTGCAATTCTTAGTGATTACTTACTTAACCACTTACAGACCGGACCATTTTTCTGGTCAAAGACCAGACCACTTTTTGCAATTCGGCACTGCGTCGCTTTAACTGACAATTGCGTGGTCATGTGACATGGCTCCCAAACAAAATTGACGTCCTTTTTTTCCCACAAATAGAGCTTTATTTTGGTGGTATTTGATCACCCCTGCGGTTTTTATTTTTTGCGCTATAAACAAAAATAGAGCGACAATTTTGAAAAAAACGCATTATTTTTTACTTTTTGTTATAATAAATATCCCCCAAAAATATATAAAAAATATTTTTTTTCCCTCAGTTTAGGCCGATACGTATTCTTCTACATATTTTTGGTAAAAAAAATCGCAATAAGCGATTATTGATTGGTTTGCGCAAAAGTTATAGCGTTTACAAAATAGTGATAGTTTTATGGCATTTTTATTAATAATTTTTTATTCTTTTTTTTTTACTAATAATGGCGGCGATCAGCGATTTTTATTGTGACTTGCGACATTATGGCGGAAACATCGGACATTTTTGACACATTTTTGACACATTTTTGACACATTTTTGACACATTTTTGGGACCATTGTCATTTATACAGCAATCACTGCTATATAAATGCAGTGATTCCTGTGTAAATGACACTGGCAGTGAAGGGGGTTAACCCCGCGATCGAGTTCACGGGACCCGCGACCGGACTCATGGGGGTTCCGACCGGCACGCGAGCAGGGCGGCATTGAAGATTGGACGTACCTGTACGCCAATATGCCTGCCCGTGCCATTCTGCCGACGTACATCGGCGTGCGCTGGTCGGGAACCGGTTAAACCTGACCAAACAAGACTCTAGTAGACATCCCAGATGTAAGAAATTTTGAAACATGAATCATGAATTATAATCTAATAAATAATATAATTTTATTCAATAATGTAATACAAAATAATGAAATTTGTCAAACAAAGAAAATTCAATAGACATCCTGAGTGGGATACATTTTGAAACAAGGTACAGCGCACAGTCCGACATCACAATCCGGACAATGGAACCTGGTTTCTTTTTGGACTTTCCATTGCCATCTCTCTTTGAACAGCAAACCACGCACATCCTGGTAGGTGCTGCCTTTTTTGCGGTTGGTGGTATGTACTTAGTCCATAAAGTGACGACCATTAAGGTGTTCTGGGTTGGCAACGTCAACAGCACGTCGTCCAGGTTTGTTCACAGCTACTGATGGCATCTGGTGTTTGACAAAAATCTGCTCAGCCACCTTCAAGATAAAATCAGAATGAACAAGAGGCTTGTCACTCTTTGCTCTGTACAGGATATATGCATTCCAAAGGCATTGTTGCAGAAGATGCCTGAAAATCTTTTTATAACATTTTTTTGCTGTTTGCGCATAGCCGGATAAAATGTCATTGCCTGATCAGCTCTGTCGACAGCTCCCATAGTGCTATTATAGTCTATCATGACTTGCGGCTTCAACACATCTTTCCTACCTTTTGTGTGGACCATGGCAGTGGAGGTATTGTGCACAGTACTCATGAGATACACGTCCTTCTTGTCTCTCCATTGCATTACCATCATCTTACCCTTCTGCCACGCAATAATTTCTCTGGTTTTTAGTTTTTTCTTAGCAAACATAGATGGCATGTCACGTCGGTTAGGCCTAATGGTACCCATGCATCAGTCTTGTTTTGTAGCTAAACCTCAAACAGTTTTGGATATGTGTAGAAATTGTCCATGGTCACACAATATCCCTGGTTCAGCAATGGCTCCAGCAGTGTGAGGATTGATGATGTGGCCATCCCATAGCCGCTGAACCTGGGGTTGAACTTCGTGCATTTACCGGTGTAAATGACCAAATTCCAGATGTACTCAGTAGATGACTTGCAGAGGAGCATGTAGGATTTGATGCCAAACCAAGCTCTTTTGGATGCAATAAACTGTATCCAGTTTAGGCGTCCCTTGTAGGCCATCAAACTTTCATCCATGCTGACGTCCCTTTCTCGGATGTAGGTCCGCTGTAAATTGGTCACAATAATTTGGCATACCTCTCAGATTTTTTTTAGTTTGGGCGCAGGATGCGTAGCCTCATCAAATTCTTCATTGTTCGTGCAGTGAAAATACTTCATGATGAGGGAAAACCGGTATTCTGACATCACCAAAAAAACGGAGTGGCCAGTAACTTATTGGTGGTCCAGTACCATTTCTGGAGTGGTTTCCCCACCACCCCCTGAAGAATTCATGAATAAATGTGCCTAAATTAGCGAAAAAATAAAAATAATGTAGTCGGTATCCTCATCCTCATAAATTTAGTATAGAAAAAGAATTAGGGGAAGGGGCCTATGCATGCCATATCTGGCCTTTAGCTCTCTCTCTACCTGGGGGGTCCTAATGCGCTATACATTTGCTTTATTAGGATCAACATTTACAGCCAGACGAATTCAAGGCATCTCCTGCCTCTGGTATTGGGGACTGACGATAGGGGATTAACCCTATGCCACTACTATATTAAGCCGCCTTTCCAAAGAACCATCTGCCATTACTGCAGTCATCTCTAATGTGGATTTTACCTTGATATCTGCTGATAAGTATACCGGTATGCAAAAAAACAAAAAACAAAAAAAAGCCTACTGAAGTGCTTTTAAATATATTAATTGACCAATGATATAACAATACATTAAGACTGATGATATTGTTATTATTTTCTTCTTCCAGCCGGCTCTATTTATTTAAACCTCCCGTGCCCGCCCGAGGGTGGCTAAGCCCAGAGGGTGGGAGCCACCCGTGTTCCAATTTTGGTCCGTAACTTGGTTCCTTATAGCGGTGAGCCATTTGCTCTGCAATACTAAAAATGTTTATGATTATAAAAATACACTGTACAATAAGATTTTTGACATGTGTTCTGTATACCTCATCAACAATGTTGACGCTATATGTTTAATTATAGATTTGTACCAAGATTTTCCTGAAGAAGCGACAATAGTCGCGAAACTAGTTGAAAAATACGATCAACTTGGACATTAATCGTACCATCTAAATACACTATTGTGTGTTGTAACTATGTTGTTTGTCAACAAATGTTTTTTAAATTTATATTTTTTCTTTGTTTAAATAAAAACTATTTTAACTATATTTGCTATATTTTCTGGGTATCAAGATAGTTCTTTACTCCACTGGGGGATGTTCGGCTAGTCCATGGTTGGAGTGTTCCATGCATAGGCCCCTTCCCCTAATTCTTTTTCCACCCCCTGAAGAATGATGAATTCCAGAAACTGTCAGATGTCCTCTTTGGTCACTAGTTCCCACTTTCTGCTTCTGGAAAACCTGGCATGCAGTGTAGCCGATTGTTGCTCTTGGTAGCGATTTGTCTCTGTGACAATTTTTTCAATTATATCCTCAGTGAGGAATAATTGCAGGTATGCCAGAGGGTTGTCACGCTCAACATCTACCTTCATCCCAGGTGATCCAGTGAAGGGGAATCTTGGGGGTGCTACCTGGTCCGTATCGCAGTCAATAGGGCACCAAGTGCGTACATCGCTGAGGTCAGGTGCAGGATCATCACCGTTTTCACTCGCCAGATCAGTGTCAGCGCCAGATGACAAATCTCCCCGCGACTCACTATTGCTCAGTTCTGCGAGCAACTCCGTGTCACTGTCACTCAACTGGTCCAAAAGTGCTTTTGTAGGGAAGTGGAGCTTTTTTGATGCCATGTTAGAAATATTTTATGGCCACAAATTACAGTAAAATGGCAGGCAAAGGGCACTGTACAGTGATCAAGTGTCAGATCTGAGATGATACAGTGTAATCCTGTATCGCCACTTTTTATGTGAGTTTATGTGTGTTTCACTTTAAAATTTCCCACCCAGTTCGGCTCCCATGCGCTGCTGCTGCTCGCAGGGAACAGAACCCACAAGTCAGATGCCGGTGATCTCGACGGCAATCACAGCGGAGGGCAGCAGAGGACGTCGCTGGATTGCCAGGAGAAGGTAAGGGACTCCACTGGCAGCTCTGCATTTTTTTCCCCGAGCGTGACTCGGGGTTACCACTCCTGGCAGAGAAAGTCAACCCCAAGTCACACTCGGGAATACCGCCAGGGAGGTTAAACTCTCCAGAATCCTTCCGACTATAGAAGTTCAACTAACAGGTCTATAGTTACTTGGTAAAGACTTTGCTCCCTTTTTAAATATGGGCATTACATTGGCCCTACGCCAATCCAGTGGTACTATTCCAGTTATTAAAGTGTCCCTAAAAATAAGAAACAATGGCTTTGAAATGACAGAGCTCCATTATTTTATGATTTGTGGGTGGATGCCAACTGGTCCAGGTGCTTTATCTACCTTTATTCTGTCTAAATATTTCTGGGCCATATCACTTTTGAACCATTTTGGATTTGAGCTCCCCCATGCTTCTTTGCATAAACAGAGCTGAAAAAAAGATATTTGACTTCTCTTTTTCCCCAGTCACCCACTTTGGATTATTGGAAAGGGCATACATGCTCAGACCTGACCTTTTTACTATTAATATATTTTAATAATTTTTTGGGGTTTGTTCTACTGTCTTTTGCAATCTGTCGTTCCTTTTGATTTCCCTTTTTCATATTCTGTTATATTTTTTGTAACATTTAAACAATGATAGCGTTCTTGTCATTTTTATCTTTTTTTAAAAAGCTTTTTTTCTTATTTTTAGTTTTTTTAACTTTGGCTGTGAGCCACATAGGTTTTATTTTTAGCCTTTTAAATTTACTGAGCATGGGAATATTCGCATACAGTCTTTTTGAAGAATTCCCATTTCTGTTCTGTGTTGATAACTATGCCAATATTCCTTCCCAGTCTAATGCCCTGTACACACGATATGATTTTCCGACAACAAAATCTATGTTTTTTTTCTGACAATTCTTGTCGGAAATTCCGAATGTCAAGAACGCGGTGACATACAACACGTACGATGAGCCAAGAAAAATTAAGTTTAATAGCCAGTGCGGCTCTTGTGCTTGATTCTGAGCATGTGTGTAACTTTGTGCGTTGAAATTGTGTACACACGATCGGAATTTACGAGAACGGATTTTGTTGTTGGAAAATTTGAAGAGCCAGATATTCCGATGGAAAATGTCCGATGGAGTCTACACACAGTCAGAATTTCCGACAGCAAGCTCCCATCGAACATTTTCTATTGGAAAATCTGACTGTGTGTGCAGGGCATAAGTCTTGGTAAGCCCCCCTCATCCTTGGAAAATTTTCTCTCTTAAAGTTAATTGTATTTATATATCCAGTATGAGCTTGTTGCTTACAGCTAACATTAAATTAAATCATGTTATGATCACTGCTACCCAGATGTTCTTTTATATGAATATTTGTAATAAGCTAGGCATGGTTTGAGAATACTAGGTGCAGCGGAGCATCATTCCTAGTCAGGGCCTCAATAAACTGGACCATAAAATTGTCCTGTAATAGGTTTATACATTTTTTGCCCTTTAACTGTTCCAGCAGTGCCATTACTCCAGTCGGGGTAGTTAAAATCCCCCATTATTATCACTATCCCAGCCCACCACAGCCCTTTCTATCTATGCAAGGAGCAAGGAGGAGTCCCCACCTCCTCATTAGCACTGGGAGGTCTATAACAAACTCCAATGATAACCTTTGCAGTACGCACACCCATGTACAGTTCCACCCATAATGCTTCAGACTCATCATACTCTCCATCAACTAGGTCCTCTTTCACACTTGTTTTGAGATCACTTCTCACATAGAGATAGACACGACCACCCCTCCTTTTTACCCTGTCTTTCCAAAATGTGAAGCCCACAAGCACTATCTTCCGGGATACGGTGCAGCTGAGCGACTAGCATGCACTGCCCGTTCTTGCGCATGCACAGTATGAAGAGCTCGCAGCGCGGCTAACTTCTCACGTTGCCATCCCAACAGGCGACAGCGGCGGAAGCGCCCGCCCCATTGTGATGGCAATGGAAGTATCTTGCGATGCTAAGCGGCGGCGATCTACCCTGACTCCTGCGAATTATGACACCAAGCTCCCAGGAGACAGTGCGCCACAGGAAATTACATGATTATCTGTGGGTGGGAGAAGGAGGAAGGAAGAAGTAAAAGAAACAAGGTAAACTATCAATGAAAAAAATATTGGCAATAATATATTAAATAAGAAAGTTAAAAAAGTGGGTGGAACTCCGCTTTAAGGAGCCTCCACCTTCCATATATTCTGTCATTGGTTCCAACACGGACCAAGACAGCTGGGTCATGCCCAGCCCCTCCAAGTAATTTATCAACCCTGTTCACCACATGCCAAACCCTGGCACCAAGGAGACAGCAAACCATTTGGTTAAAGTGATCATGGCGACAAATGATTCTATCCTTCGGATTATAGAATACCCTATGACCACCAACTCTCTAGTGCCTACCTGCACTACCCTCACTATCCCTGCTAGATGGGCTGCTCTCCCAGCTGTTAGGGATAGCAGTAACATCTAGGGCTGCCACTCCCACATCTTCATCCAACTTGGCAAACCTGTTATGCCGCGTACACACGACCAGACTTTTCAACGGACTAGGTCCGATGGTCTTCCTGATGGACTTTCGGCGGAGTTCCGACTTTCCAAATCAACGGACTTGGCCACACACAATCAAACCAAAGTCCGACGGATTTGAACGTGATGACGTACGACTGGATTAGAATAAGGAAGTTCATAGCCAGTAGCCAATAGCGTCGGTTTTTGTCCGTTGGACTAGCATACACACGAACCTGGGTCCGGCAGAGTTCCGGATGAAAAATTAGAAACTTTCTATTTCTAAAGTTCGTTAGATTTTTGGACAGCAAAGGTCCGATGGAGCCCACACACAATCGAATTGTCCGTCGGATTCGTCGGAAAGTCCGATCGTGTGTACGCGGCATTAGGGTGCTCAAACCCAGGGCTGGTCTTCCTTTTCTGTGAGCCTCTACCATTCCCTTTTAACTACATTAACCCACCTTCCTACCTGACAATCCTGACATACTAGCAACCTGCTTAGTCAGCAGGGGACCCCTTTCAAGGTTGTCAGTTCTGCCCAGTGTTGCAATTTGGTCCTCCAATGTGAGCTTCCAGAAGGGCGACCTGCTCACACCTATCGCAGCAGTATCTATCCTGGAGCTGTTGCTCCATTGTTGTATACATGCGGCACACTGTGCACTGCACAAAATCTTCAATCTTTCTAGAACACATTTTCCCAGTTACAATAATAATATTACTAACAGGAAATTTCAGATGTTACTTAAAGGCTTAAAGACTCCTGTTATAATCTCCTGTTATCAACTCTGGTTTTTAACTCACCACTTATGTGGCGTGCACACGATCAGACTATCCAGCGGACTTAGCCCAGCGGACAAACCACAGGACTTTGAAGCGGAGGTCCACCGGACTTTCTGAACGAGCGGACCTGCCCACACAGGACTGGACTTTTTCGGCGGGCTAAGTCCGGCGGACAACCCGGCGGACTATGGCGGGAGTTTGCCTGACTTTTGAAATGACCGGACTTGCCCACACACAGAGGAAAGTATGATTTACACTTCTATCTCTGAAAGCATTCTTCATTTACAGCATTTTTTTCACACCTGCCTAAACCTTTTCCACAGTAATTTATAAATATATATATATATATTTTAATATATATACGTACATTTTTATATAGGATTTTTTTTCTTTTGAAGATGTCATGCATTTTCCACTGCGGTTTCTCTCTTTTCCCAAGTGTTGTTATCTCTACAGATCATTACCATTTTATAAGCTCCGCTCGACACATCATCCTAGCGCCCAGCACACCTACTCCCAAAAACAATTGTACAGGCACCTGATTGATATCTGCAGCATTGCTCCCGCCGTGTCCACTTGCTATAGTGATGCTTTGTTCCTGTTTAAGCAGTTAGTGTTTTGAACAGTCGCAGTAAATGTCAGCAGTTTGGGATCGCTATCTTACTGCTGTCACAGATACTCATATATACTGATGTATCAAAGATGTGTGTAAACAGCTGGAAATTGGCTCATTCAGCTGAAATTGCTACCTTTGCAAAAAAAAGAAAATAGATCTAATGGCCAAATACTTTAATGTGCCTGGATGATACATAGTGCTTGTTAGACAGATAGGAGAAAAAAATGACAGCTTGTTTTTAGTTCGAAGTTACAAGGCTTCTCAAAGTAGCAAAAAAGCAATAATAAATTGCTGCGGAAACGCTTACCTGCCAAGTTAAGACATATATGTGGAAACTGTTTTATCTGCCAAAATATTTTTAAATGAAGTCACATAAATACCCATACCTCCTGTGATATATGTAACAGATATATTAAAAATAAAAACAACACATATCAAATAATGCTAAAGCAGAACACCAGGGTAAACAAAAGTTAACCTTTGCAGTAGTTCAATGTTCATGAAGCAGACCCATGTGCATGGGGTGAGATGAATGGCAGCCTCAGCCCAGGCCCCAGACAGACCACGCCCTCAATTCATTTCACTCCGCCCCTCGGAGCTTAATCATGGGGTGGGGAGTTCTGAGCATAAGGGATTGTTTAACCACTTAAGCCCCGGACCAATTCGCAGCTATAGGACCAGGCCCCTTTTTGCAATTCGGCACTGCATCGCTTTAACTGACAATTGCGCAGTCGTACGACTTGGCTTCCCCACAAATAGAGGTTTCTTTTGGTGGTATTTTTTGATCACCTCTGCGGTTTTTATTTTTTTCGCTATAAACAAAAATAGAGCGACAATTTTGAAAAAAATTCAATATTTTTTACTTTTTGCTATAATAAATATCCCCAAAAAATATATAAAAACATTTTTTTTTCCTCAGTTTCAGCCGAAACGTATTCTTCTACATATTTTTAGTAAAAAAAAATCGCAATTAGCGAATTATTGATTGGTTTGCGCAAAAGTTATAGCGTTTACGAAATAGGGGATAGTTTTATGGCATTTTTATAAATTTTTTTTTTTACTAGTAATGGTGGTGATCAGCGATTTTTATTGTGACTGCAACATTATGGCAGACACAACGGACATTTTGACCCAATCGCAGGACACCAGTGGCCATCTGGCCTACGGTCACGGAGCGCAGGACCGCGTCGGGAGCGTGTCGCCGCTGGCGCGCTCCCGACCCACGGCTGGGCACTTAAAGAATCACGTACCGGTATGTAATTGTGTCCAGCCGTGCCATTCTGCCGACGTATATCGGCGTGAGGCAGTCCTTAAATGGTTAAAAGGGCATCATTGGCTCTCATGTGATAGAAATGGATGACACACAGGTGCTCAAGCAATCAATCAAGTGGACAAAAACGGCCACAGACATTAAGAACCCTTTCACACTGAGGCGCTTTAAAGGTGCTATAGCGCTAAACATATTGCCTGCAAAGTGTCTCTCCTCTCACTCCATTGTGAAAGCCTGAGTGCTTTCACACTGGAGCGCTGCGCTGGCAGGACACTCAAAAAAGTCCTGCAAACAGCCTCTTTGAGGTGCTTTTAGGAGCGATGTATACACCGCTCCTAAAGCGCCCCTGCTCATTGAAATCAATTAAAAAACACACCGCTAGCGGCCGAAAAGCGCTGCTAAGAAGACGGTAAAGTGCCACTAAAAATAGCGGGGCTTTACCGCTGACACCCGGGTGGCTCAGTGTGGAAGTGCCCTAAAGTAGACATGGGCGCCGTCAATAAATTTGTTTCGTTCTGTTCCATTACGGTTCGTATTAAAATTAATCGTACTTCGTATTTCGTGTCCGAAATTCCTTCTCAATTCGTACGAAATACGAATTGCCGTTAGGTTCGTTAACTTGTACGAATGTTCGTTACGATAAATTTAAAGGCAAAAATATACCTCAATATGACAGTCGATGCTGATGGAAGTTTGGTTTTTATCCGAAATACAAAAGTCCGTTGAAGAATTTCCTATCCGAAATACGAATTTTCGTTAGATGAGGGGCTCCCACCATCCCTGTGCTGTGCTGACTTCCTCCTGGGGATTCGTAAACAAAAGTTTGTATTTCGTACAAAATTCGGACGCATGGCAATTCGTATTTCGGATCCTCCCGAACGTACGAATTTAGGGAAATTCGTACGAATTTGAGATTCGTACGAAACGAATCACACATGTCTACCCTAAAGCTTATCACTAAGATCAAGATTGCTATACAGCAGGAAAAGAATAACACAACTGCACAAAAATTACAAAACAATATTGTTAAATTATTCATTTTAGGTGACCGATGTAATTATTATTAATACATTATTCGTTTAAAGTGACCAATGTATTTATCCACGCAGAAGAAAAAGAAGAACATTTTAAAAACAACACATGTACAGTATCTCACAAAAGTGAGTACACCCCTCACATTTTTGTAAATATTTTATTTTATCTTTTCATGTGACAGTACTGAAGAAATTACACTGTGCTACAATGTAAAGTAGTGAGTGTACAGCTTGTATAACAGTGTAAAATTGCTGTCTCCTCAAAATAACTCAATACACAGCCATTGGCTGGCAACAAAAGTGAGTACACCCCTAAGTGAAAATGTCCAAATTGGGCCCAATTAGCCATTTTCCCTCCCTGGTGTCATGTGACTCATTAGTGTTACAAGGTCTCAGGTGTGAATGGGGAGCAGGTATGTCAAATTTGGTGTTATCGCTCTCTCTCTCTTACTGGTCACTGGAAGTTCAACATGGCACCTCATGGCAAAGAACTGTCTGAGGATCTGAAAAAAGAATTGTTACTCTACATAAAGATGGCCTAGGCTATAAGAAGATTTCCAAGACCCTGAAACTGAGCTACAACACAGGGGCTAAGACCATACAGCAGTTTAACAGGATAGGTTCCACTCAGAACAGACCTTGCCATGGTCGACCAAAGAAGTTGAGTGCACATGCTCAGCGTCATATCCAGAGGTTGTCTTTGGGAAATAGACATATGAGTATTGCCACCATTGCTTCAGAGGTTCAAGGGGTGGGGGGGGGGGGGGGGGGTCAGCCTGTCAGTGCCCAGACCATACGCCACATGCTGCATCAAATTGGTCTGCATGGCTGTCATCCCAGAAGGAAGTCTCTTCTAAAGATGATGCACAAGAAAGCCTGCAAACAGTTTGCTAAAGACAAGCAGACTAAGGACATGGTTACTGGAACCATGTTCTGTGGTCTGATGAGACCAAGATAAACTTATTTGGTTCAGATGGTGTCAAGCGTGTGTGATGGCAACCAGGTGAGGAGTACAAAGACAAGTGTGTCTTGCCTATAGTCAAGCATGGTGGTGGGAGTGTCATGGTCTGGGGTTGCATAAGTGCTGCCGGCACTGGGGAACTACAGTTCATTGAGAGAACCATGAATGCCAACATGTACTGTGACATACTGAAGCAGAGCATGATCCCTTCCCTTTGGGGACTGGCCCGCTGGGCAGTATTCCAACATGATAACCCCAAACACACCTCCAAGATGACCACTGCCTTGCTAAAGAAGCTGAGGATACAGTAAATGTGATGGACTGGCCAAGCATGTCTCCAGACCTAAACCCTCATGAGTATCTGTGGGGCATCCCCAAATGGAAGGTGGAGGAGTGCAATGTCTCTAACATCCACCAGCTCCGTGATGTTCTCATGGAGGAGTGGAAGAGAAATCCAGTGGTAACCTGAGAAGCTCTGGTAAACTCCATGCCCAAGAGAGTTAAAGCAGTGCTGGAAAATAATGGTGGCTACACAAACTATTGACACTTTGGGCCCAATTTGGACATTTTCACTTCCGGGTGTACTCACTTTTGTTGCCAGCGGTTTAGACATTAATGGCTGTGTATTGCATTATTATGCGGGGGCAGAACATTTACACTGTTATACAAGCTGTACATTCACTACTTTACAATGTAGCAAAGTGTAACTTCTTCAACGTTGTCACATGACAAGATATAATAAAATATTTACAAAAATGTGAGGAGGGGGAGTTACTTTTGTGAGATACCATATATGCTTTAGAACAGAATCAAAATGAATAAAAAGATAAGAAATTGCAAACCACAGATCGGTGTGTTACTGTGTACCATCAATGATTTAAAGCAGTGTGTGCCATCTATACAGTGCCTTGCAAAAGTATTCACCCCCCTTGGCATTTTTTGTGTTTTATTGCCTCACATCCTGGAATTAACATAGATTGTTTGAAGATTTGCATCATTTAATTCACAGAACGTTTCCACAACTTTGAGGATATTTTTTTTTTATTGTGAAGCAAACAACAAATAGGACAAAATAACAGAAAAGGTCAATGTGCATAACCATTCACCCCCCTAAAGTCAATACTTTGTGGAGCCACCTTTTGCGGCTATCACAGCTCCAAGTTGCTTTGGATAAGTCTCTATGAGCTTGCCACATCTTACCACTGGGATTTTTGCCCATTCCTCCTTGCAAAACTGCTCCAGCTCCTTCAAGTTGGATGGTTTGCGCTTGTGAACAGCAATCCCTTCCCTTTAAACCACTCAATGTGTTTGGGGTCATTGTCCTGCTGGAAGGTGAACCTCCATCCTAGCCTTAAATCACACACAGAGTGGTACAGCTTTGCTCAAGAATATCCCTATATTTAGCACCATCCAACTTTCCCTCAACTCTGGCCAGTTTCCCAGTCCCGACTGCTGAAAAACATCCCCACAGCATGATGCTGCCACCACAATGTTTCACTGTGGGGATGATGTTCTTTGGGTGATGTGATGTGTTGAGTTTGTGCCAAACATAGCCTCTTCTTTGATGGCCAAAAAGTTCAATTTTAGTCTCATCAGACCACAGCACCTTCCGCCATACATTTTGGAGGTCTCCCACATGCCTTTTTGCAAACTCAAAACGTGCCATCTTGTTTTTTGCTGAAAGTAATGGCTTTCTTCTGGCCACTCTGCCATAAAGGCCAACTCTATGGAGCGTACGGCTTATTGTCGTCCTATGTACAGATACTCCAGTCTCTGCTGTGGAACTCTGCAGCTCTTCCAGAGTTACCTTAGGTCTCTGTGCTGCCTCTCTGATTAATGCCCTTCTTCCCCGGTCTGTGAGTTTTGATGTGCAGCGGTCTCTTGGCAGGGTTGCTGTTGTGCCATGTTCTTTCCATTTGGTTATGATAGATTTGATGGTGTTCCTAGGGATCATCAAATATTTGGATATTTTTTTATAACCTAACCCTGACTTGTACTTCTCAAAAACATTGTCCCTTACTTGTTTGGAGAGTTCCTTGGTCTTCATGGCAGTGTTTGTGGTGCATCTTGCTTAGGTGTTACAGCCTCTGGGGCCTTTCAAAAAGGTGTGTATATGTAATGGCAGATCATGTGGAAGGGAGTTTAACAAGACTCGTGGCCACTCATTAAAATTAGAAGAAAAGAGGTTTAACCTTAAACTACGTAGAGGGTTCTTTACTGTAAGAGTGGCAAGGATGTGGAATTCCCTTCGACAGGTAGTGATCTCAGGGGGGGCGGGGGCATTGATAGTTTCAGGAAACTATTAGATAAGCACCTGAATGACCGCAGCATACAGGGATATACTGTAATACTGACATACACACATAATCACACACATAGGTTGGACTTTAGGTGTCTTTTTTCAACCTCACCTACTATGTAAACTACTATGTAACTATGTGACACTTAGATTGCACACAGGTGGACATCATGTCACTAATTATGTGACTTCTGAAGGTAATTGGTTGCACCAGAGCAATATACATATGCACATGCCAATTATCAGTTTTTTATTTCTGAAAAATAGTTTTATGTATACATTTTTCAAATTTGACTTCACCAACTTAGACTATTGTGTTCTGATCCATCACATATAATTCAGATTTAAAAATAAATAAACTAAAGGCTGTAAAAAACCAAAGGGGTGAATACTTTTGCAAGGCACTGTATATGTATTAATCAATGTATGTGACAAGGGTGGCCGGATGTGAATGGGAGTGAAGACGTGTGAGGAGTGAGAGCATGGAGCTGCTCTCCCGCTCCCCACCCTGCCTACCTTGAGTTCTTCGCTCCGCCTGGATCCTGTGTGCCCCGGGCTGCCTGGCGTTGCTTGGAGGCTCCCCTGTGCACTGCCTTTTCTGTGGCTTCCATGCCCCATGCTTGGGCGGAGATCCCCTACCTGAGCTGAAGTGCTTGCTGCCGCCGGGGCTCGGAGTACGGGGCCGCTGCTGCTGATGGGTGGTTGGTGGAGCAGAGGCCGAGAATCTCGCTGAAGATCTCGCGAGATTACGAACGGCTCCCGGGCTCCCGTAGTACTGCTGCGCTTTCCGTTCGGTTTGAATCAGGCGCGCGGACTCGTGCGGCGTGTCGTGCGCCCCAGGAGCTGTACGGCGGGCTGGGCAGGTGAGAGGGGGTGCCTGTAAAGAGCTACCTCTTCCCCTCTTACTCGCTGGTTTCTATCCTTCTCCTGTTTACCTGCCAAATACGGAAGGTGAGATGAGTGGCATTTAAATGTAACTGTACCGACTGCCTAACCTCATGGGGAAGTGAGGGGAAGATCTGGATGTCCTGTATGCTCTTCTTACGGATCCATGGATTATGCACCAGCAACTGAGATAAGTGTTTCTCCTTCTTCGGGTCTTTAATTATTATTGATGTGAACTACTGACCTGGTTTGCCCTACTCTGAATATACATTGTGAACACACTGTGAATACATGCATATGTTTGCAAATATAAATAACTCATTATAGGGCGGTGAGTCTCTCGCTATTGAGTCATTTGCTGAGGCTGGAAGTTAGGAGTTAACCAGCATCGTCCCCCTCTGATAAGCAGTATTATCTATACTTTTTTATTCTCCTCTTCTTCTGTGGGATATAACTATCTTTTTATTATTTGATTAGCTGATAAGCAGAAGCCGTCAATTTGTAAGGTGGGTCTTTACGTGGCTACTTAATCCAATTATGTCGAGAAAAAGATCCCCTGAGGAACAAATACCCGTAGAGGGTCAACAAATTACTCGTGCCGCCAAGGATAAAACTAATCAAATGGCGGCAGCATCAGCAGCGGCAAAATTGGAGCGTTACGCCCATTCTGGCCCAGTCTCACCCAGTAATTCAAGCACTCAGCGGGGAGATTTACATAATAAAGATACTAAGAACTTATCTGCTGATAGAAGGAGCCAAGGCCAACCTCTGGCCAACCCCATTTTACCAGCTGCTAAATTGGGGGGCAATAAGGGAGGGGGGGGGAGGAAAATTATCAATAGCAACAATAAATTCGGAAACAACGCTAAGCAGCTCCCATGCAGTGATGCCGAGTAATGCGGATGAGGAACCCACATTAAGAGACATTTTGAACGCAATTAAGGAATGCAAAAACTCGATATCCAATTTTGATGAACAGCTAAAATATATAAAGGAGGAACTATTGTCCATGAGACAGGAGTTGAATAGGACTATACTAAGAACTACCGAGCTTGAGGAACGCATGGGTGCAATGGAGGATGAGTTGAGGCCTATGAGGCTGGAAATTGATTCATTTAAAAAAGCAGCTACTACACAAGCGGATAAACTCGACGAGATGGAGAATAGGAATCGAAGAAATAATATTAGGGTGCTAGGTCTCCCTGAAAATTGCGAGGGGACTAATCTAATAGGTTTTCTGGAAGGGTGGTTTCGAGAACTTTTCGGGGCGGAAACATTTACCCCGATATTCGCAATAGAACGGGCACATCGTACCCCGGGAAAAACCCGCCATATGGGGGAGCGTCCTAGGCCTATAATGCTTAAAATTCTTAATTACCAGGATAAAGTGTCTCTGCTGCGAGAGGCCAGAATGAGAGGAGACATTAGGTTTAAGGGAGCTAGGGTGTCTTTGTACCCCGATTTCTCTCCTGACCTCCAGAAAAGAAGAGCTGAATTTATACCAGTAAAAAGAGAAATGGTTAAATATAAGTTAGAATATGCACTCCTTTATCCAGCCCGCTTAAGGGTGACTGCACTAGGAAAGACGCTCTTTTTCAATACCCCAGAGGAAGCATCCCAATGGCTAGATGCAAGTAAAAAAGACCTATAAATATATATTACAGGGCAGTTGGGTGGTTTTCAAGGGATTCGGGGGTATATATTTTTGGGGGGGGGATAGGAATAAGGGGTAAGTTTGTTGAAAATTGTTACATTGGTATTATGCACAATATGAGTGGGGGGTAGGGGTTGCGCAGTAAGGGTGCGTGCAGTACAAGTGGGTATTTGTAGTGGGGGATAAAGGGTCCCCATGAGTGGGTGGAAAATTGGGGTGAGAGCACCGAGTAGGTTTGGTATGTGTGAGTGGTGGGAGTGTTGCAAGAAGGTCACAATTGTACCCCTGGGGGGTAGCCCTATGGGGCGAGGGGGTGGGAGAGGGAGGTTGGGGAAAGGGGAGGGGGGAGAGTTGAGGTGGGAAGGAGGGGAAAGGGAACAACAATAAAAATAACACAAGGACACAAATATTTGGGTGGGAGAGTTGGGAAGGGAGGGCGGGGTAAGGGAATGACAATAAAAGTAATACAAGAATATACAAATTTGGGTGAGGGAATGATAATAAAAATAATACAAAGATACATAAGCTTGGAGATGCACTATCTAGGAGGGGATGGGAGAAAATGGTATGCACTATATAGAGTATACGTATGTAAGATTAAGGGGAAGGGAAAAGGAGGGGAAGGTTCTTTCCTTTCTTTTTTTCTCTTTTCTGGTATTAATATATTTATACACTTTCTTCACCGTTTTTTCTGTTATTTTCAAAACTGCCCAATTGTTAGGTTATTAAGTAGGGATGCAGGGGAAAAGAATTAGGATAGTATCATGGAATGTGCGGGGCCTGGGAGACCCGACCAAAAGAAAAGTGGTCCTGTCAGCTTTAGAGGGTAAAGGACCCGGACTATTATGCCTTCAGGAGACTCACTTAACGGGCGATACGATTCGGTGCCTACAAGGTCGGAAATTCCAGACCCAGTTCCATTCCATATTCTCAACCTATGCAAGAGGGGTTAGCATCCTTGTTGACAGGGCGATTCGTTTCTCTTGCTATAATAGCTGTATAGATGTAGAGGGTAGGTATATTTTTTTATATTGTCAAATTGAAAATAGTCCCTACGTGATAGCCAACATATATGTCCCTCCTCCAGCTAAACTGGAGATTTTATACAAGCTATTAGCCTTTGTAATAGATAAACCTGATACCCCGGTGATAGCAGTGGGGGACTTTAATGAGGTCCTGGACAAATCCTTGGACAGGTTTCCAACTGGAAAAACACCAACGGCGAAAGAGGAAACGAGGTTAGCTCGTTTCCTACTTGAAGCTGGCCTATGCGATGCATGGCGCACTCGGCACCCGGGGGAGCGACAATATTCTTGTTACTCTGCAACTTTCTCTACACTATCAAGACTCGACATGGCTTTGGTTAATAACAGTGCGATGTCACGAGTGGATGAGGTAGAATATGGCCCGAGAGGAGTCTCGGACCATTCCCCCCTAATATTGACACTTTGTGTAGCTAAGAAACAATATTCTGGCCAATGGAAACTGGACCCCGTATGGTTGGAATTAATGAAGGATACGGATCGGGTGACAACCATGTTAAAGGAGTTCATTGAGGTTAATATGGGCACAGCATCAGTGGGGGTCATCTGGGACTCTTTAAAGGCCTTTTTAAGAGGTCTTTTTATTCAACAAATCGCCAGAAGTAGGGCCGAGATGAAAAAACAGGAAGAGGAAGCTACCAACGCGGTATTAGAGACAGAAAGACAGTACATTATGAATCCGAATCCTACTACACAGAAGGCTTGGCTGGATAAACAGCAAGAATTTAAGACAATTATTAGGTATAAGATGGACAATAGATGCATACTGCAGAAGCAAGCAAATTTTGGGGAGGGAGAAAGAGTGGGGCGAATGCTGTCATTTTTGGTTAAAGTAAATACGTCACCCTCAGCGATAATATCAATTAGAACCCTAGAGGGAGAGATTACTTCTGAACCATCCAGTATCAATAACATATTTTATCATTACTATAGCTCACTATATAAATCCCAAGGAGGAAGTGAAGGGGGAGCTATGGCAGGCTTTTTGGGGAATCTGAATATGCCAACAGTAATAGCAGAAGACTTAGCAGTTTTGGAGGCCCCAATTACTATCGAGGAACTCCAAAGAGCGGTGACAGAGATGCCTAACTTAAAAGCACCAGGACCCGATGGTTTACCAATCGAGGTCTATAAGAGATATGGGGAGGTCCTGCTCCCACAACTATTGGAGACATTGAAGCAGTCCTTGCAGTGTGGAGACTTGCCCTCCTCGATGTTGGAAGCCACGATAGTGGTGATTCCTAAAGAGGATAAAGACCCATTGGACCCGGCCTCATATCGTCCGATCTCGCTTTTGGGATCGGATGTTAAAATATTAGCAAAAGTGCTTGCAACACGCCTAAAAAGAATTGTCCACAAGCTTATCCACCCTGACCAATCGGGTTTTATCCCGAATAGATCTACTAGTATCAATATCCGTAGACTGTTTTTGAATGCCCAGATTCCAGTAGATAATGGAGGCCCCAGAGCAATTTTGACTCTGGATGCAGCCAAAGCATTCGACAGCCTTGAATGGGAATATTTATTTAAAGTGCTTAATAGATTTGGGTTCGGACCAAACTTTCTTAAATGGATAAAACTGCTCTATACAGACCCAAGAGCGAAAATTAAAATTAATAATGAGCTTTCTGAGACTTTCTTATTGGAACGAGGTACAAGGCAGGGGTGCCCCCTTTCCCCCTTATTGTTTGTCTTGGCAGTGGAGCCATTAGCCATCGCTATTAGGGCTAGCCCTGATATACAGGGATTTAGGAGAGGACAGGTAGAGGAAAAAATTGCATTATTTGCTGATGACATCCTGCTTTTCCTGGGGGATGCTCAGGCCTCGGTGAAAACGGCAATGAAGATAATTAGAGAATTTGGTCTCATATCAGGATTGACTATTTACTGGGATAAATCCGCTTTGTTGCCGCTGGAACCGGGGTTCATCTGCGCCCCCCAAGAGATTCAGTTTAAAGTTTAAATACTTAGGGGTGTGGATTACTAGGGACGTAAACTCTTACCTGGAAGACAATTTATCTCCTCTCCTAGTAAAATTAAAACAAAAGGCTGATATCTGGAGTCGCCTCCCCCTTTCGATGGCGGGCCGCTGCAATCTGGTCAAGATGGTATGGCTCCCTCAAATTTTGTACTTCCTCCATAACTCACCAATATGGATAGGGGAAGGATGGTTTAAGAAAATAGAATCCTTATTTAGACTTCTTATATGGAAAAAGGGCCCCTCAAGGATTAGCTTACGGACCTTGCAGCTCCCGTTGGAACAAGGGGGGTTGGCGATCCCATATCCTAGACTCTATTACTTAGCGGCCCAGCTACAGCATTTAGCTGGAGCAAGGGCAATAAGTGAAGCTAATCCCTGCCATAGGCTGTTAATGCTAGGCTGTCCGCACAAGATGCTTGTGGAGGCGCTGGAGGCAAATTCATTTAATATGCACTGCCCAACAATTACTCAGGCAGTTAAACTATGGAAAACAGTTAAGGCCTTACTAGGATACCAGAAGATATCCGCGTTGGCCCCCTTATGGGATAATAGAAACCTAGACGAGCTATTTAAAGTGGAAAGATGTAGGGAATGGGAAACTCAAGGGATACATAGGTTAGAGCAAATTGTTCAGGGCTCAGCTATTAGATCATTTTTTGACCTAAGATCTGAATTTTCTCTATCAAACCGCTCATTCTACAAATATCTCCAGATCAGACACGCAATTCAGGCCCAATTTAGATCGCAGGAGATACAGTTGATCCAGGTCCCGGTGATATCTCAAATCATGTCTCGAGATACGCTCAAAGGCTTGATTACGCTTATATACGCTAGGCTGGGGGACAAATTGCTAGATCGAAGCGGTATGATTAAAAGTAAAATGAAATGGGAGAGTGATGTGGGTCCAGTGTCCATACCCGATTGGGATTGGATAATGGAACAGGGAACCAAGGTTTCTATTTCCCCGTCACAGAAAGCTTCTCAACTCTTCTTTTTTCACCGGGTATATTATACACCTAGGAAAATGCTTAAAATGGGATGGAGGGATAATGATCAGTGCCCCAGATGCGGGCAGGTTGGAGATTTCATTCATATGTTCTGGAGGTGCCCGAAACTTTTTAGATACTGGACACGAGTTATAGATCATGTGAATGAGATCTTCGGGTTGACATTAAAGGCAACAGTGAGGACATGCTTGTTGGCTATACCGGAGGGAAATAATATCTCTAAAAATATATTTGCACCCGTTACTAGATGCCTTTTCCAGGCAAGGAAGTTAATTGCCCAGAACTGGCAAGCACACTCTAGCCCACTACCAGAAATATGGTTGGCCAATATAAGAAAAAATATTGGTAATGAAAGGGTTTTCTTTCTTAAGCAGGGTAATGGTAAGGAGTTCAAAAAGATATGGGGCTCTGGATTGGGAAAACTAGGGATTCCCCTATAAGTAACTGTGATAGAACAAGTGCCCTCTAGCTTGTATATCTCTACCACCTATTCTTACTATGTATTTAACTGTTTAGTATGTCTTCTTATGAGCTGGGGATAAGGGGGGGGGGGGGTGGAGGTGGGGAGTAGGGAGAGGGAAATTTGTATTAGATATGAGGTACCAGGACAATAGATATCGGCACGATGGGTAGTCTACAAACACTAGGGGTCTTTTATTACCTTTGTATTTAAATTAAAGGACACAAAATTTGTGTTTACACTAAGTCAAATATTTATACAACTAAATACGCCACGATGATGTGGAATTGAGAATGAGACACGAGTGAGCGACAAGCTGAACCTAGTCTCTGGTATAGAAACACTGATGTGGCAAAAAAAAATGTATGTGACAAGAAATGCACAAATCGATCCTACCTTCATATGACCAACATAAACATGCATGGTGTATAAAAAGGGGTTATACAAAGGAGAGAAAATAATAAAAGATAAGAAATAGATGGTGAAATGGAAAAAGAATGACAAGGGAATGAACTGGAACTTTCTAAAGAGGAAAGGATAAATTACTCATCATAATGGATAATGTCCCATTAAAACTTTCAGACCTCTAGGTATAGAAGTGTCCAGTTTAAAAATCCAAAATACCTCCATCCCACACAGGAGGGAGCATCGGTCACCACCACAGACAGGTCGATCCATCTTTTCAACAATTTGGACTCTAAAAGATTGTGTATTCTGTAGATGAAGAGAGTTAAAATGTATAGCCAGAGTAGTATTTTTGTTGGTCCTGATATATGAGAAATGGTTTCTCATTCTGTCACCTAATTGTCTCGTAGTTCTACGCACATACTGTATTGGATGCTTAGATTGCAGGTGACTAGGTATATAACAAATTTGGTGTGACAATTGACTGTGTAATGCCAGTGGAAAAACCATTGGAACATGTAATAATGGTATGTGGGTCTCCAAAATCAATAGATACAAGTCAAATAATACTACAGCAGAACACACCCTGATAAACAAAAGTTAATCTTTGCAGTGGTTACTTCTCTGCATTTTAAGGGTTAAATACTAGTTTTGTGTATGATAAGCAGAAATACCTTATTTCGTGCTCTTACAAGCTTCCTCCCCACAGCATGACTGGTCCCCAAAGCCACTCAACAGGCTGCAGCCTGTCTGACGCCATCATATACAGTACAGGTCCCACAATGTTTGTGTAGCACCGGTACTCCTAACGAGTACGCGCTATGTATTTAAATTTAGTTTTTACTCAAAACTATAGTACGTTTTGGGGTTAATTGTGCTAAATTGTACTTAAGCATTAGTTTGAGTGGGCTGTATGGAAGTTCTGCCTGGTCATAGGTGGGGTTGTATACCTGTGGGAGGCTTTAGAATGCAGTCTGGTTGGACGCATTGGGTACCAATCTTCATCTAGGAGCCAATCAGTGGGCGCGTTTGTCTCACTGCATAATCCAGAAAAGGGTACGTAAGGTGCCAAAGTCACGTGGTACTTAAGGTGCCAAAGTCACGTGGTTCTGGGTTCCGGTCCAGAAGTTGTTGCTGACTCCATGGTCCTGGTCCTCCTGACCAGCCTCCAGGGGCCCTCATGGCCTGGGGTGCGGATCCATCCATTTCCGAGCCTCAGAACTGGCTAGGTGTTCCGGTGCCGTCTCGGGTTTGGAGAGGCCCAGCAACTCTACACATGACCAAGGGAGGACTCTTCAGTAGGAGAGCTACGCACAATGCTGGCTGCTCGGTAAGAAAGCTGAGCTGCCATGGACATTGACTGAATCCACAATTCTTACAGTATCGCCGGACCGGCTGAAAGATTCTGGTACAGTAAGAAAGGTTCCTACTTCTATCCTTCCAGTAAGTTTTCAACCAAGTCTGTGTGAGAGACTTTGAAAAGCTAGAATTACCTGTTGGCTGCTAAACCCAAACTTAAGGATTTCTCCAACAGTTAAAGAATCCAGTTGTGAGTGGCTATTCCCTGCATTGTGTACAGAGAGAGAGACTATTATTGAAGTCAGCAGTTCCAAGCACCTGAGCTAAACTTTACCCTGATACCCTCTGTTCCCAACTTAGAGACTGAGTTTGTTCAACTGTTTTATGCAAAATAAAAATCCTAACAAGGAATTCAAGTGTCAGTCTCTACAGTTACTGGGTCATCAACCCTGGGAACCCCTAGACAAGAACAACGAGTGCGAGCTGGCGGAGGTTATCGGTAAGCCCAGAAAAATTCAGCAGCTCCTTCGGGGGTTAGTGCTACAAGTGTAAGGATGTTGAGGGCTCCCCCCAGCCTCCTAGAATGGAAAAGAGCGTCGGCTGCTGCGGAGAATGAGGAATCCTCTACCCCTAGACAAAATTAGTATTTAACCCTTGCAGTTCTAAGGGGGACCCACTGCAACAGTTCAGCTTTATCCCTGTACTCCAGGCTAATCGCTAAATACAGGTAAATAAGGAATCTGTTCTACTAGCCAAAGGATTTTTATTTCTGTCCATCCATTCCTGAGAGTTACACAACCCCATGACTCAGCAGAGCCAGTCAGGTGAATTAAACCTTTCTCTGCTACATTTGTAGACTGTGGAAGGATACAAGGGTGTCCTTTATTCACCCCCAACCTGCTGACTGGACAGTGAAGAAGCAGCAGCAGACTGATCAGGCTATTTTGTTCTGTTAATCTCTGCTCACCTCCTATCATCATGCTCCCCATCGTCACATTTGCAAGCAGGACACCAGATTGGCTCCTGTCTGGCCCCTTCCTCTCCCAGTATTGCTGCATAGGGGATTGCAAGAATACTAATTACAAGTCAAATTCAGGTACTTACATTGCTTGCAGTTAATAAAATGAATGATGTATTAAAATTACAAAGCTGCTTCAATGTGAGTCCTTTCTATCTGCTTGGTGCTCCCAGCCCTCTATAAATAGAAGCTTATTATGGATTATTGGAATCTAGCAACCACCATCTCCTCCATTCCAATCAAGCTCAAGGGAACATTCCTTCAACTAACCCCAAAAAAAAAAAAATAATATAGGAAAGGTAATTAAAGTAAAGCAGGCAGTTTATTAAAAAAAAATTGTAAAAACAATAACAGCACCTGCATTTGTTGTATGTACAGCACACCATCTCCACATTAGCATCTTACCCGGAATCCTCTGTAATTGCATGTACACAGTATTCCACTACAGTGATGACGTAGTACATCCTTAGTTCCGCCACCATTTTTTTGTTCAGTCTTTGAAACACTGTGATTCCACTTACTGTACATCTGATGCTCTGATAAAGACGCGGAGCCTGTTACACCTAACTCTCCCATAACCTAACATCCTAGTGCTGTCATTGTAACAAACTGTTATGCCGCATACACACAACCGGACTTTTCGACAGACTAGGTCCGACGGTCTTTCCGACTGACTTTCGGCGGAGGACTTTCCGAATGAACAGACTTGGCCACACACAATCACACCAAAGTCCGACGGATTCAAACGTGATGACGTACGACCGGACTAGAATAAGGAAGTTCATGGCCAGTAGCCAATAGCTGCCCTAGCGTCGGTTTTCATCCGTCGGACCAGCATACACACAAGCGGATTTCTCCATAGGAACTGGGTCCGGAGTTCCGGCGAAAAAATTTGAAACATGTTCTATTTCTAAAGTCCGTCAGATTTTTGGACAGCAAAGGTCTGATGGAGCCCACACATGATCGACTTGTCCGACGGATTCACTCTGTCGGACCTTTGCTGTCGAAAAGTCTGGTCATGTGTACGTGGCATAAGGGAACACATAGGACAAGGTCAAGCCTTTAATATGAATCTTAAAAATACACTAGAACCATCTAAGAGAAAACCAGGTATTATATCCCACTCATTCTCCTCCATCATAGTATTATGTCTACTACCAAGTGCACTTTGTTTAATAAAAGCAATGACTGGTTCTTAAAGTGGTTGTATACCCACACATGTCAAAAAAACAACAACCGGTAAAGGCAAAGGCATAATGAGCTAGTATGCACCGCATACTAGCTCATTATGAAATACTTACCTTAGAACGAGGTTCCCGTATCGCAGCCCAGTCCACACCGAGGGAGCTGATATTTTTCCCTCAGGGGTTCTTCCGGGTTCGCGGCAACGGCACTGTGAGTAGGCAGAGCCGCGTGCATGTGAGTGGGAGTCTTCTTCCTGGCAGTGTCCGGCATCTGCCGGACCTTCAGCTGGGCATTTACAGCGCATGCACCGCTGACGTTAGTTATTAGTTATTCATTTTACGTACAGGTAAGTCTTCTTATATGTTGATGTTCATTCATTCACATTTTTTTCACTCTTGATATTTATGCACTTTATCTACACAATTTTTTAATCACTAGCGCTACATTTTTTTCCTTCACATTTATGAATTATGTCACATTCGTATGTAGCTGATTCTCTGTGCTATTTTGCAGATTAGCGCAATAATTCTTTGCACTTTTCAAGCCTTATTATAGGAGACATGATTCGGGTCATGATTGGCTGTCACAGCAGTCACATTATCGGGAGGCTCCCAATTGCTAGTATGCATCGGGAGCTTTCCGGTAACTGCTGGCTACCGTGCTGGGAGCGCACAAGGAGCAGGTTACACAGGGTTGCTCTGCTCAGTGTGTATTTGTGTGTTCGGCCAGCGTGGAGAGGTTAAAAATCCCAGACACCTCAAAGAAGAGTTTCAGAATGGAGAGCGGGAAAAGTAAATGTCATTTACTGGCAGCTTCCTTTTCAGAATGAACACAGTAAGTGATTGGTACAGATCGCTCCTGTGCCCATTCATAACTGAAGCATAGTAATATGAACAGGAAGCTGCTGAACACAGAGCGCTTCCCATTCATTCACTGTCCAGAGGCTGCAGAGAAAAGGCCTGGGGAATCTCTGTCTTCATTTCCTTTCTCTGTCTCAAAAGTGAGACATCAGGGGTCTTTTTAGACTCCCGTTTCACCAAAGCCCCCCACGGGGCTCCTAAAAAAATCAAATTGTAAAAAATAATTAAAAAATAAATAATATAAATAAAAAGAACTACTGACACCATTCACTACTGTACTGACATTAACCTCTGCCCAACTGTCACATCCATTAATCTACTGACACCGTCTACTGCCCTACTGACACCATCCATGTTTTTACACATTTTAAAGTGGTTGTAAACCACTGGTACTTGAAAAAAAATCTTCCCCTGGTCTTCCTTCCAGGTTTGTGGCCTCCGGGTACATGAGTGGCTGGGGGAGCAATGATGTCACTCCCGCACATGTGCGTGGGAGCCACCTTTTCCGGTAACATAGGTATACCTCAACTATGTGTAGCGCCAGCTCCTGAAGAGCATGCGCTATGTGTTTTTTCTATTTAAAATTCTTAAAAGCCACAGTTGGGTTTTAGGGTTAATTATACCAAATTATAGTTTCGGTACCAGTCTAGCTGGATTGTACTGGATTCTGCTTGGCCACAGGTGTCGCTGTCACCCTTGGCAAGTGGGAGAATGCAGTTTAGCTAGGCATATTTAGTGCCATTTTTTCTCGGAACCAGCCCAGTGGGAGTGTCATCTTGCTGTGCATTCTGGGAGAGGATACTTAAGGTACTGATATCATGTGCTTCTGGGTTCCGCTCGAGAAGATTTTTCTGTCTGCTTGATCCTGGTCCTCCTGACCAGCCCCCATGGCCCTCGTGGCCTGGGGTGCGGATCCATCCAATTCCAAGTCTCGGGGTTGGCTAGCCCAAGGCAAAGTAACTGGGAGGAGAATTCAAAGGTGGTTTGGTGCCGTCTCGTCTGTGGACAGGCCCAGCAACTGAAGAAGCAACCAGGGGAGGACTGTTTGGGAAAAGGCCATGCTGAAGGCTGGCTTCTCAGAAGGGGCCTGGAAGCTCAGTTGAAAGACACCAAGTGAATCTACACTCATACGGCTGCGAGATACTGGTACCGTATGATAGCTCTCTAAATGTATCTACATCCTTCAGTTACATTCAAGTCTGTGGCAGAGACTTTATTCACAAGTGTTCTACATCCAAGTCTGTGGCAGAGACTTTATTCACAAGTGTTCTACATCCAAGTCTGTGGCAGAGACTTTGCTTCATTTAACCACTTCAGCCTCGGACCAATAAACACCTTAAGGACCAGAGGTCTTTTTCCAATTTCGCACTGCGCTGCTTTAACTGGTAATTGCGCGGTCATGCAATATTGCACCCAAACGAAATTTGCGTCCTTTTCTTCCCACAAATAGAGCTTTCTTTTGATGGTATTTGATTGCCTCTGCGATTTTTTTTTTTGCGATATAAATGGAAAAAGAGCGAAAATTTTGAAAAAAAAAGATATTTTCTTCTTTTTGTTATAAGAAAAATCGAATAAACTAAATTTTAGTCATACATTGAGGGCAAAATTTATTCAGCCACATGTCTTTAGTAAAAAAAATGTCAATAAGCGTATATTTTTTGGTTTGCGCAAAAGTTATAGCGTCTACAAACTAGAGTACATTTTCTGGAATTTACACAGCTTTTAATTTATGACTGCTGATCTCATTTCTTGAGGTGCTAAAATGGCAGGGCAGTACAAATCCCCCCCAAATGACCCCATTTTGGAAAGTAGACACCCCAAGGAAATTGCTGATGGGTATGTTGAGCCCATTGAATATTTATTTTTTTTGTCCTAAGGGATTGAATAATGACAAAAAAAAAAAAAAAAAAAAATTTTTTACAAAAAGTTGTCACTAAATGATATATTGCTCACACATGCCATGGTTATATGTGGAATTGCACCCCAAAATATATTCCGCTACTTCTCCCGAGTATGGGGATACCACATGTGTGGGACTTTTTGGGAGTCTAGTCGCGCACGGCACCCCGAAAACCAATCACCACCTTCAGGATTTCTAAGGGTGCAAATTTTTGATTTAACTCCTCACTACCTATCACAGTTTCGAAGGCCATAAAATGCCAAAATAGCACAAAACCCCCCAAAATGACCCCATTTTGGAAAGTAGACACCCCAAGCTAATTACTGAGATGCATGTTGAGTCCATGGAATATTTTATATTTTGCCACAAGTTGCGGGAATATTACAAACTTTTTTTTTTTGCACAAAGTTGTCACTAAATGATATATTGCTCACACATGCTATGGGCATATGTGAAATTACACCCCAAAATACATTCTGCTGCTTCTCCTGAGTACGGGGATACCACATGTGTGGGACTTTTTGGGAGTCTAGTCGCGTACGGGACCCCGAAAACCAATCACCACCTTCAGGATTTCTAAGGGTGCAAATTTTTGATTTAACTCCTCACTACCTATCACAGTTTCGAAGGCCATAAAATGCCAAAATAGCACAAAACCCCCCCAAATGACCCCATTTTGGAAAGTAGACACCCCAAGCTATTTACTGAGAGGCATGTTGAGTCCATGGAATATTTTATATTTTGCCAAAAGTTGCGGGAAGATTACAAACTTTTATTTTTTTTGCACAAAGTTGTCACTAAATGATATATTGCTCACACATGCTATGGGCAGAAGTCAAATTACACCCCAAAATAAATTCTGCTGCTTCTCCCGAGTACGGGGATACCACATGTGGGGGACTTTTTGGGAGCCTAGCCACGTACGGGACCCCGAAATCCAAGCACTGCCTTCCGGATTTAAATATAAAATGCTACCAAAAAAACTGTTAGCGATGGCAGGGATCAAGCCTGACTCTGCGATCGCTGCAGTTATGTGTTTAGTGTTTTGTAAGTGACAGTGATCGATCGATACTGCACTTGGGTGGGCTGGGCAGAGGGGCAAAACGCAGGTGCTAGCAGGTATCTGGGCTGATCCCGCTAACAATGCGTTTTTTTGGAACCCTAAACTGCTGGGGACGCTAGTATAGATCTGATCAGATCAGATATTGATCTGTTCAGATTCTATAGCACTACGGGAGGTGTATGCTTTGCGTGTGGGTGTTAGCGGTACTGGCACTAACCTAGCGCTGCCTGGGGCGACGCAGACCCTGACCCTAAAACCTAATTGATATCACCCGCCGGGTGATCAGGGGGTTAAACCTTTATTGGGTAATAAATGGTGGCTGCCCTGATGCTATAAAAAACAAACTAACCAGAGTCACCCGTAACACTTATACGGTGATCAGTGGTGAAAGGGTTAACTAGGGGCAATCAGGGGGTTCAAATTTTTATTAGGTAGTATATGGGGGTCCCTGGCGCTATATAAAAACCTGACGGGGAACCTAAATAACTAACTGGCTAACCAGCGTCACCAGTGACACTTATACTGTGATCGCTGGTGAAAGGGGGTGAAAGGGTTAACTAGCAGCAATCAGGGGGTTAAAACCATTATTGGGTAGTATATCGGGGTACCTAGCGCTATAAAAACCTGGCGGTGAACCTAAAAAAATAACTAGCTACCTAGCGACACTAGCGACACTGATGCAGCGATCAGAAAAATTATCGCTTAGTGACACTGGCAAAAGGGGGTGAAAGGGTTAACTAGCGGCAATCAGGGGGTTAAAACCATTATTGGGTAGTATATCGGGGTACCTAGCGCTATAAAAACCTGGCGGCGAACCTAAAAAAATAACTAGCTACCTAGCGACACATGCAGCGATCAGAAAAATGATCGCTTAGTGACAATGGCAAAAGGGGGTGAAAGGGTTAACTAGCGGCAATCAGGGGGTTAAAACCATTATTGGGTAGTATATCGGGGTACCTAGCGCTATAAAAACCTGGCGGTGAACCTAAAAAAATAACTAGCTACCTAGCGACACTAGCGACACTGATGCAGCGATCAGAAAAATGATCGCTTAGTGACACTGGCAAAAGGGGGTGAAAGGGTTAACTAGCGGCAATCAGGGGGTTAAAACCATTATTGGGTAGTATATCGGGGTACCTAGCGCTATAAAAACCTGGCGGTGAACCTAAAAAAATAACTAGCTACCTAGCGACACATGCAGCGATCAGAAAAATGATCGCTTAGTGACACTGGCAAAAGGGGGTGAAAGGGTTAACTAGCGGCAATCAGGGGGTTAAAAACATTATTGGGTAGTATATCGGTGTACCTAGCGATATAAAAACCTGGCGGTGAACCTAAAAAAATAACTAGCTACCTAGCGACACTAGCGACACATGCAGCGATCAGAAAAATGATCGCTTAGTGACACTGGCAAAAGGGGGTGAAAGGGTTAACTCTAGGGGCAATCAGGGGGTTAAATCTTTATTGGGGGGTGATAGGGGGCTACCCTGGACCTAACACTAACTGTCCTGACAGTTTTTACTGTCACAAGTGACACTGAATGCATTGATCAGTAAAGAAATGATCAATGCAATCAGTGACACTGTGACTGGGGGGGGATCGGGGGGCGATCGGGGGGGGGATCGGGGGGGGGTTTGTGTGCCTGTGTGTACCTACATGTCAGTGTAGTGTTGGTGCACACTTACTATTAGGCCGCGTACACACGCGCGGACTGTTGGCCCAACTTTGTCCGTCCAACAGTTTGAGCGAACAGTCCGCTCAAACTTAGCATGGACGGACATGGCCACACACGACGGACGAACAGTTTGCTGAAACCGTGCGCGATGACGTGAACGGCACGTACGACGGGACGAAAAATACGACGTCCTATACACTGCAATGCAACCTTCCGACGTGGAAATCCTTTCTGAGCATGCGCGAGACTTAGTTGGCCGAACAAGCCTACACACGAGCGAACAGTCCGCTGAAACCTTGTTTCAGCGGACAGTTTTTCGGAATTTCCGTAAGACCTTGTTCGGCCAACTGTCCGCTGAAACTGTCCGCTGAAGCCCCACACACGAGCGGACTGTCCGCCCAAACACTGTTCAGCGGACAAGGTTGGGCGAACAGTCCGCGCGTGTGTACGCGGCCTTAGTCTTCTCCTCGTAGTCCGGTCAAAAAGACCGCCCCGAGGAGAATGACATCACTTCCTCCTTCCTGTGTAAACAATACACAGGGGAGGAAGCTTCTCATTGGCCAGGAGCGATCCAGAGGGGGTGGCCGAAAACGAACGGCCATCCCCTCATCACGGAGCGCTCCTGGAGGGAACCGGACCGTCGTATCCAACGGGAGGGGGTCGGATTGGACCCCCCACCCGCTGGAAGGCAATCACGTACATCTACGTGATTGTGCCTGCCTGTGCCATTGTGCTGACGTACATTGGCAATACGGCGGTCCTGAAGTGGTTAAACACTCTGTCAGCTGCTAGGCCTAGTGAGAGGAGGTCTATGCGGTAGCTGTGGGAATCCAGTTGTGAGCGGTAATTCTCTGGATTTCTATAGTGAGAGATTTCCTATCTTTTGCAGTTCCAAGAGTACCTGAACTTCCTACCTAACCTTCTACCCTTCATTGAGAGACTGTTTTGTCTACCTGTTGGTCTACTTGTTGTCAAATAAATATCCCAAAAGTGGATTCAGTGTCAGTTTCTGCAGTTCTTTGGGCCATCTACCTCGGGAAACCCCTAGACTTACACGAGGTCAAAAGCCCAATAAAACCAGCCGCTCCTTCAGGGGTCAGTGCTACATATGAGAGACAAAATGTAGAAACAAATCCAGACAATCACATTGTCTGATTTTTGAAAGAATTTATTTTCAAATTTTGGTGCAAAATAAGTATTTGGCCACCTACAAACAAGCAAGATTTTTGGCTCTCACAGACCTGGCTACAGCGCGGACCTGCTTTGCCAGGACTACGTCTATTGATGTCGTCCCGTGCACGAGCGGCCTGCGCGCCCCCTGAGGGGCGCGTGTGGCGCGCTCTGTGATCAGCGAGTCTATGAGACTCGTCTGATCACAGATCGGAGCAAAGGGGCGATCCCGACCCCTTACAACGTGATCAGCTGTCAGCCAATGACAGCTGATCATGTGATCACAACAGAGCCGGTAATCGGCTATTTTTCAGCGCGAGGAGAAAAAAAAGCCGATCACCGGCGGCTGTGAGAGGGACTTCAGTCCCGATCACAGCGAGCTGGGGCCAAGTCATCAGTGCCCACCTGCCCCCTGCCAGTGCCACCTAATTATAGTAAAAGTGGCACCCATCAGTACCACCCCTTAGTGCCCATAGTGCCACCCATTAATACCCATAGTGCCGCCCATCAGTGCCCATAGTGCCGCCCATCAGTGCCCATAGTGCCACCTATCAGTGCCCACAGTGCCACCTATCAGTGCCCACAATCTGCCTCAACAGTGCTGCAACTCATATGTCACATATCCGTGCCCATCAGTGTCATCTACCAGTGCCCATCAATGCCGCCCATCAGTGCCACCTATCAGAGCCACCTATCAGTGCCACCTATCAGTGCCCATCAGTCCCATCTATCAGTGGTACCTATCCGTGCCCATCCGTGCCACCCATCCGTGCCATCTTATTTGTGCCCATCTTTGCCCATCAGTGCCGCCTTATCTGTGCCCATCAGTGCTGCCTTATCTGTACCTATCGGTGCCACCTTAACTGTGCCTATCAGTGCCCACCAGTGCAGCCTATCAGTGTCCACCAGTACTGCATCATCAGCGCATTTCAATGAAGGAGAAAAATTACCTGTTTGCGAAATTTTATAACAAACTATTAAACATTTTTTATTTTTTTTATTTTGCATCTTTTTTTGTTTGTTTAGCAAAAAATAAAACTCCCAGCTCTAATTAAATACCACCAAAAGAAAGCTCAATTTGTGGGAAAAAAATGATAAAATGTCATTTGGGTACGGTGTTGTATGACCGCGCAATTGTCATTCAAAGTGCATCAGCGCTGAAAGCTGAAAATTGGTCTGGGCAGGAGGGGGGTTTAAATGCCCAGTAAGCAAGTGGTTAAGAGGCTCCTCTGTCCTCCACTCATTACCTGTATTAATGGCACCTGTTTGAGCTTGTTATCAGTATAAACGACACCTGTCCACAACCTCAAACAGTCACACTCTACTATGGTGAAGACCAAAGAGCTGTCGAAGGACTCCAGAAACAAAATTGTAGACCTGCACCAGGCTGGGAAGAATGAATCTGTAATAGGCAAGCAGCTTGGTGTGAAAAAATCAACTGTGGGAGCAATAAATAGAAAATAGAAGACATACAAGAGCACTGATAATCTCCCTCGATCTGGGGCTCCACGCACAAGATCTCACCCCAGTGTCAAAATTATCACACGAACGGAGGGCAAAAATCACAGCTCGGACCAACGTAACAAAGTCTACCATCAGTAACACACTACGCTGCCAGGGACTCAGATCCTGCAGTGCTAGATTTGTCCCCCTGCTTAAGCCAGTACATGTCTGGGCCCATCTGAGGTTTGCTAGAGAGCATTTGGATGATCCAGAAGAGGATTGGGAGAATGTCATGTGGTCAGATGAAACCAAAGTAGAAATGTTTGGTAGAAACACAACTCGTCATGTTTGGAGGACAGAGAATGCTTAGTTGCAACCAAGGAACACCATACCTACTGTGAAGCATGGGGGTGGCAAGATCATGCTTTGGGGCTGTTTCTCTGCAAAGGGAACAGGACGACTGATCCGTTTTCATGAAAGAATGAATGGGGCCATGTATCCTGAGATTTTGAGTGCAAACCTCCTCCCATCAGCAAGGGGATTGAAAATGAAACGTGGCTGGGACTTTCAGCATGACAATGATCCCAAACACACTGCCTGGGCAACAAAGGAGTGGCTTTGTAAGAAGCATTTCAAGGTCCTGGAGTGGCCTAGCCAGTCTCCAGATCTCAACCCCATAGAAAACCTTTGGCGGGAGTTGAAAGTCTGTGTTGCCCAGCGACAGCCCCAAAACATCACTGCTCTAGAAGAAATCTGCATGGAGGAATGGGCCAACATACCAGCAACAGTGTTTGACAACCTTGTGAAGACTTACAGAAAACATTTGACCTCTGTCATTGCCAACAAAGGATATATAAGAAAGTACTGAGATGAACTTTTGATATTGACAAAATACTTATTTTCCACCATAATTTGCAAATAAATTCTTTCCAAATCTGACAATGTGATTGTCTGGATTTGTTTCCACATTTTGTCTCTCATAGTTGAGGTATACCTATGATGACAATTACAGGCCTCTCTCATCTTTTTAAGTGGGAGAACTCGCACAATTGGTGGCTAACTAAATACTTTTTTGCCCCACTGTATCTGCACACATATGTCCATGATCACCTGCGCACGTCTGTACATGATCATCTGCGTACATATGTCCGTGATCACACAAACCAATTATTATACACTTAACGTTTTTTTTTTTTTTTTTACCAAAGACATGTAGCAGAATACATGTTGGCTTAAATTTATGACAAAATTCGATTTTGGATTTCTTTTAAAATAGAAAGAAGAAAATATTGTTTTTTCTTTTCAAATTTCCGATCTTTTTTCGCTTATATCGCAAAAAATAAAAAACTGAGTCGTGAATAAGTACCACCAAAACAAAGCTCTATTTGTGTGAACAAAATTATAAAAATGTAATTTGGGTAAAGCGTAGCATGACTGCGCAATTGTCATTGAAAGTGTGACAGTGCTGAAAGCTGAAAATTGGTCTGAGAAGGAAGGGATGAAAGTGCCCAGTATTGATGTGGTTAAACACACCCTTAAACCCTTATATTGTCTAGCTCTGGTCTCTGCTGCGGCTGTCACATACCACGGAGAATACAACAATATAAGAATATATCACAAGTGACAGTCTGGCTCTGTAATGTAATATCCCTAAGTGAGATACACAAGGTTTATCAATCAATTGCCTTTTAAAGCAGAACTAAACTGTATCTGAGTACCACAAACTGAAAACATTATTTAATTCATTTTTAACCACTTCCCGCCCACCATATAACAGAATGATGTGCACAAAGTGGTTAAGTTATCCTGACGACGTTATATGACATCCAGCAGGATAAGCTGCAATCGTGCGCAATCGGTGGTGTGGTGTGTCAGTTTTTAATCAATAGTTTTTATTAAAGTTTAAATTTTTATCAAGACAAATGACAGAAATTATGACCAAATAACAGATCAGTTACAGTATTTAGATACATAGATAATAGTATCCAAAAATATAATATAAAGAAAACCATATTAATTATCTCAATTATAATAGGGATAATAAAGATAACGATCGGGAGGTTATTAATACATCCATTGTGGAGACAATACACAAAAGTAATATAAATATTATCTTCATATATTTATATACTGCCAATTCAAGTAATTCAAAGATGATGAACCTAAATATATTCCCGAACACCCCTATGGGTGCTAAACTGTGTTCGGGACAGTAATAGTAACCTGTCATTTAATAGATACAAAACAAAGATTAAAATATTAGAGCGGGATAAGTAATTTTTTAATTCAAGTTATCTAGGAACAAAGAACTCGTGCAATGTTTTGGGGACTAGCCCATTTTAACCATGGCTGCCATATTTTATGAGTATGTTCTTTTTTGTGAGGCCGAAGAGCTAGAATTGATTCATAAATGTAATGAGTTTGAGTCGATTCTATCACTTCTTTTATGGAAGGAGGATCAGGATTTTTCCAGTTCCTCGTTATACTGATCCTGGGTGACAGCAAAATATGTGTAAACACATTTCTAAACTGGATAGGATATCGATCAAGATCAATGGATAATAGAGCCAGTGAGGGATTTGGAGGAATGACTGTTTTGGTAATTTCAGACATAACTTGAAAGATTTGTTCCCAATACTTCCCAAGTTTAGGGCATGTCCAAAATGTATGCAACATATCACCTTTTTTGCCGCAAATGTGCCGTTGAATTTAGATATTTTCTCAGGAGTAAGATACCAGCGTTGAGTCAATTTAATGGATACTTCCCATAATATAGAGCAGCATGTGGCTTTATATGTGGTGTTACAAGCTTTTTCCCATTGGTCAACTGTATAGGTGTATCCTAAGTCTTCTTCTCATCTAATTAAAGGGATTGTCTTTGTAAACACACTTTTTTGTAGAAGAAGATTATAGAAAAGAGAGATCCCTTTTTGTTGATGTATGGGGATCTTAAGGAAGGACCAAGCCGATTGGGGAACATTATAGGTCCATGATGGGAGGTTGGAAATGCAATTCTTAGTTTGGATGTAGAGGAATAAATCTGAATTTGGCAATTGAAATTTCTTTAGAAGTGTAGGAAATGGTTTGATCACCCCATTATCAAGTAGATCAGATATTTAATTCCCTTCTCTATCCATGGTGTAAATGAGGTTGTCTTCATGAAATTATGTAGAGTATTTAGCGGAATTTGGTAGGAAGAGGGTGTGACGAAGTTAGATGCAGAAATCGAACCCAGGATTTAAGTGTTGCTAATATTGTTGGGGAGATGCGAGAAGGTATCTTGGCTCCAAGTGCCATGGAAGGAATCCATATTGATAGATTATTTCCTGGGATCTTAGCAGTTTCCATCTTCCCCCAAATTGTAGATGGAGGAGATAGAAACCATTCCTTAGACTTTGTAAGAACCGAGGCTAAATAATAATCTTGGAAATCCACATACCCTGTTCCCCCAGTTTGGCGTTTCTTCACTAAGTTTGAATGAGCACATCTAGATTTTTTACCCTGCCAGATGAATCTAGAAAACAGAGTCTGAAGGGATTGGAAATATTTTAACGGAATTGGAATCGGGAGAGTTCTAAAAAAGTATAAAATTTGTGGAAGGTGAAGCATTTTAAATGCTGCCAAACGTCCCATCCATGAAAATTCATGGGATGCAAGTTTAGTGAGATTTTCTTGTAATGCATTACGAAGTGGAAGATAATTATATTGGAACAGTGTTTTACATGAATTTGATAATTGAATACCCAAATATTTAATTGTACTTTCAGTCCATGTATAAGGGAATTTTAATTTAAGATGTTTAGTAGTATTTTCATCTATCCCCAAGTTCAATATACAAGATTTATTTGTGTTAAGCCTGTAATAAGAAACTTTGCTGAACATATTTAGTGTTTCCTGAATTTCCGGTAAGGATTTCACAGGATCAGTAATCAAAAGAACATCATCTGCAAAAAGGTTGATTTTATGTTCTTGTTCAGCAATGGTAACTCCTAGAATTTTTTTGTTGGACCTAATACTCTCAGCTAGGGGTTCAATAACAAGGTTAAAAATTAGGGGGGATAAGGGGCATCCTTGTCGTGTACCATTTGTTATTGGGAATGGAGGTGATAAAGAATCCATAGTATACACTCGAGCCGAGGGGACATAGTACAGGGCTAATATTGCTTTGTTGATTTAACCTGTTAAGCCAAATTTAGTCAGAACTGATGACAGGTATCCCCAATGAACTCTATCAAATGCTTTTTCAGCGTCAAGCGACAGAAACAGGGATGGCGATTTGGTGAGTTCTACATGGTGTATTATATTTATCATTCTTCTAGTAGCATCCGATGCTTGTCTTCCTTTGGTGAAACCCGATTGATCTCTATGGATAAGAGAGGGTAACAAACTATCTAGTCTTTTGGCTATAAGTTTCGCATACATTTTAACATCTAAATTGAGTAAGGAAATTGGTCTAAAATTTTTAGGTGAAGATGGTTCCTTATCTGGTTTTGGAAGAGTTAGGCCGCGTACACACGCGCGGACTGTTCGCCCAACCTTGTTCGGCAAACAGTTTGTCAAACAGTCCGCTCAAAATTTGCATGAGCGGACTTGCCCACACACGAGCGGACTGTTTGACGAACAAGGTTGGGCAAACAGTTCGCTCAACTTTTGAAATGAACGGACTCGCCCACGTAAGGAGGAGGCAAATCCGCCCATTTCGAGCGCGTGTACAGGTAGGCGGGGCCCGCGAAGGAGACGTCGCGGGCTCCGCCGCCTGGAATGGGCTTAAAGGGGAACCCCAACGCCGAAAAAAAATCGGCGTGGGGGTTCCCCCCAAGTCCACACCAGACCCTTGTCCGAGCACGCTACCCGGCCGGCCAGGAAAGGGGGGCGAGCGAGCGCGCCCCCCCCTCCTGAGCCGTACCAGGCCGCGTGCCCTCAACATGGGGGGGTGCCTTGGGGAAGGGGGGGGCCGCGCGGCCCCCCCACCCCAAAGCACCTTGTCCCCATGTTGATGAGGACAAGGGCCTCTTCCCGACAACCCTGGCCGTTGGTTGTCGGGGTCTGCGGGCGGGGGGCTTATCGGAATCCGGGAGCCCCCTTTAAGAAGGGGGCCCCCGGATACCGGCCCCCCACCCTATGTGAATGAGTATGGGGTACAATGTACCCCTACCCATTCACCTGTGAAATAAAGTACAAATAAAAACACAACACAGGGGGAAAAAATATTTTATTGCACAGCCGGGGGTCTTCCGTCTTCGGGGGTCTTCTCGCCGGACTCCTCCGCTATGTGTGTGTAGCTCTTTTGCCAGCGGAGGAGTCCGGCTTTCTTCCTCCCCGCCGCCGGCCTCTTCTCCCGACTTCGGGGGTCTTGTCCCCCTCTTCGGTTCTTCTGCCGGGCCACCGCGCCTGGTCCGGTGGCCCGGTCTTCTGTCGCCGTCTTCCGTTCTTCTGTCGCCGCCTTCGGTTCTTCTGCCGGGCCACCGCGCCTTCTTGTAGCTCTTTTACAGGCGGTGGCCCGGTCTTCTGTCGCCGTCGCCGGCCGCCTTCCGTTCGTGTTCTTCTTCTTGTTCTTCTTGTTCTTCTCCAGGCGATGTTGACACGTCGCTCCCTCCGGCCGGAATGCCAGAGCCGCCCTGCGCTGTGACTTATATAGTGACAATGGGGCGGGGTCACATGGTATATGTCACATGGGTTGATGTCACATGGTGACCCCGCCCCCTTACGATGTCATAGTCCCCATGTGACATCAACCCATGTGACCAACCCATGTGACATATACCATGTGACCCCGCCCCATTGTCACTATATAAGTGACCGCACAGCGCGTCCCCGGCATTCCGGCCGGAGAGCTCGTCGAGTCAACATCGCCTGGAGAAGAACAAGAAGAACAAGAAGAAGAACAAGAACGGAAGGCGGCGACGGCGACAGAAGACCGGGCCACCGCCTGTAAAAGAGCTACAAGAAGGCGCGGTGGCCCGGCAGAAGAACCGAAGGCGGCGACAGAAGAACGGAAGACGGCGACAGAAGACCGGGCCACCGGACCAGGCGCGGTGGCCCGGCAGAAGAACCGAAGAGGGGGACAAGACCCCCGAAGTCGGGAGAAGAGGCCGGCGGCGGGGAGGAAGAAAGCCGGACTCCTCCGCTGGCAAAAGAGCTACACACACATAGCGGAGGAGTCCGGCGAGAAGACCCCCGAAGACGGAAGACCCCCGGCTGTGCAATAAAATATTTTTTCCCCCTGTGTTGTGTTTTTATTTGTACTTTATTTCACAGGTGAATGGGTAGGGGTACATTGTACCCCATACTCATTCACATAGGGTGGGGGGCCGGTATCCGGGGGCCCCCTTCTTAAAGGGGGCTCCCGGATTCCGATAAGCCCCCCGCCCGCAGACCCCGACAACCAACGGCCAGGGTTGTCGGGAAGAGGCCCTTGTCCTCATCAACATGGGGACAAGGTGCTTTGGGGTGGGGGGGCCGCGCGGCCCCCCCTTCCCCAAGGCACCCCCATGTTGAGGGCACGCGGCCTGGTACGGCTCAGGAGGGGGGGCGCGCTCGCTCGCCCCCCTTTCCTGGCCGGCCGGGTAGCGTGCTCGGACAAGGGTCTGGTGTGGACTTGGGGGGAACCCCCACGCCGATTTTTTTCGGCGTTGGGGTTCCCCTTTAAGCCCATTCCAGGCGGCGGAGCCCGCGACGTCTCCTTCGCGGGCCCCGCCTACCTGTACACGCGCTCGAAATGGGCGGACTTTCCGAGCGGGAACAGTCCGCTCATTTCGAAAGTACAGCGGACAAGCCCACACACGGGCGGACTGTTCGCTCAAACACAGTTTCAGCGGACAGTTTTTCGGAATTTCCGAAAGACTTTGTCCGTCCAACTGTCCGCTGAAACTGTCCGCTGAAAGCCCACACACGAGCGGACTGTCCGCCCAAACACTGTTCAGCGGACAAGGTTGGGCGAACAGTCCGCCCGTGTGTACGCGGCCTTACAACAAGAGCATTCAGCATTTCATTGGGAAATGATGAAGAATTGGCTGCTAAATTATAAATGTCACATAGTATAGGTGCTAGAGTACTTTGACATTTTTTAAAATATTCCCCTGTAAAGTCATCTGGACCAGGTGATTTCAAGTTAGGAAGAATACGGATAGTTTGTAGAATTTCAGGGATAGTAAAGGGAGAATTGAGAAATTCTAATTGTTGTGGGGAAATAGATGGAAGTTTGACACTCCCCAAAAAGGTGTCAATCTCCTCCTGAGAAGGTTGATGGGTATCGCCATTGTTCCTAATGTTATATAAATCATTATAATATGAGCTAAATGCTTCAGCTATTGAAGAAGGCTTAAGTAATTTTTCATTAGTGTGAGGATGGTAGAGGAATGGAATTTTAGTCTTAGATCGATAACCTTTAATGTGTAATGCCATTGTTTTCCCTGCTTTGTTCCCTGTTGCATAAGTGGTAGCTCTGAATTCTTTATAGGATTTCTCATGTGTCTCTAGAAGTAGGGTTCTTAATTCATTACGTAACTGGAAAATTTGTGTTTTAATGAAAGGAGAAGGATCATTTTTATTGTGTTCCTCAGCTTTGGCTATCTCCTTAGTAAGTTCATCCATTCTCTGAGTTCTCTTTCTTTTAGCCTTAGAACCTAATTGCATAAACACCCCTCTCATAACAGCTTTATGAGAATTCCATGATATCATTGGGTCAGATATAGACGTCAAATTAATTGAAAATAATTCAGTAAGGTATTGTTGGAGTGTTGTGGAGTAATTATCATTTTGGAGAATATAGTTATTAGCTCTCCATATATATGAATTTGGTTGGGATGATGTGGTTGTTATAGACATGCTAATGGGAGCGTGATCTGACCACGTGGCCATATGTATATGGGAGGATGAAATCTTGTCAAGCAGCCATTTATCTGTCAAGAACAAGTCAATTCTGGAGTAGGTATTGTGCCGTGGTGACAAATATGTGTAATCGCTTTCATTAGCATGTCCACATCTCCACACATCAAATAAGTCGTTCGAAGTTATGAACTTATCAAGGGGAGAAGCATAGCGTTTGGACTTAGCAGAAGAATCCATATCATTGTTTGGAATCAAATTGAAATCTCCACAAATCAGGAGGTGTCCTTTTTGAACTTTCTTCGCCTCCTCTATAGTTTTTTTTATGAAATGCCTTTGCCTCATATTCGGAGCATAAATATATACAAGGGTGTATTGAATATTGTTAATGGTAATCAAAAAAACATAGCGACCTTCAGGGTCAGTGATACAATTATCTAATTGAAATGTAATAGTATCTCTAATAGCTATTAACACTCCTCTTTGTTTTTTGGAGAATTTTGTTTGAAAAATATGAGGAAAATGTTTATGTTGACATTTGGGAGATGCATCTTTAGCAAAATGTGTCTCTTGAACACATAATATGTCACAATTAAAGGATAAGGCAGGCCTCCACATAGAGGTTTGTTTCGCTGGGTGATTCAGTCCCCTTGCATTTAGGGACAATATTTTGAAAGACATATTAATATATATCAAAATTAGATGTTACTATAATTCTATATATTCCTAAAAGAATATTCTCTAGTTTATATAACGCTTAAACTAAATATCTAAGTATATATGATCAGTTCACAGTTACTATTAAATCATGCACACAACAATGTAGATTTTATTTATTTTTTTTCAAACCTATGAAAAAACGAGTTATTACTCTATTAGTAGTTATTTGGCAATATATATTGCAAGAGGAAAAAAAAAGTAATTCAAAAAATAAAAAAATAAAAATGAATTAATTCAAAAAAGAGAGAAGAAAAAATAAATAAAAGAGTAAAGAAAAAAATATTTTCCAAGAGTCAGCAGTAATCCACTCAAAGGAATGCTGACGAAGATAGGGGGGTGAAGTTCAAGTAGTAAGGTATTGAGCATCAAACCAGACTGTATATGTCAGTAATACATATGAGTTAACAGGCAGGAGTAGTTCATTTGTATTTAATTCTATTTACTTCACGTTTTTGTCCAAAGTGGAACAAATTTGTTTTTTCCTTCAAGGCAGAGGTGTTATGTGGAAGATCAACTATAAAACCCCATGTTTGGAGTAATTGCATGCCATCTTCAATGGTAGATATAGCAAAATGTTTCCCGTTGCAAGTGGTCAAGATAGTGGCTGGATGTCTCCATTTGTATGTGATTTTATGATTAGATAATGCCTTTGTTACAGTTTTGAGCTGTCTTCTCATTTGTAGTGTAAATTGCGAGAGATCGGCAAATAATTGTATATCTGAGTATGGTGGTGGCAGAGTAGTTAGATCCCTCGCTTTGGAGAGAATTTGCTTTTTAGCTGGATAAAAATGAATTCGCAGAATAACATCTCTGGGAATTGATTCTTCTAGATGTTTTGGTTTGGGAATTCTATGAATACGATTGATTGTAAGTTCAATCGGCGATAATTCTGGCAATAATGTAGAAAATAGTGTATTTGCATAGTTACGTAAGTCCATAGGTAGAACTGACTCTGGTATTCCTCTCATTTTAATGTTGTTTCGACGTGAGTGGTCCTCGAGATCTGCCAGTTTCATCTTGACCCACATGGAATCATCTTTTTGTTCTGTACATGCATCCACTAGCTCATTCACTGTTTAAGTGCATTCCTCCATTTTGTTTTCAACGTATTGCAGTCTACCATCCATATGTTTCATATCAAGAGAGAATTTATGAATCATGGAGGATTGATTAGATATAATAGATGATTGTAATGACACAAGCATTTCTTTCATTGTGGTATCTAGTACTGGCTGACCTGATGTTGGGAAAGTAGCTATAGATGTCTGTAATGAGGACATAGCATTATCACTATGCAGAGCTGTGTTCACAGTATCAGCTGCCTGAAAAGATGAATCCAGCTTCATCCACGATTTTGCGGGTCCCTGAGATGTTGGGGATAGTTGAGAGGAGCCATTAGAATATGAGGAAGATCATTTCTCATCCATTTCAGGTGGATGGCTATCAGAAAGGTTTGTGTGAGTTTTATTATTTTTCCTCACAGCTCCGGCGGCGCCATTTTGGATTTTAGTCAGCTCACTGCTCTGTTTAAATGTAAACGATGACAGCTTTTTTGGTCCCCTTTCTTGTCCTCTTTTGCGAGACATTATTGCCCCTACTGTCCCAGGAGTACTGCAGAGTATTTAGGTATGTTTTTAGAGGAGAATACCTGCCTGTTTTTTGCTGTTAAACGGCTGGCTGTGGAGAGCTCTAGGCTTAAGCAGCCATCTTCTTCAGCGCGCAAGCCACGCCCCCTTGGTGTGTCAGTTTGACACACCACAACTCTGATCGTGGTGAAGAGCCTATGACATGGGCTCTTTACCATGTGATCAGCTGTGACCAATCATAGCTGATCACAACGTGTAACCAGGAAATGCTAGTAAACGGCTTTCCTCGGTTTGCGCAGAAAGGAGAGCCAATCGGCGGCTCTCCTGTCGGGGGGGGGGTCCCCAAATGAAAACCCCAGAGGTGATCAAATACCACCAAAAGAAAGATCTATTTGTGGGAAGAAAATTATGAAAATTTAGTTTGAGAGTACAGTGTTGCATGACCCATGGCACAATTGTCATTCAAAGTGTGACAGTGCTGAAAGCTGAAAATTGTCCTGGGCAGGAAAGGTGGAAAGTGCCCTGTGTTGTAATGTGTGTGTATATATATATATATATATATATATATATATGTATTTAAGTTAGATTAAATTCAGTTAGATTTCAGTTGACTGAGTGACTTCTCCAAGCCACCTGCATTTTAACATATCAAAGGGACAGCTGAAGACCCTTTGATGTGTTAATCTTATGCAAGTCTACCTGGGTGTGTGAGGTACGGCCTGTTAAGCTAATTGAACATTTCAATGGATACATTGTTTTAACTTAAGGAAGTTGTAGGACCATAGAAAAAGTATTTATTGATGGTAATTAGATTGGAGAGAGGTATTCATGGGAAACATTTGGTTGACCTAGCAGAACCCCCCCCCCCCCCTTGTCAGACCAGTACTTGAGAGGACATTCAAGCTGGCATTCAGACAGTCTTGTCTGTGTGTGTGTGTGTGTGTGTGTGTGTGAAGGCATCAAGGATTAAGGAATATGGGGATCTGAATATGTTCTAGATCTGTAAGATATACTCTGTTGGATATTTTGTCATCTGTTGCAAGACTTTGTTCTGTATTGGAAGTCAATAAAGTGCATCTCTCTGGAAGAATTGGGTTGCTGCGAAAGAGTACTTATAATAACGAATGAATCATCTAACCACCACTATACTTTATATTATATCACTACATTGGTGCCGTGACAAGTGACCAGAAGAGCATTTTTGGACTTAGTAACAGAAGTTGGTGGTGACAACAATCCTGTGAGGTGGACAGAAGTCTGAAGAACCAAGAGCTGTGCTGTGACTCTAATGTCTGGTTGTGACATAAGAGAGTCTGATCTACAAAATTAAAGAAGTTTGGAACCCCAGAATTATTCTCTGGAGACTGGAAACAACAAGAAAAGGACTATCGTGTACCAGAAGACCTGAACTGGAGGCTGAAGGAGTAACTAATGCGGTGAGTAAAATATTTCCTTTTTTTTTATTATTAGTAATATAGTCAAAATGCTTACTCAGTGTGAAGCTAGTGTCAGTTATGATAGAGTTAACAGATGGGTATTAAAATGTATTAAGCGTCATGGCGGTCCTTATGAAATTCCAGAAAAATTTAAGTAGACATGGACTATGATGAAGGAATTTTTAGAGAAAAATGTTTTTGATAGCAAAATTTCAGAAAGTAAAAGAAAAGGTTGTATTGTGCAGGGCTTGTTATCTTGCTGTTTAGCCATGGAAAGTTCTTTGAAGGGTAAGGTTGAGGAAATTACCCAGTTACAGAATGCAGTTGCTAATAGCAACAATGTTTGTGAGAGGTTACAAAACCAATCAGACACTGAGACAGTAAATTTAAAATTACATGCAGTTACCATTGGGGGAGCTTTGCTTGAGAAATCTAAACGCTGTGATGAATTATCAGAGGAAAATGAGAGATTAAAATTAAGAATTATGGAATTAGAGAAGAGATCTCAGGAATGCAGATATGCATCAAATCTTGGATTTAACAATCTGCAGCAAAATACAAACACAAACTTTCTATCAAATGAAACAGAACCTCATATTAAATCTGATAATTCATTGCCAGCCGCACCCACTGTGACCTCCACAATTTATAACAATATTAATAATACAGGTGAAGTTCAGCTGGTAATGAAGCCTTTGAAACCAAAAGAATTAGATGCAATTGTTAAAGAAATAGGAATGATTCCCTGTCATGATTTGAACAGATTTTTAAAATGGTTTTGTGACTTGCAGAATGTCAGAGATATGTACAGTCTAAACCCATCTGACTTAGAAAGAGTTTTGCAACATTCTATAGGAAGTGGACTTTGGATGAGAATTAAACAGATCTGTATTCAGCCTGTGAGGACAAGGGACATATTACTGGAATTATTATGTGTTTTGTATGGTGTAAGTTCTGATGTTACTATTCATGGGAAGATCCAACAAATGCAAAATGAATCTCCCTATGAATTGTCACATAGGATAGCAACTATTATGGAATTATTGGTCAGTAATAATCTTGCATTTGAGCATGGTGGTTTGATACATATGAGTATGTTTCTAGATGCTTTGCATGAAGATATCAAACAAAATATCTTATTAGTTACGCCAAATCCTCGTGATTTAAAAGACGTATTGTTGAGAGCAGACCATTTATGGAGAAAGTCAAACGAGCAAGCTGTCAAAATTGATTTAGCCAAATTGTTGAGGACAAATACTAAACATAAAGATCAAAAGATAATATCTTATGATAACACCCAGGGAGAAGACTCCAGGTCAAATATAGGCGATATTAATTGGAAAAACAGAGCTGATAAAAATAATAATAAGAAAAGGTCCAAGACCTGGATACCATTTTCTCAGTTAAAACAGAAATATGACCACCTGAAGATAGAGTACGATAAGATGAAAATAGAACATTACACATTATTGGAAAAGTTGAGTAGATTCCAGGGTGTCATAAATGAAGATGTACATTCTCTAGATCTGTCTTTGAATGCAAATGACACTTCTCTAGCAGTGGGGGTGAATTAGCGTCAAACTGTAAATGTGTAAATAGTGCTTTGTTTTAACTTCAAACAACATTTAAGGACCTCGCTAATGAATTTTTGTTGGAGAGTTTTTGTCTTTCAGATATTGCCGGTGATGCTCGTTTGCATGTGAATAGCAGAAGCATTAGAAGTATCTGAAATTGCTGGCTAGTGGGGGAGAAACGCTGAATTCATGGACTCTCTCAATATTCATCAAGCAATGGACTTTTTTTTTGAACATTCTTTTCTTTTCAATGGACTTTTCTTCCGCAACGCCCTATTTTTTATTTTTATTTTTCCCCCTTTTCCAAAAAATATTTTGCTTTTTAATTTTTTATATTTCACTATGTTTTATTTCTTGAACTTTATGTTAAAACCAGAGTGAAGCATTTAAACCTAAAATAATTTTCAAAACATCCATACATATTACATATTGATCAATATATTTGACGTCTAAGGTGAGATGCTGCACAATGGCTTGGCATAGCATAAGTTATAGCATGTTGGGTGGTTTTCCTAAATTTATAAGAGGGGTGAGTGAAATTCCTCACTCCAGTCATGATTTGAAACTTTGTTGAATCAGTTGTTTATAATATACTAAAGGCTATGACACATATGGATGAAAAATACCTTTCTACCTTTCATGGTGAGGATACTGGCAAGAATTTCCACTGCCGCTTTGTCTGGATAGAAGATCTGATAAACACTGATGTCAAGCTGATTCTATGTGAACCATCATATGGGGGTATATGGATTTGTTGATATACCATTCAGGTGGAATTATGGACTGAATGACCCAAGTAACTGCTCTATCAAAGGCAATGAGTTGCTGGCCTACAGCAACTTACAAAAGCAAATTGTGCCTGGCAATTAACAAATTCAGGTACTTGACAGGTACACAACAGGTCATGGTTGCTCAAATAGGAAATGGAAAGAAGCAGATGTGAATTGTAAAATGCTCAGATGGACTCATGAATGTCAAGTGCAAGTAAATATTTTGCAGCACAGAGTTTTTACTGCCATATCCAAACCTTTTGCCTGGAGAGGAGAGAATCCTGGACTGTGGATTGGAGCTCCCAGAGCATACCAAGTTTACTTTCAATGAGATGGTGAGAGATGTGATGAAGTCAGACAGAAGAATGGACTGTGACATCAGCTCGTCTTTGCGCAATATTCAAGATCTTGATGTGATATAAAGCCTAACAACTATATGACCACGGATGTTTACCAAATCCTTTTCCAGTCATGGTCTAAAGTTATATTATCTAACAACTGTTTCATGGGGATATTTTAGAGGCTGGTGAAGAGAGATGTAACCAGTTTCATCTTCATATTTTATATGAGCCATTGTAAAGCATTCATTACCTTAAATCATGATGATATTTTTTTGTTGTTTGATTTATGGGTCAGTTCTAGTAGTTAGAACTGACCCAAGTGGGGGTATATGTTGTAATGTGTGTGTGTATATATATATATATATATATATATATATATATATATGTATTTAAGTTAGATTAAATTCAGTTAGATTTCAGTTGACTGAGTGACTTCTCCAAGCCACCTGCATTTTAACATATCAAAGGGACAGCTGAAGACCCTTTGATGTGTTAATCTTATGCAAGTCTACCTGGGTGTGTGAGGTACGGCCTGTTAAGCTAATTGAACATTTCAATGGATACATTGTTTTAACTTAAGGAAGTTGTAGGACCATAGAAAAAGTATTTATTGATGGTAATTAGATTGGAGAGAGGTATTCATGGGAAACATTTGGTTGACCTAGCAGAACCCCCCCCCCCCTTGTCAGACCAGTACTTGAGAGGACATTCAAGCTGGCATTCAGACAGTCTTGTCTGTGTGTGTGTGTGTGTGTGTGTGTGTGAAGGCATCAAGGATTAAGGAATATGGGGATCTGAATATGTTCTAGATCTGTAAGATATACTCTGTTGGATATTTTGTCATCTGTTGCAAGACTTTGTTCTGTATTGGAAGTCAATAAAGTGCATCTCTCTGGAAGAATTGGGTTGCTGCGAAAGAGTACTTATAATAATGGATTAATCATCTACCCAACGCTATACTTTATAATATATCACTACACCCTGTATTGAAGTGGTTAATATTCAAACCAAACTAACCCATCTATCCATGTCTCCATGCTTTATTGTTGCTGATAAATCACTTAGAAACCCATCTGTGCCCATCTTGAGTAAGGACAGATGATTCATGTAGCACTTACTTCCTAGAAACCATCGGCCATTAGCTCAGGCATGCAGGAGGGGAGGTGTGCTTAGCTAAGAAAGCCCCTCCTCCAGATGAAAAAAAAATGCCCATGAAGACTCCTGGGATGCATAACATCATTTTGACCAAGGCCAGAAACCAGGAAGCAACTGAAGAAATAAAAAACAAACAAAAAAAAGTAAATATAACATGCCTTCCTATGTATTTACTAATGTAGCAGCATAAAGATTAAAAATAATTCATGTTGATTGAGACAATTTAGTTCTGCTTTAAAGGATTATTAAAGACAATGTTTCTTTTAATTAAAATAATAAACATGCTAGGCCCCTTTCACACATCCGGACCATTCAGGTCCCCCTATCAGTTTTTTAGGAGGACCTGAACAGATGCTCCATGCAGTTCTATGGATTGACGGATGTCAGCGGTGACAAGTCCTCTGACATCCGATCCATACCGATCCGCTAAATTCGGACGGATGGAAACCCTATTTTCCATCGGTCTATCGGATCGGTTGAAAACAGGTGGGTGGTTTTCATCCGATCCCCCATAGAGGAGAGTGGAGATCTGACAGGTCAGTCTCTGAACAGTGAGCAGAGATGGACCTATCATCCGCCAGCTCAGCGGCGATCAACGGATTGATCCCTGCTGAGCAAGCAGAGTCTGTGAAATTGAACATTAATGTGTGAAAGAGGCCTTATACTCGCACAGAGTGGCCCTGAACCTCCTCTTCTGGGGTCCCCCACCAGCACTCTTGGCGCCTCCTCTTCAGTGTCTGCCCCCATAGCACGCGCTTGCTATGGGATAGACGTGCATAGAAACACACAGAATGGCTCAGGCCCACCCCCTGTTCCCTCCTCACAGGAGTTGATTGACAGCAGCAGGAGCCAATAGAGTCCTGTGAAGTGAGAGAGAGAGAGCAGGAATGCTGCTTTTGGGCACATCGCTGGATCGAAAGATGAGCAAGCAAGGTAAGTATTTAGGGATCAAGCATCCACCACTTGTAAGAATTGGTAAGCTGCTAAATGTTTTCTTTGGGGTTTGATACTGCTTTAAAGAGGAAGTAAACCCTGATGGGTTTACTTCCTCTTTGATTCCCTGCAAAGGTAAAGCATAATGGACTACTATGCATCGCATAGTAGTCCATTATGTGTCACTTACCTGACACAGGAGCCAGAGAAGTCACCGCTGTCCCCTGTAGTCCGGAGTCTCCATCTTCTTGGTGGGTCTCGCTGCTCCGGCGCTGTCATTCGTCGGAGATGCGACGACGTCACTCGCGCGCATGTGCGCGGGAGCCGCCACTCGCGGCATATCGCCGCTTACTGCGGCGCGCTCAGTGAGCCTGCGCGCCGCTGTCTACGGCGCATGTGCCTGTCTTTCGGTAAATATCTCCTAAACCCTGTAGGTTTAGGAGATATTTCTTGGACCCACAGGTAAGCCTTAATCTAGGCTTACCTGTAGGTCAAAGTGGTTTGTAAGGGTTTACAACCACCTTAAGCCCTTAGGAATTTTTAGGAATGTGGTACTAACAATAAGCCACTAGGTGGCGATCAAGCTTCTGTTTAGATCTTGTTTCCACTCTGGACTGTAATTAATGGAAGGCAGATACAATTCATCAAATTTCTGCATTAAATTTAGTTTATTTTCCAAAAGGACAGAAGGGACATGATTTAAACCTTTAAATATATTTAGAATTAGTTTACATTTGCAGTTGGGGGCTGGTGAAAACACACATTAGAGCCATATTTTTAATCCCCCCCCCCCAAAGCTGCAAAGGCAGAAGAACATAACCACAAAAATGATCCCCCCTGTTGCGTTGGGCAGGCAGTACTGCCCTCCAACTGTACGCGGTTGAGGATTGATGGTGCAGGTTTTCAGGGGTTTAAAGAGGCAGCAAGGAAGGAACATAATGCTTCCGCACATCCTGTCACACACTCTCCGAAAAGCGATCATCCACAGATCGCTCTTTAAAGGGCAAAACATGTGTAAATGAGTCCTAAGGGTTTAAATAGGGCTCAGGGGGGGCAGTATTTTCAATATGAGTTCGAGAGCAGAAAGTTCAAAACTAACCTCAGAAAGTATTTATTTAGCAAAAGAGGAAGACTTGTAAAAAAAAAAAAAAAACGAAATAAATAAAAAAAGACAAAATAAAAAAAAAAGTTTAAATTTAAAAAAGGCAGACTCAGTGTGTGTGCGTGTGCACGTGTGTGTTTATTCTTCCTCTACCAAAAGCAGTTGGCTAGAGGAGCAACATTTTATTCAATAAGTATGTTCCAGAAGCAGGTTAACCTCCTATTACCCATCAAGCCACTGTACTAATTACCTGTTTACTGAAACCAGAACATATCTTCACAAGCACTTTAATCTTATAAAAACTGTAGGAAATGTGCTATTGCTGTCTACTGGCAACTAATGCCGATTGGTTCCTATTAGCAAGTCATGTTTTTATTAGCAAGAGTCACATACAGGGGACCAACTACAAAGAGAATGGTGCAGGGAATAACATTAGAAAATGTGTTTTTTTCATTGTATCATTAAAGTGTATGCCAGGACACAAACTTTATGGCCACTGACAGGTTAAGTACATAACATTGATTATCTAGTTGCAATGGCATCTGAAAGTCGGTGAAATATAAGGCAGCAAGTAAACATGTTGTCCCTTAAGTTGATTTGTTAAAAGCAGAAAAAATGGTCATTGCAGTATTATATGGGGCTGTGTAGCTGCAGACCTATCAGGGTGCCCATGCTAACTCGTGTTCACAGCCAAAAGGACCTACAATGGGCACATGTGCATCAGGACTGGACCATGGAGTGATGCAAGGTGGCCTGTTCTGATGAATCATGTTTTCTTTTACATCATATCGATAGCTTGGTGCTTGTGTGTTGCTTACCCAGGGAAGAGATGGAACCATGATGTACTATGAGAAGAAGGCAAGCTGGTGGAGGCAGTGTAATGCTTTGGGCAATCTTCTGCTGGGAAACCTTGGGTTGTGTCATTCAAATGAATGCTAGTTGACACATACGACCTACCAAAACATTGTTGCTGACCAAGTACATCTCTCCGTGGAATCGTTATTCCCGGGTTTGAATAATTACTATTTTGTCTTTATTTTACTGAATTCCTCGCAAGGCAAAGTACATGCCATGCTTTGTCCGATCTCCCTAGCTGCAATGTCAGAAAGGGTGCCCCCTTCCACTTAGGGCATGGGCACTTGACACTACAGCTAGCAAAGAGACAGCTGCTTTGCTTAGCAGCTCCTTTTTCTGGCTCTCAGCACTGGCCCAATGAAAGCACTGGCAGGAGGAATGCAGAGGCTTTTGAGGTGTGTCAGCCACTCCTCCCTCTGCATTCCTCTTGCCGGTGTTTACCTCAGGAAAGTGCTTAGAGCTATAGTCAGGGGCTACAAAGAAAAACAGCTTTCTTCCTGCTAGCTGGGGTAGCGGGTGGCCCTAAGCCATGGGGAAAGGCACGCTATCCCACATCGCAGCTAGTGTTACAGGGCCCCTAGGGAGATGGGACAAAGTACTACATGTACTTTGTTCCTTTGGGAACACAATAAAGTAAAATAAAAACATGATAATTTATCTTTAAGCTGTAAGTTAAAAATCCAAGGACGTATTGTTTATTTTTTATCAAATTTATATAACTAGTACTGACTTTCCTTTTTTGCTATTTCAGATAACATTACAAGAGCATTCTGTGAAGATGTCAACACCCAACAAAGCAGAAAACATATACTGATATTTGCCACTGGCAGAAGTGGGTCATCTTTTCTTGGCCAGCTGTTTAACCAAAATCCTGATGTATTTTACTTGTTTGAGCCCCTTTACTTTGTTCAATATACACTTGCAAACAGGCACCCTGCCATAGACAGGCGATCACTTCTTGGGGCCTACAGGGACTTGCTTCAGAATCTGTATGACTGTGATTTTTACCTCCTTGAGAACTATATCAAACCAACACCCAAGGATCACGTGGCATTGTCATTTTTCAGACATGGAGCAAGTAACGCTTTGTGTTCACCGCCTGTGTGTGAACAGCTAGAAAGACCTGAGGAAAATATATGCTCAAAGAAGTGCCAAAGGATAAACTTAACTTTGGCTTCCACTGCTTGCCGGTCGTATAGACATATGGCCATTAAGGCAATTAGGATTCCAGAGATTGACCATCTGAGGACCCTTGCAGAGGACCCTCGACTAAATCTTAAAATTATTCACCTGGTCAGGGACCCCAGAGCTGTTCTAGCCTCAAGGATTAGTACTTTTGTAGACCAATATAGGCTTTACCAAATTTGGAACTCCTCTGGCAAAATGCCACATAACTTAGACCTGAACCTCATCAAGAGCATGTGCATTGACTACAGTAAGTCGGTAGAGACGGCCTTCAGTAGACCATCTTGGTTAAAAGGGAGATACATGCTTATCCGATATGAAGACCTTGCCAGAAATCCAGTCAAGAAAGCCAATGAGATTTACAACTTTATAGGCTTAGAATGGAAAGACAACCTCACTGCATGGATTGAGGAGAACACCAATGCTTCTATCACCTCTAATGTGAACAAATATACCACAAACAGAAATTCATCGGAGACTGCTGAAAATTGGAGGCTTCGTTTGCATTTTAACATTGTTCAAGCTGTGCAGGATTTATGCAATAAAACTTTATCCCAGTTTGGTTATCAATCAGTAGACTCCATACATCAACTGAAAAACCTCTCTCAAACCCTGATTGAACCTAGGGTATTTTTACCATTTATTTAAAAAAGTGGAGAGAGGGCCAAAAAAATCTGTTAGCTTAAAACCAACTAAAGGCTACAGTGAAAATATAGAAGAATTTGCAAAGTCAAAAGAGATAACGAGAGCAAGCTAAAGCAGCTAGAGAAAATGAATTCTCAACTGACAAATTGCGCATAGAACAGCGCCTTTCAAGTGAAAAAAAAAAAGTTTCAATCACTTTAATATAAATAAGAGATTACTTCCTTTTTTAAATTAAATTATATTTGCTATTTCTGTGTAAATGTGTTCTTTGATTAAAAAAATAAAATAGTAAAATCCTTTACAATAAGATTTACAGATACAGAAAATAGTTTCATATTTTTTTTTTCTTTTATCTTAATTAGAACAGGAATCTTAAAAAATAGTTTGTAAAATTTTAATTAATTTACATTGATTTCTTCTTATCATTTTTTTCCTTTGTGATATAATCCTCTTTTTTCCTTGAAGAAGAGCTCTGGTTTATTGAAAAAAACAGAAAATCGGTATAACATAAGGCGCTGTTGTGTTTAAAAAATGCAACTGATTTACTTCCTGTTGAAGTAGAGAAGCAGATGCATTCCCAAGCTTAAAATGTATCTGTTCCTTGCCCATGCAGAGTAAGACAAGAATAGTATTTAACCCCTCCCCCCTTCTAATAGTTGCCTTTCCTTCACACACCTGTCAATCTGTTTGATTGACAAAAACCACAAACCTGATACCTCTGTGAAGGGCTAGCCCCATAGGAGCCGCTGGAATATGCCTGGATTATTTTTCCTAGTAATGGCCCCTCAGTCAGGCACACGATCACAGTCACTCTTTGGCTCAATGGCAAGTCCAGGCGTGTCTTTTTGCTGTTTTTATTTTCAGGGTAATTTGGATAGGCTTGGGAAATTTGAGTGAGCTATATGGCTGGATCTAGGATGGATGTTGGGGTTTACCCGGATGCTCCCCCGTGTACATTGTGCCCATGCCCACCAAGCTTCTCCCCCCCACCCATCCCCACACTCAGGGCCAGCTGCAGTTAACTAATGTAAACAGTCTGGACAGAAGTGGAAGTGGCAGAGAGGAGAGAGTCGGGAGAAGGTGCAGGCTTTCTGTGCTTCACCTCCTCCTGTCATAATAGCGCTCCCTACAGCAGGTTACATAGGATTGCTCTTACATCTGACAGTACATGGCTTGATTACCCACCCCTACCCACATTCCCAGGAGATGAGCAGCCCTTGGAGGAGATGGGTGTAGATAATCAAGCCATGTACCATTGGATGTAAGAGCGATCTTGTGTAACCTGCTGTATGTAGGAGTGCTGTTACAACAGGAGGAGGGAGAGCCCACATCTTCACACTACTCCTGTAGTTCATTCCTGTAATATTGAAGGCAGGGGGTGGTATTTATGCTGGGAGGGACTATGTGTTAGGAGACAGGATTGGAGAAGATTTAGTACTAGAAGGGCATGGGGGGAGCAGGGATTTGTGCTGGGAAGGGTAATTTGTAGGCAGTTATACTAGGAGGAGGGATTTGCACTAGGAGTGGGGATTGGGGAGGCATAGGATTAGTACTAGGAAGGGGGATTTGGGGGTGAATTTGTACTGGGGTGAGGATTTGTACTAAGAGGGGTAATTGAAGGGATGGATTTGTGCTAGGAGGGGGGGGCTTAGGGAGGGAGTATTTTTACTAGGAGGGAAGATTTGGGGAGAGAATTTACACTAGGAGGGGAAATTTGCGGAGAGAATTTACGCTAGAACTGGGGATTTGGAGAAGAGGATTTTGTGCTAGATGTGGGGGGGGGGGGGATTTGTACTAGGAGTGGTGGTTTGGAAACAAGAGAGAGAGGGGGGATTTTGGGAGAGGATTTACTGTATGCTAGGAGTGGGGGGAGGATTTATACTAAAAGGGAGAATTTGGTAGAGGATTTACTCTAGGAGTGGGGATTTGAGGGAAGATTTGTAATAGGAGGGGAGAGATATGGGGGGGGGGGGAATTTGTACTAGGAATGGGGATTGAGGGTAGAGGATTTGTGTTAGAAAGGGTGATTTTATTGGGCAGTGGGATTTGTAGAGGTTTGGGGGGATTGAGCTGGAAGGTGGGATTAGGGGGCAAATATTTGTGCTGGGAGTGGGATTTGGACTGCGAGAATGGGGAAATTCAGCATTTTTGTTTGGGGAGAATTTGGGCTTGCAAAGGTTAGCTGAGATGAGATTCTCTTACAGACACTGCCTCAATCTACACAATGGGGTTGTCTTTACAAAAGGAAAATCCACCTTGCACTCCAAGTGTACTGCTAGTGCACTTGGAAGTGGACTTAAATGAGGGGAAGCTCTGCTGATTTTATCATCCAATCATATGCAAGCTAAAATGCTGTTTTCTATTTTTCTTGCATTTCCCCCTCAGAACTACGGCGACTATACTTTCAGTGCACTTTCAAGTGCACTTGTAGTGCAAAGGGGATTTGCCTTTCGTGAATAACCCCCAATGTGTAGTTGGCTGCAGACTTGCAGTTCTGACCTGTGAAATTCTCTGATCGGATTGGCAGTTGCCGTAGCCAGCTACACACTGTGTGGAGAGATTCCGATCCCCACTATGTGCTGTGGGAGGAGGAGGAGGAGGAGGAGATCTCTTACCCTGTCAACAGTGACCCTGTCCTCAACTCTGCTGGCCACTGTCCTCTGCCCTGCTTACCCCTGTACACTGTCCTGATAACCCACTTTATACTGTCCTACAAATAATGGCCTCTGTACACTGGCCTACAAACTGCTAACCCTATCCTCTGTCCTGCTAACCTCCTGTACACTGCCCTACTGACTCTTATGAACTGCCGTACCAACCTTGCATCCTCTTCCGCCATTTTTTACTGCACCCCCAAATACAGGCTGGAGCTAGCCTTGGTGGGATAGACCAAAAATAACTATGTACAAGATGAGGACAATAAACTTCCTTCTGCAGACCTGACGCAAAAGTCTTTACATCAGTCTGTGGAATTGGCTTTGAAGTAGTAGTAGCTAAAGGCACACAAATCTCCTACTTTAAACAGAGCAAAGTCCCTTCACAGAGAACTAGCTAGAGTGAGGGTAGGGCGCAGTTTGTGTTTGGCAGGTGATACCTCCTCCATGTTTTCCCCATTAACTCATTTGGCACCAAGTTTGGGTTACACAGGACACCTACCCCCGACTATGCCAGGTGCAGGAAGGGTCAGTTGCTCTGACACTGGGATTACAACTTCCCCAAAGGGGTGCTCATCAGTACTGAGACCAGAAAAGGGTTGCGGTCATGTGAAAGTCAAACATTAAGAAAGTCCTCTAACGCAAGGATGAGCCACTTGTGTGCAGTGTCATGTGAAGTTCTTTCAAGGATTGCATCCCGTATCCTACACACCTGAACAGGTGCTTGTGTTGCATTAGGAGGGACACCCCCAGAGCCATGCCCATTCCACCAGTCAGCCTACCTCTGTCGTGGATAAACCACAATACTCCTTTGCGCTATTAAGCGCCCTTCCAGCATTTCAGTATAATGCATCTTTAAACAACTCGTGTCTCCCGCATTTACCCAATAAACAGACATAATCACCTTACTCATGTTGTTAGCTCCATCGCTCAAACCAACTGCCCTCATCCTGGGAGCAAACTTTATTCATATAAACAATAGAGCCTCGTGGTTTCACAATTGACCAATCAAGCACAGGCATTCCCTCAAACAGGAGGGGTTATACAACAACCAATGAACAATGACTAGAGGAGTCTTATGGATGTGTCTGGGCGGGGGCAGCATGTACAATTCCCCGCATCCTGTCTCTGTAAGCTAATATAGCTAGACACAGGAAGCCGCATGGCTTGAATTCATGAACACTGTCCAACCATAACGCACCCAAAGACTCCTCTTTTTACTGTTTGGCGTGAATCATTCTGCGTTGTTCAGAGAACAAAACATACCCGGGTTATACTACAGTCCAGTGTGGATGGGAGATTATCTGCAGGTGCACGCCATGGCCCCCGCCAAATGTGTTGATCAGGCACACAGGTGTGACACGAGTATACATCCGTTAAACCGATAATGTCTTTGTGGAGCAAAGACATCCCCCCAGACGATCGTTCTGTGCATCGCACAGGGGTCCTACGCTAGCAGACATATCCCCACTCTGCAAACACTTCTCTACATCCCCAAGGAGATTTCCACTACTAAATGGATCTCAACCAGCGTCAATCTGCCCCAGTCAGCTCTTTAGAGTGGGTTGCGGGAGAACTAACACTGGGAGACACTATGACAATACATATTAAATACATCTTCATAAAATTTCCACAACACCTCACTACCAGGAATAGACTAGGGTGCCACCAAGCACATAGTATGGACCTCATACATGCTCACTTAACTCTTGCCTCTTTATATCCAGTGATCAGACCATAACGCTAATCCACTCCCAAAGACCGACAGAGACAGACATCTAAGAAGGAAGCTGTTTTGTTGCTGTGATGTTACTAGAACCTTATGTGCGGTGGTAGACTCAGACCCTTGTGTGTATGTGCCAGGACCCAATGTGCACCCCTTGAGTAACTTCAGACCAGGCTTTGTGCTCAGTGGCGTAACTAGAACCTTCAGGGCCCCGATGCAAGAAACCATGAAGGGCCCCCCTGAACCCCAGCCACTGCCCTTCCCTCCGAGTCTGGCGGTGGAACTCCAGGACGTGGTCACAGGTATGACCTTTGTGAGCCCTGTAGTTCCACCACTGGCATCAGTAGTTATTTTTATTATTATTTTTTTACATTTTTAGGTGCCCCATTGGGGGACTGTCCCTAGGCAGGATGGGGTCCCCGTCCCCAGAAGAGATGAGGTCCTTTTCTCCAGGGCAGATGAAGTTACTGCCCCCAGGTGAGAAGGGGTCCTTGTCCCCACGTGAGATGGAGGGGGTATGTAATGGTGTGTGGGGGATGGGGTCCTCTCACTCACCATGACCAAGCTGCAGGCCACGCACTCATCAATGTTGGCCTGGGCTCCATCCAGTGTGCTGGACGGGTGATCAGCATATCTCCCAGAAAGACCTTTCATCATCTGTGTATGACGGGGGAGGAGGGGGGCTGGCAGACAAGCCGGCAGTGTCCTCCTGGGAGCCGGCTCTCATAGGGCTGCACTGCATCTGTGTGCTTAAAGTTTGTTTACCCAGGAGAAGTATGCAGTGCAGTGTCAGCCAGACTCGGGGGGGGGGCGACTCTGGCTGGGGAGAACAGACATCGGACTGAGCTGCAATGCATGGAGCAGGAGAGGGGTACTCTGAGGAGCCGGCAGAGGACAAAGGTCATGCAGGAAATGCACAACTAAAGAGCAGCCAGTGCGATAGTCGAGCATGGAGCTCTGCTAGTCACCCTCCACCTCCAGCCACCCATGTGCATGGTGCACTGGTACCCCTAGCTGCCTATGCTGCTGCCGGCCATATGTAGAGGGGGCTGCATGGGCCCCCTGCAGCACAGGGCCCAGTTGCGGTCGCGACTGCTGCACCCCCTATAGTTACGCCCCTGTTTGTGCTTTTAACAACTTTTAGTAAAGTGCAGCATTATAAATGTAACATTGCAGAATGTCCTTTCCCTATCTAACGCTAACAGTAGCTGCCCTAGGGTATCTGCATAGGTAAAGTCCTTGTGGGTGAAGTCCATGGTTGGCACAACTTGACAAAAGAAGTTCATGACTAGGTTTACTCCGAAGGCCAGTGTTCCATAGAGGGACTACATCTCTCAACATCCTTGTCAGGTTCCTGTTCTTTGTCCTACTAACCCCCATCACCCTTGAGAACAAATACCTCTGCCTTTTTATATCTCACAAGACAGAAGCCTGGACCCCAAAAGCCTGTGAATGTGAGCAGGAAAAAGACAGCAGAGTTAACTCCTTCTCCCCTAATCTGGACAACCACACTAATCTGGCTAACACTGCATACAAGCTCTTCAGAACACCAGTCGATGTCCCCTTTACACACAGAGCTGACTCTCCAGCACCAGAGAGGTGGCTGCAACCCAGAATATTTAAGATCTCTCACAGCAGTCTGTACTCCAAAAATGTCCTTGGAAAGTTGGTTGCCTCCTTCCAACATTCATGCAACACCTTTTCCCTGTAATACCAGACTAGATCTTCAGACGACAGCCCCTCAGTCAGCTTTCAGCAACTAATCACATGGCAGGATAGCCTAAGGGGCTGTGTTCTACTCCTACAGGAAGAGACCTGGAAGCTCCATGTCTCAGACTATTTATACAGACTCCCAGCAGGCATCTGGGCCACCCTTCCAAAAGTTAGCCAGCGCTGTATAAATAGTTATTCTGCCGATTTGCCTTGCTGCACACCTATGTTCTAAAGAGATCCACAGTTCTCCAGAAAGCAGAGAGAGCAATCAAACCTGCAGAAGGTGAAACACTGAACAGACCAGAATAAACATACGTCCCAACTTTTTGAGATGGGAATGAGGGACACAAAAGTATGTAGGCATAGGACACACCCCCTTCAACACCCCCTTAAAGAAGTATTATGCAAAAAAATGGTTGGTTAAACAAACAAGTGTTTTTTTTGTCACTACTATTCCTTTATAATGCATTTTGAAATTTACAAATGAAGCAATTTAGAAATTGGATGAAAGCATTAGCTCTGGGAAACACATTTTGAAAGATAAATAGTAGTAGTATAGTAGTAGAATGCATTTTATATACAACTATATAGATCAGACCAAAATGAGGGACCTATGAGGAGGAAAGAAGACAGAGGGACTTTGTTCCAAATCAGAGATTGTCACTCAAAATCAGGGACAGTTGGGAGCTATGGAATAATCAACTCAAGTTCCACTGATAAAAGTGAGTAACACTAAATTTGCCTAACAGACAAACAGCAGCTCCCCCGGATAAAGCTAGACAGAACTACATTTACCTACTCCTAGCACTTATCTAGGAGGGAGCTGCATCAGTGTACACGCCTATTCATCCCATGTGACAGCACTGAAGATTTGTCATCCAACACAGTCACATTCAGACTAACAAAGTCTGTGACCCTGTGTAAAGTCCATTCCTCTCTTTTTTTTCTCAGGGGTTGAGCAGAGTGGAGGTGCAATGAAAGGAACGCAAGTATGCTCTGCTTGGGAGGGAAGTAGTAAAGTATATCTAAACCCAATTTTTTTTTTTTCTATTTTAGCTTTGGTTCTTATTGCTGTCCCCAGTTGCACTGCATCTCTGGTGCTGTTGCACTTGTATATCAGAACAGCCCTAGCCATCTTCCAGTCCTGTACTCACCTGTTCAGGACCTAGTGAGATAGTGCTAACTAGATCAACTGACCACTTGTCAAAATCTTCCCAACCAAGCCCATGCATGCACTCCCATTCCCATTCATTCCAACGGAGAGTTATTTCTTTGAGCTCATGCTCATAATTTCAAAGCAATGGACAGTATTGCGGGCCCAACCAGGAATATTTTTTCAAGAGGCTGGGTGAGACGGCAATATCTTAAGGCCCATATACACGATCTGACTTTTTGACAACAAACATGCAAATTAGCTGTTTTAAGGCAACATCCGACCATGTGTATGCTCCATCGGACAAACTTTTTCGGTTTTCCTCTGACTTTTGTTGGCTGTGCGAATGGACAAACTTTCTGGCAACAAAAGTTCGATGGAGCAAAGTCCGATCGTGTGTACAGAAAACCATAGGACTTTTGTACAAAGTACAAACACGCATGCTCAGAACCAATGCAAAAGATCAGACAATACAGAAGTTGACCAAAGGTGGCGGTAAAGAGCAGAAAAACCACGTGATTTGGTGAAAGTTGGCTAAAAAATTCCTGCTGTGTGTATGCAATACAAGTTCACGGCCGACGCCCTTTGTACAAAAATCCACGGGAAAGTTTGTACAAAGTCCGATCGTGTGTATGAGGCTTTAGAGTAGCCAAATTTTCTTTTTAGTTTTAATTAGAGTGGGAACGCCTGTTTGTGTCTGCAATGGTGAGATTTCCCCTCAATTCCAAGACAGGAAGTGAAAGGAAATTTTCCCAGAATAAAATCCCACTAAAAAAGGCGTCCCTATTGGTAGAATTTTCCTCTACTATAGTTCTGGTGACGGCTCTAAAACTTTAGATTTTCTTAAACTTTTTAGATATATAGTATTCGTTAATTTTCCAAATGAAGTTACAGACAGCATAAAAATATGAAAGAGTTGGTTATAAACTCTCCCGAAGCTACCCAACATTAGGCAACCAATTATTGGAGATCCACTTTTAAATTATCATGTTTGAAGTCTCTGCCTCAATATAATTGAGTGTGTTCTCATTCTACAATACACAATATTGAATGACAGGAAAAATTATGTAATGGAGAAGAGAGAAGCCTTCATGGAAACAGTTTTTTAAATTATTTTTCAAATTATTATTATTATTATTCAGGATTTATATAGCGCCAGCAATTTACGCAGTGCTTTACAATATAAAAGGAGACAATACAGTTACAATACAATAAAATACAAGAGGATTAAGAGGGCCCTGCTCAGAAGAGCTTACAATCTAATAGGGTGGGGCAGGTGGTACAAAAGGTTATAACTGTCAGGAATGAGCTGATGGAAGTGGTAGGAGATTAGTTTGAGACGTGATAGGCTTCCCTGAATAGATGAGTTTTCAGGGATCGCCTGAAGGTAGCAAGAGTAGGGGATAGCCGGACCAGTGGAGGTAGCGAGTTTCAGAGGATTGGAGAGGCTCTGGAGAAATCCTGGAGACAAGTGTGGGAGGAGGAAACGAGAGAGCTTGAGAGTAGGAGGTCTTAAGAAGAACGGAGGGGACGATTTGGGCGATATTTGGAGACAAGATTGGTGATGTAGCTCGGGGCAGAGTTGTGAATGGCTTTTTATGTTGTGGTTAGTATTTTTAATTTAATTCGCTGGGTGATTGGGAGCCAGTATAGGGATTGGAGGAGAGGGTTGGCAGACACTGAGCGGTTGGTAAGGTGGATAAGTCTGGCAGCAGCATTCATGATAGACTGAAGAGGAGATAGCCTATGGAGAGGCAGGCCAATGAGAAGGGAGTTGCAATAGTCAAGGCGGGATATAACAAGGGAGTGAATGAGGAGCTAGGTAGTTTCATTTGTTAAAAAGGGGCGAATTTTAGAGACGTTACGGAGGTGAAATCTACAAAACTTTTGACAACGATTGGACTTGGAGCTGAAATGACAAGTCAGAGTCTAGGGTTACACCTAGTACCCTGGCGTGAGGGAAGGGCCTGATGGTTGCATTGTTGATTTTGATGGAAAAGTCATGGAGGGGGGCATGTGCAGGGGGGTATATTAATAGCTCCGTTTTAGAGAGGTTTAGTTTAAGGAAGTGGTGTGACATCCATGCTGATATGTCAGTTAGCAGGTTAGTAATGCGAGAGGAGACTGAAGGAGTGAGGTGAGGAGTAGACAGATAGATTTGGGTGTCATTGGCATATAAGTGGTATTGGAAGCCATGGGCGGTTATCAAGTGACCAAGGGAGGAGGTATAAATAGAGAAGAGAAGGGGTCCAAGAACAGAGCCTTGGAGGACCCCCATAGAAAGAGGCAATGGAGAGGGGGATACAGAGTTGTAGGTGACACTGAAAGAGCGCTGCGATAGATAGGCAGAGAACCAGGAAAGCACAGAATCTCGGAGGCCAAGGGAATGTAGTTTATTGAGGAGGAGCGGGTGGTCAACAGTATCAAAGGCAGCAGAGAGGTCAAGTAGTAGGAGTATGGAGTACTGGTTGTTGGTTTTAGCAGTTAGTAGATCGTTAGTGAGTTTTAGTAAGGCAGTTTCCATGGAGTGCTGAGAGCGAAAGCCAGACTGTAACGGGTCAAGAAGGTTATTTTCACTGAGATAGGAGCTAAGACGGTTGTAGACTAAGCGTTCTAGAAGTTTAGAGGTGAATGGGAGCAATGAGATAGGTCTTAAGTTGTTCAGGTTGGTGGGGTCCAGTGAGGGTTTTTTAAGTATGGGGATGATCTGCTCATGTTTTAGAGGGGAGGGGAAGGTGCCACTTGAGAGGGAGAGATTGAAGATGTGAGTGAGGGAGCATAGGATAGAATTAGAGGGTGACCTTAATAGTTGTGAGGGAACAGGGTCCAAGGGACAATTGGTTAGGTGAGCACCTGAGAAAAGTTTTGCAACCTCTTCAGTAGTAGCAAATTCAAAAGAGGAGAGTGTTGAATGTGCCATTAGGCCAGGTATGTTGGGTGGGGAAGATGTACGCACAGCAGAGGTGTCCTCGTGAATTGCATCAATCTTGTCTTTGAAGTGATTGGCAATCTCTTGGGCAGTGAGTGAGTAAGTGGGTAGAGGGGGTGGGGGACGAAGCAGAGAGTTAAAAGTTGAGAAGAGCCGACGGAGATTGAATGACAAAGTATTAATAAGAGATACAAAGTAGGCTTGTTTGGCAGCATGGAGGCAGGAATTGTATTTTAGAAGGGCAGATTTATATATGGTGAAGTCTTGGAGGCATTTGGTTTTACGCTACAGCCGTTCAAGAGAATGGCAATGTCTCTTGAGATTTCTAGTGTTGTCAGTTTGCCAGGGTTGTAATGGTCAGGGCCTGATTCTGCGTGTGGTTAGAGGAGCAAGTGCATCTAGTGATGAAGAGAGTGAACTGTTGTAGACAGAGATGACAAGGTCAGGACAGGACAGGGGAGAGATTATTTCATATAGGTGGTCAGTAGCAGAATAGAGAAGAGAAGGCTTAAGGTGGCGAAGGTTTCTACAAGTGATTGTTTGCTGCTTGGAAGGATGGGTGGTTGGAGGCAAGGATACAGTGAAACTAATGAGGTTGTGATCAGAGAGAGGAAAGGGGGTGTTTGGGAGGTTGCCAGGGTTGCAGAGATGGGAGAATAAAAGGTCAAGGGTATTACCATCGGAGTGAGTGGAAGTATGTGTCCATTGGGTTAGGTCAAAAGATGAGGTTAAGTCAAGAAGTTTAGCTGTAGTTGGGTTGTTAACGTTGACAGGAATGTTAAAGTCACCAAGAATGATGGTGGGTATTTCAGAGGAGAGAAAGTAGGGTAGCCAAGCAGCAAAGTCATCAAGAAAGCACAACACCGGTCCAGGAGGCCGATAAATTGCTGCAATTTTCAGAGAAATAGGAGAAAACAGACGAATACAGTGCATCTCAAAAGAAGAGAGGGAAAGAGAGGGAGGGATGGGAAGGACTTGGAAGGTGTATTGTGGGGATAGGAGGAATCCAACTCCACCTCCTTTCTGTCCATTGGGTCTGGGGGAGTGAGTCCAATGGAGACCACCATGGTAGAGGGCAGCAGGAGAGGCCGAGTTCAAATTTTGAAGCCAGGTTTCAGTTATGGCGAGTATGTTAAAGCCATGAGAGATGAAGAGGTCATGTACAGATGTTAGCTTGTTACAAATGGAGCGGACATTCCAAAGGGTGCATGAGATGGGGGGCTGCTTTGAGGAAGCAAGGGGATAGAAACTAAATTAAGTGGATTGCGGTGGTTGCCAGAGGGGGAGGGGTATTGAAGATGTGGCTTGCAGTTTGAGAATGGCGGCCCAGGATTAGGAGAAATGTCACCTGAGACTAGGAGAAGGAGGAGGATGAGGAACGCAAGATGGGAGTGAGATGTGCATGAGCGCATGTGTCTAGTGGCCTTAGAGTTTATGCCAGCATATGGATGCAGCAAATGCAGGAGATGATGGGTGGAGTAGTACGGAGAGGGTAGGAGTGAGGGTGATATGTGCATGCTGCAGGGTAGAGGGGAGGGATAGAGTAAGGAGAATTTGAGGATAGAAGACACTGATGTGAGAACGAAGAGAATGAGGAGCATCGTACTAGATAGAGTGGCCTTGATACAAAGTAAATCAGAAATGCTGGTTTGCTTGTCGTCTTGCAGAGTGGAGCAGAGTTCTTGTTGTATCTTCATCCAGCTTTAGTTAAGCTGCTTTCGTTAAACTGCGTCGCTGAAACTGCGCATCACTCGTGACAGAGCCACTCAGGAAAGAGCCATGATGTCTGCGCCACCCCATAGACTGATTTAAATTTATAGGGAGAGTAAGCAGGCATGCATTTCTCTATTGGTCATCATAGGGTCTGATTTAAGACACCTGAATATGGGAGAGAAGATGTCCAATACTAGACACAGACTGGGGTCATAAAGCTAATTACTTCTCTTGATCACTGAAGCCAAATGGGGTTTAGAATCAGTCATCAGCAATGTTGCTATTGTAGTGTGGTTGTTATATAGCTAGCATTAAATATGGAAGTTTAAAGAGATGACAGTAGAAGACATTTACCAAATATGTTACAGCAATGTCAGTTCAGCAGAGTAGAGTGTACAGATGGATAAGACATTTACCTGCAAGAAAGCAGAGGAGAAGACATGATCAGGATTGATAACTGCGTCGCTGAAACTGCGCATCACTCGTGACAGAGCCACTCAGGAAAGAGCCATGATGTCTGCGTCTTGCCCCTGTCTGCTGTCCTGGTCGTATAAAACTACAAAACACAGATAAACGATTAATGGAAATTCTGCAGTTTTTGGTGATTTAGCAAAGTGGAATACATTACTTGCTCCACTGGGTTAATCTTCAGTTCCCCTACTGGGTTAGTGAACTGGTAAAAAGTTCAAATAAGCATTTACCAGCTCACTAAATACACAGTGGGCACCCCAGAGAGGAACATCACTGAGGAAATATTGTACTTCTGTACAAAGACACAACCTCAATGGAGTGGCTCAAAATCTAATCTTTAAAATCTGCAGTTTTTTTTTTTATAAAAGAATACCTGGTGTTATAATCACGAGGGTCCTTGTTCAGGTACTTTCAGTTACTTACCAGGTGATAAATGTCCCCCAATTGTGCTACGATGTTGTCACCCTTCATATGCACTACTTGTGGGGACTACAGGTGGCCATGCTCATCCACATTACTTAGACATAGTCTATCAGGGAGCTGGTCCAAAGCAATGATGTGCAGCTGAAGGTGGAACATGTGCATGTGAACAGAAAGTGGCTGGAAGAGGCAAGAGGAGATTCACAGCACTGAGATGCAAAAGAGGAAGAAAAAAGTTGAAAATTAGGCTTTTTTTTACCTGCTTTATTCCTTTTATTGGAGGACACAGAAGAGATCATATACTGTAAACAGATACATGGGTATGCTGCCACCTTTAGGTGAATAGCCCCCCAAAAAAAGTAAAGAATCCCCACCCAGACATAACTCCCTCCCAGCTCAGCTAAGCCTCTGTGACCTGTTATGCACTCCAAGATACAGACAGGTAATCCAAAAATCCTAATTTCTTAATCATACATCACAGGACACAGGAGGGGTTTTAATTCATCACTGCTTGAGATGTCCCTAAACACTGAACATCAGGGGTGAACGACACAGCAACAAGTTCAATACACCCAAACCCCAAAACAGAATCAGGTAACCCCACTACAAAGCCACTTGTAAGCCTTCTGCTCGAACGGACATCCATAGAGGCATAAAACATATACCTGCCAATACATAGTAAACATGTAAAGAGAAGACCATGCAGCAGTGTGAACATCATCCAAAGCACCTTTTCATTAGGATGCTTAAGATCAGGACAAAAGGATGGCAACACGATATAAAGAAAGAGGACCAAGGCCTCAACACCACATTATCCTGGTGACGAACCATAAAAAGTTCCTTTGAGACCAAGACCCTGTGAGCCGAAGTAATGGCCACCAAAAAGTCCACCTTGCATGTAAGGATCGACAAGGTTCAAAGAGAGAAGTCTGCAACCTAGGTCTGCAACCTAGACAAGACCAATAATGGTCTATTTTTCATGAAACTGTTTTACTGTTCTTTTTCACTGCTCTATGCATACTACAAATTCCATAGACCATAGTCCCTTGTCCGTCTTGTGGATCAGCAAGAATGTGTGGAAATGTTCCTCCTACATACAGTGAGACCATGGAGAACAAAGCAGAATTTTTTTTTTGAGATTTAGAGGAGGGTAGCCCTGTACACACGATGGGACATTCCGACAACAAAATCCATCAGATTTTTTCAGACGGATGTTGGCTCAAACTTGTCTTGCATACACGTGGTCGCACAAAGTTGTCAGAAATTCCGATCGTTAAGACCGAGGTGACGTACAACATGTACGACGGGACTATAAAGAGGAAGTTCAATAGCCAGTAGCCAATAGCTTTCATCTCGTAATTTATTCTGAGCATGCGTGGTACTTTATGCGTCGGAATTGTCCACACACGATCGGAATTTAAACGATCGGATTTTGTTGTTGGAAAATTTTATATCCAGATCTCAAACTTTGTGTGTCGGAAAATCCGATGGAAAAAGTCAGATGGAGCCTATATACGCTCGGAATTTCCGACAACACGCTCCGATCGCACATTTTCCGTCGTAAAGTCTGACCGCGTGTACAGGACATAAGAGTATTTTTAGAATTAGTAGTTTTTTCAATTAATTTTCAGTCTGAATGAGATGCAATGAGACTCCGACACAGAAAGGCCAAGGCCAATATCTGCCCCTCTTTTCATCTCTTAGCACCCTGTAAGTGAAAAAATTTGTTCCCATAGAATCACACAAGGCAAAGCTTCCACTATTCCTGAATGGAGAGCATGTTCTTTCTGGGGGGGGGGGGGGGTTCTATTGCTACTTTTCCATTTTTGGAGGAGAATTGATCACAAACAGGTCCAAGTGAAGTAAAGCTGGTTTGCCAGAACTGTTCAATGCACACTCTTGATTTAAAAATAGGCCAGAGTAAGCCATCTTACATTTACAAAGCCACTTATATTCACATGTACTGTAGATCCAAAATGCATCTAAAAAGGGAGGAAGACGGGTAGAGGTATTATTGCTTCCAAATGGTAGAAAAATAGTGCTCTTGTTACATTTTGACCGAGTCTACATCAGTGCTTGAAGTTCTCTTTCCACACTGGATACATTTGTGTCCCATGGCTTAGTGGCTGCTTAAGAGATATATAAGGAATGTGCCTGGAGACATTAGACCAGATACAGCATTCCAGACCAGGAGATCACAGGTAATTCCAGGACACTATCTTTGAAAAGATTAGAGTCCCAATTCAAGCATGCAGATTTCAACCAAGTGCTGAGCTTTCTTTTCATGTCTAATTTACAAGTGTTAAAAAAAGAAAAAAAAGATTCAAATACAGGGATGAGATGACAGAAAAAAGCCAGGAATCCTTGTTCAAGAATCTTAGACTTATTCCAGATCTGTGGCCTAAAATGTGGTAGTTCCCCTTGGGGTTTTTAAGCAGCAATGAGAGACAATGTTAGGTAAAAAATATTTATTTTATTGACTCAAAAAGCATTGTAATCACAATGATTTTAAAATTCAAGCCCTGGTGTACATGTATTGAAGCAGCTAAGTAAATAAAAATACATACAACATTGAATACAAAGTTCATATGAAGAGATTACAAAAATCTTCAGAATTTTTTCATGAATTTTAGATCGTACAGAATAAGGCACCCTGCTTCCCCAATGCATTTCAACCCTCTAAAAATTACGGTCTTCTTCAGGGGGGACAGTATTGTAAAAGGGCGACTTTTATCACATTTCTGCGGGATATCAAAAGAAAAAAGAAATCAAAATATATAAAGAAATTAGTTTGGTTTTATAGTTATTGTTTATATGAATCTCATACAGTATTTACCGTTTGCACCAATCGCATGCGCTTGAACCAGAGACTTTGATTATGAGGAATTAAAAAGACTATATTTTCTCCCTGAGGGTGATCCTTGGTTTGCCACAGTGATATTTCCTCCCACCAAAATGGGGGGAAGGGGGAGAGGTGGAAGGGAAAAAGGAAAGGGGGGGCTTTTCTTTTGATATCCCGCAGAAATGTGATAAAATGTTGCCCTTTTACAATACTGTCCCCCCTGAAGAAGACCGTAATTTTTAGAGGGTCGAAATGCATTGGGGTCGCAGGGTGCCTTATTCTGTATGATCTAAAATTCATGAAAAATTTTTCATATGAACTTTGTATTCAAAGTCGTATGTATTTTTATTTACTTAGCTGCTTCAATACATGTACACCAGAGCTTGAATTTTAAAATCATTGTGATTACAATGCTTTTTGGGTCAATAAAATAAATATTTTTTATCTAACATTGTCTCTCATTGCTGCTTAAAAACCCCAAGGGGAATTTATTGTATTTTTTGTATAATTCTATTCGGGGTGTGCAGCCAGCTCAAAATCAGTATTCCTTATGCACTCCCTTTTTTTTACAAAATGTCGTAGTTAAAATGGTCAAAAAAAGACACAAGTCCATCTAGTACAACCAATAAAAGGGGAAAAAAATACAATCATATATACACAATCCTATACCCACAGTTGATCCAGTGGAAGGCAAAAAAAAAAAACCCAGCAAAACATGATCCAATTTGCTCCAGCAGGGAAAAAAACTCCTTCCTGATCCCCCAACAGGCAATCTGATATTCCCTGATTAAACTTTATCTATAAATCTCAGTATCCAGTTATATTATGTACACTTAGGAAAGAATCTGAGCCTTTTTTAACCCTTTCACGCCTAAGCCTATTTCTGACATTTGTTGCTTACACGTTAAAATTCGTATTTTGTGCTAGAAAATTACTTTGAACCCCGAAACATATATATATATATATATATATATATATATATATATATATATATATATATATATATATTATTATAATTTTTTTTTTTATCAGAGAATCTACAGAATAAAATGGAGATTGTTCCAATATTTTATGTCACACTGTATTTGCGCAGCGGTCTTTCAAACGCAATATTTTGGGAAAAAAAAAAACACTTTCATGAATTAAAAAAAAAAAAAACAAACAGTAAAGTTAGCGCAATAGATAGCTAACATGTCATGCTTTGAAATCGCACACGTGGAATGGAGACAAACGATGGTACCTAAAAATCTCCATAGGCAGCGCTTAAAAAAAAAAATAACGGTTAGCAGGTTAGAGTTATGGAGGAGGTCTAGTGCTAGAATTATTGCTTTTGCTCTGACGATCATGGCAATACCTCACATGTGTGATTTATTTATTTTTTACATTGTCACTTTTAAATTTTTTTTTAAATGTGATCACTTTTATTGCTGCCATAAGGAATGTAAACATCCCTTGTGACAGTAATAGGTGGTGACAGGTACTCTTAAGACCCCTTTCACACTGAGGTGCTTTACAGGCGGTGCAGCTCTAAAAATAGCGCCTCTCCTGTCTCTCCAATGCGAAAGCCCAAGGCTTTTCACACTCGAGCGGTGCGCTGACAAGACATTGGAAAAAGTCCTGCTAGCAGCATCTTTAGAGCAGTGAAGCAGTGAAGGAGTGGTGCCCACACCACTCCTGCCCATTGAACTGAATGGGCACTGCTGAAGAGCCGCCGGCAAAGCGCCACTGCAGTGGTGCTTTGCAGGTAATTTTAACCCCTTTTCGGCCGCTATCAGGGGTTAAAACCCCTACAAAAACTACAGTAAATCGCCGCTAAAAATAGCATCGCTTTACCACCGACGGTGGCGATGCCCCCAGTGTGAAAGGGCTCTTATGGAGGGATCGGGGGTCCAAAAGACCCCAAATCCCTTCTTTGTAATTCAAAGTATTCAGACAGCCTTTCCAGATGTGCAAGCTGTCAGATATGCAGGCTTCGAACTGGACACCGATAACAAGCCAGAAGGTTCCTCTCCTCTTTAGGCACCATTGGTTCCCAAAAAAAAGTAAAATTTATTTTTGTCTGACCGCAGAACAGTTTTCTACTTTGCAACAGACCATTTTAAATGAGCTTTGGCCCAGAGAAGTCAGTGGTGTTACAAATATACAGTGTAGCACTACAAGAAAAAACAAAGAACTGTGATATCCAATAAAATAATAAAAAAAGAGTGAACTGATATAGAGTCCAATGTTCACTGAAGTTGCACTAAGTAATTGATGAAAATTCAAAGAATATGTCCATCTCATGCTCAATAAAATATCTTCAATTGGACACGGACAGCACAAACAATATGCAAATAACTGTGCAGTTGTGGATGTGAAGAAATCCTCTGTAGAAGGAATAAGGTGGGTACGCTTATCAGACATGGTGGACCCATTTACCATACAGTAATAGGTCAATCGAGCTTATGTGAGCCAAGTGCCACAGAGTTAGGATTGGCAGGAAGGCGGTCACACTGTTCCACTCCTCATCCGTGATGGTCTAGCTGAAGATCCTGGATCCTTGTGATTCTCCAACGTGGTATAAAACTTCCACCTTGTGGGGGAGTCGTCTGGAAGTTGTTAATGTATATAAAATGGACTCAGTCGGACCGGGATAAAAATAAGAGAAAATGGAAGGACTCCATATGGTGTAGGTCAAAAAAAAACCCAGAAGGTATTTATTTTAAAAGATTACAGTACATCAAAAGTAAATGAGTTCAAGTACTGGTGATCACAAGTATAATAATAAAAAGTATAAAAAGCAATGTGGGGAGCAAGCGTAGTAAGCCCAACGCATTTCCTCCTAAAGGACTTCAGCTAGGGCATAGCATTGCTTCCCCACATTGCTTATATTTATAAGAAATCCAGACATGTGACATGTGAGGGAGGGAAGGCCTGCCCCCGGTATCGCAACCGGAAGTGATACCACTCTCCTGTAATCTCCCTCCCCCAATGGGGCATCTCCAACATATCCCCATAGGTAGGGGAGTATAAGGACCAATTAGACCTGTGGCGTCTAACCCAGAAATAATACACAAAAGGGTCAGAAACCTCCCATAACAAAGGCTCCGCCAATGCCGTTCCTCTCAGTGTTGGGGACGTCATGACCTCATACCATACAACGAGACTCATCCGGTGTTCTAGGCAGGGTCACTCATCAGAGTGTGGGAGTGGTCCGCCTGGTTGTCCATCTCGGTTTTGGGACCAGCCTCCTATCGATAGTGAGGCTTGGATCACCTCTTGTCCATTTGGAGCGCTGGATTTGGACACACATGCGCCCTGACCACCCGGCGGCTTGTGTGATCCATGGTGGATCATGTGTTGTATCTTATCACATGCTATTTCCCGATGGGTTGTGTGATTTGTTTATTTGGGGACTCATTGGGAATCACATGACGGGTCACGTTATATGTCATGCCCCCGGAGAAGTCACGTGACTGGTTTTAGACACGTGACTCTAATGAGTGGGTGTGTTTACGCGAGTCATGTGACCTGGTACATGGTGTGAATCACGTGATTGGGTGTCCCTACCACGTGACATACGCGCCCACAGTGTGTTCGTGTGGGTCATGTGATCAGGTGTTCCTAGCACATGGCATATACATGGCACCATCATTGACAGATAGCATCATTCTAGAATCCTTAACATTGCAGCCGCGTGACGACTTTTGGCTTCTTTTTCCCTGTGACACTGAGAAGAGCGGCATTGGTGGAGCCTTTGTTATGGGCGGTTTCTGACATTTGGCGCCTTTTGTGTATTATTTCCAGGTTAGACGCCACAGGCGCCATAGACACCCTTATACTCCCCTACCTATGGGGATATGTTTGGAGATGCACCATTGGGGGAGGGAGATTACAGGAGAGTGGTATCACTTCCAGTTGAGATATCGGGGGCAGACCTTCCCTCCCTCACATGTTGTTTGGACTTCTTATAAATATAAGCAATGTGGGAAAGCAACGCGTCGGGCTTGCTACGCTTGCTCCCCACTTTGCTTTTTATTATACTTTTTTATTTAATAAATACCTTCCGTTTTTTTTTTTACCTACACCATATGGAGTCTCTCCATTTTCTCTTATTTTTATCCCAGTCCAATTGAGTCCATTTTATATACATCAATATCCATACGGCTGCCCCACAAGATGGAAGTTTTATACCACTCTGGAGAGTCAAGGATTCAGGCTCTTCAGCTGGACCATCACAGATGTGGGGTGGAACCATCCCATACAGAATGAGTCTTCCTGCCAATCCTAACTCTGTGGCACTTAGCCCAAACAAGCTTGATTGACCCACTAGCGTATGGCAAGTGGGCTCACCATATCTGGTGAGAGTACCCACCTTATTCCTTCTACAGAGGATTACTTCACAACCACAACTGCACATTTGCATATTGTTTGTGCTATCCTTGTCCAATTGAAGATTTTCTATTGAGCATGAGATGGGCATATTCTTTGACATTTCATCAAGTACTTAGTCCAACTTCAGTGAACATTGGACTCTAGATCAGTTCACTAATTTTTTTTTATTATTTTATTGGATATCACAGTTCTTTGTTTTTTTCTTGCAGCACTACACTGTATATTTGTATTTCCTTTTGGCTTTGAGTGTTTGCTGCTTTCTGTTTTTATTGACACTATTGTGGTTTAGCGCAGTAATTTCAAAATTTTTCTTGCACATTTGTGTTGGCTACTTATTTGCATGATAAACCTTTACATTGGATTTTTGGATGGTACAGCAAACGGTCTTCAGATAGTGATTTTTGGAAATATTCCTGATGCCATGCAATGATGTCCATTATAGAATCATGCCTGTTTTTAATGCAGTGCCGTCTGAGGGCCTGAAGATCACAAGCATCCAATATTGCGTTTTATTGCCTTGTCCCTTGCACACAGAGATTTCTCCAGATTCTCAGATCTTTCACTATTATGTATTGTATAAGATGATATATTTAAACTCTTTCCAATTTTACATTGAGAAACATTATTCTAATTTTGTGCAACAATTTTGAGACACAGCTTTTCACAGATTGATGAACTGCCTATCTTTACTTCTGAGACGCTGACTTTCTAAGATGTTCTTTTTATGCTCAATCATGTTATTGACGTGTTACCAATTAACCCAATTAGTTGCGAAAATATTTTTATTCTTCCAGCTCTTCCTTATTACTACTTACTTGGCCAGCTTTTTGTTGTCCTGTCCCAAGAGACATGTTACCGCCATTAAAGTTCAAAATTACCTTATTTTTTCCTTCTTAAAACTGTACATTTTCTGGAGTTTAAACAGTTTATATGTTTTCTATCATGAATAAAAATGGGTGGTTATGAGGTTGGCATTGCATTCTGTTCTTGGTCCCTTTCACATGGGCACCTTCCATTCTCATCAGCGGGGGATCTGTGAGCTGAGCCCCTGCTGATCAGAGATGAGCAGGAAGGATGACAGGTCAGTGTCCACATGAACAAAACCTCTCTCATGGTCTATGGGCAGTCGGGAGAAAACAGACTCCACTGTTAATTTACACCCGGCTGCCTCAGATTCAGTCTGTCCAAATGGAATAGGATGTCTTTTTTTTTTTTTTTTTAAACGGACCTGATCGGACCCAGACTTGTATCCATTTACACCTTCAAGTCGATAAAAAATAAATAAATAAATAAATAATGGACCTATTGCTCAGGTCTGCCAGACAAACCTGACAGGCAGACCTGATGAGATCGCCCATAATGTAGATTTTTCACAGCGTCCCAACATTTTTCCAATTTGGGATTGTACATTTTGGCCTAAATTTATGAAGACAATTTGTTAAATTTTAAAAAAGAAACTAAGAAAAATGTGGGTTCTATTTAAAAAATGTAAGATTTTAAGCAAAAAAAAAAAAAAAAAGTAGTGATTAAATACTACCAAACAAAAGCTCTTTTTGTCTCAAAAGATGATAAAAATTTAATTTGGGTACAGTGTTGCATGACTGTATAAAATTATAACAAGTGTGACCGCGCTGAAATCTGAAAAATGGCCTGGGCAGTAAGGGGGTCTTGAGGTGCCTAAAGTCTATGGTTGCAAAACCAAAAGCAAAGAGACTCCTGAATAGGGATGAGCTTTGTGTTCGAGTCGAACATACGTTCAACTCGAACATCGGCTGTTCGCCCCTTCGGCAAATTCCGAACGTTATGGGCCGTTCGCGCCAAATTCGTGTGGCGCTCACGACCCACAATGCATTGCGCCATCGCAGTGCATTGCTGGCTCATGATTGACCAAGCATGCACTGTGACCCCGCATGCATGGCCAATCCCAGTGCCGGCAGCGAGGAGAGCCATGATTGGCCACAGGCAGGATGCCTGTGGCCAATCATAGCTCAGGCTGTGTAGTACACACCCCACACTATATAAGGCCGCCAGCGCGGCAGCCTTGTGTAGTGTGTTGTCGTCTGTAGGAGTTAGTGAGTGTTCTGTGTACCTTCAACACAGTATACACTGATCGTTATCGGACGATTTTTCGTTCTTGCTCTTCTGTAGTGGTTGTTGTCTGCGTGCCCTGACCGCAGTATACACTGCTATATTGACCTATATAGCTAGCTATATTTCTCTTTTTTAATAGAGCTTGCAGTCAGTGGTAGGAGATTGTGCGTGCTGTCTGCGTGCTCTGAACCCAGTATACACCGCTATATCCACCTATATAGCTAACTAACTATCTTGCTCGTTTTAAATAGAGCTTGCAGTCAGTGGTAGGAGATTGTGCGTGCTGTCTGCGTGCTCTGAACCCAGTATACACCGCTATATCCACCTATATAGCTAGCTATCTTTCTCGTTTTAAATAGAGCTTGCAGTCAGTGGTAGGCGATTGTGCATGCTGTCTGCGTGCTCTGAACCCAGTATACACCGCTATATCCACCTATATAGCTAACTATCTTGCTTGTTTTAAATAGAGCTTGTAGTCAGTGGTAGGAGATTGTGCGTGCTGTCTGCGTGCTCTGAACCCAGTATACACCGCTATATTCACCTATATAGCTAGCTATATTTCTATTTTTTAATAGAGCTTGCAGTCAGTGGTAGGAGATTGTGCGTGCTGTCTGCGTGCTCTGAACCCAGTATACACCATTATATCCACCTACATAGCTCTTCTCTAATTGAGCCATCTGCAGGATGTGGATGTTAGTGGATGTTGTGTGTGCCTCCAGCACAATATACACTACCCAATTGCTGGTTTTCCCAACTCCCTTCAGGCCATTACCATGTCTGGAAGGCAAGCAAGGAGAGGCAGACAGGCGCGAGCCGATAAAAGAGGGCAAGCAGGCTCTGTGTCTAGAGACAACAGTGCTGGTCGTGGACACGGTGCATCGTCATCATCAGCACGTGGCCATGGGACACGCTTGTCCTTCTTTTCGGCAGCTGGACATGTTGAGCCGCAACATGCCAACGACTTGGTAGAGTGGATGACCAAGCCCTCTTCATCCTCCTCATCCTCTCTCACTCAGGCTCAGGGTACTAGCAAAGCAGCTGCCAACGCATCGTCTTCCCTCCTCTCAATGTCATCATCAGTGACTCCTTCCCTAGACCCACCACGTCCTCCTGAGGAGTCTCCTGAACTCTTTGAGCACAGTGTTGGGTACATGCTCCAGGAGGATGCCCAGTGTTTTGGCTCTGATGATGATACTCAGCTAGAGGAAGGCAGTAGCGTGAATGCAGAGAGAGGGGATGCTCAAGAAGGACAGCAATCTGGCAGTCATGTTCCACAAGCTGCAGCATACTGCCAGGTTTGCTCCAGCGATGAAGAGGGAGGGGATGATGAGGGCACTGACTCCACGTGGGTGCCTGGTAGGAGAGAGGAGGAGGAGGCACATGTCCAACGAGGCAGGATGCCCTCCGGGGGCCAGCTTAGGGACAGCACACTGACTGAATCACACTGCAGAGCTCCGCCTGTGCAGGGCGCTGCCTCTGCGCGTTATTCTAAAAGTTCTGTGGTGTGGGCCTTTTTTGAGACGAGTGCATCAGATCGCACCGCTGCTATTTGCAACAGATGTCTCAAGCGTATCTCGCGTGGCCAAAACTTCATCCGCTTGGGCACCACATGCTTGACCAGACATATGTTGACCTGCCATGCAGCTCGTTGGCAAGCATACCTCAAAGACCCACACCAAAGAACAAAGCGAACCTCTCCTTGCTCCTTATCAGCTGGGATCTCCAACCCCACTAGACCTTCAGTCCTCTCTGAAACCTGCTCTGAGAGGAATGAAGGTGTACAATTAGGTGTGTCACAGCCAAGTGCTTCCGGGCACTCTGCTAGCAGTACACCCACGTCCGATTATAGCAGGCAAATGCCCCTGCCCCAGCTGCTGGACCGGCGAAAGAAGTTCACTCCCAGCCATCCACATGCCCAGCGGTTGAATGCTAGCTTGGCTAAATTGCTTGCACTTCAACTGCTGCCTTTTCAGTTGGTAGACTCAGCCCCCTTCCGTGAGTTTGTACAATGTGCGGTTCCTCAGTGGCAGGTCCCCAAACGCCACTTTTTCTCACGGAAGGCGATTTCGGCTCTCTACCGGCATGTGGAAGGCAATGTCCTTGCCTCGCTGGACAGGGCGGTCAGCGGTAAGGTGCATATTACCGCTGACTCATGGTCCAGCAGGCATGGACAGGGACGTTACCTGTCTTTCACGGCCCATTGGGTCACTCTTCTGGCAGCTGGGAAGGATGCAGGACAAGGTGCAGTAGTGTTGGAGGTTGTTCCGCCACCACGCCTCCAAAATGCTACTATTGGTTGACACACCTCTCTCCTTCACCCCCTCCTTTTCTTCTTCCTCCATGGCCTCTTCCAGTGCCCTGTCCTCAGAACCAGCGGTGCTCTGTAGGCGTTCCAGGGGCTACGCATGTACGCAGGCAAAACGATGCCATGCCCTGTGTGGCTCACGTCCTTAACCTGGAGGTTCAGCGGTTCTTGGGCAGGTACCCGGGCTTACAGGATGTCCTGAAGCAGGCCAGGAAAGTCTGTGTGCATTTCCGCCGATCATTTAATGCCTGTGCTCGGCTGGCTGAGCTTCAAAAGGAGTTGAACCTGCCCAAGAACCGCCTTATATGTGACATTCCCACCAGGTGGAACTCAACATTGGCCATGCTGCAGCGGCTGCACACGCAGCAGAGGGCCATCAATGAGTATGTGCGACTACGGCACCAGGACAGGGTCAGGGGAGCTCGGTTTTTTCTCACCACGCCAGTGGGGCATGATCAGGGATGCATGCACTGTCCTGTCACCGTTTGAGGAGGCCACAAGGATGGTGAGTAGTGACAGTGCATGCATCAGTGACACTGTACCTCTTGTCCACCTCTTGGAGCATACACTGCGTGGAATAATGGACAGGGCACTTGAGGCAGAACAGAGGCAGGAAGAGGAGGACTTCCTTGCCTCTCAAGGCCCCCTTTATCCAGACAGTGTTCCTGCTGTGCCACCCATCACACAGGAGGAGGAGGAGGATTGTGTCAGCATGGAGGTGGAGGCTGGCACCCAGCATCAGCAGCAGTCTTGTAGGGATGATTTACAGTCCCAAGAAACACGTGGACTTGTACGTGGCTGGGTAGCTGCGGGTCATGTTGTCCTTAATGACCCAGAGGACTCCGGACCAAATGCCTCAGCTAGCCTACACTGCATGGCCTCCCTGATCCTGCAAAGCCTGCGGAAGGATCCTCGTATTCTTCGGATCAAGGAGAGGGACCATTACTGGCTGGCCACTCTCCTTGATCCACGGTACAAGGGTAAGGTTGCCGACCTTATCTTGCCGTCACAGAGGGAGCAGAGGATGAGACATCTCCGGGAGGCCTTGCAGAAAGGTCTGTGCAACGCGTTCCCAGAGACTGGGAGGTTACAAACTCCTGGTCCTGGACAACATGTTGCTGAGGCATCGGTCAGAAGGAGCGGTGGAGAAGGTGGCCGTCTGACCGATGCTTTCAGACAATTTTTTAGTCCGCAGCCCCAAGGTATGATCAGTTCCAGCAACCCTCGCCAGCGTCCAATTTACATGGTGCAGGAATACCTAGGGGCAAGGTCAGACTTGGACACCTTTCCCACCGAAAATCCTCTGGCTTACTGGGTCTCGAGGATGGATCACTGGCCAGAGCTTGCACAGTATGCAATTGAGCTATTGGCCTGTCCTGCATCCAGCGTTCTTTCGGAACGCACCTTCAGTGCTGCTGGTGGCTTTGTTACCGATCACAGGGTTCGCCTGTCCACCGAATCAGTTGATCGACTGACCTTCATCAAGATGAATCAGTCTTGGATCACCCACAGCTACCAAGCACCTGAAGCTGATGTAACCGAATAATTTTTTTTGAAATATCACATCCCTTCAAGACTGCCTATGCTGATGCTGAGTGACTGTCCTGGTATGTTATGTTGATTATCTATCCTCTTCCTCCTCTGCTGATATGTTGGAAGAACATTTTTGGGTCTGGATGATACCATCAGCCCAACTTTTCTGCCCCTGTTTAACAGGGGCGTTTAATTAGAATTTTTGATGCAATGCTTTGCAGCAGGGCTATTTCCTGCACTAAAACTAGAGTATATGGGAGAGGTTGCAGTGTCGTGGCACCAGCACCAGTGCCTAAGGCCCAATTTTTCAGCCCCTGTTTAACGGGGACATGCAATTACAATTCTTGATATAATATTTCACAGGAGGGCTCGTTCCTGTGCCCACGCAGAGTAACTGAGGATTTATAGTGTTGTGGCACCAGCACCACAACCACCAAAGGTAAATTTTTCTACCACTGTTCAACAATGGCATGTAATTACAATTCTTGATATAATCGTGCACAGCAGGGCGCTCCAGCGCCCACCAAGAGTCACTTTGAGGGCTTACAATGTTGTGGCAAAACCAACACCTTGTTCCGCCATTTCTGCAGAGCATATAGGGCAGGCCCCTACTTTCAAACATCCAACTTACAAACATCTCCTACTTGCAAACGGAAGGAGACAACAGCAAGTGAGATGAAAAAAGACAGACGGCAAAACAATTTATACAGGGGTGATAACCCTTCCCTATGTTTTCCAAAAAGCTTAAAAATAGTTTTTTTGACTGGAGCTACACTTTAAAAATGTACCAGTTGAAAATTACAAACAGATTCAACTTAACACAACAAATCTACACAGTCCCTGTCTTGTTTGCACCGCCTGTATACTGCTGTTCTAAGTATATAGGGCCTGGGGGCCACATGTATTTCCTTTCTTTAATATGGGTACGGGGTTCCCCTTAATAGCCGTACAAGACCCAAAGGGGCTAGTAATGGGCAGGGAGGGCTACCCATGCCATTTTTCTCAATAATTTTCAACCATATTGCAGGAACCAGATATAACATTAAAACCGCAAGCAGTTTTAAATGACGTTATTTCCATTAAATGGAATTTTGTGCAGGGACTGTTCTAAACACGGGAAACACGTGGCACTTCACAGGCATACTATAGACACCCCCCAGGCACGATATTTAAAGGAATATTTTACTTTTTTTTTTCACTTTAATCGTCATTAAAATCAGTGCTCCTGCCAAAAAAACTTTTTTTTGCATTGACCCATGTCCCCTGGGCAGGAGCCAGGTCCCCAAACCCTTTTTAGGACAGTATCTTGCATATTAGCCGTTAAAATTAGCACTTTTAATTTCGAACGTTCGAGTCCCATAGACTTCAATGGAGTTTCTAATGTTCCTACGAATTTGAAGTCCGTTCGAAAGTTCTGGTGCGAACCGAACCGGGGGGTGTCCGGCTCATCACTACTCCTGAACCTGTTACTAAGTCACATGGAAGCACGTTTCATAGGCATGAGCTCACCCCATAGATAATGGGATTCCTATTGTTGCACATTGTCACGCAACAAATTGTACTGGTTTGAACCAAGACTTGCAAGCTGAAATGATGCTTTAAAGGGTAAATGCTTAGCTTGGCCCTGGCCCTTCCTCACTGGATTTGATGGACAGCAGCAGGAGTCAATGAGTATCAGGCCTGTTGCTGTATCCAGATCAGGCCCCGGTAAGTATCTGGGGGAGGGAGGAAAGCCAAGGTGTTTTATTTTTTGTTTTAACTAAATGCAGAGAATGCATTAGACCCCTTACACACTGGGGCCACGGGTGTGTTAGCACTGCTCCTTTTAGCAGCACTTTAATGCTGTTTAAACTGTGCTTTTCACTCGCTAGCGTGGTGCTTTTAACCCCAAATAAGGGGTTTAAAACACCCGTGTTGCAGTGCTTCCAAAGCACTTTTCATTTCAATGGGCCGGGGACGTTTTGGGAACAATGTACACAGTGCTTCCAAACCACCCCAAAGATGCTGCTTGCACGACTTTCCCAAACCTCCCGCAAGCACAAACACCCCAGAATATAAAGAAACACTGAAATGAATAGGAGGCGGTTTTCAGGCACTATTTAGAGGCCATTTCTAACGCTAAAATGGCTCAGTGTGAAAGGGGTCTTAAACCCTTACAAACCACTTTGACCTACAGGTAAGCCTTAATCTAGCCTTACCTGTAGGTCCAAGCAATATCTCCTAAACCTATACGGTTTAGGAGATATTTACCTGAAGACAGGCACCGCTGTCTACGGCGCACTGGGTAAGCCGCGAGTGTTGGCTCCCGTGCGCATGTGCGGGAGTGACGTCATCACTGCTGCGGCGAATCACAGCACTGGAGTAGCGAGACCCACCAAGAAGATGGACGTTAGGAACTACAGGGGACAGCTGTGACATCGCTGGCTCCTGTGTCAGGTAAGTGAAACATAATGGACTACTATGCGATGCATAGTAGTCCATTATGCTTTACCTTTGCAGGGAATCAAAGAGGAAGTAAACCCATCAGGGTTTACGTTCTCTTTAAGGTAACAAACCTTAGGCCTCTACAACCACTTTAAGACAAAAGTTAAAGTCCCAGTAATAGCATAGGGTCTGAGTCCATAGCTAATATTCTTCATTTACCTGTTATAGCAGTTGCAAAGTGTGTCAAAATATGACAACTGTACAGTCAAAAAGGAATGAAGGTTTGACCACACTGCCCAGCAAACTATAATTTGGCAGACCTGGTCAGACATGACCCATTGCTTTTCACTGTTAGGGCTATCAACAGTGCTAATATCTAAAACAGTTTCAGCAGCAAGGGTGAAAACGCTGCAGATGCCACACTATCAAAGGAAGTGCCTATCCAATGATTATACTGGCAGGATCAACAGGTTTTTACAAAATATTCCAGGGGGTACTGCTTGGATGCACATCCTTCACACCACATGTGATTTTATAGTTCCACTTGCAATGAAAGACTAAAAATAGTACTGTGTGGTAACAGACCGTTTTGATGGAGCTTTAGTAATCAGTGTATACATTTTCAAATGCTTAGAAACAGCCCAATACAAATGCATATAGGCACAACGTTTATTTCTTTACCTCACCACAATTCACAGTTCAAGTGGGCGACTACTTCAGTACATATCTGAAAAGGTATATTAAAAATACAAAGGATGGGAGTCCGAAGATAAAAGCCAGTCATTGCGTTTAGTACAACAATTTTGCACAGAGGCCCTGCTTAGCATGCCCTATTAAACACAGCAAATATTTTGTGTGTGTGTGTGTGTGTGTATATAATTATATATTATATACACACACACAATAAGCATCTTGCAATGTATAAAAAATATGGCCGCTAACACTTTTAGGACCTTCAAAAACTGGAAAAAACAAAACAAAACCAAGTCTGTTCAACTGCACCTAATTCAGCAGAACAGTGGGAGTGTCAGTCATTTAACAATACAAGGTCCAAAGGTAGAAGATGGAGAAGGGTCAGCCCTCCAAAAACTGGTATTTCAGAATAGGGTGCATTCGGCTGATCTAAATTTTACATCTCCCAAGGGTTCTTGGAAAGAAAAACAAGGTGCCATTGTTAAATTCCTTCTAAAAATGCTACCCTGTTTCCCCTAAAATAAGACCTAGCGTGATTGTCGGTGTTGGCTGCAATATAAGCCCTACCACCCAAATAAGCCCTACTCTGTTTCCTCAAAAATAAGCCCTACCCTGAAAAGAAGACCTACAAGGACTTTAACTAGGGCTTATTTGGGGGGTAGGGCTTTTATTGCAGCTATCACCGACAATCACACTAGGTCTTATTTTAGGGGAAACAGGGTACCGTAGTTGCTGAAAACAAGCATGCAGAGCCAGAACAATTAAAATATATGTCCAGCCAAAAAAAAAGTGTTTTTGTTTTTTTTCCATAAGCGTTTTTTTTTTTTTTATTTGCTGGTGGATTGCACCATAACGCATGCAATACCATATATCACCCCAACGTATAGAAATGCAACTGCTCACTGTGCAATGCACTGGCATTATGAATGTTCCCCCAATGCACTGTACAGTAGATGTGTGTGTTGTGGTGTCCTGTGGTTTGCTGTGGTGCCAAATTCATCAGTGTTGGCAAAACATATTTACAATGAATGGGCTACCACGTTAACCCAGTGCAAGAGATTGCTCAAGTTTAAAGTGGTTGTAAACGCTTACAGACCACTTTGACCTAGAGGTAAGCCTAGATTAAGGGTTACCTGTAGGTCCAAGAAATATCTCCTAAACCTACACGGTTTAGGAGAGATTTTCAAAAAGACAGGCACCGCCGTCTATGGCACATGTGCCGTAGACTGCGGCACGCAGGCACACCGAGCATGCTGCTGGTAACGGCAATATGCCGTTAGTGGCGGCTCCCGTGCACAGGGGTGACGTCATCGTGGCTCCGGCCAATCACAACGCCAGAGCCACGATACCTGGAAAGAAGATGGACGCTCCGTGGAAGAGGGGACAGTGGTCACATTGCTAACTCCTGTGTCAGGTAAGTGACATATCATGGGCTACTATGCAATGCATAATAGTCCATTATGCTTTACCTTTGCAGGGAAACAGGAAGTAAACCCATCAGGGTTTACTTCCTCTTTAAATGGGCCCAAAATGGCCCCAATTAGGGGGGTAGACCTCTGTTATAAAGACACTACCTAGAGGGTTGAAGGAACTGGCTAGATGATTGCACCTGCCATCAATACACCAAAAACCAAAATACTGTACCTGGTTTGGCTGACTGACCCTTTAAACATAATTGAAAAAACAAAAAAACACAGCTTTATACAGCATGCTGCACTTCATGCAAATGGTAGTGTAATTAGCATTTGTGCAGTGTACCTGAGGGTTTCTATAAGGCACTAACAAGATGAAGATAAGGGAGTGGACTTGAGATCTCTATTTGGTTTCTATTTTTCCCACCAACAACAATAAATTAAGGTAAAACTCCAGAAGTGGGGGAAAAAAACAAAACTGTAAAATCTGCAACAGGGGCACAGACTAAAATACAAATGTGACAGGAAATCTAGCCTTCCCCCATCTCTACTAAAAAAGCTTTTTTTTGTGTTTTTCTTTACAATTTCACTTGCTTCTGATCTGTTGAAACAGCGGTCAGCAGAAGCGGATGTGAGAGGAAAGCCCTTTAGGTTTCCAGGAGTCCAGACAGCAGTAAAATCTGACAGGTAGCATTGCACCGATACCGGTGCCAATACTAAGCATTTGCACGAGTACTTGTACTCGTGCAAATGCTCAGATAATAAAATTGATACCTTCAAATCCGCAGACTGTAACTGCCGGGTTCCTGGGTTCACATACATTATATTAGTCAAAAGTATTGGGACACCTGCCTTTACACACATATGCAACTTAATAATTAACCTTGCTTTGGGCACTGGTCCAAATCATTTGATTTGGGGGGGGGGGGGGAGTGTTATGGTGTGGGGTTGTTCCTCAGGGGTTGGGATTGGCCCCTACCTTTGAGTGAAGGGAACTCTTAAGGCATCAGCATACCAAGACATTTTGGACAAATTTCATGCTCCCAACTTTGTGGGAACAGTTTGGACATGGCCCCTTCCTGTTCCAACAAACAAGCTCCATAAAGACAAGGATGAGCGAGTTTGGGGTGGAGGAACCTGACAGACCTGCACAGAGTCCTGACTTTAACCCGATAAAACACCTTTGGGATGAATAAGAACGGAGACTGCAAGCCAGGCCTTCTCGTCCAACATCCGTGCCTGACCTCACAATTTCACTTCTGGAAGAATGGTCAAACATCTCCATAGACACGCTCAAACCTTGTGGACAGCCTTCCCAGAAGAGTTGAACAGCTCCTATAGCTGCAAAGGGTGGGCCAACTCACTATTGAACCCTACGGACTAAGACGGGATGCCATTAAAAAGGTTATGTGCGTAAAGGCAGGTGTTCCAATACTTTTTGACAATATAGTGTATGTGTGGGGCTGGTTTGCAGTGCTCAGTGGTTCAGGTGTGATTCCAGTGCAAATTGTTATAGTGTATGGCATTGGAAATCGCACCTGAATCTGGCTGAAAAATGTACAGGATATTTTATTTTTTTCAAATGGGAGTGGCTACACTGACTAGTAAACTGATGAATAGGGAAATCAGGTGAAAAGCACTGTCACCTGGCTGACAATGCATCATGGCTTTCAACAAGGTGAAAATGGTTTAGCTACAACCCAATTCAGGCATACATCAAAGAGCAGGGATTTGACACAAATTAAAGGCTAGATATGAATCACAGAAAAAAAAAAAAAAATAAGTTTAAAAAACTCCGAGGATACACAAAATTTGCTGAATGGAGAAATAAAAAAAAAAAAAAAAAAAAAAAGTTTATGGAAAAGCAAATTTTTTTATTTTCTTTTGGTAGGGTAGAGTAGGGAAGGGTTAATTTTCCCATTTGTGCTGATGGCCACCGTTAGAGACAAAGTAAGGGGAATTTATTTTGTGAGTTGTCACCAGAGCAAGAGAGGTAAACCTTCGAATGGGGACATGTTCTGGTGACAAGTTTCTTAGATGGGAATTCTCATTTGAACAGGTGTCCTCTCATTTGTTGTATATCTAATACAGGAAGTGAAGGGGAATCTCCCCAGTGGGACCAAAAAAATTTAAAAAATTACCGGTCGAGTGTTTAAGTAGCCTTTTATTTATTTTTTAACAGTATTTAGTTCCCAGAAAATACATTGCACACTTTGCCCCATCTTGCTAGATGCCCTGTGAAGCGAGCTGTAATCGCCCAATCCTTTTTTGGGACACAGCTGCCCAACACTGCAGCTAACAAGGAGACAACTGCCTTGTTAGCGAGTTCCTGTCTCCAGTTCCCCACACTTGTCTAAGGCATGCACCACCATCGGGAATAAAGAGGGATGGGGAATGGACACGTTTCACCAGTCCCTGCATTCCTCGTGGTGGTGTGCCAAGGGAAGCGCCTTGTCTGGCACAGCAGCTAGTGTTACAAAGCACAGAGGAAGATGAGAAAAAGTTCTACCTATCCCACCAAGAACTGGATACTGTAAAAATAAACAAAAAAGTGATACTTCAACCCTTCTATATACTGTACAAAAAAAAAAAAAAAAAAAAAAAAAAAAAAAAAAAGGGGGGGGGGGGGGGTTGCCAATACATACACTTTAAGTAAGCAAAATGTAGCTAGTAGTGGCCCTTATAACAGTCTAACACAGGTTTTATATTTAACCTGAGTTACAGATTGAAGGGAGAGCTTGTCAGGATAAAAATATGGAAGCTGCCAATGAGGATTCATTTTCGTAGGTGCAAATTCTAAGGCTGTCATTCTGATCCTTGCTTAGCGAGTCACTGACGGAGCTCCCGCATTTGTCCCGACATGTCTCATTGAAAGACCTCATCCGTGGATGTGATGCAAGCCAATAATGGAGAGATACGTAAAACACTGGCACAGATCTAGCGCAAAATATTACATATATTGTGAAAGAAACATGAGGGAGAACAGCGTTTTGAAATTCTCGGACATAAAACAAAGAGGGCTCCTATAAGAGTTCCACCTCTATTTTTAGCATAGCAAATCTTCTATTCCACCATCTACCAATACAATTGCACTGAACTTGGTAAACCATATAGGATATTTTCAATGGATCGATACATTACGGTATTGCTCCATCGGCCTAGCCAAACAAGAAACGTAAGAAAAAAAAAAATATATATATATACTAACAGCTAACTAGAATAAACACAATTATGTGCTGTGGCTTTTCATAACATAACAGAAGCAAAAACACACACACACAAAAAAAAAAAAAAAAAAAAAAAAAAAAGGAAAAGAAAAGAAAAATAAAAATTCTAAAAAGTAAAGTCCCCTAAACAAATGGCTTTGTGAATGTCAATGTTTCCAGAAAAAATAAAAAAAATTCAAAAAATTTGTGAACAAAACAAACATGATTTGGTGTAATATAAATGTAACATTTGAAACGCAGTGTCAGTGAACGGGGTTATAGTCTGTGTTCACTACAATATGACTGCTGCGCTCCCTTCCACTTGCTCGATTAACCGCACCGGTGCTACAATAACAAGTGTCTTATGTGGCGTGGCGTTGGCTTAACTCTTCGGTAGACACCAAAATCGCGGCTGGGACAGTCCTCTAGAAATAAGATGATTGGCTCAGTCAGATTTGTCCTTCTTTTTTCCAGAGACTTTACTGGAGACTGCTGATCCCACGGCAGCCACACCACCAGTGACCACCGACACGCTGCCTTTCACAATGCCAACTCCTATACTAGGTACAGATGTGACAGCTGTTTTGGTAACCTCATAGCTTTTGCCTCCGATCCAAGCCACTCCACCGATGGTGGCGCCAACCGCTCCTTTGGTGATGCTGAAGATGCCCCCTGTTACACGAGAGATCATGCCAGGTTGTTGCTGAGGGTGGTCCTTAACTGTTTCTGGAAGAAATTCAAAACATTTTATTAGCATATGCTCAATTTCTCTGCTGCACAGTTGAAGATTTTTTTTTAAACATATGGATAAAACCAATGCAAGTTTAAAGAAAATCTGCCATGAATATCTGATGGTGGTTGCCATTGCTGGCTTCTTTTGAGAAAGCAGATTCCCCAGCTGTCATGCTGATGCTTTGACTTTAATGATATCCATGTTGCTGACCCTAAACAAATAGAGATAAGTAGCACAGAGGGTTTGTATTTAATCAGAAATTTGTAGAATGCTTGCAATGGCAGTACCCATATTCCTCATAACATTCCGTTATTGTGCAAATACACAGCTTTGTCGTGACATCTTCAAATAGGTGGAAAATAGGTACCCCCGCACTACTTAGGAAATAAAATAAGAAGCCACGGGTGCAGCAAACACCGGAGGGGTCAAACACTACCCATAAAGCAAATAAAAATAAATAGTTGGTGTTGTGCTCCCAAATATGAAATGTGTACAAAATGAATAATTTAGTACACCCACGGGTGTAACACACACTGAAGATTCACATGTCACTGAAGTCACAGTACCATTTCATGTTACTACAGAACATCTTCACACTGCATCTTGCACGTTGGATCCAGAGGAGCTCTCTGTGATTCATTAGCACCATTTACACTTTATATCGACTTTATGTTATATATACATAGCGAAGTTTTGTCTACATGAGTTTCGTATGAATTGAATTTATTTAATCTGACTTCCCCCTATATTCACTGGGATTAGCACACTTTGCACTTTACTACACTTGTTTATTTATGCCAATTTGCACCTCACTGGCTGCATTGTGTTAAATTGTAAATTATAAGTTTTTTATAATTTGTTTTATTCAAACACAACTTTATTCATTCTGTACACATTTTGTATTTGAGAGCGCAACACCAATTATTGATTTATTGTTATCATCAAATAGTAACTGTCTCTTCTAAAGAGGAAGTGAATTTTGGAAGCTGAAGCTGCGTGATCAGCTGTGACTTTTTCCATTACTGACTTTCCATACTCTTTTATAGTAGCTATTCCTAGTCACCACCTGAAGGAGCTAAAGGGAAGACAATCTATGGACTGAGTAAAGGAATAAATGAGCAGTGTGTCTTGTCTCCCTCTAGTGGTGGCTATGAAGGCTGCTGCAGGAAGAAGAAATGTAATAGTTTCAGGCAGAACAGGTATCCTCTGCAAATGACTAAGCATGCAACAAGGATCAAAGCCAAGTAAAGAAAATGCATTTATCCAATAATCCCTAAATCTGACCTTCCCCCTGCTTTAACTCCACTGCTCCTCCCCCAACCCTCTTCTCAAATTATACACTTGTGTCATGGCTTCCAGACATGTTTAGGGCAATCTACATCACACGAACACGCACTTTTCTTGGTTTGAATACGAAAGACGAAACCAAAAAAAACGTTAAGTGAACTAAAAATGTGCATGTGAAAGGTGACAAAACACGAGGAGCAAATGAAAAAAAAAAAAAGTGGCCATGCAATGTGCACTGCCCGGGCTCTGAGGCCTGGTAACAAAAATTGCCCCAGCCTTAAAAGGTGCAGTGGCCATGTGTCATTTCACACTGAGGTCGTACACCCAAGTGATACTAAGGCCAGGATTTTGGGACAGACGTAAATGTTTTATTATTGTGTAATCACCTGCTTTGAGGACTGGACACTAAATGGATACATCTATGAGTGGAGGAACCACTAAGAAAAATCAGCATTGTACTACTATAATACAAAAAAATAAAATAAAAATCTGAAAAGATACTAAACCTTGTAAACAAAGCAGTTATATGCGCAGACAGTTTGTTCAGTGGGCTGAATGTGTCTTCACAGTAGCACCAAATAGAAAAATGTAAAGTGGGCATTTTTAGTTCAAGGAATTGGGCCACCAACTTAAAATATCTGTAATTAGAATTATTTTTAGTAACAAACATGTCATACTTACCTGCTCTTCTTCCTGGTGGCGCTCCTGGCTCCCTCCGTGGTTTAGTGCCCCCATAGGAAGTTGCTTGCTATGGGGGCACTCCTGCAGGCTCAATCCCAAACCAGGCTGTGTGTGTCCATTGACACACAGCGTGGCTCGGTCCCGCACCCCGATTTCTACGCACAGGCTGTAATTAACAGCAGGAGCCAATGGCTCCTGCCTCCATGTCCAGTGAGGAGAGAGGGAACCATTGGAAGAAAGAAAAAAGAAGAACTGTCTCTGCTACCACTTTTTTTTAAAACAATCCAGGTAAAAGCACAGAATAAAGCATTTAGGCATGCAATGCCAAGCTGCAGCAAGCAAGGCTAGCAGACTATTAGCGTGTATTAGAACTACAACTTTCCAAAACTCTGCAATCCAGTTCTGATCACCAGTCCTCAAAGGATGTGCTAGAATGGGAGAGAGTCCAGAGAAGGGCAACAAAACTAATAAGGGGGCTGGAGAATCTCAGTTATGAGAAACGATTACCATCATTAAAACTTATTCTCCCTTGAGAGGAGACATGATAGCAATACAGGATATACAAGTATCTTAACGGTGATTCTAGCATAGGGAGGAAACTATTCAGTCTTGGTTCACTCAAGAAGACAGATGGCCACTCAAAGTTGGATGAGCTTCACCTTTAAAACTGCAAAAAGGATTTTTCACTGTTTGAGCGGCAAGGATGTGGAACGCCCTGCCACAATTGGTAGTTTCAGTGGTCAATATTGCCAATTTGAAAAAAAAAAAATGAATAGATGGCCATCTTATTGAACACAATATACAGCGATATGGGAAGTGGTAGATACAGACACACACACACACACACACTCACAAACACGTTGAACTGTATGGAATGGTGTCTTTATCCAACCTTCCCAACACCAACTATGCAATTTTAAAAGCTTACATGCAGCGTTCTCCATAAATGCCTTTTACATGCTTGCAATATTGAATTTGATAGAAAATTTGACTACTCTATAGCACCGCACAGCCCCTCCCTTCTTTACCCTATACGTAGCCGATGGGGAGGAATGAAGAAAAATACTATGGAGAGTCATCTGAACAACTCAGAGTCTGCTGATAACACATCCCAGAAGGCAGCACCTAGCAGCAGTCTCAGGGCTTTTGGATGTCCAGGGAAGGATTTTACAGATAAAGAACATGAATACAATAAGGTTAAAAACAAAATCTTATTAGGACAATTTGTGTGTAAATGAATGGTCTCTGAACTTTAAAGAGATAATGCTGATCCAATTTCCCTGTTTGCACGGTTTGTCTCCTGCTGTGACCTGCACTGTGCATGACCTACAAGTTACGGCGTTAGTCTACAGACACAATACACAGGCATATTTCTGTGTGTATAAACCATCCAGGGTCAGCTGTAATATACAAAAATGGGCAGGGTCAGGACTACAAACAACAACACTACACATGCGTAACAGATGGAAAATGAGAAACATGAATTTCACTTTCCAATTGTGTATGAACGGAAAGTGGACTCTTTGAAAGGCGTTTGCCGTGACGTCATGAAACACCTGTTCCTTTTATTTAGACACCCTCATGCAGCCTGTTCAACACAAGCTCAACCGGCAAAAAAAAATAAAAAATACATTCATCCCCTGTGCACGTCTCACCTCTCCGCTACCTGGCTTAACATCTGTGGCAAACCCCAGCTTCCCTCAAAGTAGGTCTTCACCTGTCACATCAATGAAGCAAACTCAGCACCGTTTACTGCACTGAGCTGTGATATGGAGAATGTGTGATAGAAGTGTCTGCATCACCAGTTACTTCAACTGCCAGGGAAGAGCTTTAAATATTGAGTGCTAGATGTATGGAAGTCACCATCTCTATAAAATAGTAATGTCACAATGTATTCATGAATACATCTATACACACTATGTATGCAAGAATCTCCTCAAAAGACAGTAGGTACATAAGTGTACCATATCTTATCTCTGTATATAGCCATCTACCAATCTAGGTATATTACTTTTAGACCCTGGCAGCCTAGGGGTGCAGACCTTTTCAGTTTAAGCTTTCAGTATTGGGATATAGTAGGTTTCAGATAGAACCAATTACCTTTTTTTTGTCCTGTTGTGGATATATCCCTTCACTTTCAAGTAGATGCAACAGAAAGGAAGAGGGGCCCATTCACAACATATGCACCGTCTCTGCTGGGCATTCATGCCCAACACACTCCTATCACATAGATAAGCAAACTGCATTGTGTCCTATGTGTTCAGTTCATGGATGCGAAACACACACACACACACACACACACACACACACACACGTTATGCATTCTAATTAAAACATTGGCACAGTCTAATTCCAAGAACACACCAGCATTCATGGTAGGAGGTGGCCATTGTGGAGAATGTGCCTCTAGACAGTTGAGCAGATTGGAAGGCTTCCCAATCCCCCAGATGTACAGCTGTGAATCTTAAAAGCAGAACTTCACCAAAAAGGTGAAATCCACCTCCCCCTCCTCTACCCTATTTGACATGTCGTTTTGGGGGAGAGGGCGCTCACAGGTACCAGCTCTCACTTCTGCTCAGATTGCCTGGATGATCCGAGCAGAACTTCAGTCCCCTCTCTCTTCATTAATAGGGCGATTGGTGTCACAGTAGGATCTGCGTGTTTTTTGGTTGTGGACCCCACCCCCCGAAGGAATTTCCAGCTTGGAGTTTCTATATACATATCACGTGGACCAAGTTCCTATATATTTTTCAGAACTGTGTTTTTCTTTCAAATAAATTCCAATTATATATTTGATTGCAATTAGTGTGCAAGTTCACAGACATTGATTTAGGCCTCTTTCACACTGATGTCCCGTTCAGGCCCGCCTGTCAGTTTTTCAGGCGGACCTGAACGGGTGCTCCATAGAGGTCTATGGAGCGTCGGATGTCAGCGGTGACATGTCCGCTGACATCCGACCCGCTCCGATCCGAAAAAGTGTAACGGAGGAAAAAGCTATTTTTCCATCCGTCTGCGGATCGGATGACGACGGGCACTGCGGTCCGTCGTCATCCGATCTCCCATAGGGGAGAGCGGCGCTGTGACAGGTCCATCCCTGCACAGTGTGCAGAGACGGAGCTGTCATCTCCCTGCTCAGCGGGGATCGGCGGAGTGATCCCCGCTGAGCAAACGGATATCCACGGGGCGGATCAGAACTGATCCGCCCCGTGTGAAAGGACCCTTACACTACAACATCTATTTTTTTTTTTTTTTGTTTTGGTTTCTTATTTTTCTCATGGATTAGTGCAACCGTTTGTCCACCAGTGCAATTTGGACTGCAAAAAAAAAAAAAAAAAACACAAACACACACACCAGCGAGATCTGCAATCTTGCACCCAGAGCTCATGTCACAAGTGATCCACACACACACACACACACACACACACACACACTCCTCCAAATTGCTTATGCTCCTAATTATTCAATTAATGTTTTATACAACCTCAGATGTTATGGATGTATCAAATCGTATGCGAGACATAAACACTCCTTTATATTTCTGTGCAATTCTACCATAAAGTTTGCAAGCAGATTCTAACATGTGGAAAATTCCTATCTTCAGGCCAACTACTAATCTTAAAAGTCCAAAGGAATTTAATTCCAAAATTCTAAATAACCCAGTTAGGGAGAAGAGTACATTATGAGGTGAACAATGGGAGAGTAAATAAGTCAAAAGACGCACACACACTACAGTACATTCCAAAACCCAAAATAGCGCGGTCATCACTATTGCCATCACACCTGATATGATATCTTCTCCTGCCACAAACTGGTTAACAGGACAATATTGTAAACACAGACTATATTCATCTTCCAGACTTGTGACACTGGGTCAGACATGCAGTCATAAGATTCCCTGATGGAGATAGCTTCTTGTTCAATATTTTTATTGAAAATTTTTCATCAAAATAACAAAACAATGGAGAAATAAATATCCCAAACCGGGAGCCAACATAGCCCTTCAGTAGGGTTTATCAAAAACAAAATTTAGGAAGGTAACAGCGATGTTAATGTAACAACATATTTATAACATAACAATGCTAATTAATGCCCTGAAGGGTTGTGATAAACCATTGATCAGAGCAAATTAGTGACAATAAATTCTTTATTTGCTATAGAATAATAAGATTGAGCAGGGGTCGGCAGAGTATCAAAATCTGATTTTGTTCCAGAGGGAACAAGGGAGATGATGGAGATCGCTTCATCATCACTCCATGCAGACTTAAAAGGACCCGGTCAGAAAAGAAATATGGGAACCGCCTGTTGCTAAAGCACTTGGAGGCTAAACAAAAAAAAACAAAAAAAACAAAAAAAAAAAAATCAGTTGCAGGTCCCCCATCTTCAAAGAGTGCAGGGTGTAAGATCATGTAATTAGCAGCACTATCCAACACTTCAACTAAAATGGTACCGTATATACTCGAGTATAGGCCGACCCGAATATAAGCCGAGGCCCCCAATTTACCCCCAAAAAAACTGGCAAACTTATTGACTCGTGTATAAGCCGAGGGTGAGACATGCCTGTCCATCCCTGTGTGTGTGTCCGTCCATCCCTGTGTGTCCGTCCATCCATCCATCCATCCCTGTGTGTGTGTGTGTGTCCATCCATCCATCCATCCCTGTGTGTGTGTGTGTCCATCCATCCATCCCTGTGTGTGTGTGTGTCCATCCATCCATCCATCCCTGTGTGTGTGTGTGTGTGTGTGTGTGTGTGTGTGTGTGTGTGTGTGTGTGTGTGTGTGTGTGTGTGTGTGTGTGTGTGTGTGTGTGTGTGTGTGTGTGTGTGTGTCCAGCCTACCTGTGTCCCGAGCCTCCGTCCCGTGCCTTGCCTCCTTGCCTCCGTCCCGTGCCGTGCCTTGCCTCCGTCCCGTGCCGTGCCTTGCCTTGCCTCCGTCCCGTGCCGTGCCAGGATCGCCGCTCTTCGTCGGCGCCTCGGCGGCCATTGTAAAATTCAAAAGCCGCGCCTCCGCCTTCGCCTGTGATAGGCGGAACACTGAATTTCCCAGCAGCCTGTGTTCCGCCTATCACGGACATCGTCTCATCCTCGTCCGTAGTACGAGGATGAGACGATGTCCGTGATAGGCGGAACACAGGCTGCTGGGAAATTCAGTGTTCCGCCTATCACAGGCGAAGGCGGAGCCGGAGGCGCGGCTTTTGAATTATAGAATGGCCGCTGTCTGTCTGCTCGACACGCTGATCGAGCAGGCAGACAGCGATGACTCGAGTATAAGCCGAGGGGGGCACTTTCAGCCTCAAAAAAGAGGCTGAAAATCTCGGCTTATACTCGAGTATATACGGTAAGTTTGTAAAAAAAAGTCAAATTTACCGTGCACCTAAAGCCAAAATGTTTTTGTTTTTTTATTATGGTGGGGGGGGGGGGGGGGGATAATTATAGAGAAGTCAAGCGAACATTTCCCAAACATTCACTGCAGGTGAATTTTCAGGGTGCATGCGTTATACAGTGATTGATCCACCACCAGGGCTGTGCATGGAAAAAGTCACAGTCACACTGCAGACAGACGTGGCTCACAGCAGGGATCCGGTGCATCCCCGTTCTCCATTTCAGGGATGAATTTTTGGCTGAATTCAGCCCTGACAGGGATCCAAACACACACAAGACTCATGTGGAAGCCACTCCGCAGCCGACTCAGATGTCGGAACTGGCTCCATAGAGAGCCGGTCACAGTCTCCTGTCATGCGAATTGGATATGGGAAAGCCCACATCCAATTCGCACTAGTGTGGACCCAGTCTCACAGACATGCCCCAGAGTGTCAGGTTGCTGTGTCCTGCTGGGGAAATTCACCCTCTTTCTCCTGGAGACCATTGTCCCAAGCACTGCAGGTTAAAAAAAAAAAAAAACCAAACGCATTTGTTTTCTTAGTAGCCAGCAGATCATGTCAGGCTCCTGTAAACTCTCAAAACGGCTGTCTGCCCATACCTCTTAGGCCCCTTTCACACATGATGTCCGTTTTTCATCCATCAGTTGATGGATGAAAAACAGACATCACTGCATCTCTACAGAAAAACGGATGTAAATGGATGTTTACATCCACAAACATCAGTTTTTTTTTTAAATGGATCAAAGCTCCATTTTGGAGGTGAAAAACAGATGACAAACGTTTCATTTTTCATCAGTTTTTGCATTGGTGGTGAATGTAAAAACGGACGAGCAGCTGATTAAAGTCATCAGTTTTTTTTTTTTCTTCTTTGAAAAGACGTGACTGAACTGATGAAATGAACAGTCCATATGTGTTAAAGAGGCCCTACTGATAGGAAAAGAAAAAAAAAAAAAAAAAAAACATGAGAGCACTCATCAGCAAACTACAAGCCAGCTGTAGCGGTGGCAGATGGGACTTGTAGTTCGTTCATTCACAGATGAATGATGCAGCTGTGTTGGTAGAGCCCCGCTATTTTAAATTGTGACAGCAGGTGCAAAGAGGAGCCCCTGCTCAAGGTCAGTGATTGGACTAGGGCTGAAACAACTAATCGATTAATCGACATCTAATCGATTATTAATCAATTACTATTTTCATAATCGATTAATCGGCCAGTAACAAAATGGGGTTAAAGTTAATGAGTGATATTTACCAGATTGTCCCTTTAATAGTATATACACACTATATCTCTCCTCTAATAGTATATACATGATATATCTCCTCTAATGGTATATACAGTATCTTTCCTCTAATGGTATATATAGTATATCTCTCCTCTAATAGTAGATCTCTCCTCTAATAGTATATAGCCTATAATAGTATATACAGTATATATCCTCTAATAGTATGTCTTCAATAGTATATATACGGTATATCTCCTCTAATATATACAGTATATCTCTTCGGTCAGTCTCAGAGTGGATTAGATATTTCGCTCCCTAACCATATAGTTGGTTATTTATATTTACCACTGCATATAGAGATATTTAAGAATATTTTTTTAAAACTTTACATATTAACAAAATTATACACCACCCTTTAAGGCTATTAACCGATTAATCGAAACAATAAATCGGTCAACTAATCGATTATGAAAATAATTGTTAGTTGCAGCCCTAGATTGGACACAGCTGATCACGTGGTAAAGAGCCTGACGGGGACTCTATACCTTGATCAGAGTTGCGGTGTGTCAGACTGGCACACCACAACAGCGATTGCCACTCTGCGGCTTGTTATCCTGATCACGTCATATTGCTGACATTATATTGGTATAAGGTGGACAGCAAGTGGTTATTATTGCTGTAGGCCTCTTGGCAGCTCTCCTGACCGGTTTTCTTCTAGTCTTTTCATCAATTTTGGAGGGACGTCCAGTTCTGTGCCATATTTTCTCCACTTGATGACTGACTTCACTGTGTTCCATGGTATATTTAATGACTTAGAAATTATTTTGTACCCTTCTTCAGACTGATGCCTTTTAACAATGAGATCCCTCTGACGCTTTGGAAGCTCTCTGCAGTCCATGGCTTTTGCTGTAAGATGCATCTAAGAAAATGTCAGGAAAGTCCTACCAGAACAGCTGGACCCCCAAAAAAGATTTCAGTTTGTTTTTCAATTGAGTTGTACCGTTTACAGGTCACATAAAAAAAAAATGAAATTTTAAACAGGGATGTGTAGACTTTACATCATATCAATTGAAAACAGTTTATTAATATTATTTATTTTTATTCTGCATTCCAGGTTTTTTTTTTTTGTTTGGTTTTTTTTTTAACATGTGACTAAAAGCTCCTCTTGCTTAGGTTTCCCTGCAGACAGGCTGGGAAAGAGCTAGGTCACGTGACAGCTATATATACACATATTAGGAAAAGGGCACTTAGATTTTATTATTAAAATTAGTGCCATCATCCAGATACAAAAAAAAAAAAAAAGAAAGAAAGAAAAAAAAAAAAAAAAAAAATGGGACAATGTAATATAAGCAGTGTGTTTAGTATCACTTCCAGTCCCATCGTGATAACAGAGGCCAAATTAGAAAAGGCCAATCCCTAGACTAGAGTATAAAAACTGCAATTACCCTCTGGTGCCTCCTCCCGGAGATAAGCAGGAACCTCTTCTTCTGATTGCTGCGTTTGATTCATGGTGCCTGCAACACAAACACAATTAAATAAATCATATGGCAGAAGTGTATGTATATAAATATAGATGTTTCTGTACTCCGACCATTGTAGGCCACAGAGCAACATTATGCAAAATGTTGCAAATATGTTTAGATTTATCTGCTAGCACAGAGATGACCCCAGAGACTCAGAAGACTGCTTTCTTCTGCTGCACAGTCTGGAGGAAACACCACAAATAACCTTTTACTGCAAGCTAGGTTTCAGCAAATCATATATTCTTATTCTAAACCCTTGTCCGAGGCCTGGTTCACATCTACGCAGTGTTTTGTTTTAGTTTTCAGTTTTGCAGAAACACACTACAGTCAATTTAACATGGTTTCCTAGGAGTCATGTTCACATCTTCCAGTGTATCACAGCCTTATTCCAAAATGGATTAAATTCATTATTTTTCTCAAAATTCTACAAACAATACCCCATAATGACAACGTGAAAGATGTTTGAAATCTTTGCAAGTTTTTTTTTTTTTTTTTTTTTTTTTAATAAAATGAAAAACAATCCCACACTGGGGTAGGGGGTGTTAGCAGTAGAGCACCACTAATTTTAGCAGCGCTTTTAGCCCCCACTAGCGGCCAAAGGGTTAAAAGCACCAGCGCCGAAGCACTTTGCAGGCAACTTAGCAGTGGTGCCCATTGATTTCAATGGCAGGGGCGGTGGAGGAGGATCGGTGTATACACTTCTCCCGATCGCCCAAAAGATGCTGCTTGCAGGACTTTTTCTAACGTCCTGCAAGCGCACCGCCTCGGCATGAAAGCACTTGGGCTCTTACACTGGGGCTGCAGGGGAGACATTTTTCAGACACTTTCTTTTAGCCCAAAAGCACCTAAAAAAGGCCCCAGTGTGAAAGGGGTCTAAGTATTCACAGCCTTTGCCATGACACTCAAAATGGAGCTCAGGTGCGTCCTGTTTCCACTGATCATCCTTGAGATGTTTCTACAATTTGATTAGAGTCCACCTGTTATAAATTCAGTTGATTGGACATGATTTGGAAAGGCACACACCTGTCTATATAAGATCTCAGTTAACAGTGCATGTCAGAGCACAAACCAAGCCATGAAGTCCAAGGAATTGTCTGTAGACCTCTGAGACAGGATTGTATCAAGGCACAGTGGCCTCCATCATCCATAAATGGAAGAAGCTTGGACTCTTCCTAAAGCAGCCTGCCTGGCCAAACTGAGCGAACTTGTGTTCACGAATGCATCATTCAGGTTCACACCATAGAAAAAACGCAGTCCAGATGCATTTATGCATGCGTGTTTTTTGATGCATTCTAGTGCATTTTTCCCCCTCTTGTGTTCGTGCAGGAAAAATGCAGCATGTCTATTTTATTTCTCTGAAACGCACTTCAACTGCAAGCACTGGTGTAAACTGCGCCAATGAAAACCATATAACCTACTTTCTATGCGTTTTTTTTTTCCTGCATTAAAAAAAAAACAAAAAAAAAAAAACAAACACACACTGCACTGCACTGGATGTGGTGTGAACTCGCTGGCCCTCAATGTTTTTTTTTTTTTTTTTTTTTAGTTCTAAATTTTTAAGAAAACAATAGGCCATCACAAATAAAATATCTAACAGAAGAGATCCCAAGACTCTCCAGGTAAAAAGAACAACATAAGTGAAGGCAAGTAACGTGTCAGAATGAAAGTCCTCAGGCGAGGGATAAAATTCAGTGTATTTTTAAGTGGGAGTAAACTCCCATGGATGATTTTTTCCCTATAGGTATGCCTATAATAAGGCTTACCTATAGGTATAGTAAATATCTCCTAAACATGAAACATTTAGGGGATATTTACTTGTGAAGCTGCCAGTGACGATATCGGCGCATACGCTCTAAAGGCACAGCATGCCGTGTCTTCAGAGCCCTGTGCTGTGAACTGCAGGAATTGTGTCATTGCGGTGCATACTAGCACAATATAAACTTTGCAGGTTTAAAAACCCCACAGCAGTTTACTACCACTTTAAAGCAAGCAATACAAGTACCTGAATTTGACTTGGTATCAGCCATTTGGAGTTCCCTGTAAACTGAAAGTAGAAGCAGCACACAAGCCTGACATCTGTGATGCAGTACTCGATGCCAACAATGAGCATGCCGATAGAAGACGAGAGCAGAGAGAAAGTGAAGACTTCCTATCAACAGGATGCAAGAGGAAACCCCTGGCAGCCACCAGAACTAGTGCCCCCACTGGAAGATTCCCCATCTATTCTTGCTCAGATGGCCACTCAGAATTTGAGCATTTTGTTTTCTGTGAGAGCAGTCACCAGGACAAAGAGGTAGAAGCTGCGTAACAGTGACAGACAGCAAAAAAAAAAAAAAAAAAAAATTAAAATCCATTTCTCTGAGTTCATTGACACAGTGTTCCATTATTCAGAACCATAGGGTTATATTGCCAAAAAAAAAGAGAAGGAAGACTTGGCTATGCTCATGGGCAGTCCTAGGTGATATACACCCCCTCTCTGCTATAGGCCTTCTGTTTATTAACAAGCTGTGTCAGAAGCATCAAAACTCCTTAGAGGGGTGGGTGCTGTGTCTGTCAAACTCAGAAATGGATTTTACGGCAAGTCAAAAATCCAATTTTTTCCTTTCGTTCATTGACAGAGATAGAGCTCCATTATTCAGAACCATAGGGATGTCCCAAAGCAGTGCCAAACACGAGGGGTGGGAAAATGAAAAATCCCAAGGCTAAACACAAGAGCCAACCAAGTAACAGGAGCTCAACACAGAAACAAACTGGAGCCCAACCTGAACAAATGCCACTTCAAGAGGGAATAGAAGCTCTAAACAGCAGCCTGCAACACCTTACAGCCAAAAGAGGCATCCTCAGATGCCAGCACAGCCACGTCGTAGAATTTTGTTAACGTGTACAGACGAACAAGTGGCCACCTTGCAAACCAGTGCAGCTGATGCCTGATGATGGAAGAAGCAATAAGCAGCCAAGTAGAATGCGCCGTAGCAGGGAAAGGAGGAACCCAACCCCTGATAGAATAGACATAGTCTGTCTGACCCATCTAGAAAGCTCACAGAAGAAGCAGATAGCCCCTTTTTTATCCCGTCCGGGATCACAAACAGTGAGACTGATCTCTGAAACTGACCAAGACTCCTCACAAGGGTCACCGGCCGAGACCCCGCACAGGGGGTGCCTACGGATGCCCCGCACAGGGAGCGCCACTGGGGTGGTGGTGTGTGGAGGAGAACCCCGGAGGGACTGACCCCCCCAGGGAGTACCCGCGCCTCAGACAGATCCTCCTCACCACTGAAGTGGAGGGGGGGGATGTCGGCCATGAGGAGCACTGCAACACAGGCCGAGACGTTTAACTCACAGGGCCACCTGTGAATCCTCGGACTAGATGGACAGAATTAAAAATGTTCTGGCAGATATAATGGCTCTCATCTATACGTATGTGTATTCAATATCTTTTAGGGCTGAAACAACTAATCAATTATGAAATTAATAGATTACTATTTTCATAATCAATTAATCGGCCAGTAACATAATGGGGTTAAAAAAAAAATTTAAAAAAAAAAAAAAAAAAAAATTTAAAAATTAGCCCTTTAGTGCTCATGCACACGGACGTTTTAAAAAACTGGCTGCAAAGCTAGCTCCGATGCCTGGAAAAATTGTTGTTAAAAACGTGATTTTTACCGCGTTTTGCATTGGCGTTTTTTAGCGTTAGCGTTAAGTAGCTTTTTTTAAGAAACACATCTCTTGGCTATAGGACTCAGAAAACAAAGAAAATATGTTGCGCGTTTATGCGCGTTTGTGCGCGTTTTCCCGCGATTCGCGTTTTTACAGCTCTAGCTCCATGCCACGGAACGCACTGGTCCTGGGTTTTTTTTACAGCTTAAAAACGCCTATGCCATTTGCAGCTCAAAAACGTCTAGGTGGGCATGAAGCCATAGACTAACATGGACAGCCGTTTTTAAGCTGCAAAAAAAGCTCAAAAAAGCGGCTGTAAAAACGTCCGTGTGCATGAGGCCTTATAGTACAAAAAGAGCAAATAATCAAGTAAACATTACTTTCACTATTCTACAGTAAAAAAAAAATAAAAAATGAACCCTTTACAGTAGTGATTTTCTGCTTTTTTCTACTATAAAGGGCTAATTTTTGTTTTTTTAACCCCATTATGTTACTAAACGTCTCACATCTATGTGCTTATTGGTGCTTTTTGCAGAAATGTACTACAGTTCATTTACATGGTTTCCTATGGGACACGTTCACATCTGAAAGGGTCAGGGACTTTTAACGCAAAATGGGGCTTTATTGGATCAATATACTTCAATGGAGAAGCTGCAGAAAAGCATGTAATGCATTTTTGCAGCAATTTGTGTTTTTTAATCTGCCCAAAAAAAAAATGCAAAAATGCAAATTGCAGTAAAATCACGTGCGCAAAAATCAAACCGTACAGCATAAAGCACTGCAGAAACAGATCAAAGGCAAACTGGGTAGGTGTGTACCGAGCTTTATGCTGGTCACACAGATCTATTTTCAGATGAGAATATTCAGATGAAAGATCTTTGTACATTCGCAGAATGAAAGAATTTTGTTTGAAATTTTCACATTCTGTTTTTAAAATGAATGCAATTTCTATACGAAAAACCACATACACTGTCTGAAAGTTCCTTTGACTAAGAAGTTTTCTATTATGTCCAAATTTTCCCATCACTGTGGTTGAAAATGAACGTCAATTTCACCCACTTTTTTTCCTAAAGGTTATTAACCGATTAATCGAAACAATCTGACAACTAATCAATTATGAAGATAATCGTTGGTTGCAGCCCTAATATCTTTAAAAAATAAATAAAAAAATAAATAAAAAATAAAAATAAAAAAAGATACATGCCAGGAGGTGCATATTTGTAATCAAGCATGATGTTAAATCTCTGAAAATTAATATTACAAAATGGTGGATGTTTTTACATGCTGCATAGAAGTAAACAGACCATTCAGTGAGGTTCCCAGGTATGGCGCAGTTACAAGCGTCTCAGGTCAGAACTTGTCTGTAAGCCTTTGGGGACATTGTGCAACTCCCATCTTACAGACTGTTTTCTAGTCGCAGACCAATAAAGCACGATGGGTATAATAACTAAAGTAAATGCAGACATCAAGAAACATCAAGTCCTAGCAAGCTGTAATTGTAGTTAATGTTATCCTGGCTTCTATCTTAAGGACACAATTTGTATTCTACAAAAAACGTATATATAGTTAGTTAAATACCTAGAACATGCCTGCAATACATGCATATTTACCCTTGTGTTATCCCTTCAAAAATGCTGCAAGTACAGACAAAAAAAAAACTGCTGATCTGCCAGAAATCCAGTGAGCTCCTAACTTTCTATAGTGAGCCAACAATACTGTCTCATTACTTGGGATTTAAGTGAAGCAGAGGCTGGGTTGTACTGAAAAAACCGATACAGATATATCCCGCCAAGACGTACACTGTAGTGGACTTCACCCTTACAGCAGAATACTTTTGAGTCTCTAACCCTGAGCAACGCTACAGATGACAAGTTCGGATTTCGGTGACTTTACTTAGTGCCTGCTTGTTCCAGATCAATGGCATTGAGTATATTTAAGAGGTATGCAATGAAGGCCTGCATTTGTATCCAAGTACCAGGTTCCTTCAGGGCCCATTCACACCTGTGCGTAGGGCACCACAACACATACCAAGAATTGCGTATGCCTTCTCATCAGGCATGATCCTTTGGCGGTCTATTCATAATAAATGGGCCAACTTAATGCAAGTTAACATTTGCCATAACATGGTTAACCCATGCCAATTCACACACTGCAATGGATCGCTGTAGTGTAAATTAAGCAACAGACTCTGGAAACCCAGACCAGATTGTACAATATTTCTCTAAACTGAAGGGCAAGAAGTTTCCATTGAAAACAATTATGCATCATGGCCATAGCTGTTCCTGTTACTCTCCAAATGGAATTTTGGCCCAGCTTTTCTCACATTCCTACAGACTTTATACTCAGCCCCTGCTGCTCAAGTGATCATGAATGGCTATCAATCGGCCCCTGTTCATATTGCATCAGGTACCAAGCAAGAGTGTCCACCATCACCATTATTATGGAGATTGAAACTAGCCATCGCAATTTTTTTGCGATCCAAATATGGAGATTGAAAGGGGGAATAAAGCATCACAAATGTGCTCTTTTTTGCAGATGCCATGATCCTCCTCATGCAACTCTTCATACTACGCTCCTGAATCTGATGTCCTTGCTAGGTCACGTTGAAACCATATCAGGCCTCAAAGTCAATTCTGAAAAATCGGAAACCATTAACATAAATAAATCAGATCAGACCTCCGAATAAAGTTTGGGGTCCAAAAGGGTGCAGGTTCGTTCTCGTCTTGGATGTTATATGCTATGTGCATCTTGAACATCCAACTATTAGATAATCTATAAGATAGACACATGGTATCTAGTCCCAGCCAGGCTTAAAGAGGAAGTAAACCCTGATGAGTTTACTTCCTCTTTTTTTCCCTGCAAAAGGTAAAGCATAATGGACTACTATGCATCGCATAGTAGCCCATTATGTTTCACTTACCTGACACAGGAGCCAGCGAAGTCGCCGCTGTCCCCTGTAGTCCGCCGCATCCATCTTGCTGGTGGCGTCTCGCAGCTCCGCCGCTGTCATTCGGCGAAGCCGAGATGACGTCACTCCCGCAAATGCGCACGGGAGTCGATAAATGCGGCAGCTCCATTCTTGGAATTGCCGCGCTCAGTGCGCCTGTGCGCCGCTGTATACGGCGCATGCGCCGTAGACAGCGGTGCCCGTTTTCGGGCAAATATCTCCTAAACCATATAGGTTTAGGAGATATTGCTTGGACCTACAGGTAAGCCTTAATCTAGGCTTACCTGTAGGTCAAAGTGGTTTGTAAGGGTTTACAACCACTTTAATGTATCCTGAGGTATATTTGTTATGCTTCTGAGGACAGAAGGGAGTGATGTTCCACGGTTTATTCGGTAATGATCAACATTCCTTAAAAAGAAAAGAAAAAACCATAAGCGCCCCTGTTAAATGATCCAGTTGACAAGATTCCCAAACATTTGCAAACTCCTAAGGCCTCATGCACACGAGACGCAGATGAAACCTCTGTCAAAAAAAAGCTGAAACGCGCGTTTAGAAACGCGCGTTTTGCCGCGTTTGCATGTCGCGTTTAGACGCGTTTAGACGCGTTTGCGTTTAGACGCGTTTATAAAGATAACATCATGTAGACCCTCCCCAAGCTCTCAAAGCATTTTTTTTAACTATTTCTGCTATTTTGATCAGAGTGAGCAGCAGCAGCATAGAGAGCAGTTGTACACTTGCATTTGCCGTGTCACTTGCCACGGCACCTGCCACAAGTTGTGGATTGTCCACTTGCCACGTCACTTGCCACAAGTTGGGGATTGTCCACTTGCCACATCACCTGCCACGTCACCTGCCACAAATTGTGGATTGTCCACTTGCCACGTCACTTGCCACATCACCTGCCACGTCACTTGCCACGAGATGTGGATTGTCCACTTTCCACGTCATCTGCCATGCCACCTGCCACAAGCTGTGGATTGTCCACTTGCCACGTCACCAGCCACATCACCTGCCACAAGTTGTGGATTGTCTACTTGCCGCGTCACTTGCCACATCACCTGCCACGTCACCTGCCACAAGTTGTGGATTGTTCACTTGCCACGTCACCTGCCACGTCACCTGCCACAAGTTGTGGATTGTCCACTTGCCACGTCACTTGCCACAAGCTGTGGATTGTCCACTTGCCACATCACTTGCCACGTCACCTGCCACGTCACTTGCCACATCACCTGCCACGTCACCTGCCACAAGTTTTGGATTGTCCACTTGCCACGTCACTTGCCACGTCAGCTGCCACGTCACTTGCCACGAGATGTGGATTGTCCACTTTCCACGTCATCTGCCATGCCACCTGCCACAAGCTGTGGATTGTCCACTTGACACGTCACCAGCCACATCACCTGCCACAAGTTGTGGATTGTCCACTTGCCACGTGACTTGCCACATCACCTGCCACGTCACTTGCCACATCACCTGCCACAAGTTGTGGATTGTCTACTTGCCGCGTCACTTGCCACTTCACCTGTCACGTCACTTGCCACGTCACCTGCCACAAGTTGTGGATTGTTCACTTGCCACGTCACCTGCCACATCACCTGCCACAAGTTGTGGATTGTCCACTTGCCACGTCACTTGCCACAAGCTGTGGATTGTCCACTTGCCACATCACTTGCCACGTCACCTGCCACGTCACTTGCCACGTCACCTGCCACAAGTTTTGGATTGTCCACTTGCCACGTCAGCTGCCACGTCACTTGCCACATCACCTGCCACGTCACCTGCCACAAGTTGTGGATTGTCCACTTGCCACGTCACTTGCCACATCACCTGCCACGTCACTTGCCACGAGATGTGGATTGTCCACTTGCCATGTCACTTGCCACGTCACCTGCCACGTCACTTGCCACGTCAGCTGCCACGTCACTTGCCACAAGATGTGGATTGTCCACTTGTCACATCACCTGCCACATCACTTGCCACATCACCTGCCACAAGTTGTGGATTGTCCACTTGCCACGTCACTTGCCACATCACCTGCCACGTCACTTGCCACAAGATGTGGATTGTCCATTTTCCACGTCACCTGCCATGCCATCTGCCACAAGTTGTGGATTGTCCACTTACCACGTCACCAGCCACATCACCTGCCACAAGTTGTGGATTGTCCACTTGCCACACCACTTTCCACGTCACCTGCCACGTCACCTGACACAAGATGTGGATTGTCCACTTGCCACGTCACCAGCCACATCACCTGCCACAAGTTGTGGATTGTCCACTTGCCACGTCCCTTGCCACGTCCCCTGCCACAAGTGGATTGTCCACTTGCCACATCACTTGCCACATCACCTGCCACAAGTTGTGGATTGTCCACTTGCTACGTCACCTGACACAAGTTGTGGATTGTCCACTCGCCACGTCACTTGCCACATCCCCTGCCACAAGTGGATTGTCCACTTGCCACATCACTTGCCCCATCACCTGCCACAAGTTGTGGATTGTCTACTTGCCACGTCACCTGACACAAGTTGTGGATTGTCCACTCGCCACGTCACTTGCCACATCACCTGCCACAAGTGGATTGTCCACTTGCCACGTCACTTGCCACGTCCCCTGCCACAAGTGGATTGTCCACTTGCCACGTCACCTGCCACAAGTTATGGATTGTCCACTTGCCACGTCACATGCCAGTCACCTGCCACAAGTTGTTGATTTTCCACTTGCCACGTCACCTGCCAAGTCACTTGCCGCGTCACCTGCCAGGTCACTTGCCACGTCACCTGCCACAAGTTGTCTATTGTCCACTTGCCACGTCACATGCCAGTCACCTGCCACAAGTTGTTGATTTTCCACTTGCCACGTCACCTGCCAAGTCACTTGCCACGTCACCTGCCACAAGTTGTCTATTGTCCACTTTCCACGTCACTTGCCACTTCACCTGCCACGTCACTTGCCACAAGTTGTGGATTGTCCACTTGCCACATCACTTGCCACCTGCCATGTCACTTGCCACAAGTTGTGGATTGTCCACTTGCCACGTCACTTGCCACAAGTTGTGGATTGTCCACTTGCAATTGCAATTGTTTAAAATATTTTTCTAATGGTTTTTCATCATTTGCAATCATTTTTGAGATTTTTAATGTAAAAAAAAAGGTCACCTTTAAAAACGCATATAAACGCAAACGCGGCTAAACGCGGTAGCGGCGTTTTGCCGCGTTTTGCCGCGTTTTGCGTCTGAAACGCAGAAATTTTTGTTTCTGAACGCATTTTTTTGCTTCTGGAAAAACGAGATTAAACGCAACTGCATATAAACGGAAAAAAACGAGACTGTGTGCATGGACACATAGGATAACATTGAATGAGTTCAGGTGCAGTTGAAAAAACTGTCCAACTGCATCTGAACGCGCGTTTAACTGCGTCTCGTGTGCATGAGGCCTAACTTCTATATATTTTTGGCAGCCAAGATATGTTACAATAAAACAAATTTCTACCAGTGCAAATAATAATAACCTTAAATCACCAAGTAGTGATCTGCGTAGTAGGTGATATAACAAAAAACATACAAAATTATAAGTGCTCATGCACACGGACGTTTTAAAAAACTGTCTGCAAAGCTAGCTCCGACGCCTGGAAAAATCGGCGTTAAAAAACGCGATTTTTACCGTGTTTTGCATTGGCATTTTTGCGCGTTTTTTAGCGTTAAGTAGCATTTTTAAAGAAACACATCTCTTGGCTATAGCACTCAGAAAACAAAGAAAATATGTTGCGTGTTTTCCCGCGATTGGCGTTTTTACAGCTCTAGCTCCGCGCCACGGAACGCACTGGTCCTGGGTTTTTTTTACAGCTTAAAAACGCCTATGCCATTTGCAGCTCAAAAACGCCTAGGTGGGCATGAAGCCATAGACTAACATGGACAGCCGTTTTTAAGCTGCAAAAAACGCTCAAAAAAGCGGCTGTAAAAACGTCCGTGTGCATGAGGCCTTAAATGGAAAAATACCCCGCCCCACCTGGCTGCTGCACGCACAGAAAATGCATTGACTTCACATATAGAATATACATAACACAACAGTGTTGCGCTTCCTAAGTGACTACCAATAAATCCTTAAATAAGAATAAATGCACAATCAAATATTTGTGTTCCCTGACTGGGAATAGTGAACAATATACACAAATTAAATATACCTATTCCCTAAATGGGAATAGTGAACAATAGACAAGATAAAGTCCACACACTCAAAAAAAAAAAAATTTGAATAAAAATAAGAGTCCAAATGCGCAAATATAATCCTCAGAGTTTTCTGCAGGAAAAACGCACAACACTCCACCAGTGCACAAATGTTGAAAATGCAAATGCTCTCCTCCACATCAATATCCTAGCCACTCACCTCACGTTCTGACCCGTTTCACCTGAAGGTCATAAAAAGCAGGTTCCCTCTCTAAGATACAGACGGATCAGCTGGTCATGGAACTCCTATTCCTTCCGTGCCACCTCCGGCTGATTGGATGGATACCAGCCAGTACAAATTCCCTCAACGGGGTCCGGTGCACATGGGAATAGAAAAAGGCAAAATCTAGTGCTCTCTGTATATCAAAACGGTTTATCTCCTCATGAAAACGTTACTCGCAAATGCAGCACTGAAGCAGTGCGGGCTCAGGATGCATAGAAACGGCAAGATGCTCGCGGGATGAAGCTGCCACTGCGACTCCCTCCCCCTATACGGGTTAGGTCAAATGGGCTACTACACCACCGTGACTTCTTCAGTAAGGGCTTGACTAAGGACTTACTGAAGATGTACCCAAACAAAAAAAAAAAACAAAAAAAAAAAAGTACCGCATGTCATTTTTTTTTTCCCCCCACAAAGAGCGCTCTTTTGGTGGTATTTGATCACCTCTGCAGTTTAATCTCTCTCTCTCTCTCTCTCTCTCTCTCTCAAAAATTCATTTATCAATTTAGGCAAACAAGTATTCTACATATTTTTGGGGTAAAAAAAAATAAAATCTCAATAAGTTGGTTTGTGCAAAAGTTACAGCGTCTACAAAATAGGGGATAGATTTAGGGACTTTTTTTTTTTTTATTGGTAATGGCGGCGATCTGCAATTTTTTGCGGCAGACAAAATCTGACTGCAAGTGACACTTTTGGGGACCAGTGACACAAATACAGTGATCAGTCCTAAAATTTTTAAAAAAAATGCAAAGATCAATATTTAAATGACACTGGCAGGGAACATATTAACACTATGGGGCGATCACAGAGTTAACCGTGTTCCCTGGGTGTGTTCTGTGTGGGGGATGGGCTCACTGGGAGAGATCTGCTGTTCCTAGTGATCAGGAACAGCGATCTCCATGGTGTCCCCCGTCAGAATTGGAATCCACCTTGTTTACAGAGGCAGATCCCTGTTCTGCCTCTCTGTACCATGATCGTGAGCATCCAGCGGACTCGATCCACGCGCTCCCCCGGTGTGCAGCAGGCCCACAGTATCTCATGCACGAAACTACTTACAGGTACGCTGTTTTACGCAGCCGGACCGCCGTATATGTGCGGTCCGGAAGTGCTTAAATTGTATAAATTGATCATTAGAACCAGTAAGATCCTGAAAACAGACCTGCATGGCCTCATCCCATCCCATCCCATCTCAGTCAGCCCAGGGATCAACAGTCCCCACCTCTGCTGAGCAAGTTGAAAGTTGCAAGCTGCTCCCAGCCGACTAGAAATGTGAGTAAACAGTTGTAACCAGTTTAGAAATATCAGGATAGGACTCTAGCACCTCTAGTGGCAATTCTAAAAGCTCTTGTTTCAAGCCTCTTAACTGTGCCCAAATGGCATGACATCACAATAGATATTTGAAAAATAAAAATTTGCTAGTCACTTCATTCCAAGCTGCTATGAAATCCTCACATTAAACAAAAAGGTTAACAAAAGTGTGGGAGGCGTGGATTACACCAATCCGAAGACATGCAGGTAGGTTAATTGGCTTCTGTCCAAAATTGGCCCTAGTATATGAATGGGGACCTTGGATTGTGGGCTCTTTGAGAGTAGGGACTGATGCGAGTGTGCAATGTACAGGGATAGGGACAATTGTAGACACTCACTCAGGTTGAACTGGATGGACTGGTGTCTTTATTCAACCTTACTAACTATGAAACTATGAAGTCAAGACCTGATCTATGCAGCTTAGTGGGCATGGTGCAAATAAGCCCCGACCCAAAACAAATGTATTGATTCGAAAGTATAAATTCACTCTGACTGCCAACTATGTGTGCTTCTGAGTCAATGACTCGAAAAATGGCGATATCAGAAACTGCGAGGCAATTAGCATTTTTAAAAGTCAAAAGCAATGCATGCCCATTTCCTTTATCTATAAGCCAATGATACACCAGCGACCCCGCCCCACCCCCCTTATTTTGTATAGCATACCACTTTGGATAGCAAAGGGAATAGTTAAAATCTGTCTGCCACTTGAGTCCCATTCAAGAGATTTCACTTCATTTCCTGTAGACACAGCAGGAAGTAAGATGATATCTCCCCTTAGTAGGGTAAATCCCCTCGCAGACAGGTGTCACCAGAACAAGTGCCATCATTGGAAAAGTTCCAATCAATTCTTCTGGTGGCAACTCAAAAATTTAAATTTCCTCTCATTTTCAGTCCTAGTGACAATGGGTCACCAAGAGGGGGGGGGGGGGGGGGGGGGAATTCTCCTGGTGATAGAATCCTGTGCAGCAGGGACACAGGGAAATTAGAAAACTATTAGGGCTTTTTTTTTTTTAGATCTGTGCATATACACACACAGAGGTATATTTTTGTAGCATTAGACAGGTGCATCGTCCTGCATTAATAAACAATATTAAAGCGGTCCTCCACCCTGAAGTGGAAGTTCTGCTCATCCGATCCCTCCCCCCCTCCGGTGCCACAATCAGCACCTTTCAGGAGGGAGGGGGGTGCAGTTACCTGGATAATCCAGGTATCTGCACCCACTTCCGGGACAAGACCCCCGCAGACGCCCCCCCCCCCCCCCCGTTGTGTTCTGGGAAACACACACAGATCCCAGGACACAGCGGCGACCAGCATAGACGCGCAGCGTGACTCACGCATGCGCAGTAGGGAACCGGGCAGTGAAGCCGCAATGCTTCACTTCCCGATTCCCTGACAGAGGATGGCGGCGGGGGCAGCAGAGAGACGAGCAATCGCTCGTCTCTCTGCTGCCGACATCGCTGGACCCTGGGACAGGTAAGTGTGAATTTATTAAAAGTCAGCAGCTGCAATATTTGTAGCTGCTGGCTTTTAATATTTTTTTTTAAAGGTGCAGAACCGCTTTAAAGGTATTGTGCTGATATGAACCCTAGGGCCTCCCAATGCAAAGATGCTGTAACTTTTGCGCAAACCAATCAATATTTGCTTATTGGGATATTAAAAAAATATAATATAAAAAATACATGTTGGCCTAAACTGATAAATACTTTGTGTGTGTGTGTGTATGTGTATATATATATATATATATATATATATATATATATATATATATATATATATATATATATATATATATATATATATATATATATATATATTTCTAAGATTGGACACGCTCTTTTAAAAATGCACTGCTGACAGGTAAACAGACACAACCTTTATTATGGGGACCACAACACATGATTTAATGCACTGGAACGCAACAGTGTAATTGAGCACTAAGGGCTCATCCACGCAGGCGCAGAGCCCCCTGAATAGTGTGAAGGGCCATTTGTTTATCTTCTTCTACTAGCATGTAGCTGTGTGCAGGCAGTCTATACAAGAGAACTTTATGGACTCACCCACACATCCAGGTTTGACGTGTGCGCGGCTCCCAATGCAAAGCCTGTATGACCCATGTGAGTGAGCCCTAAAACTGCACTAGAAGTAAGCTAAAAGTACAATAAAAATACTGCAAAATAAAAAGCAGTATAACAAATTCAAATTGTCTCTAGTAGTTCTAAAGCTTTCCACCAACTAAAAATAACTCCTATCTGTAATATCTCAGAGCAAGCTCCAATCCAGCGACAATGGGAATGCTGCCGTGCTATTGTGCAAATCATAATTCTAACAAGTGAGACAGTAGCAGACAAAGTTTACACTCAGCTTCCAGCACTGAGTTCTGATAATATCATGTTTTTAAGCCATCGGCTGAACAAAAGGTCTGTAGAAAGGGAGGCGGCCCAGCTCACCAGCACAGGGAGGCTTTTCTTCTATCCAGTGACGTGGCAGAGACTTAAACCTGATCCCTGACTGGCTGGAAGCTCTGCCACGCTTTACAGCAACACTTTCATGTCATCCCCAGAGATGAGGAACTATTTACCTCTACCTAAACACACACACACACACACTATACATGTGGCAGGAACATTCCCCTCCCTCCGAGATCCAGAAATAGCTCCTCTACAAAGCCTAGCATGGTGGATGGAGTTTGGATCATGACAAATGCTCGCAAGTAACCGAGGATGACACTTATTAAAGGGAATCTAGCCATATACAAAAAAAGTATAATACAGAAAGCAGCCATCCCGGATGGCACTTAGACACACCTAAATAAGCACAAGCAGCATCTCTTTAGGAGTGGAATTAAAGGGAAAAATGAAAACTGCAAACAAGCAGACTCTTTTTTGGAGAAGAGACATGCGATGTCTGTTCTGTAAGAAAACAACCTACCTGTCTGTTCCCAGTCCTCCTTATAATGTACTCTGAGCTGTGCATGTACAGCTCAGAGAACATTCCCAGCATGCCGCTGTGCAGAAATTAATAACTTCCTTATGCATGCGCCAGAGTTACATCATCATGCGCCAGCCAATCATGAGAGCCAAAGACCCCGCACCTGCGAGGGAGCTCAATGTGGAACTCCACTATCCCAATCAACAATGTATTCATTTTTAAAGAGGGATTCCACCTAAAAAAAAAAAATATTAAAAGCCAGCAGCTATAAATACTACAGCTGCTGACTTTTAATAAAATGGATACTCACCTGTCCCGGGTTCCAGCGATGCCGGCAGCCGAGGCCGATCGATCGGCTCTCGGCTGCTGCAGTCACCATTCTAGGTGAGGGAATCAGGAAGTGAAGCGAATCGGCTTCACTTCCCGGTTCCCTACTGCGCATGCGCGAGTCGCGCAGCGCAATAGGAATTCTCCGCGCTGTCTCTGAGAACCGTGTGTGTCCCAGCAGACAGCGCGGCAGGACAGGAAATGGCGTAGACTCCCACGGGAGTCTATGTCCGGAAGTCGGTGTAAATACCTGTCTTTGACAGGTATCTCCACCCCCCTACCCCCTGTAAGGTGCCAATTGTGACACCGGAGGGGGGGGGGGGGGGGGAGGGTTCCGATCAGCGGAGGTTCCACTTTAGGGTGGAACCCCGCTTTAAGTCTTATGCAGCTAGCATTAGTAAATAGATAAGAAAGTATGTACTTTAAACTTTTTTTACATTTTTTTATTTTTATTTCTTCAGGTTACTTCCTGGTTTCTTGTCTAGGCAAATGTCATTATTATACAGAATTTATATATTATTATTATTATTATTATTATTATTATTATACAGGATTTATATAGCACCGACAGTTTACACAGTGCTTTTCAACATTAGGGCAGACAGTACAATTACAATACAATTCAATACAGGGGGGAATCAGAGGGCCCTGCTTGTTAGAGTTTACAATCTAGGATAGTGCATCACTTTACATTAGGGCAACCAGAACAGTTACATTACAATAGGAATCAGAGGGCCTTGCTCCTTAGAAAGTCATACATCCCAGGAGCCTTCAGGAGGAGGAAAGGAGAGGAATTTTCTCCACTTAAGAATACTCTTCTGCATGCCTGCCTGCGCTAAGGGCAGATGGATTCCAGGAAGTAAATGCTACATGAATTATTTGCCCTTACTCAAGATGGCCAAAGCCAGAAATGCTAGGGGGAGGTTTTCAAGGCGATTTCCTAAAAAAATGAAAGTGATTGTAAAGTATCTTTTTTTTAAATAACAAACATGTTATACTTACCTCCTCTGTGCAGTTGGTTTAGCACAGAGCAGCCTGGATCCTCCTCTTCTCAGGTCCCTCTTTGCTGATCCTGGCCCTTCCGTCCTGTCGAGTACCCCCAGTCAACAGCTTCCTATGGAGGCACTAGAGCCAAGTCACAACTTTGTGTGTCTATTCAGACACGGAGCCCCGACCCAGTCCAGCCCCCTCTCTCCCCTGATTGGCTGACTTACATTGACAGCCACAGGAGCCAATGGCACCACTGCTGTGTCTCAGCCAATCAGGAGGCATGTCCGGACAGCGCTGATTAAATGTTCCCATAGTTTTTTGGTTTTTTTTAATCAAAAATATGTAGCAGAATACACATTTTACTGGATGTTTTTAATAGCAGAAAGTAAAAAATGATTTTTTTTTTTTGCGCTACAAGCAAAAATAAAAAGAAGAAAAAAGAAAAAAAAAAGAGAGACATACATTTTGTTTGGGTACAGTGTCGCATGCCCACGCAATTGTCAGGTTTCAGTTAAAGTAACGCAATGCTGTATCGCAAAAAAATGGCCCATCAGGAAGGGGGCAAAGGGTTCTGCTTTAAAGCCCATCTCCAAGATACCAGTAACCAAGCCCCCAATCATTTCTCGACCCAACGTCTTTTCAGCCAATATAATTTCATTAAGAGGGATTCCACCTAAAAAAAAAAAATATTAAAAGCCAGCAACTATAAATACTACAGCTGCTGACTTTTAATAAATGGCCACTCACCTGTCCCGGGGTCCAGCGATGCCGGCAGCCGAGGCCGATCGATCGCTCGGCTCTCGGCTGCTGCCGTCACCATTCTAGGCGAGGGAATCAGGAAGTGAAGCGAATCGGCTTCACTTCCCGGTTCCCTACTGCGCATGGGCGAGTAGCGTCGCGCAATAGGAAATCTCCGCGCTGTCACTGGGACCCGTGTGTCCCAGCAGACAGCACGGCAGGGCAGGAAATGACAGACTCCCATGGGAGTCTATGCCCGGAAGTGGGTGTAAATACCTGTCTTTGACAGGTATCTCCACCCCCTCCCCCCTGAAAGGTGCCAATTGTGACACCGGAGGGGGGGAGGGTTCCGATCAGCGGAAGTTCCACTTTAGGGTGGAACCCTGCTTTAAATTTCAGGCATTTTTTGTTTTTATCATAAAATATCAGAATTCATTAAAAAGTTTTAAAACTACCTGTGACATAAGTTGGGCTTTGATGTAATGCTATATCTTGGAGGAGTGGGAGGATACTGTGCGCCACTGCGCATTGCTTCAAGCAGATCTGCATGTGCCCAACTACAGATCCCATCAGTCTTTGGGTTTGTAGCTGTAATACTGGGTGGTTCTGTGGGAGGTGTCTGGGGCAGTTCTCCTTTCCTGTCACAACCGCACACAGCCTTATAAAATTAGGCATAGATGGGTCCAGCTAACAGAGGCAGGAAGAAAAAGTGTCATTTTATTAGACACCCCCACAGTTAGGATCATACTGTGGCGATTATGTGAGTGCAAATAATGAGACACAGGGGAGTACATGAGACTACACAGGGGGAGGGGGGAGGGGGCATTGAGAGTTGATTCCTGAGCAATACAGCAGATAAGCAATGATCACAAGGCACAGGATAAGAAGGTAATGTATGGGCTACATATGGGCAGAAATTCAATTCTGCCCAGAGATCAGCTTTAAAGCTGTACATATAAAAAGCAATATATATATTATACACACACACACACACACACACACCTCAATTGCCACAAAGAACATAAATCCACATTGTTTGATTCAAATTCAGCTATCACCTTAATAAAGCAGCTGTGACAACTTCACTATGCTGAACATAGGCAGTAAACAGAGCAGAGCTGTGGGAGGGGCCCAGCAGGCTCCACCCACTACAGCTTTCAGCAGAAAACGACATGAGGGGGCGGAAACAAGACCAGTCACCCAGCACAAGGAAAGAGCAGCAGTGACCGGTCTTTATTACAGGAAGCTCCTGCACAGAGATAAAAGTTTCACAATGGATTACATACTGCACAGATGTGCCATATACAGTATACACAAAGCACACCAAGATTTAGACTGATTGCTTATCCTGGGGTTCACATAGGTCTATCCAGTATATCCCTCCTAGATTGTAAGCTCTAATGAGCAGGGCCCTCTGATTCCCCCTCTCTTGAATTGTAATGTCTACCCTAATGTTGTAAAGCGCTGCGTAAACTGTCGGCACTATATAAATCCTGTATAATAATAATAATAATAATAATAATAATAATAATAATACTTATCAGTGATAAGTTTCATGAAGCTTGTCATCCAGACTGTACACTACTTTCCAAAACCAATTTAAAGACCAATGAACCAGATTGTAAAGACTTGCCCTATAATTCATACAAGCTCTACATCTTGGACTACCGGAGGATCCCGATATAACTCCTTCCTAAATAATTTAATTTTCTTACATATCAACATTAGAGTCCATCACAAACTCTCTAGGCTTTGTAGCGACCTCTATTGAAACAAGTCACCAAGTATCCAGATAGCCATCCTTTGTCACTATTGGTATTTCTGTCTGAGTTTTTCCATTACGAAGTATGTGTTGATGTCCACTAGTAATAGCCAGCCACATAGTGAAGATAACTCCTTTGCATGGTCTCTATGACTAAACACACTGGCAGCATGGCGACTTAGATGTTCTTATGCCTTGCAGTACTGGGTGAAGGGTCTGAATTGCAGAACTCTCAGGGGAAGGAGTCAGGGTTTTAAATAGGTGAGATGGGAGGGAAGGTTTTAACCCCTTCACTGGGGTTCTCCATTTAAATCCCAATCAGGACACTACCTGCATGGAATTTGCATGTTCTCCCAGTAAATACATAGGTTTCCTCTGGGTATTCAGGTTTTCCTTTCACACGCTAAAGACATGCTGGTAGGTTAATTGGCTAATTTGCAAATTGACGCAAATAGGTCTGTGTGCACAAATGAGATGAAACCATAGACTGCATTTAAGGAGGGATGGGCTCCCTCCAGGCATACCTGCCCCTTAATCTATCCATTCTTATATGTGCTCCTACTATGGTAGCTCTGGAAATTTAGAGCCCCTTCACACTGGGGCAGGTGGGTGCTGACAGTAAAACGGCGCTAGTTTTAGCAGCGCTTTACAGTAATTTTAGCATCACTATTTAGCCGCTAGCGCGGGCGCTTTTAACCCCTGCTAATGGCTGAATAGAAGGTTTAATGCACCTGTGTAGCGCCACTGTCGAGGCGTTTTGGCAGCGGTGTCCATTCATTTCAATGGGGGGGAGCAGTGTACCACTCCTTCACCGCCCCAAAGATGCTGCTTGCAGGAAATTTTTTAGCATCCTGCCAACACAGCAGCCCAGTGTGAAAGCACTCTGGCTTTCACACTGGGACTGCAGGGGAGGCGTTTTTCAGGTGCCTTACAGGCGCCATTTTTAGCCTGAAAAACATCCCAGTGTGACAGGGATCTTAGGACCGCAGTACATGCAGAGGTCCCTTGGCATGGGCACTGTTGTTTATGCATATATTTACAAGTGTGTGCAAACAAACCTGTTTGACAAAAACAATTTGGTTGTTTTGCAGGTTGGCTGGTTAGTGTGCTGGGAAAATGTTTGTCTGTTATGTTTATCACCCTTCCATGTGCACTTTGCTGCAAAGGCCAGCAATAGGTTGGGGTGGTTGATGCTTTTTTTTGTACAGTTGGCTGAATTCGATTAAGGGACACACTGGATGACTTTGTTGGGCTTCATGTGCACCACCGTGCCTTTAAAGGAGGGGTGGGCTCCCGCCAGGCATACCTGCCCTCAACCACTTAAGGATCAAGCCTCTTTTTTACACTTGTCGTTTACAAGTTTAAATCAGTTGTTTTTGCTAGAAAATTATTAAAACCCCCAAACATTGTATATATTTTTTTCTAACACCCTAGAGAATAAAATGGCGGTCGTTGCAATACTTTCAGTCACACCGTATTTGCGCAGCGGTCTTACAAGCGCATTTTTGGTAAAAATACACTTTTTTGAATAAAAAAATAAGGCAACAGTAAAGTTAGCCCATTTTTTTTATAGTGTGAAAGATAAATTTTATGCCAAGTAAAATTGATACCCAAAATATCCTTCTTCAAAATTGTGACAAACCTTTAGACCCCTTTCAGACTAGGGCGTTTTGCAGGCGCTATAGTGTTAGAAATAGCGCTTGCAATCCGCCCTAAAATAGCTGCACCATTGTCTGTAGTGTGAAAGCCCAGAGGGCTTTCACACTACAGCGGTGCGCTGGCAAGAAGTCAGGGAAAAGTCCTGCCAGCAGCTTCTTTGGAGCGGTGAAGGAGCGGTGTGTTGACCACTGCTCCCCATTGAAATCAATGGGGCAGCGCTGTACTACCACCGGCAAAACGCCGCTATTGCGGCATATTCCCGGCGGTTTTAACCCTTTCTCAGCCGCTAGTGGGGGGTAAAAGCACCCCACTAGCGGCCGAAATGTGCCGCAAATCCGGCAGTAAAACGCCGCTAAAAATAGCTGCATTTTACCGCCCAAAAATCTCCATAGGTGATGCTTAAAAACGTCTACAGGTTACCAGATTTGAGTTACAAAGGAGGTCTAGTGCACTTTAAAAATAAATAAATCTTATTTATATTACTTTTAAATCCGACACAGTCTTTTTAAAAAAAAAAATAATTTGGGTCACTTTTATTCCTATAACAAGGAATGTAAACATCCCTTGTAATAGAAAAAAAAAAAAAAAAAAAAAAAAAAAAGCATGACAGGACCTCTTAAATATGAGATCTGGGTCAAAAATACCTCAGATCTCATATTTACACTAAAATGCAATAAAAAATAAATTGAAAAATAAAATAAAAATTATTCTCCTTTAAGAGCTATGGGCAGAAGTAACATTGACGTCACTTCCACCCTCCCATGCCATGCAGCCGAGCAGGGGCCTTTTTCCTCTCAGTCGGCAGCCAGGTATACCAGCAGGTCCGGTAAGTGGCGGAGACAACCGGAGTACAGAAGGAGGGGAGTGGGCACCTCTCCCACCACCGATAAAAGTAATCTTGCGGCGAATCCACAGAGGACACAACTTTTATCCTAAAGAGAAACGCACGCCGTTCCCGGTATTTAGCGTCAAAGTAGCGACGTATGGGTACAGCGATTTGCGTGAAGTGGTTAATCTATCCAGTCTTATATGTGCACCTACTATGGAGGCTCTGTAAATTTTGAGTTAATACTTTAGTGTATATACAGGAGGTCCCTTGGCATGGACACTGCAGCTTATGCATATATTTGCAAAATGTGTGCAAACAAAACCCTCTTTTTTTAACGTAAACTGTTAGGTCAATGTTTAATGGTTTGCAGGCTGGCAAGCGTGCTGGGAAATCTTTTGTTTGTGACTTAGACTGTAAGATCCTTGGGGGCAGGGACCAATGTAATTGTACAATGTGTAGAACAATTCAAAAATTGTTGCCGTCATAAATACCTGTAATAAATAAAATAATGGAGCAAGTTCATCACAAAGTCACCATGCTGGTCACTGGAACCAGTCACAACTGTGATTATTCACATCTGCCAACTATATGGGGCCCAAAGCACCACTATGGACCGTTCTTCATGAAACTTTATCTTAAAGCGGACCTTCAGTCATTTTTTTAACTTTCCATCTATTAAATCTTCTGCCCTTGTTTTAAGTTTAGATAGTAAAACATTTTGTTTCTGCCAGTAAATATCTTATACATCCCACTTCCTGTTTCTTGTCTGGTCATTCGCCTAGGCTTATGACATCATGCACTGCTCTCTCCCTCTCACTTTTGTGAAAGTTTGCCAGAAAGGGAGGAGGGATGAGTCATAAGAGGACCAATGAGAGCTGCAGAGCTGGAGGTGTGTGTCTGTGTAAATCCAGGAAGTGAACAGGCAGCAGCTTCAGCTGCCCACGGTTAAAATGGTAGCAGCCAGACTTCGTGGAGGGAGATTTCTGCAGCATATTTGGGAAGTACAGAATCACAGTATATATAAAATAATGTGCAAAGTGGTTGTAGGGAAGCTTCAGAATGGCAAAGATGTTTTTTATTACAAAATTGTGTGAGCAGACTGCAGTTCTTTAATATATTATATTACAGTCACTACTTGGAAAGGTAAAAAACACAAAGCTAATATCCGTCAGAACTGGGTCTTCTAGTCACCACTGTTTCTTGAACTAGGGCCAGATCATAACACAGCTAAAACATTAGGACCAGTCCATCACTCACTTACTAAAGTAGCTTCTACGGTCACCACTGTTGCCCCATCAAATAGGCCCTTATTGTCACCACACTGGGATAAGTCTATCACATATATAATAAACCTGCCCCCACTCCTCAAAAAAAAAAACACACACACACACACACACACACACACACACACTCTACAAAAAAAAATTAAGTTTCTGCTGAAAAGTCAAAAAGTTTAAGGAATTTCTTTATTTTGGGCCCCACTGCAACCGATTAGTGAGAATCAAAAAAAATAAATAAACGGTCAGTTTCTAAATTTAGCAGCCCTCCTAGATGGGAGGAACAAGCAAAAAAATAGTACTGGTCCACTACGTAGTCTATAATACTGTCACTTCCCACAGTAACCCGTTAGAGCTTCTGATATTGCCTCTACACCGACCTCTCTCATCCTTTTCAACACAGAGGAACCCTAGAATTAACGTTCAGGACAGCTAATATTTATAAAAAAAGAACAGAACAGGCCAACGTATTATTAAGGCCTCCTGCACACTTGACATTTTTAATGTGGCTTGTTTGGGTATCTTTTTTTTTTTTTTCTCCTGCCTCTAAAGGCCCTGCATGTTAACCTATGTATACATAGGCGTTTAGAGACAGGGGAAAAAAAAACCTACAACCAGGGCATCCAGAAACATCAGAGTTTTGGAAGAAAAAAAATGCTTGGCGTGTGTAAATGTGTCTAAATGCACATTTAGCAATTGAGCATTAATTTCAACGGCCAAAATTAATGATCATTCTGGCCGATGAAATAAATTAAAGCCCAAGTACTTATGCGCCTAAACATGCATTAACGCTAGGTGTGTTTAGTGCTTGGGCATTTAATTAATTTCAGTGGCCAGAATAAATTATTCTGGCCACTGAAATGAATTAAATGCCCAAGCACATTACATGGGTTTTCAAGCATCAAGCATTTATATTTCTGCCAAAATGCTGCTGCTAGAAGGAAAGGAGTTTAGGAGAGTTAGAATAATGTCCGGTGTGCACAAGGCCCAATATTGGCCAGGAAAGTAACACAGATAGTGAAAATTGTAGTATTCCCTCACATTGGGGGTTTATGGCATATGGCCCACTTACACAAATGGTCAGTGGAAGAGTGTCCCCCCTTACAATGGTGGCCAGTAGAAAAGTGCCCATCAGATTAGTGGTCAGCTTGAGAAGGACCCCACATTAGCAGTATGGAGGTCCTTCTCACTCGGACCACTTTGCACTGGCAGTCAATGTGAGAAGGACCTCCTTACGTTGGTGATCAGTGGCCTACTCCTTACATTGGCAGGTGGGAGAAGGGCCTCCCTACAAAAATCGGTGGTCAATAAAAAAAAAAAGACATACCTCCCTACTTATACTAATGGTCAGTGAAAAGAATGATCCCTAAATTTGCAGTCAACGGGAGAAGGAGCCACTTACGCTGGCGGTCAACGGGAGAAGGAGCCACTTACGTGGAAGGTCAATGTGGGAGGTAGCTCCTTACACTAGTTGTTAGCGAGAAGAACAGAAGAACGTTCCTTCATTGGTGATCAGAGGGAGAAGGACCTCCCTACAGATAGTGACAAAGTTAGTTGGTGTCAGTGGTTAATTATCAGAGAGAGGGAGGGAAATTGCTCAAGTAATCCCTAGTAACCTCTGGAAGAACACTGGTTGAGGTAGGTTGTTCCACACTACTCCAGCAGCTACCCACCCTGGGACTGTCCTGACAGTCCCTACAGATATCGCTGTGCGGCTCATACAGGTGTGGTCTGAAGTTAGAAGAACCCTTATCTGGGACCCTCAGCTTTCATTTTGCCTACACAAAATATGTTGCTCAAAGCCCCATCACATAAGTAGAATTTCTAACAATCTGCGGACCTAAAACGGGTTTCCTAGGACCCCCATTCCAGTCCTTCCAAGTAGAGAATGGACGGTCCATCACACACGTTGGTGAATCTGCTTGCAGTGGCCATCATACTGTACATAGGTTTACCCCAGTTATGTGACTTCACACACCTAGACCAGTCCTTCATACACTGCCTTCCATCCTATAGATTAGAACACATATCATCAAATGTCACTAAGGGGGCCAGTCCAGCGCACAGTCCCTATCAGCTATGGTTGAGCACATTCCCTACTGTTCCCTATACTACCACCATACCAGTACATGTTAGCACTGTGCTGGGAATGGTCATTGTCACAGTCCCTTCTTCACACACTTCACCCCAAAGACCCCCATAGTTCATCTGAAGTCCATAGCAAGTGCATCTGCTTGCAGCAGTCCATGACACAGTCACATAGGTCTCATCCATTTGGAAGAGCTCATCACAAAGTCCCAATACTGATCCCTACAGTACATCATCTGGCAGTGGTCCAACCAGTCCCTATCAGCGAATCAGCAAGCCTCAGTTTATCACCAAGTCGCTGACAGAACAGCTCATAGTCCCTACTGAGCATCTTTTGGCACTAGACCATGGCACAGTCCCTGTGCGTACACCATACAGTCCATACTGCTACCTGTGCGCCTCCATAAGCCCTCCCAGGCCGTGCCCCTCGGTGCCCCCTCAGCCCGAACTCACCGGCTCCACTCCCGCCTCTCTCCCGAATAACTGGCCGTATTACAGCCCCGGTGACGGATCTCCCTCCGCCGCTCTTCTGGCTCACACTTCAATCTGCGGCTGCTGCAGACGTGGCGCTTGACGCATCCTTCCGCTCAGCCAATAGCGACTGCCCTACAGATCGGCCAATCAGCGCAGAGCTCAGGGCAGTGACGTGGAATGTCCCAGATGTTTCTAAATTCTCCTCTGTGATGGTGGAGGGGGCAGCTGAGAGCTGAGACACTGGCAACATGTACAGTTAGTCCATCAGACGTGTCCAGACCTCCTGTACCTGCAATGCCAGTCCCTGAGCAGTGCCCATACTCCCTGTACCGACACTACCAGCCCTCGAGAAGTGCCCATACCTCCTGTACCTGCACTGCCAGCCCTTGAGAAGTGCCCATACCTCCTGTCCCTGCAATGCCAGTCCCCGAGAAGTGCCCATGCCACCTGCACTGCCAGTCCCTGAGAAGTGTTCATACCCCCCCTGTACCTACACTGCCAGTCCCTGAGAAGTGTCCATACTCCCTGTGCCTGCACTGCCAGTCTCCAAGAAGTGCCCATACCTCTTGTACCTGCACTGCCAGTCCATGAGAAGTGCCCATACCTCCCGTACCTGCACTGCCAGTCCATGAGAAGTGCCTGTGCCTCCTGTACCTGCACTGCCAGTCCATGAGAAGTGCCCATGCCTCCTGTACCTACACTGCCAGTCTCTGAGAAGTGCCCATGCCTCCTGTACCTGCACTGCCAGTCCCTGAGACGTGCCCATACCTCCTGTACCTACACTGCCAGTCCCTGAGAAGTGTCCTTACCTCCTGTACCTGCACTGCCTTTCCCTGAGACGTGTCCTTACCTCCTATACCTGCACTGCCAGCCCCTGAGAAGTGCCCATACCTCCTGTGCCTGCACTGCCAGTCCATGAGAAGTGCCCATACCTCCTGTACCTGCACTGCCAGTCCCTGAGAAGTGCCCATGCCTCCTGTACCTGCACTGCCAGTCCCTGAGAAGTGCTCATACCTCCTGTACCTGCACTGACAATCCCTGAGAAGTGCCCATGCCTCCTGTACCTGCACTGCCAGTCCCTGAAAAGTGCCCATGCCTCCTGTGCCTACACTGCCAGTCCCGAGAAGTGCCCATACCTCCTGTACCTACACTGCCAGTCCCTGAGAAGTGTCCATACCTCCTGCACTTGCACTGCCAGTCCCTGAGATGTGTCCATACCCCTTATACCTGAACTGCCAGTCCCTGAGAAGTGTCCATACCTCATGTACCTGCACTGCCAGTCCCTGAGAAGTGTCCATACCCCCTGTACCTGCACTGCCAGTCCCTGAGAAGTGTCCATACCCCTTATACCTGGACTGCCAGTCCCTAAGAAGTGTCCATACCCTTTATACCCGCACTGCCAGTCCCTGAGAAGTGCCCATACCGCCTGTACCTGAACTGCCAGTCCCTGAGAAGTGTCCATACCCCCTATACCTGCATTGCCGGCCCCTGAAAAGTGCACATACCATCTTGTACCTTCATTGGCAGTCCCTGCGAAGTGCCTATAACCTCTGTAGCTGCACTGCCAGTGAGAGGTATCCATTCTTCCTGTAATGCATATGCAAGTCATTGAAAAGTGCCCATAATCCCTGAACTTGCACTGCCAGTCCCTCAAAGATGCCCATACCAGCTGTACTTACAAAGCCAGTCCCCTAGAGGTGTCCATTCTCCTTATATCAACACTGCCAGTTCCTTAGAGGTGACCATAACTTCTGTATTACACTGCTAGTCCCTCAGAGGTGTCTATTCTCCCTGTACAAACACTGCCAGTTCCTTAGTGGTGCCCATACCCACATACCTGACATGCTAGTTCCTCAGAGATGCCCATGCCTCCTGTACCTACACTGCTAATCCCTAAATGGTGCCTATAACCCCTGTACCTGCACTGCCAGTCCCTCAGAGGTGTTCATACCCTCTGTACCATTCCCTAGGAGTTGCCAATATTCCCTGTGTCTGCCCTGTCTGTCCATCAGAGGTCTAAAAGATGTCCATACCACCAGTAACTGCACTGCTAGTCCCTCAGGGGGGTCCAGAACCCTATACCAACATTGCCCATACATGACCCTGGGTGCACTGCAGGAGGTGTAGGTGCTCTTAGGTCTGCTGTATACAATGACGGGCACGTTGGAATCAGTATTGTACCGATTTTAAATTCAGCTTTGTTTTTTTGTTTTCCTATTGAACCCAAATCATAACCACATGACATAAAAGGTTAGCTAATTATCACCAAAGCAATATAACCACCTCAATACAGAAAACTTTTACCCCCTTCCTGCCCAGGCTAATTTTCAGCTTTCAGTGCTGACACATTTTGAATGACACTCGGACATGTAACACTGTAACCAAATGAAATTTTTATCATTTTTTTGAGACAGAGTTTCTTTGGGGGTATTTAGCCACCACTGGGTTTGGTTTTGTTTTTTTGCTATAGACATAAAAAAAAAAAATGAAAAAAAAAAAAACTATTTTTTCTTTGTTTCCATCATACAATTTTGCAACTAGTCTTTTTAAATTTAGGCCAAAATATATTCTGCCACATACTGAAAGTTTTAGTGTGTACAATCTATTTCTATGGTATATATATATATATATATATATATAGTATGTGTGTGTGTGTGTGTATATATATATATATATATATATATATATATATATATATATATATATATATATATATATATATATATATATATATATATATATATATAGTGTGTATGTGTGTGTGTGTGTATATATATATATATATATATAATTTTTTTTTTTTTTTAAATTGATCAACCCCGATGTACTGACGGTCTATCTGATTTCTTAAGGCCCTAAAATACCGGGACAATACCAATATCCCCCAAATGACCTATTTTTCTCTTTTTGGAAAGAAGACAGTCCGATGTATTTAATAAGAGGCATAGTGAGTGTTTTTGAGTTGTCATTTTTTTGTCACAATTAAAAAAAGAAATAAAATCTATTTTTTTTTTTTTACATACTGTCACCAGAGCAGTATCATATATCATATGTCATCATATAACTGGTGTGGTAGTGATTCGGGACAATGTTGTTGTTAAATTGTTTTAACATGTTTTTCTTTTTTTTACTATTTTTTATCTGCTTTTTGTACATTGTTTTTACATACTGTGGCTAGAGCAGTGAGGCGGTTAACCCAAGAGGATCTGTCACCACCTGGCTAATGTTATTGAGGACATAAACACAAAACAATAGGCCAATAGGGTGATAGACAATTTGGTAGAATTTTTTATTGCTGTAGGAGTTATGAATGTAAAACAGCTCATATGCTTATTTTAGGATTGTGTTTGATCCAGTTTGGGTTTTAATGGTTCATGTAATAAAGTATTCAATACATTTTGTAAAGCATAGTCTCCTGTGTACCAGTAAAGTCAGATTATTACCATTTTTCTTATTTATTGGTTCCCCCCCCCCCCCCCCCCGACTAGGCAATTTTTTGCGAAACAGCACTGCCTTATTTTAGCTGACAATTTTGCGGTCGTGCGACGCTGTACACAAATAAAATGTATGTCCTTTTTTTTCCCCACAAATAGAGCTTTCTTTTGGTTGTATTATATCACCTCTGTGGTTTTTATTTTTTGTGCTATCAACAAAAAAATACTGACCATTTTGAACAAAAAAAACAATGGGGGTTATTTACTAAAGGCAAATCCACTTTGCACTGCAAGTGCGCTTGGAAGTAAAGTCATTGTAGATCCGAGGGAGACATGCAGGGAAAATAAAAAAACAGCATTTTAGCTTGCACATGATTGGATGATAAAATCAGCGAGCTTCCACTCATTTCAGATCTACCCCTTAGATTAAGACCCCTTTCACACCACACCGCCCATAACGTGGGCGGTAAAATGCCGCTATTTTTAGCAGCGTTTTACCGCCGGATTTGCGGCGCATTTCGGCAGCTAGCGGGGTGCTTTTACCCCCCGCTAGTGGCCGAGAAAGGGTTAAAACCGCCGGCAATATGCCGCAATAGCGGCGTTTTGTCGGCGGTATTACAGCGCTGCCCCATTGATTTGAATGGGGAGCAGCGGTGGAGGAGCGGTAAACACACCGCTCCTTCACCACTCCAAAGAAGCTGCTGGCAGGACTTTTCCCTGACGTCCTGCCAGCGCACCACTGTAGTGTGAAAGCCCTCGGGCTTTCACACTACAGACAATGGTGCGGCTTTTTTAGGGCAGATTGCAGGCACTATTTCTAACGCTATAGCGCCTGAAAAACACCCTGGTGTGAAAGGGGTCTTAGAGCGACTGCACTTCCAAGTGCACTTATAGTGCAAAGTGGATTTGCCTTTCGTAAATAACCCCCAATATTTTTTACTTTCTGCTATAAAACACACCCAATAAAAAAATGTAAAAAATCTAATTTCTTCATCAATTTTGGTCAATATGTATTCTGCTACATATTTTTGGTTTAACCACTTGCTTACTGGGCACTTAAATCCCCCTCCTGCCCAGACCAATTTTCAACTTTCGGCACTGAAGCATTTTGAATGAGAATTGTGCGGTCATACAACACCGCACCCAAATAACATTTTTATCATTTTTTTTTCCACAAATAGAGCTTTCTTTTGGTGGTCTTTAATCACATCTGGGTTTTTTATTTTTTGCTAAACAAACAAAAAAAGATGGAAAATTTTGAAAAAAAAAATCATGTTTAATAGTTTGTTATAAAATTTTGCAAGCAGGTAATTTTTCTGCTTCATTGATATGTGCTGATGAGGCGGCACTGGTGGGCACTGATAGGCTGCACTGATGGGCGCTAATAGGCACATATAAGGTTGCACTGATGGGGACAGATAAGTCGGTACTGATGGGCACAGATAAGGTGGCACTGATGGCCACTGATAAGATGGCACTGATGGGCCTTGATGGGTGGCACGGGTGAGTGGCATGGATGGGTGGCACGGATGGGCACTGATAGGTACCACTGATAGATGGCACTGATGGGCACTGATAGATGGCACACATAGGTGGCACTGATGGGCACTGATAGGTGGCACTGATGGGCACTGATAGATGGCACTGATGTGCAGCAGCACTGTCCAGGCACTGATTGTGGGCATTGATAGGTGGTACTGTGGGCACTGAAAGATGGCACTGTGGGCACTGACAGGTGGCACTGTGGGCACTGACAGGTGGCACTGGTGGGCACTGGTAGGCAGCACTTGTAGGGGGCACGGGTGGGCACTGAGGAGCTGGGGCACATCGCAGTGATCGGGACTGATGTCCCGCTCACTGCCGCCGGTGATCGGCTTTTTTTTTTCTCCTCATGCTGTCAGCGCGAGGAGAAAAAATTGCCGATTACTGGCTGTGTTGACATCACATGATCAGCTGTCATTAGCTGACAGCTGATCACATGGTAAGGGGATCGACCCCTTACTCCGATCTGTGATCCAGCGAGTCTCATAGACTCGCTGATCACAGACCGCGCTCTCGTGCATGGGACGACGTCAATAGACATAGTCCCGGCAATGCAGGTCCGCGCTGTAGCCGTCATTCGGCTATAGCGCGGATCTCTAGAGGTTAAAAAAAATCCCAATAAGCTTTAAAGAGGAAGTAAACCCTGATGGGTTTACTTCTTTTTTGTCTCTCTGCAAAGGTAAAGCATAATGGGCTACTATGCATCGCATAGTAGCCCATGATGCGTCATTTACCTGACACAGGAGCCAGCAATGTCACCACTGTCCCCTGTAGTATGGAGCTTCCATCTTCTTCCGGGTACTCACAGCTAGGGATGAGCTTCGTGTTCGAGTCGAACGTACGTTCGACTCGAACATTGGCTGTTCGTCCGTTCGGCGAAATCCGAACATTTTGGTCCGTTCGTGTCAAATTCGCGTGGCGCTCACGGCCCACAATGCACTGCGATGGCGCAGTGCATTGCTGGCTCATGACTGGCCAAGCATGCACTGTGACCCCGCATGCTTGGCCAATCGCAGCGCCAGCAGCGAGGAGAGCCATGATTGGCCACAGGCAGGATACCTGTGGCCAATCATAGCTCAGGCTGTGTAGTGCATGCCCCACACTATATAAGGCCGCCATTGCGGCGGCCTCGTGTAGTGTGTTGGCGTCTGAAGCAGTGGGTGTTCTGTGTACCTTTAACACAGTACACACCGATCGTTTTCGGCTGATTTCCTATCTTGCTGTTGTGTAGTGGCTATTGTCTGCGTGCCCTGACCGCAGTATACACCACTATATTCACCTCACCTATATAGCTAGTGATCTATCTTTAATAATAGAGCTTGCAGTCAGTAGTGTTAGGAGATAGTGCGTGCTGTCTGCGTGCTCTGTACCCAGTACATACCGCTATATCCACCTACATAGCTGTTCTCTATTTGAGCCCACTTGCCATCTGCAGGAGTTATTGGAAGTAGTGTGTGCCTCCAGCACAGCACAGTATACATCTGTATATACCCCTTTATCTCTGCTGTTTTCTGGTTGTTGTCTGCGTGCCCTGACCGCAGTATACACCGCGATATTCACCTTGCCTATATAGCTAGTGATCTATCTTTAATAATAGAGCTTGCAGTCAGTAGTGTTAGGAGATAGTGCGTGCTGTCTGCGTGCTCTGTACCCAGTACATACCGCTATATCCACCTACATAGCTGTTCTCTATTTGAGCCCAATTGCCATCTGCAGGAGTTATTGGAAGTTGTGTGTGCCTCCAGCACAGCACAGTATACATCTGTATATACCCCTTTATCTCTGCTGTTTTCTGGTTATTGTCTGCGTGCCCTGACCGCAGTATACACCACTATATTCACCTCACCTATATAGCTAGTGATCTATCTTTAATAATAGAGCTTGCAGTCAGTAGTGTTAGGAGATAGTGCGTGCTGTCTGCGTGCTCTGTACCCAGTACATACCGCTATATCCACCTACATAGCTGTTCTCTATTTGAGCCCACTTGCCATCTGCAGGAGTTATTGGAAGTTGTGTGTGCCTCCAGCACAGCACAGTATACATCTGTATATACCCCTTTATCTCTGGTGTTCTATAAAAAAGGCATCTGCAGGAGTTAGTGGGTGTTGTGTGCCTCCAGCACAATATAAACTACCCAACTGCTGTTTTACCCAACTCCCTTCAGGCCATTACCATGTCTGGAAGGCCAGCAAGGAGAGGCAGACAGGCGCGAGCCGATAAAAGAGGGCAAGCAGGCTCTGTGTCTAGAGACAACAGTGCTGGTCGTGGACGCGGTGCATTGTCATCAGCACGTGGCCATGGGACATGCTTGTCCTTCTTTTCGGCAGCTGGACATGTTGAACCGCAACATGCCAACGACTTGGTAGAGTGGATGACCAAGCCCTCTTCATCTTCCTCATCCTCTCTCACCCAGTCTCAGGGTAGTAGCAAAGCAGCTGCCAACGCATCGTCTTCCCTCCTCTCAATGTCATCATCAGTGACTCCTTCCCTAGACCCACCACGTCCTCCTGAGGAGTCTCCTGAACTCTTTGAGCACAGTGTTGGGTACATGCTCCAGGAGGATGCCCAGTGTTTGGTGGGCTCAGATGATGACACTCAGCTAGAGGAAGGCAGTAGCGTGAGCGCAGAGAGAGGGGATGCTCAAGAAGGACAGCAATCTGGCAGTCATGTTCCACAAGCTGCAGCATACTGCCAGGTTTGCTACAGCGATGAAGAGGGAGGGGATGATGAGGGCACTGACTCCACGTGGGTGCCTGGAAGGAGGGAGGAGGAGGAGGAGGAGGCACATGTCCAACGAGGCAGGATGCCCTCCGGGGGCCAGCTTAGGGGCAGCACACCGACTGAATCACACCGCAGAGCTCCGCCTGTGCAGAGCGCTGCCTCTGCGCGTTATTCTAAAAGTTCTTTGGTGTGGGCCTTTTTTGAGACGAGTGCATCAGATCGCACCGCTGCTATTTGCAACATATGTCTCAAGCGTATCTCACGTGGCCAAAACATCAGCCGCTTGGGCACCACATGCTTGACCAGACATATGTTGATCTGCCATGCAGCTCGTTGGCAAGCGTACCTCAAAGACCCACACCAAAGAACAAAGCGGACCTCTCCTTGCTCCTCATCAGCTGGCATCTCCAACCCCACTAGATCTTCAGTCCTCTCTGAAACCTGCTCTGAGAGGAATGAAGGTGTAGAATTAGGTGTGTCACAGCCAAGTGCTTCCAGGAACTCTGCTAGCGGTACACCCACGTCTGATTATAGCAGGCAAATGTCCCTGCCCCAGCTGCTGGACCGGCGGAAGAAGTTTACTCCCAGCCACCCACATGCCCAGCGGTGGAATGCTAGCTTGGCTAAATTGCTAGCACTTCAACTGCTGCCTTTTCAGTTGGTAGACTCGGCCCCCTTCCGTGAGTTTGTACAATGTGCGGTTCCTCAGTGGCAGGTCCCCAAACGCCACTTTTTCTCACGGAAGGCGATTCTGGCTCTCTACCGGCATGTGGAAGGCAATGTCCTTGCCTCGCTGGACAGGGCGGTCAGTGGTAAGGTGCATATTACCGCTGACTCATGGTCCAGCAGGCATGGACAGGGACGTTACCTGTCTTTCACGGCCCATTGGGTCACTCTTCTGGCTGCTGGGAAGGATGCAGGACAAGGTGCAGTAGTGTTGGAGGTTGTTCCACCACCACGCCTCCAAAATGCTACTATTGGTTGTGACACACCTCTCTCCTCCACCCCCTCCTCTTCTTCTTCCTCCATGGCCTCTTCCAGTGCTCTGTCCTCAGAACCAGTGGTGCTCCGTAGGCGTTCCAGGGGCTACGCAAGTACGCAGGCAAAACGATGCCATGCCGTGCTTGCGCTGGTTTGTTTGGGGGACAGGAGCCACACTGGGGCGGATGTTTTGTCAGCTCTGCAGGGGCAGGCCGAGAGGTGGTTGACGCCACGCCAGCTTAAGCCAGGAATGGTGGTTTGCGACAATGGCACCAACCTCCTCTCCGCCCTCCGACAGGGACAACTGACCCATGTGCCCTGTGTAGCTCACGTCCTTAACCTGGTGGTGCAGCTGTTCATGGGCAGGTACCCCGGCTTACAGGATGTCCTGAAGCAGGTCAAGAAAGTCTGTGTGCATTTCCGCCGATCATTTAATGCCTGTGCTCGGCTGGCTGAGCTCCAAAAGGAGTTGAACCTGCCCAAGAACCGCCTTATATGTGACATGCCCGCCAGATGGAACTCAACATTGGCTATGCTGCAGCGGCTGCACACGCAGCAGAGGGCCATCAATGAGTACCTGTGCGACTACGGCACCAGGACAGGGTCAGGGGAGCTTGGTTTTTTCTCACCACGCCAGTGGGGCATGATCAGGGATGCATGCACTGTCCTGTCACCGTTTGAGGAGGCCACAAGGATGGTGAGCAGTGACAGTGCATGCATCAATGACACTGTACCTCTTGTCCACCTCTTGGAGCATACGCTGCGTGGAATAATGGACAGGGCACTTGAGGCAGAACAGAGGCAGGAAGAGGAGGACTTCCTTGCCTCTCAAGTCCCCCTTTATCCAGACAGTGTTCCTGCTGTGCCACCCATCACACAGGAAGAGGATGAGGAGGAGGAAGAGGAGGAGGAGGATGATTGTGTCAGCATGGAGGTGGAGGCTGGCACTCAGCATCAGCATCAGTTGCAGCAGCAGCAGTCTTATAGGGATGATTTACAGTCCCAAGAAACACGTGGACTTGTACGTGGCTGGGAGGAGGTAGCTGCGGATCATGTTGTCCTTAGTGACCCAGAGGACTCCGGACCGAATGCCTCAGCTAACCTACACTGCATGGCCTCCCTAATCCTGCAAAGCCTGCGGAAGGATCCTCGTATTCTTCGGATCAAGGAGAGGGACCATTACTGGCTGGCCACTCTCCTTGATCCACGGTACAAGGGTAAGGTTGCCGACCTTATCTTGCCATCGCAGAGGGAGCAGAGGATGAGACATCTCCGGGAGGCCTTGCAGAAAGGTCTGTGCAACGCGTTCCCAGAGACTGGGAGGTTACAAACTCCTGGTCCTGGACAACGTGTTGCTGAGGCATCGGTCAGAAGGAGCGGTAGAGAAGGTGGCCGTCTGACTGATGCTTTCAGACAATTTTTTAGTCCGCAGCCCCAAGGTATGATCGGTTTCAGCACCCATCGCCAGCGTCTGATTTACATGGTGCAGGAATACCTAGGGGCAAGGTCAGACTTGGACACCTTTCCCACCGAAAATCCTCTGGCTTACTGGGTCTTGAGGATGGATCACTGGCCAGAGCTTGCACAATATGCAATTGAGCTACTGGCCTGTCCTGCATCCAGCGTTCTTTCGGAACGCACCTTCAGTGCTGCTGGTGGCTTTGTTACCGATCACAGGGTGCGCCTGTCCACCGAATCAGTTGATCGACTGACCTTCATCAAGATGAATCAGTCTTGGATCACCCACAGCTACCAAGCACCTGAAGCTGATGTAACCGAATAATTTTTTTTGAAATACCACATCCCTTCAAGACTGCCTATGCTGATGCTGAGTGACTGTCCTGTTATGTTGATTGTCTATCCTCTTCCTCCTCCGCTGATATGTTGGAAGAACATTTTTGGTTCTGGGTGATGCCAGCAGCCCAATTTTTCTGCCCCTGTTTAACAGGGGCGTTTAACCACTTGCTTACTGGGCACTTAAACCCCCCTCAGTCCCAGACCAATTTTCAGCTTTCAGTGCTCTCACATTTTGAATGACAATTACTCAGTCATGCAACACTGTAACCAAATGATTTTTTTGTCCCTTTCTTCATACCAATAGAGCTTTCTTTTGGTGGTATTTGATCACCTCTTGGTTTTTTATTTTCTGCGCTATAAATGAAAAAAGACCGAAAATTTTGAAAAAAAAAGAATTTTTCTTCGTCTCTGTGACAAAATTTAGCAAATTAGCAATTTTTCTTCATAAATTTTGGCCACAATTTATACTACTACACATCTTTGGTAAAAATAACCCAAATATTTGCATATTATATGATCTGTGTGAAATTTATAGAGTCTACAAGCTATGGTGCAAATCATAAAGATTTGCAAAAAAAAATCACATCTGATGTACTAAGGCCTATCTCCATTCTTGAGACCCTAACAAGCCAGGAAAGTACAAATGCCCCCCAAATGACCCCTTTTTGGAAAGTAGACATTCCAATGTATTTAGTATGTAATAATGGTTAGTTATTTTAAGTTGTCATTTTTCCCACAATTCTTTGCAAAATTACGATTTTTATTTTTATTTTTTTCCACAAAATTTTCATTGTAATAGCTTATTTCTCCCACACGGAATGTGCATACCACAAATAACACCCCAAAATACATTCTCCTACTCCTCCTAAGTATAACGATACCACATGTGTGAGACTTTCGCACAGCCTGACCACATACAGAGGCCTAATTTTGAAGTAGCACCTTCAGGCATTCTAGGAGCATAAATTACACATTTCATTTCTCAACCACCTATTACAGTTTTGAAGGCCCTGGAACACCAGGGCAATGGAAACGTCCAGAAAATGACCCCATTTTGGAAAGCTAACACCCCAACGTATAATCTATGAGGCATAATGAGTCTTTTCAATGGTTCATTTTTTTCCAGAAGTTTTCGGAAAATGTGGAAAAAAATGAAAACGCATTTTTTTTTTACACAAAGTTGTCAGTTTATAAGATATTTCCAACGCATAGCATTTACATAGCAAAAATAACACCCCAAAATACGTTCTGCTACTCCTCCTGAGTATAACGATACCACATGTGTGAGACTTTTACACAGCCTGACCACATACAGAGGCCTAATTTTGAAGTAGCACCTTCAGGCATTCTAGGAGCATAAATTACACATTTCATTTCTCAACCACCTATTACAGTTTTGAAGGCCCTGGAACACCAGGGCAATGGAAACGTCCAGAAAATGACCCCATTTTGGAAAGCTAACACTCCAACGTATAATCTATGAGGCATAATGAGTCTTTTCAATGGTTCATTTTTTTCCAGAAGTTTTCGGAAAATGTGGAAAAAAATTAAAACGCATTTTTTTTTACACAAAGTTGTCCGTTTATAAGATATTTCCAACGCATAGCATTTACATAGCAAAAATAACACCCCAAAATACATTCTACTACTCCTCCTGAGTATAACGATACCACATGTGTGAGACGTTTATACAGCCTGGCCACATACAGAGGCGCAACATGCAAGAAACACCGTCGGCGTTCCAGGGACACATAGCCTGCACATACCAAGAATTACACCCCCAAATACATTATGCTGAGCAAAGGGTAAAGAAAAGATTACCTGTGGTTTTAGAAGCGCAGTTGTCCACAGGAGGATATCACTGGTCCAGGCAGCAGGCAAAGGACTTGGTCAGCAACAGCGAACACAGTTTTTTAGGCAGCAGGCAGGGATACTGTCCGTATTACAGTCCAGGGTTAGTGCAGAGATGTCAGCAGTGCCAAAAATATTGGTCCTGGTAGTAGGCAGGTCCTTGGGGTGTGGTCAGTGCGGCATGATGGCAGTAAGTCCTACAGGCAGCAGACAGAAGTAGAGCCTCGTTCAGGACAGAATGGGGATAGGGGTAGAGGCTTCTCCCTCCCAAATCTCTTTGAAGCCTCCGAGTCTCCAGACCCTAATCTAGGAATAAGAAAACAAAGAAAATAGTTTTCTTCTTCCAGAAAAACTATACTGGAGCCCCTCACATATGTGAGACCCCGTGTTGAATCCCACTAGTCCAGTTGCAGAATACAAGATCAGTCCAAGAGGCAGGCAAATATCGTGGTCAAACAGTCCAAGGTCAGTTCCAGATCAGGCAGAGATATGTACAGAATCGTTAGACAGAAGCATGGTCGAATAACAGTCCAGGGTCAGTTCCAGATCAGGCAGCGGTATGTACAGAATCGGCAGGCATAAGAGTGGTCAAATAACAAGCCAGGGTCAGTTACAGAGCAGGCAGTGGCATAAGGGGTGTGAAAGTGTATGAAGGCAGGAACTGAGGATTATGTTTACCATACTTCACTAAAAATTTATTGAAGTATGGTAACGCCGAAAACAGTCGCCTATACAGAGGCCTGGTTGGGAAGGACATTGTGCACAATAATAAGATGTGTCTCTTCTGACTCCTGCTTTGGTACACACCTTACATCTTTTTTGGCGTCTTTTGCCTGTTGGTTTGGGGGGGATTTTATCCGGAAAGTGGCGCTCGGAGAGTCGACTAACAACGTCTGATCTGATATTTTCTGGTGGGCCATTTGGGAAAATAAGGGCTGTGAAAACTTCCTCCTGGTAGCCAAAGAAACGTTTGGGGTTTTGGGTGGTGTTGCGGTAAATGACATATGAATTATAAATGGCCAATTGAAAAAAATAAATTGCTACTTTTTTGTACCAATGGTATGTCCGTCTTGTGACCAGATATGGTTCCATCATTTGGTCGTTGAAGTCGACTCCTCCCATGAACAAATTATATTCGGAAATGCATTTGGGTTTCTTTACGGGGCCATTCCTTCTGGGGATTTCCACGAAGGTATCGTTGTGGATAGAAGATAACATGTACACATCCCTTCTGTCCCTCCACTTCACTGCCAGAACCCCCTTGTTTCTTAGACTTGCGGTTTCTCCTTTCCGCAGCTTCTTGTTCACCAGACTTTGAGGAAAGCCCTTCCGATTCTTTTTTACAGTGCCACATGCTGGCGTCTTCTTCCGGTGAAGGTTGTGGAACAGGGGCAGAGATGTGTAGAAGTTATCTACATAGAGGTGGTAGCCTTTATCCAGTAGGGGGTATATGAGGTCCCAAACAATTTTTCCGCTGGATTCCAAGTAGTCCGGACAATTAGGGGGCTGTAGCTGGGTGTCCTTCCCTTCGTACACCTTGAAGGAATATGTGTACCCTGTGGCTCGGTCACATAATTTGTAGACCTTCACCCCATAGCGGGCCCTTTTGCTGGGCATAAATTGCTTCATTCTAAGCCTGCCACTAAATTTAATAAGGGACTCATCCACACATATGTGTTGGTCCGGGGTAAACAATTTGGGGAATATTTCTGAAAAATAATTTAGTATTGGTCGAATTTTGTAAAGGCGGTCATAATTTGGATCATTTCGTGGAAGGCACTGGGAATTGTCACTGAAATGTAAGAACCTCAGGATCATCTGATATCTGGTTCTGGGCATTACCGCGGAGAAGAGCGGTGAGTGGTGGAGGGGGTGGGTTGACCAGTAGGTACGTAATTGATTTTTTTTGTTGAGTCCCATATTAAATGTGAGGCCTAAAAAAAGCTTGAACTCCTCCACCGTTAGGTCTCTCCATTCGTAGGGACGGGCATAATAGGAGGTCGGATTTTGAAAAATAAATTGTTGTGCATACAGGTTGCACTGGGCCACAATTGACGCCAACATGTCCTCCGTAAAAATTAAATTTAAAAAATCTATAGGCGTAAAATTCTCCGTGTCCACCTGGACTCCTAGCTGGGCGGTGAAAGGGGGAACATTGGCCTCTCCTGAATTAGGAGGAAGCCACAAGGGGTTCTGAAGGGCATAGGGAAGGCCAGCATGGCTCCTAACCCTTTGGGGCTGAGATGACACCCCACTGGTACTTGGCCTTTCTTGCTGGGGCACTGCGGTGCTGGTGGACGGCATTGCGGTGCTGGTGGACGGCACTGCGGTGCTGGTGGACGGCACTGCGGTGCTGGTGGATGGCACTGCCTCACTAGAACGCCTTCGCTTGATGGGCCGGATATCTTCCTCCTCGGATTCATCAGTTAGGCCGCGTACACACGCGGGGACTGTTCGCCCAACTTTGTCCGCTGAACAGTGTTTCGCGGACAGTCCGCCCGTGTGTGGGCTTTCAGCGGACAGTTTCAGCGAACAGTTTGCTGAACAAGGTTTTTCGGAATTTCCGAAAAACTGTCCGCTGAAACTTGGTTTCAGCGAACAGTCCCCTCGTGTGTAGACTTGTTCGTCAAACTAAGTTCCGCGCATGCTCAGAAAGGATTTACACGCCGAAAGTTGTAATGCAGTGTATAGGACGTTGTATTTTCCGTCCCGTCGTACGTGCCGTTCACGTCATCGCGCACGGTTTCAGCAAACTGTTCGTTCGTCGTGTGTGGCCATGTCCGTCCATGCTAATTTTGAGCGGACTGTTTGCCGAAACTGTTTGACGGACAAAGTTGGGCGAACAGTCCCCGCGTGTGTACGCGGCCTCAGTGTTTCACTGCTGAGGACTGGCTCATAATTTACGTCGGCTTCAGAATCCGAATCCGAAAAGGAATCTGAAGAGGAGAGCTCCCCGTTGCTCTCGTCGGCCGCGGAAATAATTTGGTACGCCTCCTCGGCGGAAAAGAAACGTTTAGCCATGGTAGCACTGATGGGCACTGATGAGGTGGCACAGATGGGCGCTTTTGAGGTGGCACAGATGGGCGCTTTTGAGGTGGCACATATGGGCACTGATGGGTCGGCACAGATGTGCACTGATTTATTGCACAGATGTGCAGATTTATTGCACGGATGTGCACTGATGAGGCGGCAGATGGGCACTGCTGAGGCGGCAGATGGGCACTGCTGAGGCGGCAGATGGGCACTGCTGGGGTGGCACAGATGGGCACTGCTGAGACGGCACAGATGGGCACTGCTGAGGCGGCAGATGGGCACTGATGGGTCGGCACAGATGTGCACTGATTTATTGCACGGATGTGCACTGCTGAGGTGGCAGATGGGCACTGCTGAGGCGGCAGATGGGCACTGCTGAGGCGGCAGATGGGCACTGCTGAGTCGGCACAGATGGGCACTGCTGAGTCGGCACAGATGGGCACTGCTGAGTCGGCAGATGGGCACTGATAGGTCGGCACAGATGTGCACTGATTTATTGCACGGATGTGCACTGCTGAGGCGGCAGATGGGCACTGCTGAGGCGGCAGATGGGCACTGCTGAGTCGGCACAGATGGGCACTGCTGAGGCGGCACAGACGGGCACTGCTGAGGCGGCACAGATGGGCACTGCTGAGGCACAGATGGGCACCGATTGGTACAGATGGGCACTGATTGGCACTGGCGGGCACTGGCGGGCACTGGCGGTGCACAGATGGGCACTGGCGGGCACTGGTGGTGCACTGCGGGCACTGGCGGGCACTGGTGGTGCACAGATGGAGCACTGGCGGTGCACAGGTGGGCACAGGTGGGCACAGGTGGGCACAGGTGGGGTAGATTTGGACGCAGGTGGGGTAGATCTGGGCACAGGTGGGGTAGATCTGGGCACTGGCAGGGTTTTTAATAGGTTTATACTGGCACTGGCACTTTTAGATTGCTGGAAAACACTCACTATCTCCTTCGGTCTCCTCACACGCTATCGCTGTGTGAGGAGACACGTTCGGCAATGGGTGATGATCTCATTTGTTTACATTTGAGATCATCACGCATTGGAGGCGGCGATCGTGCTGTAAACGGCCACTGTGATTGGCCGTTTACAGCGATCTGTGATTGGCTGTGTCCAGGGGACACAGCCAACACAGATTTTCCCCGATGCGCTCTCCCGGGAGCGCGCGGGGAGCTCTTAAAGGGGACGACGTCAATAGACGTAGTCCCGGAAATTGAGATCCGCGCTGTAGCCGTCATTTGACTATAGCGCGGATCTCAAGTGGTTAATTACAATTTTTGATGCAATGCTTTGCAGCAGGGCTAATTCCTGCAATAAAACTAGAGTATATGGCAGAGGTTGCAGTGTGGTGGCACCAGCACCAGTGCCTAAGGCCCAATTTTTCTGCCCCTGTTTAACAGGGGCGTTTAATTAAAATTTTTGATGCAATGCTTTGCAGCAGGGCTAATTCCTGCAATAAAACTAGAGTATATGGCAGAGGTTGCAGTGTGGTGGCACCAGCACCAGTGCCTAAGGCCCAATTTTTCTGCCCCTGTTTAACAGGGGCGTTTAAGTACAATTTTTGATGCAATGCTTTGCAGCGGGGCTAATTCCTGCAATAAAACTAGAGTATATGGCAGAGGTTGCAGTGTGGTGGCACCAGCACCAGTGCCTAAGGTAAATTTTTCTGCCCCTGTTTAACAGGGGCGTTTAAGTACAATTTTTGATGCAATGCTTTGCAGCAGGGCTAATTCCTGCAATAAAACTAGAGTATATGGCAGAGGTTGCAGTGTGGTGGCACCAGCACCAGTGCCTAAGGCCCAATTTTTCTGCCCCTGTTTAACAGGGGCGTTTAAGTACAATTTTTGATGCAATGCTTTGCAGCAGGGCTAATTCCTGCAATAAAACTAGAGTATATGGCAGAAGTTGCAGTGTGGTGGCACCAGCACCAGTGCCTAAGGCCCAATTTTTCTGCCCCTGTTTAACAGGGGCGTTTAAGTACAATTTTTGATGCAATGCTTTGCAGCAGGGCTAATTCCTGCAATAAAACTAGAGTATATGGCAGAGGTTGCAGTGTGGTGGCACCAGCAGCAGTGCCTAAGGCCAAATTTTTCTGCCCCTGTTTAACAGGGACATGTAATTACAATTCTTGATATAATATTTCACAGGAGGGCCCCTTCCTGTGCCCACCCAGAGTAATGGTGAGGACTTATAGTGTTGTGGCACCAGCACCACAACCACCAAAGGTCAATTTTTCTACCACTGTTCAACAATGGCATGTAATTACAATTCTTGATATAATCGTTCACAGCAGGGCGCTCCAGCGCCCACCAAGAGTCACTTTGAGGGCTTACAATGTTGTGGCAAAACCAACACCTTGTTCCGCCATTTCTGCAGAGCATATAGGGCAGGCCCCTACTTTCAAACATCCAATTTACAAACATCTCCTACTTGCAAACGGAAGGAGACAACAGCAAGTGAGATGAAAAAAGATTGACGACAAAACAAATTATACAGGACTGGAGCTACACTTTAAAAATGTACCAGTTGAAAATTACAAACAGATTCAACTTAACACAACAAACCTACACAGTCCCTGTCTTGTTTGCACCGCCTGTATACTGCTGTTCTGAGTATATAGGGCCTGGGGGCCACACGCATTTCCTTTTTTTAATATGGGTACGGGGTTCCCCTTAATATGCGTACAAGACCCAAATAGGCTGGTAATGGGCAGGGAGGGCTACCCATGCCATTTTTCTCAATGATTTTCAACCATATTGCAGGAACCAGATATAACATTAAAACCGCAAGCAGTTTTAAATGGTGTTATTTCCGTTTAATGTCATTTTGTGCAGGGACTGTTCTAAACACGGGAAACACGTGGCACTTCACAGGCATACTACAGACACCCCACAGGCACCATATTTAAAGGAATATTTCACTTTTTTTTTTTCACTTTAATCGTCATTAAAATCAGTGCTCCCGCCAAAACGGCCGTTTTTAAAACTTTTTTTTGCATTGACCCATGTCCCCTGGGGCAGGAGCCAGGTCTCCAAACCCTTTTTAGGACAGTATCTTGCATATTAGCCGTTAAAATTAGCACTTTTAATTTCGAACGTTCGAGTCCCATAGACTTCAATGGGGTTCTAACGTTCGTTCGAATTTGGGGTCTGTTCGAAAGTTCTGGTGCGAACCGAACCGGGGGGTGTTCGGCTCATCCCTACTCACAGCACCGGAGCAGCGATGACATCACTCCCGCGCATGCACATGGGACCTGCCATTAACGGCATATCACCGTTAGCAGCGGTGCCTTTCATTTTGTAAATATCTCCTAAACCGTGTAGGTTTAGGAGATATTTCTTGGAGCTACAGGTAAGCCTTAATCTAGGCTTACCTGTAAGTCAAAGTGGTTTGTAAGAGTTTACAACCATTTTAATTCATTGATTTGCGCAAAAGTTAAAATGTCTACAAACTATAGGATATTTTTATATTTTTGTTAACTGATAATGGCGGCGAGCAGCCATTTTTAGTCACTTAACTGACACTTTTTGGGGACAGTGACTCTAATTTAGTGATCAGTGCTAAAAAAATACACTGTCACTGTACTAATGACACTGGCAGGGAAGGAGTTAACATCAGGGGTGATCAAAGGGTTAAGTGTGCCCCTAGGGGGTGCTTTCAAACTGTGTAGGGAATGCTGTGACTGGGGGAAAACAGAGAACCGTGTTAGCAGAAACACAAGAGCTCCATTTTCCCCTCTGGCAGAATGGTGATCTGCCCTGTATACATACGCGGACCTCCGTTCTGCCTCGCTTCAAAAGAATCGTCAAAAGGAACCAATCAGCGGGTCCAATCACAGCGGGAGCAGGTTGCCAGTGGCACGTCCCAGACCCTGTGCACAAAAGGTACGTGCTTTTGTGCAGGAGGGCCGCCCTGCTGCAGTATATCTGCATGGGGCAGTCTTAAAGTGGTTAAAGCTGGAAAAGAAGAAACCAGCAGGGAAAGCAGGACATGTCATACTTACCTGCTCTGTGCAATGGTTTTGCACAAAGCAGCCCAGATCCACCCCCCCCCCCCCCACGGGACTCCTGCCCCCCCCCCCCTCCTTCCTCAGCGGAAGGAAAAGTTTGGAAAATTTTTACTTCCGAACGAACGATAAATTGAAAGATGTATGTGCTTCCCATCTGAACTGTTTGCACTAGGTATATGTAAAAAAACAAACAATTTCTTAATTTATGTCCACTGAACAATTTATCAGCTATTACATGATGGCATTATAGTTTGCTCTCATGGCCAATTGTTTGTTTTTTGAAAATGGGTTTGGCTAGTTTTTCGTATAATGCATGGCCAGCATAAGAGACACACAAAGTGTCGCTTGGCCCCTTGCCCCTTGCGCACTACCTGTGATTGGCATGAGCCGATCAGGAGGGAGAGAGCCGGGAGAGCAGGTGCTCTCATGCACATTGCTAGATTGAGCTCAGAGGAGTATAAAGGGGGCTGCTGAGGGGAGCTACACACTATAGGTTTTTTACCTTCATGCATAGAATGCATGAAAGTTAAAAACCTTCAGCCGTTACAACCACTTTAACTCTCTCCTTAAAATTATGGAATCTGTAGAACTTTGATCAGTGGTTGTCAGCTTAAGAGGTATAGGAGGCTCAACTGTGGCCCCTGATATACCCAGAGGGCCACACATACTTTTCAGTACATGTACTGCTGGGAAAGATTGCAGACAAACTTGAGGAAATTAGTAGACATGTTCAGAACGAAAAAAAATCATTTAGTTTACTTTCGATTCATTATTTCCATAAATTTGTTTAGTTATATTTGTTTAACCCATTCAATTTTTTTCGGAATTCGTTTTGTTTATTCGTATTCGAATCAATTTTCGGGATTCTAATTGATTTGAATAGTTTACAAATCAATTTTGAATAGTTTTCGATTTCGAAAAGTTTTCAAATTCAAACAGTTTTCAAATTTGAATAGTTTTGCAATTTCCAAAGAGAATAAAATAGCAGAGAAAAAGATTTATAATAGAGAAAAAAATATATAAAATAAAATAAAATAGTAGAATATAATAGAGTAAAACAGAACAAAATAGAATGGAAAATAAAAGAATAGAATAGAAACTAATAGAATAGAATTGAATAGAATAGAAACTAATAGAATAGAATTAAAAAAATGGAATAAAATAGAAAGAATATAACCATCTTCTGAAATTCGAAAAGAAAAGAAAATAATTAAAAAAACTAAAGAATAGAATAGAAATTCGAATTTGAATAGAATTAGAATTAGAAATAGAATAGAATAGAAAATAACAGAATAGTATAGAAAAAAAACAACATAATAGAATAGAAAGAATATAACTATATATCTTCCTATTATCTATTCTTTTCTATTCTATTCAAATTCAAATTAATTATATTTGAATTTTGAGAAATGGTTATATTGTTTCTACTCTATTCTATTGTTTTTTTTTTTTATTCTATTCTCTATGTGTTTATTCTATTCTATTATTTTCTATTCAAATGTATTCTATTCAAAATTCTAATTATGGAAGATGGTTATGTTCTTTCTATTGTATTCTATTCTGTTGGGGTTTTTTTTCAAAGCTATTCTGTTATTTTCTATTCTATTCTAATTTATTCTTTTCTATTCAAATTCAAATTGATTCTATTTGGATTTTGGGAAATGGTATATTATTTCTATTCTATTCTATCTTTTTTTTTATTTTATTTTTTCTATTCTATTCCGTTCTTTTCTTTTATTTTCTATTTTGTTCTGTTTTACTCTATTAAATTATATTCTTTTAATTTCTGTTATATCCGTTTCTATTCTATTTTTTTTTTAATTATATTCCTACATTCTCTATTCTATTTTATCCTCTTTGGAAATTGAAATCTAATTGAATTTGAAAACGTTTCGAATTCCAAAACTATTTAAAAACTTTTTGAATGTAAAAACTATTAGAATTCGAAAACTTTACTAATTCGAAAACTATTCGAAATTGATTCGAAAACTATTCTAATTGATTTGAATTCAAATTCTGTCCGAATTTTTTTCCTTATTTCGGATTCGTTTAGATTCTGTAATATTGAGGGGGCATGACCTAGCGCATGGAGAGGTAAGACGTGCCTCTGTGGAGCTCCCACACAACCGTTTGCTCACCCGCTCAGACGCCACAAACAGGTCGGTAATGGGGAAGAAAGGTGGGGGAGATGGTTGCCGTTCCCCCTATTCACAAGCTGAGGGGGAAATAGACAGTTTTTTTACCCGTTTGGGACACGATCATCACGGCCCCCGTCCCCGTCCAAGATGGCGCCGGCCCGGACCTCAGGAACACACTCTGCCTCACAGGGAGCTGCATCCCAGCGCTCCGCAACTCACATGAGAACCAGACAGCGTGCCAGGTCCCCCGCAGACTCTGAAACTGGCTCAGCCTGCTCGGCCTGCCATTCCCCTGACTCTCACAGATCCTATGGCGGATGGGACATGGAAGCCTACATTAAAGCCCTCCCCACAAAACATGATTTTGAGGCCTGTGTGCAGAGACTTGAGCGCTCTTACAAGCAAGAAATCACAGAGCTGCGCAGGGATGTTACCAACAGATTGGAAGAGGTGGAACATAACGTGGAGGAAACCGCGTCCATTCTGCAAGCCCATGAGGCCGCACTGCATGAGCACACTTTGCAAATCCAACAACTGATGTACCATCAAGATGATCAGGAAAACAGGGCCAGACGTAACAATATACATATATGCGGTCTACCTGAATCTGTAGAAACCAAAGACCTGGCCCCTGCAGTCATCGCCATGTTTAATGACCTGCTGCACACAGATAAGGACGCCCCTCTGGAACTTGATTGTGTTCACCGAGCCCTTGGGCCCCGAAACCCCAACCTGGAACACCCCAGGGACGTTATCTGCAGAGTGCACTTCTATTCGACCAAGGACGCCATTATGCAAGCCGCACGTACTCAGGAAGCCATACATTTTTCAATAGCTCCCCAGTGACTTTACTCCCCGACATTTCCAAGCTGACCCTGGATATGTGGCGGGCCCTGAAACCACTTACTGGGGCCCTCCAAGCAAAACAAATTAAATATCGATGGGGACTTCCATTCGTCCTCTCTGCATCCCATGAAGGGAAGTCTGTGACATTCCACACTCTGGGGGACCTCCCGAGGTTCCTAGGAACTTTTGAACTACCACAGATCCCCATTCCGGATTGGCCTCTCCAAGCGGCCACCCCAGGTTTCCAGGTCACCAGAGGCTGGCAAAGACAATCTAAAAAGAAGACCAAACGCTCCAGGCCTGAAACCTCCAAGGCATCTGATGGATGACTACCTCATGCAGCTACCTTGACTAACTTTTTTTTTTCTGCCCCTTCACAGGCTTCTGACCAGTGAAGCTGCACCTGTATACACTGTTACTGGGACTTTCTGTTACTCTACCTAATCCCTTATCCTCTATTTCTTAACTGCTCACGCAGATATTATCACTCAGTTTCAGGGTACAGGCCCCCCATGATCGGGGGGACCTGTTTGTCATTGCACAAATTGTCCCTTGTTCGTCTTGGGCTTCCCCCTCTCTCCCCTCCTTCCTCATCACCCCCCCGTCTGATCCCTCTCCCCACCCTTCCCCCGCCTCCCCCCATTGGGGATGTGACCTGTTCTCCATAGGAAAGAATTTCCCTGTGTACTGCTGGATGCATATAGTTTAGATGTTGACCCCTGGGACATTCGTTCCAGGGGCCCACATATAGCAGTTTAACATTCCACTAGCATTACCAGGTTTTGAGCTTTATAATAACTAGCAGAAATTGTAAATGTGTTGCCCGGCGTGTGCGGGCCTCTCTGTGTATTGACCCTGTTTCCCCCACTTAGGGTTTTCAGCGCCCATAGCGGTTTTAGCTGATATGTTGATTGCAACTTTAATAGTACGGCCTATCCGGCCTGATTTCCTTCTTTTTCTCTCTTTCTCTATGTCCCCTCTTTTCCTCCTTCTTCCCCCTTCTCCCCCCTTCCCCCACCCGGAGCCACTGGTTCCTTCCTCTCCACCTCTTGCAGGAGACCCACTTTAGATCAGATGCTATCCTACATTTACCGTCTAAATACTACCCAACTTGGTACCACAGTACCAACCCCTCAGCAAAATCCAAAGGCGTCTCTATTGCATTTCACGCCTTTTTCTCCCCAGATGTCCTTGACACCTACATTGATCCCCAGGGCAGATATGTTTTTAGCAAATTGTCACATTTTAAACACGATTTATACTGTGGTTAACATTTACTCTCCCAACCAAGAGCAGCAGCATTTTCTCACTGATCGCGCCTTAAACGGTTTGGCACGACCAACGTGATCCTGGGAGGGGACCTCAACGCCACCTTGATACCACGCCTTGATGCCTCGACCGGTAAGTCATCGCTCTCCCCAGTCTCTCTGACCAAAATGCGCACACTCCTATCTGACATATTCCTAGTAGACGTTTGGAGACTGTTACACCCTACCGTTAAAGACTACACGTATTTTTCCCCGGCCCATTCCTCTTACAGCCGACTTGATTACTTTTTTGTCTCTCAATCCTTACTGGACTACTCCCCCTCTGCCTCTATAGGCCTTACCCTGTGGTCTGATCATGCCCCCTTTCATATAGGCCTGGGCAGGTTACCCCCCCGAAATAAAAGATCGTCATGGAGGCTTAACGACAACTTGCTCTCTGACTTAGTTTGCACACAGGATATCATACAGACGATTAAACACTTCGCAACTGATCATGCCCACGATACCACCAACCCGCTTATCCAGTGGGAAGCGCTTAAATGTGTTGTTCGGGGTAAACTTATCCAACATGGTTCCCGTATCAAGCGCGCACGTACTGCTGATATCGCACGTCTCCTTAATACTATAGCCACTTTGGAGGCTTCACACAAGAAATCTCCGGTCGCCACAACGCTACTAGAACTCACTAACTCCAGGAGAGACCTAATGCTAATTTTTTCCCACCGTGAGGCGATTGCGAGGGATAAAGGGTGCGCTTTGCCCATTATTCACGTGCCAACAAATGCGGTAGACACTTCAACCCAGATAAGCCAGGAAGCCCATCCCATTTATTAACTCCCCGATAAAAGGCAAAGTGATGAATAACATGGCCATAATGGAGGAATTTCGCCAATATTACTCCACTTTATATAATCTTACCCCCTTGTCTTCCGCTTCCCCACCACACCTGCAGGACCTATTCACATATGTCCAGGATACTGCGCTCCGCACTATACCAGTTACTGACCAAGCAGATTTGGAATCAGCCTTTACCGACGCAGACTTTCTGGCGGCCATAAAACACCTTAAAAATGGTAAGAGCCCTGGCCCAGATGGGTTCTCCGCACGCTTCTACAAGACTTTTGCACCCCAACTTATCCCCTTTTTAGTTAAAGCTTTCAACGCGATTGAAGGGAATCTTATCCCTCCCTCTGCCCTTCTCCAAGCCCAAATAGATGTCATTCCTAAACCGGGCAAAGACCCGTCTCTATGCCCTAACTATAGACCCATCGCTCTTTTAAATATTGATTTGAAACTATATGCGAAGATTCTAGCTACCCGCTTATCACCTCTGCTCCCAGACATAATCCACAACGATCAGGTTGGCTTTGTCCCTGGCCGCGAAGCCAGGGACAATACCACCAAAACTGTTCACCTTATCCATTACGCTCAGCGCCACCAACTGCCGACCTGTCTTCTCTCCTGAGATGCAGAGAAGGCCTTCGACAGGGTCAGCTGGACCTTTCTTCATGCCACCCTGTCCCAACTAGGCCTAGGACCTACTATGCTCTCCCGCATCATGTTTCTATACTCCACACCCACAGCCAAGATCCTGGTAAACGGCTCCCACTCTGACACATTCACGATTGCTAACGGCACTAGACAAGGCCGCCCTCTCTCTCCTCTCTTATTTGCATTAGTGATTGAACATTTGGCCCAGGCTATCAGAGCCAACCCTAACATACATGGCATCCACACCCCTTCTGCCCACTACAAACTCTCCTTATACGCGGATGATAGCATACCCTCCATACTTGCTGAATATCTCAAAAACTGAGACACTCAATTTAACATTGACACACACTGCCCTCACTTCCCTCAAGAATAATTTTTCTTTTCAGTGGCAAGAACACTCGATCTCTTATCTAGGAACAGCCATTCCAAGACATCTCCCAGACATATATTCCCTTAACTTCAGTCCTCTTCTTACAAAGCTTAGACGCCTTACTGACAGTCGAATGGACCTCCCATTGTCCTGGTTCGGTCACATGCATACCCTGAAGATGGACATACTCCCCATGCTCTTGTATCTCTTTCAAGCTCTTCCTATTGCTCTCCCGGCGGCGTTCTTCCGCACCCTACGTTCAATGGCCATCCGATTCGTTTGGCAGGGGAACCATCCCAGACTGAAACATAAACTCCTATGCTCCCCCATTGCAAAAGGGGGTATCGGCTTACCAGACTTTGAGCTTTATCATATCTCTACGGTGCTGTCCCGTATCTTGGAATGGTTCCCCCGCCCCCTAGTCAAGGCCACTGTCTCTGTAGAACAAGACCTATCCTCTACCGATCTACTCTGGGGACACGACCGACCATTCAAGTCTCCTACGGGCTTATCCCCCCTTACTAAGGACTCTTTGACGATTTGGTACCGCAACCGAGAGACCTACTCACTATCCTCTGACCCGAGCCCCCTCACTCCTCTGTTTGCTAACCCTGCCTTCCCAGAAGGCATTTCCATCCAAACTTTGGACGACTATGATAGGTCCTCCTGGCCTATAGCACAACAATTTGTTAACAGCACACTAGGTACTTTTGTCACAAATCGAACCGGCACTTCCTCGAAAATTAACTGGCTTACTCATCTACACCTGACGTCCTTTTTAAAAACAATCCATGACTCCAATCAAGTTCATAGACCCCTGTTGGGATATGAACAGTTATGCATGCTCCCAGAAACGCCCCGTCACACCCTTTCCCTACTTTACAAACGGATCCTGACCCACTCACATGGATCACTACCTAAGTACGCTAAAATCTGGTCAGAGGAACTTGGGAGAGATATAACCAATGAGGAGTGGAGTAGGGTCTTCTTCTTCACCCACAAATCAACGATTTCCAGTTACGCACAAGAGAAGAACTACAAACTGGTGTCAAGGTGGTACCGGGTCCCCACCAATCTCATACAAATGTATCCCTCTACCTCTGACATTTGTTGGAGATGCAACTCCGCAAAAGGTACGTACATTCAAATTTGGTGGGAGTGTGCTGTACTCCTCCCGTTTTGGACACAAATCTTTCAGATCTATTCAGATATCTATGACAAACCGCTACCTTCACCCGCCATTGCCCTTCTGTCTCTTCTCCCGGGCTCCATTAAATCACAGAAAAAAAACTTACAAAAATTTTTCCTCTGTGCAGGGCGACAGCTGATCCTTAGACATTGGAAAACCACCACCTCCCCATCCTTATAAGAATGGGTGGGTGAAATTAACAACTTAATGCTCATGGAAGACATGCAAGCAAAGGTAATTGATAAACAGGCTAAATTCTCCTTTACCTGGAGTATATGGAGGCATTACTCTACTTCAGACAAATTAAAACATAGACTCTTAGCAGTCGCATCCACCAAAGCTATTGATTTAATCTCTCTGGAAGACCTTAGGTCTTAGACACTGAAACTCCCAATCTCAATGAAGCTCGCTGTCTCTTTGCCCTACCCCTTTCCCCTCCTGTCCCTCTTTTCTCTCTTATCTGCCTTTCCCCCCTCGCCTCTTTCCCCCACCTCTTCTTTTCTTCTATCCTATCAGGCCTCTCTTGGCCTTTCTACATGCCTACAGGCACCCTGGTTCACTAACTAGTAACCGCCGCCCATTGAGGGTTCCAGATGGACCTTGTCCTTTTGGTCAGGCTCATCGTAGCAAACTTAGCGCTAATATCCACCCTTCCCTGGTACTGGATGCAGTAAGTTCCCATAGGGGCGCCCAGTCCAGGGAGTAGGATACTCGTATTGTATGATTTACGTGCTTACCACTGTGAATATAGATGGGAACCCCAATGTGCTACATGACTGTAACAGTATGCCTTCTCCTACCATTTCCTGTAAAGTATATATTGTGTTTAACACTGTTGGACCAGCCAGTCCATTGTTGGACACCTGGCTCTGTTCCCACCTTATGTTTTTTTTATTGACTTTACAATCTTTATTTGCCTATATTCTGATAAAAGATTAATAAATACTTAATGAACCTAAAATTCTGTAATATTGTAATTCGGAAATTCGAATACATCTGAATTGTCGAAAAATCAAAACTGCACATATTAGCATGAAACTTTTGAAATGCTACAGGTTAGGTTGGAGACCGGAGACATGCTGCAGAAGACATTAAGTGACTGGGGACAGTCTGCTGTTACCCCTTTACAAATCAATTCCTCCACCACAGTCCCAACACAGAAAGGGTCGATCACCAAAAGGGACAGCTCAACAAACCGCACGTGGACCTCATGATGTAGGTGACCCGGGACTTAGATACATCAGTAATTTAAGGGATGAACTGGAATCTCCAATTGCAATGACCACATCAACTGGGTGGAGCAGCAGACCCAATGCAAGGATGTCACCTCCTGGAAATGTAGGCAGCATACGGGTGATTCAACCTGCTAGCAGCTTGGCAAAACATATGAGTGCACACAATGGTATGAACACATGGCAGAGCTGCTAAATCATCACTTTAACATGCAAGTTACATTATAATTTGCACGAGTTACACATACTTTGTGGCTAAGTAAAAATGATATAAGACATTTATCTACATCACTAATTTAAGTAAACCTATACCCTTAAAGTGTGTAAATACAAACGTTTAGATTTAGAGTGGTCAGAGGATTAGAACCTTAGTTTTGGGGTCTGGAGAGATACAGTTGTGCTCATAAGTTTACATACCCTGGCAGAATTTATGATTTCTTGGCCATTTTTCAGAGAATATGAATGATAACACAAAAATGTTTCTTTCCTTCATGGTTAATGTTTAGCTGAAGCCATTTATTGTCAATCAACCGTGTTTACTCTTTTTAAATCATAATGGCAACAGAAACTACCCAAATGACCCTGATCAAAAGTTTACATACCCTGGTGATTTTGGCCTGATAACATGCACACAAGTTGACACACGAAGGGGTTTGAATGGCTATTAACCACTTCAGCCCCGTACTATTTGGCTGCCCAAAGACCAGAGCACTTTTTGCGACTGCATTGCTTTAACTGACAATTGCGCGGTCGTGCGACATGGCTCCCAAACAAAACTGACGTCCTTTTTTCCCACAAATAGAGCTTTCTCGTGGTGGTATTTGATCACATCTGCGTTTTTAATTTTTTGCGCTATAAACAAAAAAAGAGCAACGATTTTGAAAAAAAAGCAATATTTTTTACATTTTGCTATAATAAATATCCCCAAAAAATATATAAAAAAAACTATTTTTTTCCTCAGTTTAGGCCGATATGTATTCTTCTACATATTTTTGGTAAAAAAAAAAATCGCATTAAGCTTATGTTGATTGGTTTGTGAAAAAGTTATAGCATCTACAAAATAGGGGATAGTTTTATCTTTTTTGTTATTCATTTTTTTACTAGTAATGGCGGCGATCTGCGATTTTTATCAGGACTGCGACATTATGGCAGACACGTCAGACAATTTTGACAGATCTTTGGAACCATTGTAATTTTTACAGCGATCAGTGCTATACAATTGAATTGATTACTGTAAAAATGTCACTGATAGTGAAGGGGTTAACCACTAGAGGGCAGTGAAGGGGTTAAGTGTGTCCTAAATAAAGGGGGGATGGGACTGTGCAGGGAGATGACAGATCGCTGGTCATACTCTGTATGAACAGACGATCTGTCTGTTTTCCCTTCAGAGAACCAGAAACTGCGTGTATACACACACAGAGCCCGACGGTGATCGCGACCGCCGGGCACTCGCAACGGCGTGCGCCCCCTAGTGGCCATCTATGGTACCGACGTACCATGATGGTGATTTGTGCAGCCAAGCCATGTTGCCGCAGTATAACTGTAGCGGCTGGTCGGCATGTGGTTAAAGGTAACCATCCTCACCTGTGATCCGTTTGTTTGTAATTAGTGTGTGTGTGTGTGTATATAAAAGTGGGGCAGCAATGGTCCAGAAATGGGCAGCACAGTGGTGTAGTGGTTAGCACTCTCACCTAGCAGTAAGAAGGGTCGCTGGTTTGAATCCCAACCACGACACTACCTGCCTGGAGTTTGCATGTTCTCCCTGTGCCTGCGTGGGTTTCCTCCGGGTACTCCGGTTTCCTCCCACAATCCAAAGACATGCAGGTAGGTTAATTGGCTTCTGTCAAAAAAAAAAAAATTGGCCATAGCATATCAACGGGGACCTTGGATTGTGGGCTCCTTAAGGGTAGGGACTGATGTGAGTGTGCAATGTACAGGGATAGGGACAATTGTAGACACTCAGGTTGAACTTGATAGACTGGTGTCTTTATTCAACCTAACTAACTATGAAACTATGAAAAGGTCAATGACTTTGTTACATACCATCTGGGAGAACCTAACAAGTAGAGGAAGACCTCTCATACAGCCACGGCTCAAGGACCACTGAAGTTACAACAATGGTTGCAAGAGCACGGTGAGGTTAGAGCGCCTGCAAAGTCCTCCGTTGATAACGGTAGTGGCAGCTGATGAGTAGCAGGACCAGACTGGATTACTGAGCAGCAGAAGGTAGAAGGAACATTGGATGCAGGTAAGTTGTAGATGCAGGATGGTAGTACTGGAGCTACACATGCTCGAAGCAGAAGACTGGAGCAGAGTCAGACAAGCCAGGTCATACACGGAGGATCAGTCTATCATAAACAGCAGGCAGGGAATGGTCAGAGTTCAAGCTGGGTTTGGCAACAGGAACTCAAGCAGGAATAATCAGGGTCAAGGCAAGCTAAAGGTCAGACTGGAGACAGCAGCGTGGTCACAAAGGCAGATCAAATACTGAATCAGATACAGGCACAGGATCAGAACAAAGGTTAAAGCCGCAGATGAGACAGCACTGCACTAGTGGTTAGCATAAATGGCTAACATGTGCGTGTATTTTCACGCATGTGCGTTCGCCTTTTAGCGTTAATGTTCCTGTGCATGTACATAGGCTTAAGCCTATGCCTGGCAAGATGAGCGCCTACTAATGCATTTCTGTGCATGCCATGTCCCTGAAAGTTTCTGGACTCCTGGCAAGATGCAAGGGCATCTTTCATCCAGTGCTGCACTGTGGTTTCTGGATTCCGAGTCTTGGGGAAAGCAAAAGACTTGTCAAAGGATCTGCGGGAAAAGGTAGTTGAACTGTATAAAACAGGAAATTTAAAAGATATGCAATGAATTGAGAATGCCAATCAGCAGTATTCAAACTCTAATCAAGAAGTGGAAAATTAGGGGTTCTGTTTAAACCAAACCACAGTCAGGTAGACCAACTAAAATTTCAGCCACAGCTGCCAGGAAAATTGTTCAAGATGCAAAGAAAAACACACAAATAACTTCAGGTGAAATACAGGATTCCCTGAAAACATGTGGTGTGGCTGCTTCAAGATGCACAATAAGCAGGCACTTCCAGGGCCTCCGTAATTGTGATAGGTGAGGAGTAAAATCACAACTTTAGAAAGTGAGAAGACGATGCTTAGTTTTCGGGGTCCTGTATATACCCTGATATAATTTGGTGAAAACTTTGTGTAAAAAAATAAAAAAATAAAAATAAAAAAATCTTAATTTTCCCAAAACTTGTGGCAAAATGTAAAATATTCCATGGACACAACATACCTCTCAGCAAATAGCGTGAAGTGTCTATTTTCCAAAATGGGGTCATTTGTGGGGGTTTTATGCTACCTTTACATTTCATGGCCTCCGAAACTGTGATAGGCAGTGAGGAAGTGAAATCACCATTTTACGCCCTGAAGAAAACCTGAAAGCGGTGATTGGTTTTCAGGGTCCCGTAAGCAGCTAGGCTCCCAAAAAGTCTCACACGTGTGCTATCCCCGTACTCAGGAGAAGCAACAGAATGTGTTTTGGGGTGAAATTCCACATATGCCCATGGCATGTTTTAGCAATATATCATTTAGTGACAACTTTGTGCAAGAAAAAAAAGTTTGTAATTTTCCAAAAACTCGTGGCAAAATATAAAATATTCTACGGACTCAGCAGGCCTCTCAGCAAGGATCCAGTTCATCCTAAAGCTTTGTATAGCATAAAAGCATTCAGCAGAGCCAATTGGAATAAATATACAGACACATTTTATACCAGCGTTTGGCCTTACGGGCAATTAGGTACAGCGCCAACAACTGGTCATTGAAGTCCACCCCTCCCATTTTAAGGTTATATTCGTGGACACAGAGGGGTTTCTCCACAACACCAGTCACCGTAGAAATTTGGACAGTCGTATCTGCGTGAAGGGAAGACAGAACGAAAACATTCTGTGTATCCCTCCACTTCACTGCTAACAATTTATTACATTTCAAGCAGGCTCTCTCCCCCCATCTAAATAGGGACTCTACAAGCCATTGGGGGAAGCCCCGGCGATTAGTTCTCACGGTGCCACATGCGTCGATTCCACAATCAACAAGGTGACTAAAAAGTGGCACGCTTGTATAATTGTCAACGTACAAGTGGTACCCCTTTACGAATAAGGGTGACACCAAGTCCCACACAATCTTACCAGTGCTCCTTATGTAATCTGGGCAGTTCTTCAACTCCACGTGACTATCTTTTTCCTCATAAACCATAAAACTATATGTATAGCCTACTGCCATGTCACAGAGCTTATACATCTTGACCCCATATCTGGCACCCTTGCTGGGAAGATACTGTTTCATAGACAAGCGGCAAGAAAATGTAATCAGGGACTCATCAACTTGATTGGGAGTAAACAAGGCTGCAAACTGCTGGTTGAAGTGGTTTACAAGGTGCAGAATTTTGTGGAGCCGATCGTATCCAGGTTCACCCCGAGGATGACAGAATTGTCATTGAAATTCATGAACCGCAAGAGCTGCTTGTATCATGTCCTGGTCATGGAAGCAGAGAACACGGGCATATGGTGAATTGGGTCAGTGGACCAATATGACCGCAACTCGCTTTTTTTAACTACGTCCATGAGGAGGGATAGGCCCAGGAAGGTCTTACATTTGGAGACCGTAATAGGTCTCCAATCTCTGGCAAGGGGCAACTGGGTATTAGCAAATCAGACAGATGGTGTTGCGCTACCTGAACTAGATATAAATATGAAGAGCCTAATACTGGAAGAAATAAAATCTAACTATAAATCAACTAGCCTATCTTAAATACAAATTAAGGTGCCTTGTGCTATGAAGAAAAAAAAAAAAAAAAAAGATAGTAACCAGTGTATTATAAAACTTAAATTCCAGAAATCATGTGTTTATATATCAACATAAGTAACTCTAAGTAAAAGGGAAAAATATTCCATAAAGTGCAAATATCTTATATTAGAACGTGCAATTCATAGTGCATGATTACAAAGAGTTGGTAAAATACAGTCTTTAGTGAAATTAAATGAAGTGCCAGTGATTATTAGTTCCGTAATCTTCTTAAAAATTTTTTTAAATGTGTATATAAGACAGTCTATATATCAGCTGAAATAGGTGCTCAGTGACTTGTTCAGTGCTTCTCAAAAAGAAAAACAGGTGCCAGCAATCGTGTTATAATTTCTGTGTCTCCAGTATACACGGCACACTAGGTAAAATGGCCCCTTACCTTACTGCTGTAAGGTAAACAGCAAATCAAGCAGCAAAAACAAGGGTCCAGGGATTCTATCCCAATTCCTAGCAGGTGGATATTGGTCCCCTCAGGTAGGTATTTTTCCTCTCAGATAGTTTCCATATAGATCTTTGGCTTCAGTATAACTCCCAGAGGTCTCATAGGAAAGATAGAGGTACACTCGGATGGTGAAGTACGTTTGTAAAATTTATTATAACGATATATAAAAAGAGGTACTCACAAACATACGATAAAATACAGCTTTAAAAACGGACGAGCATTCCGCTCGTGTATGCGAACGTCACTTCCGGTATCCTCGTTCCGACGCGTATCGTCACTAGTCACGTGACTTCATCAGGGAATGGGATACTCTAGCTCGGAAGTGTCTTTTATATGCACGTGTATGGCGGCCATTTTACTGAAGTCTCCCATAAGATAACATTGGCTCAGCCATCTTTTTGGAGTCTTCCATAAGCTAACATGGTGCAGCCATCTTTTAGGAGTCAATCTACACCCATCATCATTTTCCACATATCTAAGCTACACCCGCGGCCATTTTTCGTTGGTCCCGGTTAGCAGCCATTTCCCCATAGCTCGCCCATGGGTTATGTCTGCAGTGATGTTTTTATATATAATGGTGGTAGTTTCTATCGGGTTCTTTTATTCCATTAAATGTCATATACAAATTTGTTCGCAGTTCCATTGGTTCACATCAAATTTCTATCGGGGGACAGCGGGGGAGAGGAAGGGGGGGGGGGGGAAGGGGGAAGGGGAAGGGGGGGGGGGAGAGGTAGGGGGAGGGGAGGGGGGGAAAAGATGGGAGGAGAATTAGGTGGTCATAGGAGATATAAGTGAACTCGATATTAGGTATCAACCTATACAAAGGTTATTTATCAAACGTCATAGATCACGTTAGCATTATAACCCCATATTTTACACTAAAAAATATCTAAAACCGTTCTTTAAAATTAGTATATATAAATTTATAAGACAAATGGTGAGGTAACATTTTATCTCATGGTTGGTATATATTAGCATTAGATTCCCCCTAAATATAATGCCCCTTAACTAGTTCGCCCATCCTCAACTGATCCATTATTTGTGTTTATCCTGTAGTTTTAAATATTAGGGTGTCCAAAACTGGATTAAGGTAGTATGGACTAGTGGTCCAGAGCTAGTTCAATATAGCCATATATATATGTTATTTATCCTGACTTTTTGGGTATCTAAGACCAAATAGGGATAATATGGGAAGTGGAAAGTTTTCCCATTATTGTCGTTTTGTCAGGAACCGGAAATGGCGTTCAAGATGGACCCAAAATGGTTCATTTATACTATCACAATACATAAAAAATTTTAAATGTGTATATAAGACAGTCTATATATCAGCTGAAATAGGTGCTCAGTGACTTGTTCAGTGCTTCTCAAAAAGAAAAACAGGTGCCAGCAATCGTGTTATAATTTCTGTGTCTCCAGTATACACGGCACACTAGGTAAAATGGCCCCTTACCTTACTGCTGTAAGGTAAACAGCAAATCAAGCAGCAAAAACAAGGGTCCAGGGATTCTATCCCAATTCCTAGCAGGTGGATATTGGTCCCCTCAGGTAGGTATTTTTCCTCTCAGATAGTTTCCATATAGATCTTTGGCTTCAGTATAACTCCCAGAGGTCTCATAGGAAAGATAGAGGTACACTCGGATGGTGAAGTACGTTTGTAAAATTTATTATAACGATATATAAAAAGAGGTACTCACAAACATACGATAAAATACAGCTTTAAAAACGGACGAGCATTCCGCTCGTGTATGCGAACGTCACTTCCGGTATCCTCGTTCCGACGCGTATCGTCACTAGTCACGTGACTTCATCAGGGAATGGGATACTCTAGCTCGGAAGTGTCTTTTATATGCACGTGTATGGCGGCCATTTTACTGAAGTCTCCCATAAGATAACATTGGCTCAGCCATCTTTTTGGAGTCTTCCATAAGCTAACATGGTGCAGCCATCTTTTAGGAGTCAATCTACACCCAGCATCATTTTCCACATATCTAAGCTACACCCGCGGCCATTTTTCGTTGGTCCCGGTTAGCAGCCATTTCCCCATAGCTCGCCCATGGGTTATGTCTGCAGTGATGTTTTTATATATAATGGTGGGAGTTTCTATCGGGTTCTTTTATTCCATTAAATGTCATATACAAATTTGTTCGCAGTTCCATTGGTTCACATCAAATTTCTATCGGGGGACAGCGGGGGAGAGGAAGGGGGGGGGGGAAGGGGGAAGGGGAAGGGGGGGGGGGGGAGAGGTAGGGGGAGGGGAGGGGGGGGAAAAGATGGGAGGAGAATTAGGTGGTCATAGGAGATATAAGTGAACTCGATATTAGGTATCAACCTATACAAAGGTTATTTATCAAACGTCATAGATCACGTTAGCATTATAACCCCATATTTTACACAAAAAAATATCTAAAACCGTTCTTTAAAATTAGTATATATAAATTTATAAGACAAATGGTGAGGTAACATTTTATCTCATGGTTGGTATATATTAGCATTAGATTCCCCCTAAATATAATGCCCCTTAACTAGTTCGCCCTGTAAAGCATAAACAGCTCCCTTGGTGTTGCAGCATATGAAATCCTTAATGTTATACGGGTTTCCAGTACTTGTAGAAGGTTTAACTTTCTTTACAGGCAAGGGATTTTTTCCCTGTAGACGCTGTTATGCGTGCACAAGAATAAAAAAGCCGGTCGAAAAGAAATTTAACTTCACTTCTACAAGTACTGGAAACACGTATAACATTAAGGATTTCATATGCTGCAACACCAAGGGAGCTGTTTATGCTTTACAGTGTAGTTGCGGCTTACAATATGTTGGGCGAACCAAAAGACCGCTGAGAGTAAGAATAAAAGAACATGTAAAGAACATTATTAGCGGCTTTGATAAGCATAGTGTATCCAGACACTTCAGTACCCACCACAACAAAGACCCTACTCATTTGACCTTTTGGGGTATAGAACCATATAAGAAACACTGGAGGGGGGGCCACAAAGTTAGGACACTCAGCCAAGCAGAATCTAAGTGGATTTTTATTTTGGACACATTTACCCCCCAAGGCTTGAACATTGATTTCGACTTAAACTGTTTTATCAGCGATTTCTAGAAAATATATATTTTTTATTTATTTTTATATCTTTTAACTTGGTTTTAGATTTGATACTTGTTCTAATGTAATGATCTTGCAATACTCATTTTATATAATATATTTAATTCACATGTTTGTAAAACTATTTTATGTATTGTGATAGTATAAATGAACCATTTTGGGTCCATCTTGAACGCCATTTCCGGTTCCTGACAAAACGACAATAATGGGAAAACTTTCCACTTCCCATATTATCCCAATTTGGTCTTAGATACCCAAAAAGTCAGGATAAATAACATATATATATGGCTATATTGAACTAGCTCTGGACCACTAGTCCATACTACCTTAATCCAGTTTTGGACACCCTAATATTTAAAACTACAGGATAAACACAAATAGTAACACAAATAACAATAAATAATGGATCAGTTGAGGATGGGCGAACTAGTTAAGGGGCATTATATTTAGGGGGAATCTAATGCTAATATATACCAACCATGAGATAAAATGTTACCTCACCATTTGTCTTATAAATTTATATATACTAATTTTAAAGAACGGTTTTAGATATTTTTTAGTGTAAAATATGGGGTTATAATGCTAACGTGATCTATGACGTTTGATAAATAACCTTTGTATAGGTTGATACCTAATATCGAGTTCACTTATATCTCCTATGACCACCTAATTCTCCTCCCATCTTTTCCCCCCCCTCCCCTCCCCCTACCTCTCCCCCCCCCCTTCCCCTTCCCCCTTCCCCCCCCCCCCTTCCTCTCCCCCGCTGTCCCCCGATAGAAATTTGATGTGAACCAATGGAACTGCGAAAAAATTTGTATATGACATTTAATGGAATAAAAGAACCCGATAGAAACTCCCACCATTATATATAAAAACATCACTGCAGACATAACCCATGGGCGAGCTATGGGGAAATGGCTGCTAACCGGGACCAACGAAAAATGGCCGCGGGTGTAGCTTAGATATGTGGAAAATGATGCTGGGTGTAGATTGACTCCTAAAAGATGGCTGCACCATGTTAGCTTATGGAAGACTCCAAAAAGATGGCTGAGCCAATGTTATCTTATGGGAGACTTCAGTAAAATGGCCGCCATACACGTGCATATAAAAGACACTTCCGAGCTAGAGTATCCCATTCCCTGATGAAGTCACGTGACTAGTGACGATACGCGTCGGAACGAGGATACCGGAAGTGACGTTCGCATACACGAGCGGAATGCTCGTCCGTTTTTAAAGCTGTATTTTATCGTATGTTTGTGAGTACCTCTTTTTATATATCGTTATAATAAATTTTACGAACATACTTCACCATCCGAGTGTACCTCTATCTTTCCTATGAGACCTCTGGGAGTTATACTGAAGCCAAAGATCTATATGGAAACTATCTGAGAGGAAAAATACCTACCTGAGGGGACCAATATCCACCTGCTAGGAATTGGGATAGAATCCCTGGACCCTTGTTTTTGCTGCTTGATTTGCTGTTTACCTTAGAGCAGTAAGGTAAGGGGCCATTTTACCTAGTGTGCCGTGTATACTGGAGACACAGAAATTATAACACGATTGCTGGCACCTGTTTTTCTTTTTGAGAAGCACTGAACAAGTCACTGAGCACCTATTTCAGCTGATATATAGACTGTCTTATATACACATTTAAATTTTTTTTTAAGAAGATTACGGAACTAATAATCACTGGCACTTCATTTAATTTCACTAAAGACTGTATTTTACCAACTCTTTGTAATCATGCACTATGAATTGCACGTTCTAATATAAGATATTTGCACTTTATGGAATATTTTTCCCTTTTATTTAGAGTTACTTATGTTGATATATAAACACATGATTTCTGGAATTTAAGTTTTATAATACACTGGTTACTATCTTTTTTTTTTTATTTTTTATTTTTTCTTCATAGCACAAGGCACCTTAATTTGTATTTAAGATAGGCTAGTTGATTTATAGTTAGATTTTATTTCTTCCAGTATTAGGCTCTTCATATTTATATCTAGTTCAGGTAGCGCAACACCATCTGTTTGATTTGCATTTTTATTATCTGGGGGTTAGGGTTCATACCCCTGTCGGTAGTTTGCTGCAACCTATCCTTTTAAATAGTTTAGGCCCCTGACGACAGCGCGGGGATACCTTAACCCAAACTGGGTATTAGCGGTGATGAATTGACCAGCATACAAATTGCTTTGGTCCACAAAAGATCTATAGAGAGCTTCCATGAAAAACAGCGAATAAAAAATCAAGTGACGTAAAATCAACAGTTTCCACCTGAATTCTGGGTTGGCCAGTGAATGGGAGAAGTATGGGCGCTGCAGAAGTGGTGGGCTCCCAATTTGGATTGGCAAATGCAGCAGGGAGGGCAATATGGGCTTGACGGGCCTGTGTTTGTCTTCTTGGTTTTTGTGGGACACTAGTTGTGCTAGCCACCTCACCAGCTTGCAATTATGGGACTCGCTACGTCACCAAGTGTTATGCCCCATACACGCGAGAGGAATTTCCGTTGGAAAAATCTTGGATGTTATTTCTGACGGAATTCCGCTCAAGCTTGGCTTGCATACATGCGGTCTCACAAAAGTTTGCTGAACTTTTGACCGTCAAGAACGCGGTGACGTACAACACTACGACAAGCCGAGAAAATGAAGTGCGATGCTTCCGAGCATGCTTTGAATTTTTTCCGAGCATGCGTAGGAATTTTGCGCGTCGGAATTGATACAGATGATCGGAATTTCTAATCGAAACTTTTTCCAACCGAAAAATTGAGAACATGCTCTCAATCTTTTGCTGGGGGGAATTCGGCCAGCAAAAGTCCGATGGAGCATACACACGGTCGCATTTTCCAACCAAAAACTCTCATCTGTCTTTAGCTGGCTGAATTTCCAATCATGAGTACGGGGCTTTACTGCAGTGCTGGATGTACAACCAGGATGTACTAGACCGCTGGTGCTTGCCAGTTCACCAGAAGGATGAGCGCCACTAGTACTGGCTCTCTGCTCCATACGAGAGCCCTGTAGTTCTTGCACCTCAACAACAGCAGAAGAACGGGGTAGGGTACACCTGACCTTGGCAGGGACCACTACTCCATCTTCAGAGCTATCTGTCAGGGTGCCGCTGCTGTCTACTGGTTTGTATTCTGAGCCTGAGTCGGATAGATGGGTGACTTCATCTTCACTGTCATCTTTCAGGCTCAGAAACATGTAGGCCTCTTCACTAGTGTACCTTCGATTGGGCATTTTGGTCTCTAAATTTACTGGTACATTAACCGCCGACCAGCCGCCGCAGTTGTACTGTGGCAGCATGGCTCAGCTGCGCGAAACGCCATTATGCTACGTTGGTAGCATAAACGGGCACTAGGGGGCGCTTGCGTGCCCCCGGAGGCGCACGTGTGCACCCCCCACTCGCTCCCTGAGCCGATGCGAGTGCCTAGCGGTCTCGATCACCGTCGGGCTCCCGCAATCGTTCGGGGCACACGGAGAACAGGGAGCTGTGTGTGTAAACACAGTTTCCGATTCTCTGAGCAGTGAACTGACAGGTCATCTGTTCATACAGAGTATGAACAGCGATCTGTTAGTTTCTCTGCACAGTCCCATCCCCCTTCAGTTAGAACACTCCCTGGGATACATATTAACCCCTTCACTGCCCCCTAGTGTTAACCCCTTCACTGCCAGTGACAAAATGTGTCAAAATTGTCCAACGTGTCCCCTATAATGTCGCAGTCACGATAAAAAAAAAAGGGGGACTGCACTGTAAAGGGCCACTGTAATCACTGCAGTGCCCTTTTACAGTGCAGTCCCCTTTATATCACAGTGTTCCTGCACATTACAGGTGGAGGACTGACACCAGCTACCCCCGAAAAAGGTCTACCAATACAACAGCTCAGCCCATGCAGCCACTAGTTCCGCCGCAGTAGACACAGGCATGGCCGCATAGTGGTAGGTGAGCGGTGGCCGTGGCCTGTGTTAACCCTGTCCAGGCCGTGGTAGCCGCTTACCTCCCGCTGTGCAGCCTGATCATCAACATGACGGAGAGGGGGCGGCCCCGGCCCACCGGGCTAAAGCTCGGTCTGCCCTATGGCCAGTCCGGGCCTGGTTGTAGATCTAAATGACATTGTACAATAAATCGTATAGTGTATGGTCAGTTTAAGGTCTATCAGGCAAAGTCAGGTCCACTTCAATTCCACATCAAGTTTTTTCAGTATAACGTTGTGCAAATTTTAGTAACCTATAACAGACAATCAGGTTTAGTTTGCAATAAATTATTGACAGGTGTATTGTGATTGGTTAGTAAGTTGGTCCACTGTTATACATACTGTAGTACCAAGTGTTAAAAGAAAAGGCTATATGTGCTCCTTTTGATCTGGTAATTCCTGTAACAGCTTAAAGAGAAAATGGTAAACTACTCCATCCATGTATAATGAGCCATGGTATGCAACAATAGGAGTAATTTACTACATTTACATTTATAAATATCCTGCACCACCCATCCATTTATAGCTGCCCAAAACAGGACCTGTTAAACCTGTTCCTAATTTGCTATAAAACAGAGGTCTTAGTTGCATGAATATACATATTCAGGGTGGAAACAGAATACATCCAAGCTTCTCTGCTGCAAACAGTACTTTCATATAACATAGAGCAATATGTAAATTAAAAGTAGACCTACCCAGAGGCAACCCCATTCTTCTGTAACATTACGGTATGTATCAATCAGCCTTTGTGGCTGAGCATGGGTTGTAGAGCTCCTGTGGCTAGAGTCTGTAGAAGAGTTCCTTGCTCTTTATCGCCATTTATGGACAGTTTATAAAACTACAAGACTGCCACAATGTAGACTGCACACCTGACCCTCATTAACCACCTATATAACAAACTAAATACTCCCACTCAGTGCCTGATCAAAATATATTTTTTGTATCTACCTGACTAGACAGTGTTTGTATTGGGGCGTGGCCTGGACAGCAATGAAGTAGGATGCTTGTGACCTGAGCTGCGCTCCTACCGCGATCTCCTGCAGTGATCCTGGGTGCCCACTGACTATTTTACCTGCAACTTTACCGGTGTAATACCCGTTACTTTCCCCTGTATAACTTGGGACGATGTCTCCGATGAAGAAGCAGTCTGCAGCGGCGGCATCTCTTGAAAAATTCCGGCGGGACCACGAGGGCCAACATGGCGGACAGTCCCCTCCGGCTGCAGAACCTGCTACCTCAGACACGGCGAAGGTGCTTGAGGCGATTTCTACCTGCCAGGCCACACTGACAACTAAGCTTGAGGAGGTCAAGGTGGACGTCTCACTTATCCGGCAGGACATGGCTAAACTGCGTGACAGAGTGAAGGAAACTGAAACCCGGATCAGTCAGGCTGAAGATGTCCTGTTCCCTCTGCAGCATGCCCAGGAGGATGTGTAAAGACAACTCCAGCAGCTGGCCCAGAAACAGGATGACCTCGAGAATAGGGCCCGCAGATCTAACCTCCGATTCATCGGCCTACCGGAGGGCTCCGAGGGGGCTGACCCGGCGACATTTCTGGAATCTCTCCTGATCAAGGCCTATGGTAGGGAGGCATTCTCTACCTCCTTTATTATCGAAAGGGCCCACAGAATGCCTGCCCGCCCGCCGCCGGAGGGGGCATCTCCCCGCACGTGCATTGCTAAGCTGCTAAACTACCGAGATAGGGATGCTATGCTTCGCCTTACCCGAGAAAAAGGCAACATCCCGTTTCAGAACGGACATATATCGGTGTTTCCCGACTTCTCCGCAGAAGTTCAAAAACGTCGTTCCCGATTCGTGGAAGTTAAGCGGCGCCTCAGGGCACATCACCTCAAATACGCCATGTTGTACCCGGCCAGACTCCGCGTTGTGGGGGAAGATAGGGCCTACTTTTTTGAAGATCCTGAGATGGCGGTATCCTGGTTGGACCAGAGAGACGCAGCTCGAAATCGGCCACCTCGGGACTAAATTAGTTGGAGTATTTGTGAGTACTCTATCTGCTCCCCCCTTTCTATTTGCCCGTGTGCAAGCAGATCGCTGTTGGACTGCCTATGCGTGGTTCACTAGCCTCAGTCCCTGAATTGATACTTATGTTCCCCCTCTCTACCATGGATGGCCGTTACTCTTGTGGACTGAACATTTGCTGCTGCCTATGGCCACTCTCTGCGGGCATCCCCCTGGTTCGTTACACAGTACCCCTTCCCCCTCCCTGTTAGTTTGGGGGGCCCGCTTGGCAGGCTTTATTGGGCCCTTTCCCCGGGTGGGTGGTGGGGTTGCGGGTCATCTGGACTTGCTGCATGGGACTGCAGAACTTTGACTTTCTCCTGATACATGCCCTTTACTGGACTGCTATGTCCCGCTGCTGAACTGGGCACCGCACCAATGGGAGTGGGGTGGGAAATGGACGCATGGTCCGGCTCCGGCCTACAAGCCGGGTTATGACGAGAGAGGATTTGGTCTTGTCACTGGGTCCATATCTGGCAAAGTCCACCCCCGTGGCTTATTGTTACTGACATTGCCTAGTGTTATATGGTTTGTTTTGGGAAGGGAGCTCCAGCCAAGTTGGGGTGGCTGAGAGCAGGGAGGGTGGGGATGGGTTGTAGTTGTTATGTTACAGTATGTTATGTTCTATGCTTAGTTTATGGCACAAGCTTTATTTGGTTATGGAACAGACAAATGTCTCTTTTTTATGTCTACTCTGATAAATATGGGAATGGATACTGTTTTGTCAGGTGGTGTGGGTACTATTTTTCTCCTTGTGATATTGGCTGAGACCATGCCATGTGTACCCTTAAGTTACTCACGTGGAATGTCAGGGGAATTCGGGATAAAATTAAGAGGGTGGCAGTGTTTGGGTGTCTTAAAACTTATAGAGTGGATATTACAGTTCTGGTGGAGACGCATGTAACTGGGAGATTGCAAATAGCCTTGTGTCGCCCGTGGATTGGCTGGGCCTACCACGCCACCTATATGTCCTATTCTAGCGGGGTGTCTGTATTGATATCTAAGACGGCACAGGTTTCCTTGGTTTCTTTACAGACAGACCCACAGGGCAGATATATATTTATACACTGCTTATTGCACGGCGAACAGTACATTATTCTCGCCTATTACGTACCCCCGCCCTACGATCACAGACTAATTACAGAGGGATTATTTTTTATGGCTCAACACCCTAATGTCCCAGCGATTTGGCTGGGAGATTTTAATATGGTTTTGAATCCAGGGGTGGATAGAATGAGCTCTACTCGAGGGGACCATCCACAGGGGGACACTGGCCTAGGTCGCACGTTTCAGGAATTCTCTCTTACAGATCTATGGCGATTTAAATATCAGGCTAAACGTGTTTACTCCTGTTTCTCTGAAACTCACTCCACCATGTCACGCATTGATTATATTGCTGTGTCCGCCCAGTTGTTACCCAGGCTAGTAGACACGGGCTATTATGCTAGATCATTGTCAGACCACGCCCCTTGCTGGGCAACTTTTTCCTTGACCCAGCCTACTGGACCGAAACCATGGCGGCTTCACCCCTTCTGGTTAACCGCCTTGAGTGACAGTGAAGACTTATGCCGCGTACACACGGTCGAACTGTTTGACGTACTTAGTCCGTTGAAACACATTTCAGCGGACAATCCGCTCGTGTGTGGGCTTCAGCTGACTTTTTCAGCGTGCAGTCCGGAGTACTAAGAATTTTCGTATTTTCCAAAAATCTATCCGTCGTACTTTGGTTTCAGCGGACAATACGGTCGTCAGTATGCTAGTTCGACGGACTAAGAATGGTGCATGCCCAGAAAGGATTTACACGGCGGAAGGGTGCTTTGCTGTGTCTTGGACTTCCTATTTCTAGTCCCGTCGTACGTGCTGTACACGTCATCGCGCAAGCTTTCGACGGACTGTTTGTGCATCCGTGTGTGGTCAAGTCCGTTCAGTGGAAAGTACGACAGATTGTCCGTCGGATTGTATGACGGACTAAGTACGTCAAACAGTTTGACTGTGTGTACGCGGCATTAGGGGATGAATGGCGGTTTTTCTTTACTACTAATCAGGGAACGGCTCCGGTTGATTGTACCTGGGAGGCTTTTAAACTACACGTACGCTCCACTTTAACACACCGGATTAACCGGTTGAAGCGTACCTCCAAGACTTTGCTGTCTAATGCCCTACGGGAGCTGGACTCGGTGACCACTGACTTCACCATTGACCCCACACCTGCTAAGACCCAGATATTAAGACACCACACAAGGATAATAGATCACCTCCACACTGAACAGGCTAAGCAAAAGTTGTTTTTTGTTAAGCAATGGGTGTTTGAACAAGGAGAGAGGGCAGGAAAGTTGTTGGCCTACTTGGCGCATCGGGACTCCAAGCCCCCGGTGGTGGTTTCGTTAACTGACAATGGGGGTGCGGAGGTGACTGATCCGCCAACAGTGGCCACCATGTTTCGTGCTTACTATGCTGCCCTCTATGAGTCGCAGGTACATAGGCCGAGGACTGAGACGGGGGCATACCTCCGAGATGTCTCTCTTCCCCACCTGTCCGAGGCTCAGGTTGAGTCTCTTGAGGCCCCGATATCGGCAGATGAGATTAGGCTAGCGGTGGCATCCCTTGCAGCGGCTAAGGCCCCTGGACTGGATGGTATTCCTCTGGATTTCTATGCCCACTACTCTGAGATACTAGTGCCAGAATTGTTGAGATTATATACACACATATTTGAATCCGAGTCCCTACCTGATACTCTAAGGCAAGCAGTTATTATAGTGATACCCAAGCCAGGAAAGGATCACCCGGATTCCTACCGCCCCATCTCGCTGCTCCAAGCAAATATTAAAATTTTGGCTAAAGTACTTGCCACCCGTTTGAGTGGCATCATCCTATCACTTATTCACCCTGATCAAACGGGATTTATGCCCGGGAAAAACACGGCCATTAATATCCGTCGGTTATATATGAATATCCAGGCTGAGCATGACAGAGTGGGATCGAGGGTGGTGGTGTCACTGGATGCCGCTAAGGCGTTTGATTCCATTGAGTGGAATTATCTTTGGGAATGCTTGGGTAAATTTGGGTTTGGCCCCAATTTTATTAAATGGATTACTCTCCTATACTATCGCCCAATGGCTAGAGTAGCGGTTAATGGATGGGTGTCGGACCCCTTTCAGTTGGGCCGTGGCACACGTCAGGTGTGTCCTCTCTCTCCTATGCTATATGCTTTGGCGGCAGAACTGTTGGCTGCTGCACTTCGGGCACACCCGGCTGTAGTAGGCCTCTGACGCGGCTCTCTGGTGGAGTCGGTGAGTATGTAAGCGGATGATACTTTACTGTATTTAGAGGACTCGGGTCAGTCGTTGGGAGCTGCCCTGGGGGTCATAGAGGAGTTTGGTGGTCATTCCGGTCTGCGTATTAATTGGACCAAGTCACAGGTTTTACCCATTGACTTGTTCCCCCCGGACCGGAGTGCGGCTTCTCTCCCGCTCTCCAGGGTATCCTCCATCCAGTATCTGGGCGTGCAGGTTACAAGGGAGCCCAGGGAGTATATTCATCTCAATCTTGAACCACTGCTTCTGTATGTGCAGGAGAAGACTAAGGCATGGTCCCGTCTCCCCATTGGGGTTATGGGACGGATCAATATTACTAAAATGATCCTCCTGCCGAAACTCCTTTATGTACTTTGGCGTTCCCCTGTCATGGTCCCTGTGGCGTTCTTTAAAACATTAGACGGTGTCTTAAACACCTTTATCTGGGGCCCCTCTAGACATAAGTTGGCATGGAACACACTTAAAAACCCGACCTCTATGGGGGGATTGGCTCTCCCTGATTTCCACACATACTACATAGCAGCCCAGGTTTCCCATTTTTATCACCTCCATAGAACGGATAGTCACAGATACCAGGCCTTGGTGGGCGGGAGGGCTGAATCCCCTCTTGACACTCCACTTCAGATGATTTTTCGGGGTGGTGGGGTTAGGGATGCCCGGTTCCGGATCCTGACGCACCACCGGAGTATTTGGAAGCTAGCCCTTAGATTACTGGGAGCTGACTATCACCACTCACATACACCGTTATGGCGCAACCCCCTACTTCGTGAGTTGTTTGGCTTACCAGATGTAGACTTGTGGGCTTCTAGGGGGATACTTTAGCTGCACCAGGTGGTGTCTCCTATGGGCGTAAGGGATTTTCCCTCCCTACAAGTGGAGTTTAACATACCCCCTCATATGCACTTTCGCTACTTGCAATTGCGACACGCGCTCCGTGCGCAATTTGCTCAGGACTTCCCGAATGTAGAGTCGTTGGCTTTGACAGATGTAATTATGGGGGACAAACGGACTAAATTGATTTAGACTCTATACAGCCTACTCCGGGCCCGCTTGGTGGCGCAAATCACTGAACGGGCTAGGTTGAGATGGGAAGAGGATATAGGTCCCTTTGATGAGGAGGAATGGGAGGATGCCCTTGAGAACATTAAACAGGCTTCGCTTAACCTACCTGACCGACTAACGCAGTACTATGTGATGCACAAGTCCTATCTCACCCCTGTCCGGATAGCTAAGTATCATCCTGACTATGACCCGAAGTGTCCCAGATGCTCTTGTACGACTGGTACTTTCTACCATCTTCTCTGGCAATGCCCAATGGTCCAGGAGTATTGGGGGCAGATTGTCAAGTTTCTACACGACCACATGGGTTCACCCCTTCAACTTGACCCTAAGAGTTGCCTACTCAGCATATTTCCTGATACCTCTGTTGATAAATACTTTTTGCTCTCTACGCTGTTTACTGCACGAAAGCTAGTGGCTAAATACTGGATGCGTCCAACCATGCCTACCATGCGGGAATGGGTAATGGACATTAATGGTAAGCTACCCTTGGTTAAACTGGTATATAGACATCGTGGGTGTCCAGCCAAATACCACAAAATATGGGATAGGTGGGTGGAAAATTTACATACATGTGTGGAGTGAGCTGTGTTGGAGTTTATATTATCATTGTCAGGAACTTTCCTTAATGTAAGATGTATTACTGTCCGTCACCTATGAAGTGGCTAATGTTTGTACCTACTGTAATGCCTTGTTATAACTGAGTTGTTCAATAAACTTGTGCTGTTTTAACAAAAAAAAAGACAGTGTTTGTATTGATTTCTAAATATACAACCTTGACATTCAAGTAAAACCGATAATTTTAATTTTACAGGTATAAAAAGGGAAGCTAGCGTTGATGTACTACACGCAGTAGTAACTAAAGGTTTTCTTTGTGTGTTTGTTGGGTATACATAGGAGAAGTGATCAGCTAGAAAGATTTGCCAATGGAGGATATCATCCCTATAGTAAATATATTGCAACAAAAGGTAGGTAGTAAAATTTGAAATACCCCTCCAGTGATCACACAAGTACACTTATGTAATGAAAAAATATGTACAGTACAAAACCTTTATTTTAACAATAAAATATATATAAAAAAAGAAAAAACACATGTTAAATTGTGATGGCTTGCATACTGATCCACTACAAACATGTATAGTTGTTTGTCAAGATGACCTCTTAAATGTACATGATTCCACAAGTGGATTCTTTTTCTGAGATTTCAATTTTTATACTTTTCATGCATCTTGTAACTAGACCACACAGCATACAGAGATGTACTGGTGGAATATCCAGTGAGGTATAGTCTCACCTGCTCATGGGAGAAAGATCATCTCCAGAGTAGAGCTCTTTATAAAGAAAGACCCCCGAGTTTCCACATGGTGTGGTAATATAAGGAGCAAGCTTGCAGTCATTCTTGTGAACACATTCAGCGCATTGAAAGCTGATCCTGGATAATCGATGCATAACCTGTCGTCAAGTTGCAGAGACAAATCTTTCTGTGATGCACTGATGACGAAGTGAAGCAGGCTGTCCTAGGATGGGTCAAGCGTACTGACAAATCTTTCTATGCCAAAGCTTTCCAGGCATTAGGTAAACACCGGGGAGTAAGTGTATAAATGTAGCAAGAGGATGTGTCGAAAAAAAAAAGGAAGTTTCCGATTGTTGAATTTTGTTCATTTCTTATATAAAAAGTCTGACTTGAATGCCCCTCGTACTTTAATCCTGCTTTCTGTCGGCCATCTGCCTCGACCCTTTATCTGTCTGACCACATTTCCATCCGCCACAACCCTCTGCCTTCCGGAGTACACTTCACTGTTGTGGTTGTCTGCTAGTCAGGTGTTACCCTTGGATCCAGGGCCGGTGCTACCACTAGGCGGACTAGGCAACCGCCTAGGGCGCACTGCCGCCTAGGGCGCCCGGCCGCTGGTTAGTCTATTCCTCTCCTACACTTTCCACAGAGCTTGCAAGTATCCACCAGGCAGCCACTCTGATATGTGTCAAGCAGCAGCACCAACCCCCGCCTCCCCCCGCTCAGCTCTCCTCTCTGACATCGTGTGCAACAAACACAGTGCCCCCCCCCTAGAGCGCTCCCCCGCCCTGACGTGTGTCCGGCAATGATTGATTCCCCCTCTCTGCTCTGACATCATGATGTCACATCAGATCAGCTACACACTTCTCCCGAGTCCCGCCCCTCCTGTGGGCTCCGTCCAATCCACCTCCAGCATGTCTGCCCCAAGCAGCTTCACACTTCTCTCCAGCCTCGTCCCTCCTGTGAGCTCCGTCTGTGAAGGGGAGGTGGGCGGGAAGATTAAAATCAAGCAGCCGAGCCAACAGCCACACTGATAAACTGCTGCATGAACCAGTGAGCCTCCAGGGACCATTCCAAGTGAGTGATCACTTTCACTGACCAGAGCCTGCTCCCCCCCCTCTCTCTGACCTCTGTCACCCCTCTCTTTCTCTCTCTCTGACCCCCCCTCTCTCTGACCCCCCTCTCCCTTCTCTCTCTCTCTAACCCCCCCTCTCCCTTCTCTCTCTCTCCAGCCCCCCTCTTTCTCTCTATCTCTCTCTGACCCCCCCTCTCTCTCTGATCCCCCCTCTCCCTTCTCTCTCTTTGACCCCCCCTCTCCCTTCTCTCTCTCTCTAACCCCCCTCTTTCTCTCTATCTCTCTCTGACCCCCCCTCTCTCTCTGATCCCCCCTCTCCCTTCTCTCTCTTTGACCCCCCCTCTCCCTTCTCTCTCTCTCTGACCCCCCCTCTCTCTGACCTCTGTCACCCCTCTCTTTCTCTCTATCTCTCTCTCTGACCCCCCCCTCTCTCTCTGACCTCTGTGACCCCTCTTTCTCTCTATCTCTCTCTGACCCCCCCCCCCTCTCTCTCTCTCTCTGACCCCCCTATTTCTCTCTCTCTCTCTCTCTCTCTGATTCCCCCTCTCTCTCTCTCTGATGCCCCCCCTCTCTCTCTCTCTGATTCCCCCTCTCTCTCTGATGCCCCCTCTCTCTCTCTGATGCCCCCTCTCTCTCTCTGATGCCCCCTCTCTTTCTCTCTCTCTCTCTGATGCCCCTCCCTCTCTCTCTCTCTCTGATGCCCCCCTCTCTCTGACGCCCATTTCTCTCTCTCCCTGACCTCTGTCACCCCCTGTCTCTCTCCCTGACCTCTCTCTGACCCCCATCTCTCTCTCTGACCCCCCTTTTCTCTGTCTCCCTGTTCTCTGTCACCCCATGTCTCTCTCTGATCCTCTCTCTCTCTGACCCGCCCCTCTCTCTGACCTCTCTCTCTCTCTCTCTCTCTCTCACCCCCCTTTTCTCTCTCTCTCTCTGACTGACCCCTCTCTCTCTCTCTCTCTCTCTCTCTCTCTCTCTCTCTCTCTCTCTCTCTCTGACGCTCCTTTCTCTCTCTCTCCCTGACCTCTCTGTCACCCCCTGTCTCTCTCCCTGACCTCTCTCTGACCCCCATCTCTCTCTGACCCCCCTTTTCTCTATCTCCCTGTTCTCTCTGTCACCCCCTCTCTCTGTCACCCCCTCTCTCTCTCTCTCACCCCCCCCTCTCTCTCTCTCTCTCTCTGACACCCCCTCTCTCTCTCTCTCTCTGACACCCCCTCTCTCTCTCTCTGACCTCTTTCTCTCTCTCTCTGACCTCTTTCTCTCTCTCTCTGACCTCTCTCTCTCTCTCTCTGACCTCTCTCTCTGACCTCTCTCTCTCTCTCTCTCTCTCTCTCTGACCCCTCTCTCTCTCTCTCTGACACCCCCTTTCTTACCCCCTCTCTCTGATGCCCCCCTCTCTTTCTGTCTAACACCCCTCTCTCTCTCTCTGACTGACCCCTCTCTCTCTGATGCCCCCCTCTCTCTCTCTGACCCCCCTTTCTCTATCTCTCTGACCTCTGTCACCCCCTGTCTCTCTCCCTGACCTCTCTCTCTGACCCCCATCTCTCTCTCTAACCCCCTTTTCTCTTTCTCTATCTCCCTGTTATCTGTCACCCCATGTCTCTCTCTCTCTCTCTCTCTCTCTCTCTCTCTCTCACCTCTCCCCGACCCCTCTCTCTCTCCCCGACCCCTCTCTCTCTCTGACCCCTCTCTCTCTCTGACCCCTCTCTCTCTCTGACCCCTCTCTCTCTCTGACCCCTCTCTCTCTCTCTCTCTCTCTCTGACCCCTCTCTCTCTCTCTCTCTGACCCCTCTCTCTCTGACCTCTCTCTCTGCCCCCCTCTCTCTGACCCCCCTTTTTTTCTCTCTCTGACACCCCCTTCTCTCCCTAACCTCTCTCTGTCACCCCCTGTCTCTCTCCCTGACCTCTCTCTCTCTCTCTCTCTCTCTCTCTCTCACCTCTCCCCGACCCCTCTCTCTCTCCCCGACCCCTCTCTCTCTCTGACCCCTCTCTCTCTCTGACCCCTCTCTCTCTCTGACCCCTCTCTCTCTCTGACCCCTCTCTCTCTCTCTCTCTCTGACCCCTCTCTCTCTCTCTCTCTCTCTGACCCCTCTCTCTCTCTCTCTCTCTCTGACCCCTCTCTCTCTGACCTCTCTCTCTGCCCCCCTCTCTCTGACCCCCCTTTTTTTCTCTCTCTGACACCCCCTTCTCTCCCTAACCTCTCTCTGTCACCCCCTGTCTCTCTCCCTGACCTCTCTCTCTCTCTCTCTCTCTCTCTCTCTCTCTCTCTCTCCTCACCCTCCCTCTTTCTCGACCTCTCTCTTTCACCCCCTGTCTCTCTCTCTCCTTGCCAGCACTGGAAGTAGCTTTACTCCAGTCTATCTCCTGTTTTAACGCCTTCCTTCCCATCATCTGCCTATACATTGATGTATAACAGAATTACTTGATTAACTTTATCCAGTTAAAGTGGTATTAAAGTAAAGCAAAATATGTATTATACTGCAGCTTACCAATTCTTAGATGGGTGGCTGCATTAGTTTTGTTTTTAGGTTTTCTCTTTTATATTCACCTGGTGATCCTGCTAGTAAGTCTGTTTTTCAAATGAACGAGCTGTCTTGCAGATGTAGCAGTTAGAGGGTTGAATTAAACCATTGAACCTGGCAAACTCAGTGGAGTCGGGGGCGGAGCCAGAGGGGGGCGGCAAAATTAGGTTTCGCCTAGGGTGTCAAAAATCCTTGCACCGGCCCTGCTTGGATCCTCTGTACTTTTGGGTATCGGCAAGCCAACATCTGCACCACTAGAGGCTCAGAAGAAGACCTTTCACCCAGAGCTGGCACTTCTGTGACACACAAGGTCTACTAAACATGACACAGTAACACTTGTTATTTTCAGAACAACGCAATGCTACTGAAGTTCTTTTGTGTCTACTTGAAGCACAGCAAATAGTCTAAATGTAAAGCCACCTTAATTAATCTATAACTAGGGAACTGTATACTAGGAGAGGTAATTCACTACGCACCCAATACAAGATACAAAATTTTGCGACACTCAGTCTTACTGGTCCTGCAACAGCAGTCACTGGCAGAACTGGAGAAACAGGAAAGTTTTACTGTGAATTTTACTTCAGACTCACTATCAGATGTTAAGAGAGGAAATAGAGCCAATCCTTACTTTCAACGTTATGTTAACCTACAGTATATATACTAAAATGTAATATGGTGTATAGTTGGAATATAAACTGTGTCTGTCAGATACAAAGAATACATTGACATCGATATAATATTTTATACTATGCTAAGCCATGAATTGTTATCTGAAGTCAATCCTGGACCTTGGATTGTAGGTCATACACAAGGGTTCTTAATCTAGTTAAGCAGAATTAGTTATATAATTCACAACAGCAACTGTACTAGAGGGAAAGTGGTTCTGCTCTGTCACCCTTTGCTACTGTACCATGGATTACTAATGGTGTGCACTGCTACTTCCCAGCATAAAGGTATACCCCAGAATCATGAGTAACAGATGTCTGATATCTATGTCCAACGTATGCTCTGTACCAGCGGCATAACCTCACATATTGGTCCATATATTAGTTATACATTTATAGCTGCACTAGATGATCAATAAAAAAACATATATTATATATATATATATATATATATATATATATATATATATATATATATATATATATATAACAAACCTAAAGCCGGATACCTACCATGCAATTTCCTTTTGATTGTTTCCTTTAGATTTACCAAAACCATATAATGTGAAGTCAAACCTAAACATTTTCAATTTGTATGCAATGAGTCAGGCCCTTGTCCCTACATAGTTAAAGGTAAATCTAAAGGAAATCGAACAAGAAAAGTTGTATAGTATAGTATAGTATAGTATAGTATATTTACACAGGCAATTGAGCATATATAATATAATCACAGTTTAATAGTGTTATAAACAACCAACACAAAGGGGTTGATTTACTAAAGTGCAGTTGCTCCAGAGCTTAGTAAATGAGGTAAAGCTTCACTTTGCAAAGTATATTCAGCATGTGTTTCATCGTGCTGACATATTCAGGGGGTGCAACGGGGGGCCCTATAGCAATATTTTGATGCCCCCTATCTCTGCTAATTCTGTCTGTATCAACTGTGATAACGTGTCATTGGTCTTAACATAAAATGGGCTTAACCACTTGTCAACCAGCCGCCGTCATTACAGGTCGGCATGATCCCACGAACCATCATAGCTGTACATCCGATCCTTTAAGCGGGATAACAGGCGGGCGGCGTGCATGTGACAGCTGCATTGCGGGGGTGCCGATGTTCGTGGCCGGCAGTCGTGATGACCGCCGGCCATGCACAATCGCATGCATGAGAGGCAGAACAGGGACGTGTGTATGTAAACACACTGAAAAAATGTATCTGTTAGTAATGAAGGACCATAAATAGCTATTCATTAGGTAATTATGCACCATTGCTATATAAAACTGTGCCCATCAAATGTAGCCTAGCTGTGCCCATCATTTGCAACCTCGCTGTGCCCATCGATTTCAGCCTCATTGTGCTCATTAATTGCATCATCGCTGTGCCCATCATATGCAGCCTCACTGTGCCCATCACAGTAGGCCAATCACATCCACATCCAAGTCCCCCTTTACAGCAGGTGCCCCCCTTTACATCAGGTTTCTCAATCAGAGTCCCACTTTACAACAGGTGCCCCCATCAGCATCCCCCTATACATCAAGTGTCCTCATCAGAGCCCTCCTATACATCAGGTGTCCCAATCAGAATCCCCCTTTACAGCAGGTGCTCCCTTTACATCAGGCTTCTCAATCAGAGTCCCACTTTACAACAGGTGTCCCCATTAGCATCCCCCTGTAAATCAGGTGTCCTCATTAGAGTCCCTCTTTACATCAGGTGTCCCCCATCAGAGTTCTCCATTACATCAGATGTCCCCATCAGAGTTCCCCTTTACATCAGATGTCCCCATCAGAGACCTCCTTTGTATCAAATGTCCCCATCAGAGTCCCCCTTTACATCAGATGTCCCCATCAGAGTCCTCCTTTATATCAGATGTCCCCATCAGAGTCCCCCTTTACATCAGATGTCCCCATCAGAGTCCTCCTTTACATCAGTTGTCCCCATCAGAGTCCTCCTTTACATCATGTGTCCCCATCAGAATCCCCCTTGGGCTAATGTACTCTCTAGGTCATGTGACACTTTGGACGAGGAGTCCACCCTTGAACCTGAGCCAATCGTTTCGACCTCATGCATCATTGCTCATTCTACCACCATGGAGTAAAAAACTCCGCCTGACAAGACCTTTGTCCCCACTGAATTAAGACCTAAAATCTTCCGTTGGGGACATGAAACCAAGGTGGCAAGTCATGCTGGGTTCCTCCAATCTTTCATGCTCATCAGTAGCCACTACTAGTGGCCTAATCTCCGCTCAGATGTCAAAGACTACGTTAAGGCTTGTCATGACTCTGCTCAGTCTAAATCCTCCACACAAGCCCCTGCTGGTCTTCTCATGCCCTTGCCCATTTCTAAGGAGCCTTGGTCACACATTGTCATGGATTTTTATCACGATCTCCCACTGTCTGAGAATAATATGGTCATTTGGGTGGTAATCGATTGGTTCGCCAAGATGGCTCATTTTGTTCCTCTTCCTGGTCTCCCTTCTGCCCCTGCTTTGGTTCCCATTTTTATTCAAGAAATCTTCTGCCTCCATGGGGTTCCTTCTCATATTTTTTCCGACAGGGGCATTCAATTTACGTATTTTCTGGATAGCTTTTTGCAAATCCCTCAATATTGTCTTAGATTTTTCCTCTTCTTACCACCCTCAATCCAATGAACAGACCGAGCGGGTTAATCAGGAGTTAGAGGTTTTTCTCCACACCTAAGGCCCATTTTACACATGCGGACATTATGTCCGTATTTCATCCATCCGTTTGCGGATGAAATACGGACATACAGTGGTGTGAAAAAGTGTTTGCCCCCTTCCTCATTTCCTGTTCCTTTGCATGTTTGTCACACTTAAGTGTTTCGGAACATCAAACCAATTTAAACAATAGTCAAGGACAACACAAGTAAACACAAAATGCAATTTGTAAATGAAGGTGTTTATTATTAAAGGTGAAAAAAAATCCAAACCATCATGGCCCTGTGTGAAAAAGTGATTGCCCCCCTTGTTAAAACATACTATAACTGTGGTTGTCCACACCTGAGTTCAATTTCTCTAGCCACACCCAGGCCTGATTATTGCCACACCTGTTCACAATCAAGGCATCACTTAAATAGGAGCTGCTTGACACAGTAAGGCCCACCAGAAGATCCTTTAAAGCTACACATCATGCAGAGACCCAAAGAAATTCAGGAACAATTGAGAAAGAAAGTAATTGAGATCTATCAGTCTGGAAAGGGTTATAAAGCCATTTCCAAAGCTTTGGGAATCCAGCGAACCACAGTGAGAGCCATTATCCACAAATGGCGAAGACATGGAACAGTGGTGAACCTTCCCAGGAGTGGCCGGCCGCCCAAAATTACCCCAAGAGCGCAGCGACGACTCATCCAAGAGGTCACAAAAGACCCCACAACAACGTCCAAGGAACTGCAGGCCTCACTTGCCTCAGTTAAGGTCAGCGTTCATGCCTCCACCATCAGGAAAAGACTGGGCAAAAATGGCCTGCATGGCAGAGTTCCAAGGAGAAAACCACTGCTGAGCAAAAAGAACATCAAAGCTCGTCTCAATTTCTCCACAACACATCTTGATGATCCCCAAGACTTTTGGGACAACATTCTGTGGACCGATGAGACAAAAGTGGAACTCTTTGGAAGGTGTGTGTCCAAGTACCGTATATACTCGAGTATAGGCCGACCCGAATATAAGCCGAGGCACCTACTTTTACCACAAAAAACTGGAAAAAGTTATTGACTCGAGTATAAGCCTAGGGTGGGAAATGCAGCAGCTACCGGTAAATTTCAAAAATAAAAATAGATACCAATAATGTTTTTGAATATTTATTTCAAAGAAAAACAGTAAACTATCTCTGTAAGTGTAAAAGAGGGTCAATAAAACAATATGGTATCAACAATAACTTTAAAAGTACAAAAACCTTAGCTCATTCAGCAACCAAGCTAAAACACAAGAGTTAAAATCCTTCAAAACTGGATTCCTCATCATCTGTATGTCCAAACAGAGCTTCAGCATTAGCTGGTGTGAGATTATCAGCGTAGACATTGTCATCATCACTGAGTTCGCAGTCAACACCATCACTGCTGTCGTTCTCATACAAAGCGCTGTCTTCACTGCCATCCATAGCATTACTAATGCCACATTTCTTGAAGGCGCGTTGCACCATGTCCTCCGGAATCTCTTCCCATGCATCACGAACCCACTTTGCTATCAATTCTATGTCGGGCTTCATCAGATTTCCACCTTTTGTCAGTCGGGCTTGACCAGATGACATCCATTCATGCCACATCTTTCTCACACGGTCTTTAAAAGGTTTATTTAAACACACATCTAGCGGTTGCAATACAGATGTAAGCCCACCTGGAATAACGGCCAAAGTAACTTGAGAAGATTTTGCCATTTCTTTTATGCCATCAGATGTGTGGGCTCTGAACATATCCCAAACTAGCAATGATGTTTTTTTCTTTAAGGCTGCTCCTGGTCGTTCTTTCCAAATTTCTTCCAGCCATTTTTTTGTTCCGTCTTCATCCATCCAGCCTTTAACATGTGCGCGCACTGTAATTCGTGGTGGGAATTTGACCTTTTTAGGCAAGGTCTTTCTTTTAAAAATAATGACAGGCCGCAGCTTTGTTCCATTAGCCAAACATGACAGAACAACTGTGAAATGATTTTTTTCATTTCCTGTGGTTCTGAGAAAAATAGTTTTGTCTCCCAAAGTTGCCACAGTTCTGTTGCTTGGAAGATCAAAGGTCATAGGTGTTTCATCCATATTTCCAATATCTCCCAGGTCATAGTTATGGATCCTTCTTTGTTTTATGATGAATGAATGGAATGACATCACTTTTTCATCAAGGTCTTTTGGCAACTTCTGTGAAATCTTTGTTCTTTGCCGCAAACATAGGCCAAACCTATTCATGAAGCGGGTACACCATCCTGCTGACGCAACAAATTTTTCAATGCCTGGCGCTTTTAATTTGTCATCTTTAGCCATCTGAAGGGCACGTAAGCGAATTCCCATGCGTGTTACGCAGTAACCATTTTGACGACACTCCATAACCCATTTATGCAATTCAGTCTCTAGAGCCCCATATGAAGTTGTTAAACCACGTTGAGCTTTTTTTGCCTTTGGAATCTTTTCCAAGTCAGCTTTCTTTTTCCGCCATTCCCTCACTTGTTTTTCATCAACACAAAATTCCCTACTTGCAATACTGTTATTGCTTTCTTCTGCTCTTGACACAACCTTAAGTTTGAAACCAGCTTCGAATGACCTGCGTTTTTCTTTTGGTCCAGGATTACCGGTAGAAGTATTGGGATCCATTTCTAACAGGATAAAAAAAAAAGACTTGTTCGGGTACCTTTTGAGGCCTAATGCAGGCTGATATTACAGAAAGTGATGACATGACTGTTTGCATAGAGCAGCCTGTGTTAGGGCTCATAATATACCGTACATTCTACCAGTGTCCTGCCTGTGCCCATTAAATATACAGTACAGCCTGCCTGTGTCCATTAAATATACCGTCCAGCCTGCCTGTGTCCATTAAATATACCGTACAGCCTGCCTGTGTCCATTAAATATACTGTCCAGCCTGCCTGTGTCCATTAAATATACCGTACAGCCTGCCTGTGTCCATTAAATATACCGTACAGCCTGCCTGTGTCCATTAAATATACAGTAGCCATTGTAATAATGCTCTGGATAACACATTAGACACATACCGGTATACAGCCTGCCCAATAAATATACAGTAGCCATTGTAATAATGCTCTGGATAACACATTAGACACATACCGGTATACAGCCTGCCCAATAAATATACAGTAGCCATTGTAATAATGCTCTGGATAACACATTAGACACATACCGGTATACAGCCTGCCCAATAAATATACAGTAGCCATTGTAATAATGCTCTGGATAACACATTAGACACATACCGGTATACAGCCTGCCCAATAAATATACAGAAGCCATTGTAATAATGCTCTGGATAACACATTAGACACATACCGGTATACAGCCTGCCCAATAAATATACAGTAGCCATTGTAATAATGCTCTGGATAACACATTAGACACATACCGGTATACAGCCTGCCCAATAAATATACAGTAGCCATTGTAATAATGCTCTGGATAACACATTAGACACATACCGGTATACAGCCTGCCCAATAAATATACAGTAGCCATTGTAATAATGCTCTGGATAACACATTAGACACATACCGGTATACAGCCTGCCCATTAAATATACAGTAGCCATTGTGATTTTTCACTCACCTCATGATGCTGATGTCCCGCTGTGATGATGATGATGATGATGTCCACGGACAGGGCCGCTGATAGAATCATGGGGCCCCGTACAGCCTACCTGACGGGGCCCCCTTCAGCTCCACCCTGGCCCCACTCATTGCCCCTCCCCAGACCCCGGCGTTCCCGCATCGCTGCAGTGTGAACCCAGCCTAAAGGCTTTTAAAGCGCCGTCTATGGATAATATAAATTTACCGTAGTGTGCTGCCATTCCACAGGTGGGCATCGTTTTAAAGCATGGTACGGTATGTTTGGTATCGTATCTATTTACTCGGTGCAACATCTTTTATATTTACCGTAACAAAAAAAAAAAATGGGTATTCTTTTGTGTTTTGTTGCTAGAATTCATTTAGGCTGGGTTCACACTGCTGCGGCTACGAGAACCGGATGTGATTCGCACTGCACTGCAGTGCAAATCACATGCAGTCTCTGTGCGATGCGAGTTCAGCCATACAGATAGTATGGCGGAATTCGCATCCCATTCGGCCCAAACCTACACAGGACCCTTTTTTGGTCCGCAGCAGAATTGGATCGCATGGGTGTTCACACCATGCGATCCGATTCCTGTCCGAGTTTGCAGATCGCACTGCGATATGCGAACTGATCTGGAGGTGTCATTAACATTTCACTGACACTCCCAGCAGTTCGCATAGGGCAGTGTGAAGTGCCGCTGGGAGGTATGCGATGCGGGAAAACACTGCGGATTCACGGCGTTCCCGCTGCAGTGTGAACCCAGCCTAAAGTGCAATTATTAAAATTATGTTTAAAAAGGCTGGGTTCACACTGCAGCGATGCGGGAATGCCGCAAATCCGCGGCGGGTTCCCGCATCGCATACCTCCCAGCGGCACTTCACACTGCCCTATGCGAACTGCTGGGAGTGTCAATGAAATGTTAATGACACCCCCAGATCAGTTCGCATATCGCAGTGCGATCTGCAAACTCGGACAGGAATCGGATCGCATGGTGTGAACACCCATGCGATCCGATTCTGCTGCGGACCAAAAAAAGGGTCCTGTGCGAGTTTGGGCCACGTGCGATGCCAATTCAGCCATACTATCTGTATGGCTGAACTCGCATCGCACAGAGACCGCATGTGATTTGCACTGCAGTGCAGTGCGAATCACATCCGGTTCTCGTAACCTCTGCAGTGTGAATCCAGCCTTTAAGTACCGTACAAAATTGCTTAAGATTTTAACATTTTTTTTTAAAGATTTTAAAAAAACAATTACAAAAAAATTACAGGATTCTAATCTACAGTATGACACAAAAGCAGGTTTTTTTTATTCCATAATTTATGCCTCGTGAATTCACCTCACCTTAACTTCCATAGACTGGATTGCCCGGCCCCTGCTCTCTCTGCTTCTTTCTATGGTAGTCGTGTGTAGAGAGAGAGAGAGAGAGAGGATTGGGCATATCACTCCGCAGCACACAGTATCCTATGCTAATACTGTGCGGTGTGCGGAGCGCGTGCAGAGATGTATCGTATTCCGCCGCGCCCGAAATAAAAGAAAGAGTCCCCCCACTGCAGTAACGATGTGCGGTCTGCGGAGCGGGTGCAGAGGCTGTATTCCTCCGCGCCCGAAACAGAGGAAAGAGTCCCCTCCCCGCTGCAGCCATAGAGCACACCGAGGAAAAAAAAAAAACTATAACGAAGGGAATTGAAAGAGGAGGGGATTGTGCTGACCGGCAAACTGACAGGCCATTCACGAGCGTCAGCCAGGGACATGGCCCGCCCCTTTTTCTCCTCCAGCCCGGGCAAATTTTCAGTGACTCGAGTATAAGCCGAGGCGGCTTTTTTCAGCCCAAAAAGTGGACTGAAAAACTCGGCTTATACTCGAGTATATACGGTATATCTGGCGTAGAAGGAACACTGCATTTCATAAAAAGAACATTATACCAACAGTAAAATATGGTGGTGGTAGTGTGATGGTCTGGGGCTGTTTTGCTGCTTCAGGACCTGGAAGACTTGCCGTGATAAAAGGAACTATGAATTCTGCTGTCTACCAAGAGATCCTGAAGGAGAATGTCCGACCATCTGTTCGTGTACTCAAGCTGAAACGAACTTGGGTTCTGCAGCAGGACAATGATCCTAAACACACCAGCAAGTCCACCACCGAATGGCTGAAGAAAAACAAAATGAAGACTTTGGAGTGGCCTAGCCAAAGTCCTGACCTGAATCCTATTGAGATGTTGTGGTATGACCTTAAAAAGGCCGTTCATGCTCGAAAACCCTCTAATGTAACTGAATTAGGACAATTCTGCAAAGATGAGTGGGCCAAAATTCCTCCAGGACGCTGTAAAAGCCTCATTGCACGTTATCACAAACGCTTGGTTGCAGTTGTTGCTGCTAAGGGTGGCCCAACCAGTTATTAGGTTTAGGGGGCAATCACTTTTTCACACAGGGCCATGATGGTTTGGATTTTTTTTCACCTTTAATAATAAACACCCTCATTTACAAATTGCATTTTGTGTTTACTTGTGTTGTCCTTGACTATTGTTTAAATTGGTTTGATGTTCCGAAACACTTAAGTGTGACAAACATGCAAAGGAACAGGAAATGAGGAAGGGGGCAAACACTTTTTCACACCACTGTACATGTATTCCTATGGGATAGCGGGTGTCTGTGGATGAACATCCGCAGACACCCGATATCGTCCGCCTCCGCAATTGTCCGATTCTGCAGACGGAGGAAAATCCTATTTTTCTATCCGTCTGCAGAGCGGATCGGATGAACACGGACAGACGGTCCGTGCTCATCCGATCCCCCATAGAGGAGAGCAGAGAGCTAACAGGGCGGTCCCTGCACAGTGTGCAGGGACCGCCCTGTTATCCGACGGCTCAGCGGGGACAACGGAGCCATCCCCGCTGAGCAAGTGGATCATTACGGGGTGAATCATCACTGATCCGTCCCGTGTGAAAGGGGCCTTAGTCTCTGTTCATCATGATGATTGGTCCTATCTACTCCCGTGGGCAGAATTCCCTCACAACAATCATGTAAATACCAGTTCTCAGAATACACCCTTTTTCACAGTTTATGGAAAACACCCTCAACTCCCTCTTCTCATGGCCTGGTCTCCAGACATTCCAGCTTTGGTTACGGCTCAGGAGTCTTTCAAATCCATTTGGGGTGACGTTCATGATTCCCTCCAGGCAGAGGCTGACAAATTCAAAGGCTTTGCCAACTGTCGCAGGCGTAAACCGCCTTCTCTACAGCCAGGGGACAGAGTCTGGCTCTCCACCAGGAACATCAAGTTCCTTCTCTGAATTTTGCCCCAAGATTCATTGGTCTTTATACTATAACCTCTAAGCTGCGTCCAGTTTGTTTCAAATTTCAGATTCCTAAAAGCCTTGAAATCTCTAACTCCTTCCCTGTTGCCCTTCTGAAGCCTTTAGTCCTCAATAAGTTCTCTCGTCCTTTCCCTAACGCGGCCTCAGTTTCTGAGGATAATCAGGATTACTAGGTTAGTCAATTTCTGGATTCTCAGGTCTATAGAGGCATTCTTCAGTACCTTGTGCATTGGAAAGGGTTTGGTGTTGAGGAGAGGTCTTGGATCACTGCATCTGTGGTCTTTGCTCCTCGTCTGTTGAGGAGGTTTCATCTGAGGTTTCCCTCTAAGCCTGGGCCCAGGCGGGGGAGGCCCCTCTTAAGAGGGTGGTACTGTCATGGATCCGCAGTAACGTTTGTCTGTCAGCTTACCTCTCCATGTGTTTAGCTTGAGAGACCAGCTGCCCTTCACCTGATTGCTTAATTAATCTCTCCTCAAAGCATGGCTCCACCACAGGCCCTATCTGGGAACTCTATATTAACCTGTGCACTGCAAGCCAGCCCTGCTGATCAATATTGTGTGTTTGGCTTCCGTGTGCTCTTTGCTGTGTGTTCTATGTCTGATTCTAGTTACTGATCTTGGCTTGTTCCTGACTGTCCTTGTCGGCTTCATATCCCAACCTTGTTCCTTGACTATCCTTACCTGCTTATTGCCCTGACCTCTGGATATCTCCTGGCTATTCTTTGTTGTTGCAGTCTACTGCTTCCTCTCTACCGTGAGCTTGAGCTGGGAGGCCCTGGGGGTCACAACCTGAAGCTAGACTGCAGCTGCATCTATCCCCACCACTATGGGCCTCTGGCTCCCAGTGTGATCCGTTTTGGTGCTCCAGAATACCTGCTCTCCTTAATCACCTAGAGCTCCATCTGCAGCAGTCAGCCGTAGGGTCCACTACCTTGTGCTGCACTCCTGACCATGGGCATCCGCAGCAGGGGGCAAGGGGGGTCAAGTGCCCCCCCCTGGAATCCCCAAGGTGTTGCAGCCGCCGCCATGCTGCATTTTTTTTTACTAAGTCCGCCGGCGGCTGCATCCTCCGCTCTCTCCTCTGGATCACAGAGCTGGCTGCCTCTGTGTTCGGCTGCCGATCTGTAACATGGCCCCGCCCCCCCCAGACCTGCTTGTGTGATAGTAGAGAGAATCAATGTTCCGCCTATCACACGAGCCGGTCTGGGGGGGGCGGGGTCGTGTTACAGAGCGGCCGCCGTACACAGCCAGCCAGCACTTTTATCCATAGGAGAAGATGCTGCAGGTACAACCCGCCCTGTGTGCCACAGTGCCTGGATAGGAGGATCGGGGGGGCTGCAGGGGGCCCCCCTGCCAATTCTCCTATCCAACTTATTTTACTGTCCCCAGTTCACCTTGTGCTCCCTGCCCCCCCCAAGTGCTCTCCTCCACCACACTCTCCTGCCCCCCCATTGCTCTCCTCCACCACCACACTCTCCTGCCCCCCCCCCAGTGCTCTCCTCCACCACCACACTCTCCTGCCCCCCCCCCCCAGTGCTCACCTCCACCACCACACTCTCCTGCCCCCCCCATTGCTCTCCTCCACCACCACACTCTCCTGCCCCCCCAGTGCTCTCCTCCACCACCACACTCTCCTGCCCCCCCCCAGTGCTCACCTCCACCACCACACTCTCCTGCCCCCCCAGTGCTCTCCTCCACCACCACACTCTCCTGCCCCCCCCCATTGCTCTCCTCCACCACCACACTCTCCTGCCCCCCCAGTGCTCTCCTCCACCACCACACTCTCCTGCCCTCCCAGTGCTCTCCTCCACCACCACACTCTCCTGCCCCCCCCAGTGCTCTCCTCCACCACCACACTCTCCTGCCCCCCCCCCAGTGCTCACCTCCACCACCACACTCTCCTGCCCCCCCTAGTGCTCTCCTCCACCACCACACTCTCCTGCCCCCCCCCAGTGCTCACCTCCACCACCACACTCTCCTGCCCCCCCCAGTGCTCTCCTCCACCACCACACTCTCCTGCCCCCCCCCAGTGCTCTCCTCCACCACCACACTCTCCTGCCCCCCCCCCCCAGTGCTCTCCTCCACCACCACACTCTCCTGCCCCCCCAATGCTCTCCTCCACCACCACACTCTCCTGCCCCCCCCCACAGTTCTCTCCTCCCCTGTTCTTGCTGCCCCCCCTGCTCTCACCATCCTTCTTTAGCCACCATCCCAGTGCTCTCCACTTCCCCCGTTCACCCCCCAGTGCTCCCACCCATAGTGCTCTCCACTCCCCCCAGTGCTCTCCACTCCCCCCCAGTGCTCTCCACCACACTCTCCTGCCCCCCCACAGTTTTCTCCTCCCCTGTTCTTGCTGCCCCCCCTGCTCTCCAGCTCTCCCCATCCTTCTCTATCCACCATCCCAGTGCTCTCCCCCCTGTCCCTCCCCCAGTGCTCTCCCCCCTGTCTCCCCCAGTGGTGCTCTCCCCCCGTTTCCCCCAGTGCTCTCCACTCCGCCCAGTGCTCCCCCCATTCCCCCCCCCCACAGTGCTCTCCACTCCCCCCAGTCCTCTCCCCTCTGTGCTCTCCCCCTGTTCTCCTCCCCAGTGCTCTCCCCCCTGTTCTTTCCCCCCAGTGATCTCCACTCCCTCCAGTGCTCTCCCCTCTGTTCTCCCCCCCAGTGCTCTCCCCCTATTCTTTCCCCCCCAGTGCTCTCCGCCCAGTGCTCTCTACTCCCCCCAGTGCTCTCCCCCCTGTTCTTTCTCCCCCCCAAGTGCTCTTCAGCTCTCCCCATCACTCTCCAGCCCCCACCCCAGTACTCTCCAGCCCCCCATTCTCCCCACCCCTGTTCTTTCTGCCCCCCTGGTGTTCTCCAGCCCCCCAGTGCTCTCTACCCTCCGTGCTCTCCACCCCTGTTCTTTTTGGCTCCCCCCAGCACTCTCCACTCCCCACCCCTGTACTCTCCACTCCCCCTGCATTATGCCCCCACCCATGTGCTCTCCAACCCTACCAGTGCTCTCCACCCCTCATGGTGCTCTCCAGTCCCCCGTGCTTTCCACCCCTGTTCTTTCTGGCCCCCACTGGTGCTCTCAAGCTCCCCCCCATTGCTCTCCACTCCCCCCTGCTCTTTGTACCCCCCAGTACTCTCCAGCCCCCGTGCTCTCCACCCCTGTTTTTCTGCCCCCCAGTGCTCTTCACCACCCCACACTCTTAGCCCCCCCAGTGCTCTCAGCCTACCGTGCTCTCTACCCCTGTTCTTATTGGCCCCCCCAGTGCACTCAAGTTCCCCCCAGCGCTCTCTGCTCCCCACCCCTGTGATCTCCCCCTCGCTCTTTGCCCCCACCCATGTGTTCTCCAACCCCGCCAGTACTCTTTGCTCCCCCTTCTCTCCAAATGCCACCCAGTGCTCTCCACTTCCCCAGGACCAGAGGACAGGCTGACTGGGGCTGGAAAATGAGGACAGCTGAAGGTCCAGGTGGCCAGGGACCACTCCATCTCACACCAGACAGATCCTCTGGAAGGAGCACCGTCCCCATCCAAAACGAGAACAGACCCTCCCTGCTGCTGGCCGTCATGGATATCCTGCTGGCATGCAAGGTACCGTACCAAGCATCAACAACACACCTTCCCACAGACAGGGACTGCAGATTGGGACATGGGGCGCAGGAGGGGCTGCAATGATGGACACAGTGAGGCTGCATTCACGGCACAGTAAAGCTGCATTTGATGGACACAGTGAGGCTGCATTTGATGGACACAGTAAAGCTGCATTTGATGGAAACAGTGAGGCTGCATTTGATGGACACAGTAAAGCTGCATTTGATGGACACAGAGAGGCTGCATTGGTGGGCACAGTGAGGCTGCATTGGTGGGCACAGTGAGGCTGCATTTGATGGGCACTGGTGAGGCTGCATTGAGCTCTTGCATCAAGTTTGCAGTCTATGGCCATCTCCTGTAGCATGTCTGCAGTCTCTGAGGGAGTTTGGAGAGGAGTCAAGAGTGGGAGCACCGCCAGGATGGGGGTCATGGGAGAAGTCAGACTTGTGTGGACTGTGGACAGGAGACTATAGGATAAAACCAGGGCCACCAAGCTGCAGCTGTCTGACTGAGCCCTGCACAGTGCACCTGAGAGGAGGTCAGTGAAAGCACCGCCAGGCCAGTCGGGGGTCACTGATGTAAGGGGGGAGTGAATACGAAAATGTAAGGGGCACTGATATAAAGGGTTTCCTCCTTATATTAGTAACCCACCCCCATTACCTTTGAATATTCTTTCTGCAGAAGGTGGTCCCCCCCACGTTCTGAGTTCCTGGGGTCCCCCTTGATGATTGATCACTTACCACTATTAACTGGTAAAATGTATGGTTTTCCCTTTCATGAACAAGAAAATAATGACGTTATGCTGTTGGGCTGGTATAATAATGCTGTGAGGCTGGTATGACATTTTTTCCAGGGCTGGTTTTTGAAAGCATGAGCGTCCGCAAGGTTACTCAGGTGTCTGCGTACCATGACCATATAGCCTAGAGAATGTACATCTTTTTACATTGCAATACATCTGTTGTTGCCATATTTTTATCTTGATGAAAACAGCCTATACAGTGACAGTATGAGATCAAAATATGGCCACAACAGATGTATTGCAATGTAAAAAAATTTACATTCTCTAGGCTATATGGGCATGGAACACAGCCGCCTGAGTAACTTCCAATCCAAAGTGAAGATGAATTATCTGTTATATAACACATATGTATTACCAGTGGAAAGATTTTCATGAGATTGTCGAAAAGGGGCGGAGCGTGAGCGGCCTTAAAATGATACCCCCCCTTGGAAAAAGTTCTGCGGACGCCCATGCTCCTGACCCCAACGGAGTGCATCTGTCACCAGGTGACCTGACATGATGAGTAGCTTTGGGGGGTGGTGCCCCTGTTCCCTCTATGGGCGGGCCGCCACTGACAGCAAGAAGCTGCTATGGGGGCACCAGAGCTGATCCGCTACTCTGTGTGTTCATTCAGACATGGCAGGCAGCTCACCCCACATGGAAGAATCGTTTGGGACTAGAACCAGCAAAAACTTGTTCGTTTCAATTGAGTTCACATACAGACATCCTTCCGGGGAATTCTGTTTAGAACCCTTTGTATGTTTCCAGCTATACACTGTGTGGACCCTTTTGTGACAACACACTTATTCTAATTGTTGATGTTCTTGGAATGCCTTGTGTCTTCTCCCAGACTTTACGAGAATCAGGCTCAGGAATCGTAAAACCTTCACAGCAAATAAAAACGACCTGCACAGTGTCTGGGTTTGAGTTTACCGACTATGCTGTGCACTGGATTAGACAACTGCCTGAATTGAAATTGGAGTGGACTGGAGCTCAATGGACTGGTGGTAGCACTGCCTATGCTGATTCACTAAAAAAACACTCTTAATCACAAAAGACAATGCAAAGGAAGAGGTCTACCTGCAAATCAATGCAGCAGAAAGTAAAGATTCTGGAACATATTACTGTACAAGAAGCATGTCAACAGAAAGTAACTGGCAGGTCACTAAATATCCCATTTCATATCTGTGTGGTAACCCACAAAGAGGAAGAGGAAGCATATTACTTTTCTGTTTTTATACTATAACTAGAGAAAGTATATTTTATAACATTTCAGTACAATCACAAAAAGAGCAGGAAAACTTATGACAACAATTAGTATGAAATCAATGTTCATTCTGATATATAGTATTTATTATCCCTTTCATGACTAAGCCTATTTTTGGCATTTGATGTTTACAAGTTAAAATCCATATTTTTTGATAGAAAATTACTTGGAACCCCCAAACATTATATATATATATATATATATATATATATATATATATATATATATATATTTTAGCAGAGACTCTAGAGAATAAAATGGCGATTGTTGCAATATTTTATGTCACACGGTATTTGCGCAGCGGTGTTTTAGACTCAACTTTTTGGGAAAATAGACACTTTCATGAATTTTAAAAAAACGAAACAGTAAAATTAGCCCATTTTTTTTGCATAATGTGAAAGATAATGTTACGCTGAGTAAATAGATACCAAACATGTCACACTTTATAATTGCATGCACTTGTGGAATGACGACAAACTACGGTACCTAAAAATCTCAATAGGCGACGCTTTAAAAAACAAATTCCGGTTACCATGTTGGAGTTACAGAGAAGGTCTAGTGCTAGAATTATTGCTCTCGCTCTGAAGATCATGGCGATACCTCACATGTGTGATTTGAACACCGTTTACATATGCGGGCGTGACGTCCGTATGCTTTTTCTTTGCTTCGCCGCTTACGGCAGGGCTCGACAAAACCCGGGCGCCAGGTCGCATTTGCGACTAGAATTAGCGACCTGGCGCCTGGGGCAGCACAGCTGGTGGTATGCTGTCTCCGTGGACCCCCCCCGGCGTGATCGCGTCGGGCCGCGCCGACGGCGGCCGGTAATTGAGCCCCCGGCTTTGAGGCCTTCTGCGGTCCTATGGTTCCTTCTGGAATCTGGCGCCCTCTTGTGGTGGCCGTTGGAATTACAAACCAGCAATGCTAATAGGCTGGCAGGCAGGGGAAGCTCCATCTCCTTCCCTTTACTTAACCCCTAAACATTATATATAATTTTTTATTATAACACCCTATATAATAAAATGGTGGTTGTTGCAATACTGTCTGTCACACCGTATTTGCACAGCGGACTTGCAAGCGCACTTTTTGGGGGGAAAAGAATTTAATAAAAAAAATAAATAAGACAACAGTAAAGTTAGCCCAATTTTTTTTTATATTGTGAAAGATAATGTTACGCCGAGTAAATCGATACCCAACATGTCACGCTTCAAAATTGCGCCCGCTCATGGAATGGCGACAAACTTTTTTACCCTTTAAAATCTCCATAGGCGACATTTAAAAAATTCTACAGGTTGCACATTTTAAGTTACAGAGGAGGTTTAGGGCTAGAATTGTTGCTCTCACTCTTCCAATCGCAGCGATACCTCACATGTGTGGTTTGAACAACGCTTTCATATATGCGTTCGCTTCTGCACGCAAGCTTGGCGGGACAGGGCGCGTTTAAAATTATATTTTTTTTAATTATTTTAACGTTTTATTTTTATTTTTTTCACTGTTCTTTTTAAAAAAAAAATGTGTGTCACTTTTATTACTATTACAAGGAATGTAAAAATCCCTTGTAATAGAAAAACGCATGACAGGTCCTCTTATATATGAGATCCGGGGTCAGAGAGACCTCACATCTCATATTTACACTAAAATGCAATTAAAAAAAAAAATCATCATTTGAAAAAAATAAAATGTCCCTCTAAGAGCTATGGGCAATGACTTGGAGACAGGTGGGGGGCTGGGGGCTATCTTCCCCTCACTCGTCTCCATGTCAGGCCAGGGACAGGTCCAGATCACCGTTACGGACCTGGCTCCTAACTTTTTTAGCTGGCTCCTAGATTCCAAGCAAATTTGTCAACCCCTTGCTTACGGCTTCATTCCTGTCCCTGCCCAGCAGCCAGAGGCATCAGATCATGCATCGGTGATCCCGATTGAGCGGGAGCACTGGTAAGAGCGCCGGGAGGCGGCGGGAGGGGAGGACGTCCCCTCCCGCTCCTCCGGCATAACAGCCGCATCGGTTGTTATGGCTGAAAAGCCAATCGCCCGCTCTGCAAAACAGTACCTGGATGATGCCTGCAGGTGCGGGCATCATCCCGGTATAACCCCTGGAAGCTGAGTACGCACATCTGCGTACACTTGGCGGCAAGGGGGTTAAAGTTTATGTTATGTACATAAAGAGTTTCATATGTTTTGTAATCATAGCTATAAATAATATCATGCTGGCCTCTGTGTCTACATTTTGGTTGTATGATGATCTGAAGAGACTGGCTTGTCTGGTATAACACTAGTTCCCATCCCATTTATTTATACACAGGTATATTCTCCATTAAGGTTCATGTATGGAAGGCTTTTTGGGATCCTTTTAACCCTGGGCTGTACACACTTACTTTCAGCTGACCAATTTGTTCAGCTCACCTTGCTATTCTTCTTTTGTCACTTTTCCTTCTCAGTTATCAGCCACAAGATCTCCTGCCTTGGTTGGGGCCTCATTGGTTCTTCTTTTCACTTACTATGTTACCTCACGTGGACAGTTGAACCGATCACTCCAAGTCACCTATTTATTGTTTACAGATCACTACAGGCACTTATGCCACTACTTATACACTATGTTTTGGATTCACCCGGATATGGATGCTTTTTGTGCCTTCCTTCCCATCTCGTTCCTTGGGGTCCAGTCGGATTCTGCCACCTCAGACCCCAGGCTGGACGTTATTCTTAGTGCCCCCAGCCCGCTAAGCTACCAGACTGTCCCTTTCCCCCCCCCCTTCCCCAACAATTGAGCTGATTTGTAAGTATTGGACTATGTCCCTGTATCACCTCGTATTTGGGTTATACCCTTGATACCTACCATATTTTACCTTGGTTCTTTTTATTATCTTTAGACACCATTCTTCTGCATCTACTCCTGAGGAAGTGGAGACTAATCCATGAAACACGTAGAGTTATAGGATGCTGTGCCATGTTTGGATTGTTTTACCATCTGCCATATGCAAATTCTGCTATTTGGTGCTATCATGCTATGTTGGAACATTTTACTGATAATATGTAATAAACTTATACAAGTAATACTGTGTTGTATATCTTATGTGCTTACTCTATATAGTGAGTGGCCTCATTTAAAGTCCCCCTGACCAATATTCTCTCTCTTTCTGTCCTATTTTGGGATGGAGGCCAATTACCGATGGTGCCATGGACCACATCACATTTTTCTTTTCACCTTTTTCTTCATACATTCAGACATGGAGCCACGTCTTGGCCCCGCCCCTCTCTCTCCTGATTGGCTCACTAACTGTGATTGACAGCAGTGGGAGCCAATGGTGCCCACTGCTGTTTCTCTACCAGTCAGAAGAGAGAGTCAGCCACGGTTCTCGTGCAACATCGCTAGATCAAAATTGTCTCAGGTAAGTATTGGGGGGCTGAGGTGGGGGGCTACTGCACAAACAAGGTGTTTTATCTTAATGCATAGAACACATTAGGATTAAAAAAAACGTCTGCCTTTAAAACCACTTTAACTCAAGGCAGCAGGAGAGCTATCAGCATAGTTAGTACACTACTAGATACCAGTGCTTTGAATAAAAGTTATAGTTGTCTTTTGGGGATCAGGAATTTTTTTTCCCTGCTGGAGCAATTTGTTTTGTCTTCCTCTGGTTCAGCTGTGGGTATATGGTTCCTCCCCTTACATCAGGGTCCCCAGAGAGCCCCCCCTTACATTAATGTCCCTAGAGAGCCCCCCTTACATTAGTGTCCCCAGAGAGCCCCCCCTTACATCAGTGTCCCCAGAGAGCTCCCACTTACATAAGTGTCCCCAGAGAGCCTCCCCTTACATCAGTGTCCCCAGAGAGCCTCCCCTTACATCAGGGTCCCCAGGGAGCCTCCCCTTACATCAGGGTCCCCAAAGAGCCCCCCTTACATCAGTGTCCCCAGAGAGCCCCCCTCCTTACATCAGTGTGCCCAGAGAGCCCTCCTTACATCGGGGTCCCCAGACAGCTCCCCCCCCCTTCCTGAGGTTCCCCTGTACCTGGCTGGTCTCCGCTGTCTATGCAACTCCAAGCCCTAGCACATCTCTGTACCCCCACCTGGCGGAGGTGGGAGGCAGCAATCGGCAGCTCTATAGTGTCCATGGGCAGCAGGATCTCCCTGGGGCTAGTAGTTCTCTTCCCCAGTGTATACAGTGGAGAGGGGAGGGGCTTCTGACCCAAGCATGTAACAGTGTACAAGCTTGTACACTGAAGAGTGAAACTTATAGATACCTGGGTCAGAGGTCCCCCCCCCACTATATAGACTCTGGAAGAGAATTACTAGCCCCAGGGAGATCCCGCCACTCACGGGCAACATAGAGCTGACGATCATCGCCTCCCACTGCATTCTAAATGGACATCCAAAACGAAAAAAAAAAGTTTTGCCTATAGTTCTACTTTAACACATGCAACACTCATCAGTCACTTTAGTAGGAAGACATTTTTTGTTGACACGTTGTCAGGATTGAGTCTTAAGGCTTTGAAAACAAGTCCAGTTAGAGTGATTTATACCTATATTGCATTTATCTTTATTTTTTTAAGTAATCTTTGTTTATTCAACTTTTTAACCATAAAAACAAAAAGAAAATCACAGACATTAGGCCGATCTAGATAATAAACAGGTACAGGTAGGTAGCAGTCAGTGAAATAATGAGTTTAGCTAAATGAGGGGTGTTGAGACAAAAGAAGCATCAGAACCATGTTACAGCTGCTGAATACTAAAGCTTGTACACGTGATCGGATTTTCCGACGGGAAATGTGTGATGATAGGCTGTTGGCAGAAAATCCAACCGTGTGTATGCTCCATTTGACAATTGTTGTCGGATTTTCCACGGACAAATGTTGGATAGCAGGTTTTAAAATTTTCCGCAGACAAATGTCTGTTGTTGGATTTTCTGACAGTGTGTATACAAGTCCATCGGACAAAAGTCGGAAGCAAGGACGAGCCAGAAGCGGTCGGTCTTATAAACTAGCGTTCGTAATGGAGAATTAACATTCGTGGTGTGGCAAATTATGAGATCTCAAAATGCAGTGCACAATTCTCTTCTTCTTTAATGGGATAATAACGAAGCTGCTTTGCTGGTGATACTGATGGAGTTATTGCAAACATATTTTAAAGGCTTTTTTTTTCTAGTGATATCAAGAATAATATTATTACACACCCACAACACCATTATCCCTTCGTTTTTAAGATCAAAGATACGACTATGTTGTCAGTTTTACATTGTATGTTTTTTAAATGTAACTGCCTACTCCCAAACTGTCATTTGAAGTAAAACACATAGCCAAGTATTATTCTCCACAATTATTTTATTGTGCATTAAAAAAAGAAAATAAATAAAATTCGACATGCTATCTGCCAATAGAACTTAACCAAAAAGTGCATTCTATGCATCCAAAAATATAGAAAATATAGAAAATATACTGTTCCAAATCAAATCATTATTCAACCAAAAAAAATTATGTCAAAGCAATAATAACTCCAAGGCCGATAATAAATAACACGTTATCTCCTCCGATTCCACAACATGGCTGGTAGACTAACAGGCATTCAGAAACAAACTGAAAAGTGTGAAATGAAAAGCATGAATCAACACTCACCAAACTTCTACTAATATGAAATTAGCCAAGGAGCCAAAAGGGTGGCACTATAGAGCTGAAAAACAACGTAGTACGTCACTACGTTCCTAATTGTTGGCCAACAATTGTGTGGCTGTGTGTATGCAGGACAAGTTTGGGCCAACACCCTTCAGACTAAAGTCCCACGGTCTTATTGGCAAACAATCCGATCGTGTGTACGACGCTTAACACAATTTGAAGTCCCACAACCTCCTACATGCAATGGAGACTCAATACCTTGGACATGGGTCCAGATATATTCAAAAGGGGGAATAAGGTAAATTGAAGCAAAGGGATAAGAGCAGGAAGAAAAAGGAGAGAACGGGTAAGAGAAAGTGTGGTGAACAAAGCAGCACTCTACTACATAATGTAACATAACATAACATAACATAACATAACAGGTTTGACTAGTATTAAAGAAATATGAGGGCTCAAGTTCAGTGCCTGCAGCACTGATTAGCGTATTCTAATGGTGGGGACGTTTTCAGAATATGACGCAGCAGGAGGATTCCCCCATCCACTTCAAAATCGTGGATGGGGGAATCGGTCAGTTTTGGTTAAACTAAAAAAAACGTATTTATATATGGCCAGCTTAAGCTAGCAGATAAGCCCTGACGTTTAGCGCATCCCCACTGCGAGGGAAGACTTTTTTTTTAGTTTTCCAGAATTCAGCTTTAACCGCTTCCAGGTGCACGACGATGTATGTCGGCAGAATGGCACAGACAGGCAAATTGGCGTACAGGTACGTCCATTTAAAATTACCGCCATGCCATCGCATGCGCGCCGCCGGCGGTGCACGCACGTGCCGGTCGAGACCCCCGTGAGTCCGTGGGGATACCCGCGATCGGCTCACGGGGAGGCTGAACAGGGAGATGCGGAAGTAAACAGCATCTCCCCGTTCTGCCTAGCAACAAGTGACACTGATCTCTGCTCCCTGAGATTGGAGCAGAGATCAGTGTTCATTAACACACAGCCACGCCCCCCACAGTTAGTAACACGCCCCTAGGACACACTTAACCCCTACACTGCCTCCCCGGGTAACCCCTTCACTGCCAGTGTCATTTACACAGGAATCAGTGCATTTGTATAGCACTGATTGCTGTATAAGTGACAATGGTCCCAAAAACATGTCAAAAATGTCTGATGTGTCCGCCATAATGTCGCAGTCACAATAAAAGTTGCTGATCGCCGCCATTACTAGTAAAAAAAAAAAATTATTAATAAAAATGCCATAAAAATATCCCCTATTTTGTAAATGCTATAAATTTTGCGCAAACCCAGCAATAATCGCTTATTGCGTTTTTTTTTTTTAACCAAAAATATGTAGAAGAATACGTATCGGCCTAAACTGAGGAAAAAAAACGTTTTTTTTATATATTTTTGGGGGATATTTATTATAGCAACAAGTAAAAAATAATGTGTTTTTTTCAAAATTGTCGCTTTTTTGTTTATAGCACAAAAAATAAAAACCACAGGGATGATCAAATACCACCAAAAGAAAGCTCTATTTGTGGGAATAAAAGGACGTCAATTTTGTTTGGGAGCCACGTCGCAGGACCGCGCCATTGTCAGTTAAAGCGGCACATGCCGAATCGCAAAAAGTGGTCTGGTCTTAAGCCAGCAAAATGGTCCAGTGTGAAAGTGGTTAAGCAGTAAAGCTTGATTATCCCTTTAACCTCAGGAGATAAGCTTTGTTCCATTTAATGAAGTGGTGCTACTTTTTTTTCATGGGTTTGCCCAGAAATTAAATGACTCCTATCTGATGGTAATCTTCATGGTTGTTATGTTGCTCTCTGGATGTATCCTTTGTACTTCCTGCCTTGGGTCTGCAATATTACAGTGGATGTGCCAATTAGACCCCTTTCACACTGAGGCGCTTGTAAACTGCCAGTAAAACACGCTTTCCATTCATTTCAATGAAGAGGGGCATTTTTCACCACCCTGTCAGCGCACTGCCCCAGTGTGAAAGCATTCATTGATTTTAATGAAACTAGGTTTTCATGAGCTTTTCAGGTGCTTTTTTTTAGCATGAAATCATCTGAAAAGCCCCTCAGTGTGAAAGGGGTCTTATGGTCTCCTTTTGAATTCAGCTGCGCATGTAGTGGCGCATGGCACAACGTGTACACCAATTTTCTGTATTTAGCTTTTTTGATTATCAAATGTGTAGTCGTATTCAACGGTACATTTAAAAAAAATAAATAAACAATAAATAAAAATTCAATGATTTTTAATACATACTTAAAGCGGTATTCCACTCGTTTTTAAGTTTATTAACAGTCAGCAGCTACAAAAAGTGTCGCTGCTGACTTTTAATAAACAGGCACTCACCTGTCCCACTATCCAGCGATGCGGTCGCCCAAAGCCTCGCTCCTCTCCCTCTCCCTGTTCTCTCTGTGGCACCAGCATTGCAAGTGTAGGCACCTGGCTGTGACAGCTTGCAGCTTCACAGCCGGATGCGCACTGTGCATGCTTGAGTTGCACTGCTCAGTGGCCGGGAAATCTTCTGGGACCTGTGACTTGTCCCAGAAGATTGCAGGGAGGGAGGGGGGAGGATTATTTGCCTAGGCAGCAAGAGCGGGAGTGGGAGCTAGGTACCTGTCAAAACTAGGTAACCGCCCCCCCCCCCAAAACAAATAATTACATAATGTGGCATGTAAGGGGGCGAGGAATCTTAAATTAATGTTCTGTTTTTGGGTAGAACTCCACTTTAACTGGTTTCCATTGTATTTGTTAAAGAGGAAGTAAGCTCTGGTGGGTTTTACTTCCTCTTTATTTCCCTGGAAAGGTAAAGCATAATGGGCTACCATGCATCGCATAGTAGCCCATTATGTGTCACTTACCTGAAACCGAAGCCTGCGATGTCACTGCTGTCCCCACTAGAAGCCAGCGTCCATCTTCACCCCTTTTCCTTCCGGGGTTGCGAACTCCAGCTCTGTGACTCGCACGACGTCACTCCCGTGCATGCGCACGGGAGCTGCCAGTCACAGCATGACCCCTATTAGAAAAGGCACAATTTGCCTTTTCTAAAGTGCGCATGCACCGTAGTCATTGACGCACAGCTTTTTATGTAAATATCTCCTAAACTGTGGAGGTTTAGGAGATATTTCAAGCCCCATACAGGTAATGGGGCTTACCTACAGGTAAGCCTTAATATAGGCTTACCTGTAGGTAAAAGTGGTTGTACAGGGTGTACAACCACTTTAATATCTGTGTCAAGATTACTAGAACAATGAATAATTGTATAAAATCTTTATTTAAAAAAAGGTTTAATTCAGGATGCTTTCATGACATTGAGTTTGCAGCAGATACTAAGCTTTCCAATACAAAATCCCAATACCTGCCTTTTTAAACTGATAAATAATACTCAGAGGAGGGACTTAGTAGAAAAAGAGAGGGAGGCGGAATATCCCTCCTCTGAATCATTTAGATCGACGTTTATCACCATATTTGTAAGGCTATGCTAATTTACAGGAATTTTAGAGTGGTGTGTTAAAAATCTTGCTTGCCTTATCTTTATGTGATTTCCAACAAAGCACTTCCATAGGCATAAACGGTAATGACTGTAAAATGTACTGCACTGCATGAAAAATGCAGAAATGTAATTTTAGTCTAAGTTAGAGATAGAGATTTCAAACTGGTAAATATGCGGGGGGTTTTTTTAATGTGCAATTTCTATGATTAAAACAAGTTAAAAAATATAAAGGCATGGTTTGTAAATGTAATTCAAAGATTACCTATGCACATAAAGAAAAGAAAGATGTTGCAGACTTCCAATTTTGCATATACACGTAACAAAGAAACATGATCAGAAACATAATTATTGCTTTGTTGAGAGATGAGACATCAATTCACCATTGCTTTTACAAGTCATGCTGAGGAAGGTTACATTAAATGAGATTTTTTTTCACAAAGCTCACAACATATGTCATGCATGATGTCCCTTGAGAGCATTTTGTTTGCAGCAAGTCTGGTGAATCATGGGACAAAAACAATATAATTTTCTTCCTAGCCAATGAACAGTACAGCCTGGTACATAACAAAATGTACCTGTGGCTTACTTTGCGACTCATCACCATGTAACTATCCTGTCCTCACACGTGTAGTTAAAGATTGCATAGCTGCATACAAAATGCATATCTGCATACAAAACAAGCTCACATTGTGGTGCAGCCTATTTCTTTAAGTGAGCTGACACTCATTGGAAATGGATGCAACCAGAATACATTTGATTAGGGCTGGGAAAATTAAAGATTAATTCCTCAATTAATCGTTAATTTTTTTGATCGTTCAAAATTCTTTTGATTGATACTCACCTCTCCGCCGGCTTCTGGGTCTTCGGGGAGTTCCGTCAGGGATCCGGTGACATCACGGACATCGACGTCACCAGACTCCTCCCCCCTTGCCCAAGTCCCTCCATGTGCTAACAAAGGGAAGGGGGTGATGTCGATGTCCGTGACGTCACTGGACAGCCTGGACAGTGATGGTAAATATGGATGTGGTTAACTGGGATCATTCAGTGAGCTAAGTGTAGGCAAATTTGATAACCTCCATTTTTTAACATTGTTGTAAAAAAACAAACAAAATGTAAACACTCTGGTATGTCTGCGTGACTGGCTAAAGTGATGCCTACTTGCCTACTATAAAAAGACTGACAGTCAATGTACTAGATACGTTTTGTAATTAAAGTTAAGCTAACTTTCAAATTTTTTCTTAAAGTTTAATAAAATTACTTACATCACTGCTATAGTTTGAATTTAAAACGTATTTGTGTGAACTGTGAAGTTAAGTCATGGATTGTGGAAACTAACTAGTGTCGGGTGATTGTATATAGTGTATACCACATTTACCACTGACTAATGCAAAGTTGCAATGCAAGGAGATCAGCTAAAAGTAGTTGGATCTGTATGTGCATTATAATTAAGCAAAATTAGTCGATTAATCGATTAAAAAAAATTTTGATTGATTTTTTTTCCGTGGAATTACAGGGCAGAAGTCTTTTTTTATTATTGAATCCGGAATGGTGCTGAAAACAAAGAATCATGCATGTGGGCACACACTACAAAGTACACTTAAGGGTGTGCTTTGTCCACCCCCTGAAGGGGTAGGACCTCTCCCTAATCCCCTAGGGCACAAGGCTCCTGACCATGACATGGTCTGCCTAGCCAAAAGGCCTGGCCCTCTCCTAGTGGCCAGCCGAAGTCGACCCACGAGTACTAGGTCAAGGGACTCTCCCAAAGGGAGTCCCCCCAGGGCTGGGGAAGGAAGGAACCTGAGAGCCACGCATCCTTCCCCTAGACATCAATACAAGCCTGAGGACTCACACCCTCCATGCCATCGAGAAAAAAAAACACACACACATAAGTGAAGGGTGACAAAACGCGAGGAGAAAAAAAAATAAGTAGCCGTGCAATGTGCACTGGCCAGGCCCTGAGGCCTGGTAACAAATGCAATTTGGGTATTTGAAACTATTACTGTCTACCAAAGCAATTTTTAAATAAAATGGGGGATGATTGGATTCCTTTTTGGGTATTTGTGTCTCATTAGGGAGAATCCCCTCACTTCCTGTTTTAGAGATACAACAGGAAGTGAGGACATTTCTGCATATGTCATCATAACAAGTGTCCCTACTGTAATCATTCCGATCACCAAAATTTTGCCTTTGTTACTTCCTCTCCCAACAACAATGATCACTAGGAGGAATAGAGAAGATGAACCTCCCAAACACGGATGATCTAATCCTTTCAAAATGGATACACTTTAATCTGACTAATGCTTCTCATTCTGTAAGTGTAAAATTACTGTATAGTACTATTACGGAATATTTTTGACACTTTGAAATGCTTGTTACATCTTATATCCTATTCCTTTATCCACATCTAATGAGAAAAGACCAGATTTCATTGAGTGCAAAAATTGCACTCAAGCTATTTTCAAAACTCAAAGTGTTCATGCAGCTCCATATCTTTCAGTGGTCTTCTAATAATCTTCTCCTGTGTTTCTGAAATAAGCACCATGGTAATCCTTCTACACAAAGCTAAGTGACGAGGACACAGTGGGGTGTGACCATTTCTGTCCCTTGATTGGTGTAGCCCTAGGGGTGCCCCCTTGCCACATGACTCTATAACAGCAGGTGTTTCCTTTATGTCATTAAAAATAGAAAGGCTTTAAGAAGATAACCTATTGTATACATTCAGTAATTTACTCTGTGTTGTGCTCCTTGCATAGGTTTGAGGTTTTCAGATTGAGAGAATAGCAGGTGTCATCAACCCATTGGCAGAAGCTGCTGCACTACATCTTCAAACAAGGAAAGTGAAGACTTGGAACCAGTCACACCTAGGCATTCTGAAAGTCTGTGTAGATCGGAGACACCCTCCATACTTTTCAGAATTATAATATTTTAAAAATATTAACAGGCCAAAAAATAAAAAATAAAAACAGTTTCTTAAATGAACTAATCAAATTTAAAGGAAAAGTTCACCTTTGCAGGTAAAAAAAATTGCATTTATTTGGTTTATTTACTAGAAGCCTGCAAAGCATTGCACCCGTGATCAGACACAACAGGGGATCAGAGGGGTTGTGGGTGCCACAACAGTGTGGACCGTTTAGATCCGCCTGTCTGTTTTTTCAGCGGACCTGAATGGTCGCTCCATACATCTCTATGGAGCGACGGACGTCAGTGGTGACATGTCCGCTGACATCCGATCCGCTCCGCAAACTCACACATTTTCCATCTGTCTGGCGGAAAAGGAGGTCCATAATCATCCAATACCCCCATAGAGGAATGCGGAGATCTGACAGGTCACAGTGGGGCGGACTTGTCATCCGCCGGCTCAGTGGGGATCAACAGAGCGATCCCTGCTGAACAAGCGGATGGCTGAATACGGATCCGCACATGTAACATGTTACACCCTGATTATGGGTATAACATGTAACATGAGTTACAAAAGGTGAACTTGTTCTTTAAATGATTACATTTTACTTTGAGTTTTTTTAGTTTTTTTTAATTAGCATGATCGGATTCAGAACAACAGAAAAAAAAAAACTTCAGGAAAACAAATCAAAGAAATTCCAAATAAATGTGAATCCAATCAAAGTCCCCCTCATATTAATCTCAAAAATGTAAACAATAGGACTTTAAATACCCATTCAATGAACACACAAATGTATATAAATGTTATAAAAGTACAAATTAAATTTCTACCAATAAAATGTATATAAAATCACATTCAGCTTTTTGCATATTAGTACCAACAGTCATTATCCACTAGAAAAATTATAAAAAATCTGCGCTTAGTAAAAAAAAAAAAAAAAAAATTTTAAAATGAAATTAAAAAACAGCAGCTGAACACAATAACCAGGATACTGGGCACAACAACATAGAAAAAATAAATAAAAGTGCAGCGCTTACCACTAGGTGAATTTTCATATAGCTAAGTATAAATGAATAAACTTTCATAAAAAAACGAAATATTAGTGAAACCAAATAAAGTGAAAATCAATAGTGAAAAATGTTTACAAAAAATTAGTTAGTTGTCAAAATAAAAAACAACATCCATCAGAAACTCAAAAGTCCAATGCATTTAAACACATGAAAAATAATTTTTTCAAAGGTGTATGATAGTGTCCTATATAAGTGAACAAAAAATGTAGTTAATCCTGTTTGTTCAGAAGAAAGTGCTTGACCACGTGGACCCTTCACAGCTACAAATCAATAAGAAATGAAGGCTTAACAGATCACCAATTAGTATGCACAAATGCGAATACCCAAACGATTCGAAACGGACAGCCGGAAAACGACCCAGTTTCTCAGACGTTCCACAGTCACCGAATCGACTCGAATCCTCTCACTGGACGATTTGCACAGCCGCGTAGAGCTTTCGATGCGGGAAGCCAAAAGTCAGCCCACACCTTCGAGTGTTTCGTAGTTCCCAGGTCCATTCCGGTCCTTTCAAAAGTCTCGGGATATCGTATCACCATAAAAACAAAAATATAAAAGTGCGCCCAATCGTGTAATAAAGTTTAAACACGTAAAATTTATTATTCAACCGAATAATGTTAAGCGCTACAAATGACTCCACCGAGCCATACAAAAGTAGACGTAACGTAAAAAATGAACAATTTTTCTAGCAAAATAAATATAAAATGAACGAATGCTAAAGCACAAAGGGTGAGCGTAACTACCCGACGATCGTTTCGTCAAAATCTGACGTCATCAGGGGTACGCCCACACCCTTGTGCTAAACCCTTTTATAGCCTATGGGTAAGGTAAGGAGCCCTGCCATAGGTAGAGACAAAAACATCCAATCGTAGATTCAATTGATTTAACCACCGAACTACCAATTCATTCGAACGAGGTCGGAGCCCAGATTCCCACCCGTTACAAAAAATAGAAAAATTTATAGAAGTTTATAAAATACCTCCCAAACGGCATACACATTCGATCAAAATCGAAAACCAATTCATTCGAACGAGGTCGGAGCTCAGATTCCCACCCGTTACCAAAAATAGAAAAATTTGTAAAAGTTTATAAGATACCTACCGAACGGCATACACATTCGATCAAGATCGAATACCCCAATTATATCCAATAGCAGAATGGATGTGTAATAACACTTACCAATCGAGGTAACCGAACAGTAATATCTCCAATAATGGAGAAAAATTCCAAGATGTACAAAACAAGTGAATGTGTGTAGATTTAAATACAACCATCCACAAAATTATAAAAATTTGGATACATGAACGTGATGATATGATAAAATGCCAAACCAGCGTCAGCTACCCAACATTACCCATAGTCTATTCACAAAATAGCCTAATAAGTAAGACATAGACATTAAACTTGAAAATAACACTCTTTTTTACAAAAGATATACCACTAGTGTCACAGAGGTTAAACACAAAAATACAAACAACAATGAAGCCCAAAATCATATGGTTTAGTCATCAGAGTATGGGTACTTTGAATATCAATTTTAGCTAATAAAACACAACCACTGAGACGGAAAAAAAAAAAAAAGAGGGGGACATCAACCATTATTAATGAAACAGTTGATGTCCCACTCTATATTAAGTCCCCCAGGGATGTGCGTACCTAATTTGTGTATCCAATTAGTTTCAGCTCTTGAGATGGTGCGCTTAGCATTACTGCCGCGCCAATGCGGTACATATTTCTCAATTGCTAAAAAAATGGTACCTCTTGGATCACGGTTATGTTTCAAATCATAATGCTTACTCACATTGTGCTTGTCAAAACCTTTGCAGATGTTGGTTATATGCTCCCCCATACGCACATGTAACATACGTACTGTGCGACCCACATATTCCAAGCCACATGGACACCTAAGCAGGTACACAACACACTTAGTGGAGCATGTGATAAAGGTTCGAATGGGGTATGTGAGTCCCGTCCCCTGCGAAGTGAATTCCATGAATCTCCTACCCCGTGACGCATTCAACTTGCAAGCTCTACACTTTCCACACGGGAAAAAACCTTTTAGATCTCCAAAAAAGGTGGGTCTTATAGGTGATCAGGGACATTAAGAGCAATCATATTCCTCAAACTGGTAGCACCCCTAAAGATAACATTTGGTCTATCTGGTAACTCAGGACCCAGAACACGATCATTTTTTATAACTGGCCAATGTTTCTTTATAATTCTCTTAACAGCCCAGTGTTGGCTAGAAAAGGTTGTGACCAAAGCCAAGCCATAGTTGTCAGTGTTTCCGGTCCTAGGTTCTTTATCGGCTAACAGCGATTGACGGTCTCTGCTATTAACCTCCATTATAGTGGAGTCAAGAGAGTCACTATTGTAGCCCTTGGCCACAAATCTACTTTTTAGAATTGATGCCTCCCTGAGGAAGTCATCATTACAGGTACAATTGCGCTTTAGGCGTAAAAATTGACCTTTTGGGACAGCTGACAGCCAAGATTTATGATGGCACGAATCTAACGGAATATAACTATTCCTATCCGTTTTTTTAAAAACTATCATACACCTTTGAAAAAATTCTTTTTCACGTGTTTAAATGCATTGGACTTTTGAGTTTCTGAGTCATTATCCACTGCCAGCATGCACAGTTATTGATCACAACTTGAGAGATAAGGTTGACGCGTTTTGTAGGGTTCCTGCTTCCTCTGGACCTCCTATCTATTGAACAGGTGTAAATAGCCAAAAGGAAAATCATCTAAGAATAGAAAGTGCATACATTATATGCAAAACCTACAATAAATTGAATTATAAAAGTACACAATGGCTAACCCCAGAGATAACAGGGGAGAAGAAAAGGGGACAAGTACAAGGAGAAACTATAAGAACCCAGTGTTTGGGAAAAAAAAATTGAAAAACATTTGATTAGGATATATCTTTGAAAAATAATATATACAAAAATCATACACTAAGTTTGTATCATCACTAACCATATGTATGTGCGTAAGTGAGTAAAAATAATAAAACCCCTCATATTTTGGTTCCCATTAATCCCCCCTTACATCCTCCCCCCATAAAAGTCCTCCCTGATATCAGGATCCCAATCAGTGTTCCCCCCCCCTTACATCCTGGTCCCCGTCAATAAATCTGAAAAAACTGTAACATTTGAAGTCCACATTAGTTCATATTCAAACTAAGCATTGCTAGTGTGGGCTTGACATATTGTCCTTTTTTCAGATCTTATGCCTCGTACACACGATCGCACTTTCCGGCGGTCTTGGTCCAGCGGACCAGAGTCCGTCGGACAATTCGATCGTGTGTGAGCTCCAGCTGACTTTTTCTTCCCAAAAGTCCGGCGGACCTAGAAATAAGATTGGCTTCAAATTTGTCCACCAGACTTGACTTTTAGCAGACAATCTATTCGTCTGTGTGCTAGTCCAATGGACTAAAACCAATGCTAGGGCAGCTATTGGCTACTGGCTATGAACTTCCTTATTCTACGTTTGAATCCGTTGGACTTTTGGAGTGATCGTGTGTGATCAAGTCCGTTCGTTTGAAAGTCCGGCGGACCTCAGCTGCAAAGTCCCTCAGATTGTCCGCCGGACCAAGTCCGTTGAAAAAATGCGGTCGTGTGTATGCGGCATTATGCTGTACTGCTGCACGTTTGCTGCAAATGTTCTGGTTAACCATGTCGAGAATGTCGGTGGGTTTGTGATAAGGGATGAGTTTGGCTGTGTTTAGTTCTTGAACCAAATTGAGAGAGCACACCAGGAAGCTGTAGCTTCCTTGTGGGCTCACTCATTTGAGTTCAGACTAGGATCCGAACATGCCCAAGCTCATCGCTACTGGGGGACATTAGCACAAGGCACTCTATTGTGTCTGTTTGGTATGCACTCCACAGATCAGTAAATCAATACTTCTCAAGTCACTTACCCATAATTATGCAGAATAGGAAAATCAGATGTCCATAGCTAAGGCCCCAGTGGAAGCATGTAGGGTGGATACTAAATTACATCACATGCCTTACACGGTAGTGCATTCTGGCGTGTATTGTTTGTGTGGATATTGATTTAATAAACTTTATGTGACCAGTGATGCACTTGCATTAAGCATTTTGACACTTACAGACACTTTTGACACTTTTTGGGGACCAGTGACACTAATGCAGTGATCAGTGCTAAAAATATGCATTGTTACTGTATCGTACTAATGGCACTGGCTGGGAAAGGGGTTAACATCAGGGGAGATCAAAGGGTTAACTGTGTGCCTACCCCAATGATTTTGTGTACTGTGGGAGGTGCTTTTAATAGAGGAAGGCATGGATCCATGTTCCTGCTTTGCAGAGACACATAATCCATGCCTTCTCTCCTGATAGAACAGTGATCTGCCTTGTTTATGTAGCACTGATCCCCAAACGAGCGGCTGATTTTTATGGGCTTACCGTTACCTTCTTCACCTCGATTTGCATCTAGGGGTTTCCCATGGTAGATGGCCCAAGAACTATAGAGACTGACGACAGATCCGCTTAAAGGGATTTTTTTTTGCAAAAATGTAGTTAACGAACAGTCTCTCAGTATAGGATCAGAGGGTTCAGGTGAAAAGTCCAGGTACTCTTATGCCACGTACACACGATCAGACTGTCCAAACGAGCGGACCTGCCCACAAACGGGACTTTTCTGGCGGACTAGGTGCGCCGGACTATCCGCTGTATAGTCCGCCGGACTATCAGCCGTATAATCCGCCGGACTATCCGCCGTACTTTTGAACTGAATGGACTTGCCTACACACGGAGGAAAGTCCACTTATTTTGAACGCAGCTCCGTCACCTGGTATGGAGTTAAATGGAAAGCCCTACGCCGAAAAAACTGCGTGGGGGTTCCCCCCTGGGTCCATATCAGACCCTTATCTGAGCATGCTACCTGGCCTGTCAGAAAAGGGGGTGTGGACAAGCGAGCGCCCCCCCCCGGGCCTTACCAGGCCGTGTGCCCTCAACATGGGGGGTGCTTTGGGGAAGGGGGGCCGGGCGCCCCCCCAAAGCACCTTGTCCCTATGTTGATGAGGACAAGGGCCTCTTCCTGACAACCCTAGCCGTTGGTTGTCGGGGTCTGCGGGCGAGGGGCTTATCGGAATCCGGAAGCCCCCTTTAGTAAGGGGGCCCCTGGATACCGGCCCCCCACCCTATGTGAATGACCTTAAGTGGTTAAAACAGCGGGGAATGCCTGCATCTGACAATGCTGCAATGCAACGTGCAAATTGTTTTGAGTGGCACGCACGATTGTTCTCCGACAATCATCATGCACAGGTTGCCGAATGGTTCTAAAATTTTTAAGGGTTGAGCTTTTTTAAGATCTTCCTAATCTGTCGTCGTCTTCCAATTATGTTCTTTCGCTCTCGAAGCACATGTGCCACACAAAACAACTCAAACTACTTATTTCAGCATCGCTGTTGTTGTCATCATTGACATCATTGCTGTCCATGATGAAATAGCAGACGTGGCCAGAATAGCACCAGTGCTGCCTATCAGTGCCACCTCTCGGTGCCCTTCAGTGCTGTCTCATCAGTGCCGCCTCATCAGTGCCCCCTCATCAGTGCAGCCTCATCAGCACAGATCAGTGGAGGAGAAAAATGATCTGTTTACAACATTTTATAACAAATGATGAAAAGGGGCATGGCCTAATGTGAGCAGCAGCGGACATGTTTGTGATGGGCTCCAGGTATCCTGAACTCAATCCTTCCCAACCCGTGCATCTGCCTGCATGAAATAAGTGGATACCCTGCCAGCCTGTTCCTCTGTGTCCCCTGTCGTGGCGTGGGCCAATATTGTGGAGGAGCTTTGCCTGTGGTCGCTTGGATGCCATAATGTCCATATACCGGCGCCCGAACACAGTGCACTTAAAGGTCATTTTTTTTTTCACATTTTTTTTTCTAAAGGAGCCTTTTTTTGATGACTATAGGACGGGGGGCAGCGCCCGAGTGCCCCCTATGGACGGGCCGCCACTGACGATGATCCATTCTCTAACTCAGTTGACGCCATGTTGGAGGAATTAGAGGGAATCACCTTACCTCTTCTTTCCAAGGAGGACAGGGATACACTAGATAAGCCCTTAACACGACAAGATATAGAAGATGCCTAACAACAAATCCCCAGGCCCTGATGGTTTACTTGGGGAATGGTACAAAACACATGCTGCTTTACTGGTCCCCAAACCAACTCGCAGATTGCTTGGAATCCGAGAGATTGGCAGATAGTATGTATCAGGCACACATAATGCTGCTGCCCAAACCAGTGAACCCCACTTGCTGATCATCCTATAGACCCATTTCATTGCTGAATTACGACCTTAAGATACTTCCCCCCCCCCCCCCCATACTGTATTCTCAATATACGTTCTTCTCTACATGTACCCATGTTACATTTAATAGTTGATAAAATAGAAACAACTTCCTCGTTCAGTCTCTATTGGTCCAAGGACTATTTAAGTTATGGTTGAGACAATTAGGCCAACCACTCAGGACAAAGAGGGTAAAACCATGCTATGGTAAAAGTTTAAGCATTTGTGCCTTGAGATTTTTTCTCCAACATATGCAATTGAATGTATATTCTCTTTTTGTCATTCCTTTTTACTTTTGTACTTCTTAAGCCGCGTACACACGGGCGGACTGTCTGGCCAACTTAGTCCGCCAGACAATACGACGGACAGTCCGTCATACTTTCGAATGAACGGACTTGACCACACACACCACTTTTTGAGCGGACTAATAAGGCGTACTAAGTCCGCCATACTATCCGCCCTACTTTTGAAATGAACGGACTCGCCCACACACGCGGAGGAAAGTCCGCTCATTTCGAGCGCGTCTCCAGGTAGGCGGGGCCCGCGAAGGAGACGTCGCTGACCCCGCCGCCTGGTATGGACTTAAAGGGGAACCCCAACGCCGAAAAAAATCGGCGTGGGGTCCCCCCCAAGTCCACAACAGACCCTTGTCCGAGCACGCTATCCGGCCGGAAAGGAAAGGGGGGCGAGCGAGCGCCCCCCCCCCTCCTAAACCGTACCAGGCCGCGTGCCCTCAACATGGGGGGGTGCCTTGGGGAAGGGGGGGCCGCGCGGCCCCCCCACCCCAAAGCACCTTGTCCCCATGTTGATGAGGACAAGGGCCTCTTCCCGACAACCCTGGCCGTTGGTTGTCGGGGTCTGCGGGCGGGGGGCTTATTGGAATCCGGGAGCCCCCTTTAATAAGGGGGCCCCCGGATACCGGCCCCCCACCCTATGTGAATGAGTATGGGGTACAATGTACCCCTACCCATTCACCTGTAAAATAAAAGTCCAAAAAAAAACACAACACACGAGATAAAATACTTTATTGCACAGCTCCGGGGGTCTTCCGTCTTTGGGGGTCTTCTCGCCGGACTCCTCCGCTATCTTCTTGTAGCTCTTTTGCTAGCGGAGGAGTCCGGCTTTCTTCCTCGCCGCTGGCCTCTTCTCCCGACTTCGGCCCCCCCTTCCCCAAGGCACCCCCCCATGTTGAGGGCACGTGGCCTGGTACGGCTCAGGAGGGGGGGGCGCTCGCTCGCCCCCCTTTCCTGGCCGGCTGGGTAGCGTGCTCGGACAAGGGTCTGTTGTGGACTTGGGGGGGACCTCCACGCCGATTTTTTTCGGCGTTGGGGTTCCCCTTTAAGTCCATACCAGGCGGCGGGGCCAGCGACGTCTCCTTCGCGGGCCCCGCCTACCTGGATACCCGCTCGAAATGAGCGGACTTTTCTCCGGGCGGGAAAAGTCCGCTCATTTCAAAAGTACGGCGGACTGGCATACACACGGGCAGATTGTCCGCCGAAATGCGAGTCCGACGGACAGTATTACGGAAATTCCGAAATACTTAGTCCGCCAGACTGCACGCTGAAAAAGTCCGCTGAAGCCCACACGCGAGCGGACTGTCCGCTGAAATGTGTTTCAGCGGATTAAGTTGGCCAGACAGTCCGCCCGTGTGTACGCGGCTTAATGTTCTAAATACTGTAATTTGAAAACTTTTCAATAAAAAACAATTGAAAAAAAAAAAGATACTTACCAAAGTGCTAGCCAATATCATGTCAAATCATGAAGGGTCTACCATCCCTTGTCAATATAGATCAGACCAGCTTCATGTCTGGCAAGTCCGAGGACATAAACCTTAGACGACTCTTTACCCATCTCCAGCCATCACCTGAGGAGAATGCCACCTGGGTCTTGGTATCCCTTGACATTGAAAAGGCTTTGTATACAATTATATGGTCCTACATGATGCAAGTTCTGAAGGCTTTGGCCCAATTTTCCGGAAATCGAGAGAGGTGTCTGTAATCCGGGTTGGCTCGGTCGTCTAGAAACTAGCACTGTATGCAGAAGATCTAATCCTCTTTCTCTGGAACCCTGGTCCCTTGCTCTCTGAGGCGCTTTGGCTTCTGGAGCGCTTTGCGACTCTCTCTAGCTCTGAACCAACTGGAGCAAATCCCTTATTCTACCCATAGATCCCAGAGCAAAGAGGCAGAGTGATCCTGCTTCACCTCTACAATGGGCAAGCACCATTAGATACCTAGGGATAAATATCTCTTCCAATACCCAGGACATTAGCAAACTTAACTTATCCCCAGTGCTGCAGTGGTGTAAACTGAAACTGAAGGCCTGGTCGAACCTCCATTATCTCTTATATGGAAAATTAACTTAATAAAAATGAAACTACTACTGGTCTTGCTGTATATTTTACAAGACTCCCTGGTTTGGATACCGAAGACTCTTTTCTGGCAGTTGGATTCCACAGTGGCCTCCTTCTTGTGGCAATCACACCCATCCAGATTCGGTAAAAAATATTGCGTAGGGCCTGGACACAAGGGGGGACTTGCCTGGCCAGACTTTCACATCTACTATTTAGCGGTGAAGCTCACTCATGCACCTATTTGGCTGGTCTTGGACGACACCAATGAATCAGTCATCCTAGAGACAGCACATGTGGGAACCTTCGAGGCCCTCTATAGGGGGTCAGGGGGTAATCTGGTACCTTTAACACTGGCTATGAAAGCGATTATTAAGGCAAGGTACACAGTAGTGACTAAACCTAATTTGGTAAAGGCCAAATAGTCTCCTAATACACCGCTCTGGTGTAATCCAATGTGGGAATTCCACTCTCTGTAAGACCCAGATTTGTGGGCCAGTAAGGGCATCAAGTATTTGAGGGATATCTGTGATGCGTTAGGGATATTTAATTTGATAGGCTGAAAAACAAATTCCAACTTTCCTAACTCTTTCTTTTTCAGTTTCCTGCAGATCTGCCACGCCTTTGATTCACAGTTCAAAACAGTTCAGATTTGGCTGGAACATGATGACATGGAGACCCTTCTAGATGGTTCTAATCTCTCAAATCCATTATTCAAAATTTTTCGAGCACTTCTACCATCCATCCAGGTTGGACTGGAGGGTCTGCGTGGTCTATGGCAGGCAGTGGTGCAGGGACTGGAAGGTGAAGACTGGGAAGACATGTGGGACTAGCCACTCCAGCTGCTGGTTGCTACTAGGGACAAACTGATCCAATTCAAACTCCTACACCGGATCTTCTACAAGCCCCAACGCATCCACCCCATATAACCAGCCTTGTCGGCCAGCTGCTGGAGATGCTCTGGTACTCCTGCAGGCAATGCCATATATTCTGAGATTGCCCATAGATTCAGGACTATTGGCGGGAGGCAACTCAATTTATTCATAGTTTAACCACCATTCCTATTCTTCTGACAATTAGTGTCTGCCTCCTTGGGCTACTGGAACAACTGGCGTTTGCCAAAGAAACATGCAACCTAATAGGTATCTTTCTTTTTTATATGAGAAAAGCCATAGTACTAAAGTGTCAGTAAGTCAACCACTTCTCACACCCTGTCCTCATGGAAGCAATTAGTTAACACAATGATACCTCTCTATAAAGCAACGTATCTGCCTCAAGGATGCCCCAAAAAATATGAAAAAGTCTGTCATTTGTGGGCAGACTCAGAGTCCACAACAGACGATCAGCCCTCAGTGGAGTAGCACAGATAGATATCCTCTTTGTCTACCTAATATGCAAAGAGCTGAGATCTGTACTTCAGATAGTTAAATGGAATTGTAAGCCTAAAAACCAAAATAACCACATTTACCCTTTAGGCTCCTTCACATGGACATGTCCGTGAACGGAGCCCACTCTGCTCAGTGGGGGATCACTTACGTCGATCCCCGCTGAGCAGGCAGATGACAGGTCTGCCTCTACACACTGTGTAGACCTGTCAGAGCACCGCTCTCCTCTATGGGGGATTGGATAAAGACGGACCGTAGAGTCTGTTTTCATCCGATCCGCAGAAAGATGGAAAAATAGGGTTTTCCTCCGTCACACTTTTTTGGATTGGAGAGGGTCAGATGTCAGCGGACATGTCACAGATGACATCCGTCACTCCATAGAGGTCTATGGAGCTTCCGTTCAGGTCCGCCTAAACAACTGGCAGGTGGACCTGAACAGATCGTCCGTGTGAAAGAGGCCTTAAATGTCCCTGTAGCGTCAAATGCAGACAACTTGGATAGAGTTGAGGTCCTCCAAGAAACAATATTCCCTATCATAATCCTATGTGTAACCTGAGAAGTGACTATGTTGTGTTTAGTTAGACATGTGTAGTTTTGAGGTGTAATGTTAGTTGTATCTTGTTATGCATGTGGTTAACAAAAAAAAAAGCTTCAATAAAGAGAATTAAAAAAGAAAAACTAATTATGAAAAATTTGGGGTTGGGTTTCAAAATGTTCAAAATGTTTTAATTTGTTTAGCAAAATATTAAAAACCCCAGTGGTGATTAAATATGATCAAAAGAAAGCTCCATTCGTGTGAAAAGAATGCTAACATTTTCATATGGGTATTGTGTGTTCCCTGACTGCACAATTGTCATTAAAAGTATGACAGCACTGAAAGCTGAAAATTGGCCTGGGCAGGAAGGGGGTAAAGGTGCCCAGTAGGCAAGTTTTTAAATGTAAAAGTACCCCGGTCCCCCTCCAACACACGTGCGCATATGAACAAACACATGCGTAGATCCAGCACGCGTATGTAAACAGCGATTGCACTACACATGTGAGGTATCACCACAAACATCAGGGTGAGAACAATCATTTTAGAGCCATCTTTCATAATACACTTCACACTGATAACCTGTAAAGGCTTTTAAAGAGTCACCTCACAAATGTTTTTATTGGGTAAAAGAAAAAATTAACCATTACAAAATTTGTTGGGATGCAACCCATAGAGAAACATAGGTCATGTATCAATAAACATCTTCTAATAAAATGCGTAATACAGTGTACGATGGATGAAGCACAAAGAATTGTAGCATTGCAGACCAGCAAATAGTACTACTGCAGCATTCAGAGCATCCGAACAAAATATAAGATATTAACAGTAACAACAAACATGTAAAACTGAGAAATATAATGTCTTAGTTCTGTGCTTACAATAATGAAAACCCACATTGTTAGGTTTATGTTCAAGAATACAAAAAAAAAGGAAGGGGCTTTAATAAAGATCAATGATTCAGCTGCCTTGGTTACCATAGGGTCCCTCACCTAGCCCACCATTTCACCTGAGTAGGCTATCAACCATTCCCCTACTGAGGGAGAGGGGGAGGTTCCAGGCTATAGGACCCCAGGTTTGGAGGCCAACTGGCCCATTTGTTGGAGAATACCTGCATCGTATCCATGATCGTATGGTGGATGCGTTCCATGAGACGAATGATATCCATCCTTTGGAGAACCTGGGGCCAGGGGACTGACTCTGAGTGCCAGTTTAGGGCTATAGCCCACTGAATAGCACAGAACAGAGTGTTAACCAATTTTTGAGAGGTAGAGGGAATTTCAGGGATCGGGGGAAACAAAAGGCACCTTGAAGCCGTTAAATCAATGCTAGAACCAGTGATCTGGGTTACCTTGGAGAAAGCCTGGTCCCAAATGTGTTGGAGGTGTGGGCAGCTTCAAAAGATGTGGAGCAGGGTGCCTGGTGTTGGGCAGCCCCTGAAACATTTATCAGAAACCATAGGGTAAAATTTGTGAACCCTGTCCGGTGTGAGGTACCAACGTGTGTGTAATTTCACAATCGTTTCTTTAATAGACACTGAGCAGGAGCATTTATGCATGTTTAAAAGCATGTCTTGCAATTCCTCGGGGAAGAATTCTGTATCTAGGTCAGACACCCAGAGGCACATCGCAGTAGATTTCTCCCCGGCAGGTGTAACTCAATCAGGTATTTGTAAATAGCGGAGATGATGCCCTTTTCTCTGGATTGGTCTAAACACACTGACTCATAATGAGTTCCTGCGGGGTCAGATGATGGTTTATAACATGACTCAAAGAAGTGTCGAATTTGGAGAAATTTATAAAATTCTTCTCTTGGGATGTTAAATTGCGTCTGTAGGTGTGAGAAGGAGAAGAATCCTATGCCGTTGGAAAGTGCTCTCAACGTGGTAAGTAATTGATGTTCCCACCAGTGGAAAGTTCTAGGGGTATCAAATGCCAGGGGAAATCTTCTATCTCCCAGGAATGATGCTAAAAGGGGTCTACTGGGACAGAGCTTGAATTTTTGGTGGTACAGGGAACAGAGGTATAGAGACAAACCAACAATGCTATTTAGTGTAGCTAAATAGCTGATAGCTAAATAGCTCATGGCTATGAGTAAGTATATATATGTGTATATATATATGTGAAACGCGTTAGCTATTGTTGCTTTGCTGTGACCCACTTTTGTGTGATTCTGCTTCACGAATAAAAGGCATTTGAATTTATCTTAGAGTGCAGCCGTCCAGAGTTCTTTAATTATTTGCAACAAGCATATGCCGTGCCTGCACCTGGGTTTCTCCATTCCTGGAGGGGCTTCTTTCTTGGATTTGTGGACTTACCTGGAGCGGTGGTTCCCTCACATTTGGATTCCTCCTGGCTGATAATTACCCCCGTCTCCTCCTGTCTGCCACATTCCAGAGCCTTGTCCTGGCTGAGGTCTTCCTGTGCATAGGGACATACTTTTAGTATTTGGTTCATCAATCACACCCAAATTTCAACTCATGACTGGTGCAAATTGAGTTTTAATAAATAGAAAAGACTATCTCCTTTAGATGTGATTTCCATTTGGGAGTATCTCACTATAAAATACATTTTTGTTGCGGATGAAGTCCAAAATTTGATTGCAGACTGGAAAAATCAGTGAGCCATGTAAAATCAGTGAAAATGTAATTTCCCAAGCGGGAAATTAAATTTTTGGGGGTATTATACAGAAAATTACAGCGCTGCAGATTGAAAAGGAAAGATACATTTTATTAACATTCAATTACAATATGACTTGTGTATAAATCGTATATATGCTACAATATTATTTTTTTTTAAATCTTGCCACGAAAGTGTAATTACCCTTTAAGTATAATTTGATTCGGGAGCTAAGATTAAATTGAACTTGCTGCTTTGCACTGCATGGGCAAAACTTAAGTTCACTTTAAGATAATCATAATCACATGCAGTGAGTGTTACAGAAAAAAAAAAGCATTACAGCATATGCCCTTAAATGACACTAATGAATTGCAACGTGGTCATGGATATAGTGAGAAGTCATTTTGATCAGACTTCAGTCAGAGTTTCACAACTTTCAGTGCTGTTTCACAGTCTTGTGTAAACTGCTTTTCCAGCATCATGTCACAAAGTTCACTATCATGTCACACAGGCTGAGTCATTTGTTTTAATATCAGACACAAGAGATCCCAGAAGATACATTGTAGTTAAGAGTTGTGCTTTGTTACAATGTTGTTAATCATTTCATATTTCAATAATTTAAACTAGACCTGGTTCACATTAGTACAATGAGTTTTGAATAGGATTTGGGGTGCAATTATGCAGTGCCGATGCTGTGCGATGCAATTGCCATGCCATTTTAGTGCTGTGCGTTTTTGGAAAAAAAAATTGTAGCTGTGGACCTACTACTACTCAGTAAAAAAACACAACAAAATTACATCACAAACAATTTTGATACGTTTTCATTCAAGACACCAAATCGCACTGCATCACATCAATGTAGAAAAGGACCCTTCCCCAAACTCACATCACACTAGTTCAGCATTGTTATGAATGGCCACCATTGAAAACAATGCTATTTATGTAGTCATGCATACTGTGTAACTCAAGTCCCATCAGAATTAGAACTAGTGTGAACAAGACCCAGCAAACAAAATGGAAAAGATGGGAAAACTTAAAAAATGTAGTTAATTAAAAAAAGTAGAACAGTAAAATTGAGGCAACAATTTGAGATTATTGAACACCAAAAAAGTAAAATGTAAGATTATGGTGCTGAAAGCCTTGAATAATGTACAGTACATTGCAGATCAGTCACAAAGGCCAATTACTTGTGTAGCTCTAGCCCCGACGGAGCCGCTTGGTACATTGGGCTCTCTATTCTTCTGCCTCAACTCTGAGAACAGCCTCAGTTCAATTGACACACCAGGTTAAGCAAATGGATACTGCACTGCTACTGGGAGAACAAATATAGATACTCTGCATACAACCAAGGTTCAGTATCAAAAAGCAAACATCAGACTGCTTAGTGGTAAATGAATCTAATATATTGTCTCAGGTTGCAGTTAATAGTACCTATTGACATATAAACATTTAAAAAATGTATCACAGACTACTGAATGGTCTCCAATACTACTCGACCGATTGGTCCCTCAGAACGGGATCCTCCATGACTCTCTGGCATACAAGGGAAAAGGGGGGTAAGGAAAATTGGGGTGGGGGGACCAAGGTGGTCACCCCACCCAAGCAAGAGTTGTAAAGGAAGACCAACTATGTCATGTTTAGTAAATGCTATAACATTTATTGTACAAAAATGTATATGGCAAATGATAGGGAGGCACACAATGGCCCATTCCTCCATACACCATTAAAAACTGGTTAAAAAGAGACCACATTGCCACGTAAACAAAACAAACAGGACGTCGCTCACTCATGCATATGTAGCACTCTCTACCTAGGTAGGTGCGGTGCTAGAGGTTAGGATTTTTGTAGTGCAGGTAAATTTAGGCAGGCCTAGCTGGAAGCTAGGCCTGTTTGTTTTGATCTGTGCGGGCTGGTGGGGACTCAGAGTTGCAGCTGTGACTCACAAACAGTATCACTCCATGGTTACCTCCCTCTTGCTTCTAGTGGATTCTAGAAGAAGAGGAGGGAAAGAGAGGTGGAGCTGTTTGGGGTGTCTCAGGGAGCCCTGACCAAACCTCAACTAGGTTTGACAGGGAGCAGGCCTCCTTGAAATACCCAGGGTCAGCCCAGCTGGGAAGGAGTTGTCGGGTGGAAGAACTGTGGATGGAGTGCTAGGCTTTCGGGGCCTTTGAGGGAGCTCTCCAGTCTGGGAGGGGGGTGACCTTGGGCCTGGGACCCAGGAACTAGTACTGCTGGGCAAGTCTTCAGGAGGGAACCACCAGTTTGCAGCCAGGAGGGCTGGTGAGTGACATGTGCCATCGGGGAACTGGAGAGGCATGCCAGAGAGGACTGAGATGATATTGTCAGAGCTGGGTGTGAGCCAGTGAGGACTGCAATGTCACGGGCAGTGGAGTCAGGCAGCTGCAGCCAGGAAGGCTGGCAGGGCCCGGAGAGGGCTGACTGGAAGCAGTAGTCCGCCTAGGACAGCTAGCACTAAAAACTTTCTATCTCTATTTTTGCTACCTTAAAGGGGCCCAAGGTCCCTGCCTGCAAAAGGTGGTTGCTAAGGCCTGGCTAAGCCAGTGTTAGGCCTAACCATGTTCTAGCTGTGCCTGTTAAGTAAGAGATGTGCTGGAGAGAGAAATAGAGTAACAGGCTGCAAGCAATAAATGTGCTGGAGGAGACTGGAGTAACTGAGTGTATATAACTGTCCTAATTGATTGCTATAAAATCAGCTAATTGTTTGTTCCACTGGGCATTCCATACTGCTAGACATACATACCACACTCACCCTATGGATAACTTCCAGGTATCCAAGCCTAGAGGTCAAGGTATAGGGTAAGCAGGTTCCAAGCAATACTTGTCCCAGTCAGGGCTGATTGTATGCTAATAGCACAATCCAATTCATACCTTGTGAACTGCCGTATAGACATGGTTCTTAGGCTAAATGATACATATTGGAAGATTGCCAACATATGTAGTATGTTGGATATTAGGGCTACAACTAAGCATATAACCCAAACAGCTGCAAGCTGTCTCCGGACAGTCTCAGAAAAAATCCTCTTCAATGTGAAGCTGGGTAGAGCAAGTCGGGTGATCATTCATCCAATATTGGATATAGATCCATGTCAGGGCTGTAGTTTCACACTGAATCCCCAGTTAGCACCCATATACTTCCCAAAGTCCAGCAAAGATATTCCAGTATTGGATAAGGATATGTAGGGTAAACATGACAGTAATTAGCTATGGAGAGATAAAATACCAAGTGAATAGCTTCATATGTAGACCAGTTTCCTTGTGATTGATTAGCAGTGTTAAAACTCCCAGGCTATGTCTTCCATGCAGTTCACATATATCAACAGATCAACAGTAGCTGTACATACCACACCTTCAAAGACAGGTGGAGTACAGTAATAGCAGTCAGTTGGGGGCTCTCCCCTCTCCTCAGTGTTAATGACCTGGCTCCATTTTTTCTCTTATCACTCCCTTCATTCCCCTGGTTGCAGTAGTAACAACTCTCACTGCTTAGTCTCTCTTAGTGTAAGCCAACTGCCTCTGGTTTAACCCCCCTGACGGTATTCCCGAGTCTGGCTCGGGGTGGAATTTTTATACCAAAAGCGGTAACCCCGAGCCAGACTCGGGAACGCATCGCTGGATCCAGGAAGAGCTTACTTACCTTCTCCCTCGGATCCAGCAATGTCCCCCCTCTGTACGAGCGAGCCGTGTCTCAATAATAACCAATCAATAATTGCTAATTGCAATTTTTTTTACCAAAAATATGTAGAGGAATATGTATCGGCCTAAACTGAGGGAAAAAAAATTATCTATCTTTGTTTATAGCGCAAAAAATAAAAACCACAGAGGTGATCAAATACCACCAAAAGAAAGCTCTATTTGTGGGAAAAAGAGGACGCCAATTTTGTTTGGGAGCCACGTCGCACGACCGTGCAATTGTCAGTTAAAATGACGCAGTGCCGAATCGCAAAAAGGGGCCTGGTCTTTTGGCTGCAAATTGGTCCAGGGCTTAAGTGGTTAAATACATTTCACACTAAGATAAATCTGAGGTTTAGCAGTGAGGATGTGATCATCAGTCAGTATTTCTATATCCAATGTTGCAAGATACTCTATGTATTAAATAGTAACTTTGGCCACGTTTAAAAAGCAATAAAATACAGTTGGATGCTATCCAAGTCATATAACACTACTAATTTCTAGACATGTGTGAATCAGTTCGTAACAAATAGATTTTCATACAAATTTGTTAGTATTGGTACATTTGGATCAATTCGAACATCCGAATAGCTAAAACAACAAAAATAAGAAAATTACAAAATTACGAATAAGCAAAATAACGAACATGCAAAAATACGAACTTACGAACGCACAAACCTACGAAAATATGAAACTCCGAAACAGTAAAAGAAAGAAAATGACATCTATAACGAATGATTTACATTCGTATTTTCAATCCTTTGTCTGTTCATAATTTCGTATGTTCGTATTTTCATTTGTGTGTTTGTAATTTCCTTTCTTCGTGTGTTTGTAATTTCATTTGTTCATGTTCTCGAATCGTTCTTTTGAATGGACAGTGTAAGTACATCTCAATATGTATGTTGGTAATTTCGTATGTTCGTAATTTCGTGTTTTTGAATTGTTCTTTTGAATGGGCAGTGTATTAGTGAGTGATGTATCTTACTTAATATCTCTAGCCAATCAGCTTATCCCTTTTGTGTCACACTCCATTCCTGAATCATTTTAAATTCAGTTGAGGAGGAGACTGAGTCTGGTCTCGTGACTGAGGGAGTGGACTGGAGTAAGTACAGGACTTATTAGAAAATAAGAATAGGATTATTATTCTTCATTTCCTATGAAAGTACGAATCAACGCAATCTCACAAAAGTAACAATTACTAAATTACGAGTAGTGTACCGAATAAACAAAAATTATTATCTAACCAAATTACAAATTTTGAATCAAAGAAAATTAGGTCCAACGGGATCAGTCCATCGGACAATCCGATCGTGTGTGGGCTAGTCCAGTCGTTTAAAAAAAAATAAAACTCAGACGGACCTAGAAATAGAACATGTTTCAAATCTATCCAACGGACTAAAAATCGGGTAAACTGTTTGTCTGTGTGCTGGTCTGATGGACCAAATACGACGCAAGGGCAGCTATTGGCTACTGGCTATTGAACTTCCTTGTTTAGTCCCGTTTACATCATCACATTCAAAACAAAAAGAACTTTCGTAAGGACTTAGTTCGTTCGTGTGTGGTCAAGTCCATTAGTTCGGAAAGTCCGTGGAAACTCCGCCGAAAGTCCGTCGGGAAGACTATCGGACCTAGTCTGCCAGAAAGTCCGTTCATATATACGTGGCATAAAGGAATTATGAATCATTTCCTATCATCGAAAATATAACTGTTACGAAACTACGAACGAGTCCGAATATGAAACCTTGCGTCTTACAAAATTACAAATCATTAGACTAACGGAAACGTAAAGAAACTAAACTAAACACATTTTTTTGTTGTGCACATGCCTACTAATTCCACATGCCCCAAGGCACTAGTGAAATGATCATCACTGCAGGGGAGCATCCACCAACCAATGGCTTTGCCTAAACTGTGATCTTGCTCTTAATGATCATTTGCCCAATATATGAGTTCTGTAGGATCCCGAAGCAGCATCTTCTACAGCTAAGGTATTTCAGGGATTCCATTTAGTTTTCTGAAATAGAATTTACTTGAAGTCCACTTTTATTTTAACTATGATGTATTTGCCAAAGGCAATTATTACCTGTAACCCTCACAACATATTTCCCTACATGATTATTCATACAGTGTTATTAGCCATGGCAGCAGGTGAAAATATCTCTATACTTCAAAGGTAAGTAACACACCTTTGCAATAAAAAGAAGCATCTGCTCAATACAATTTCTTTTAGTACAGCACATGCTTTCAGTCCAGTGTTGTTAGTCATGTGTACACAAACAATAATCACAGAAAAGACACCTCTGTATTTCTGGATTGCGGGTGGTAGGTTCTCTTTATTTCTACTTCTTTAAATGCCCCTTTTAATTTGCCAAAATAGTTTCTTCTCCCATCAGTTGCTGGTTTGTCATTATTCATCTTATCATCGTCATACATTGATTGCATTGCTTTCTTTAGATTTACTGCACAATTTCTAGAATGGAATATGCAGCCTTCCAAAACAGCTCTGGGTTATTTAATTTGCTCACACCCAGTCTCTGGGAAAATTATTAATCAGGTTGAACCTAAACAGAATAAGTAAATAGATTTTCTTCTAGTTGTGGGTCAGGCATGACTGCTCTACTCTATCTTCAGTTGAGATAAGAGCAACCAACTGTTTCCAGATTATGAATCAACAGTGTAACAAGAAGTTTTACAGCATGTTAAGCCCCATACACACTATCAGATTTTCTTATGATTTTTTCCTTCAGATTTACCAAAACCATAAAATATGAGGTCAAACCTTAGGAGTTTCAATTTGTAGGCAATCAGGCAGGCCCTTGCACGACATGGTTTTGGTAAATCTGAAGACAAAGATCAGCAGAAAATCTGATAGTGTGTATGGGGCTTTACACAGTGTCCAATAGAAAATGACTTCAAGTACAACTAAAAGCAAACTTTTTTTTTTCATTTTGGATAGAGTGGAGAGGGATTAGAACACTTATGCTGCGTACACACGATCAAACAAGCGGGTGGAAAAGTCCGGCAAACTCAAGTCCGCCAGACAATCCCCCCGTGTGTAGCCTCCGGCATACTTTTTTGACCCGAAAGTACGGCGGACTTAGGCTGCTTTCACACTGGGGCGGTATTCAGGCATTACAGCGCTAAAACTAGCGCCTGTGTAGCGCCTGAAAAAAACTGGCCCTTTTCACTCCAGTGTGAAAGCCGGAGGGCTTTCACACTGGAGCGGTGCGCTGGCAGGACAGTGAAAAAAGTCCTGCTAGCCGCATCTTTGGATCAGTGAAGGAGCGGTGTATTCACCGCTCCTAAACCGCTCCTACCCATTGAAATCAATGGGACAGCGCGGCAATACCGCCGGCAAAGCGCCGCTGCCGGCAAAGCGCCGCTGCGGTTTTAACCCTTTTTCGCCCGCTAGCGGGGGTTAAAACCACCCCGCTAGCGCCCGCAGACCGCCGCTAAAACGACGGTAAAGTGCCGCTTAAAATAGCGGCGCTTTACCGCCGACGCCCGCACCGCCCCAGTGTGACAGGGGCCTTAGAGGGCAGTGTTGCACTCCAATCTTCCCGCCGGACTCGCATTTCGGCGGACATTCTGGCCGTGAGTGTGCCAATCCGCCGTACTATTGAAATGAGCGGACTTTTCCTGCGCGGAGAAAAGTCCGCTCATTTCGAGCGGGTCTGCAGGTAGGCGGGGCCCGCGAAGGAGGCGTCGCTGGCCCCGCCACCTGGTATGGACTTAAAGGGGAACCCCAACGCCGAAAAAAATCGGCGTGTGGGTTCCCCCCAAGTCCACAACAGACCCTTGTCCGAGCATGCTACCCGGCCGGCCAGGAAAGGAGGGGCGAGCGAGCGCCCCCCCCCCCTGAGCCGTACCAGGCCGCGTGCCCTCAACATGGGGGGTGCCTTGGGGAAGGGGGGCCGCACGGCCCACCACCCCAAAGCACTTTGTCCCCATGTTGATGAGGACAAGGGCCTCTTCCCGACAACCCTGGCCGTCGGTTGTCGGGGTCTGCGGGCGGGGGGCTTATCGGAATCCGGGAGCTCCCTTTAATAAGGGGGCCCCGGATACCGGCCCCCCACCCTATGTGAATGAGTATGGGGTACAATGTACCCCTACCCATTCGCCTGTGAAAAAAAGTACAAAAAAAACACAACACAGGGTTAAAATATTTTATTGCACAGCTCCGGGGGTCTTCCGTCTTTTGGGGTCTTCTCGCCGGACTACTCCGCTATCTTCTTGTAGCTCTTTTGCTAGCGGAGGAGCCCGGCTTTCTTCCTCGCCGCCGGCCTCTTCTTCCGACTTCGGGGGTCTTGTCCCCCTCTTCGGTTCTTCTGCCGGGCCACCGCGCCTTCTTCTAGCTCTTTTACAGGCGGTGGATGCTGGGACTGTCGCCATATGACATCAACCCATGCTACATCCACCCATGTGACATCCACTGAAGACCCCGCCCCTTGTCCCTATATAAGTCACCACGTGCCCGCACCCCGTCATTGTGAGCGGAGGACTCAGCGAGGCAACATCTGAAGAAGAAGACAAGAACAGAAGAACGGAAGGCGGCGGCGACAGAAGACCGGGCCACCGCTCCTCCGCTAGCAAAAGAGCTACAAGAAGATAGCGGAGGAGTCCCCCAAAGACGGAAGACCCCCGGAGCTGTGCAATAAAATATTTTAACCCTGTGTTGTGTTTTTTTTGTACTTTTTTTCACAGGTGAATGGGTAGAGGTACATTGTACCCCATACTCATTCACATAGGGTGGGGGGCCGGTATCCGGGGCCCCCTTATTAAAGGGGGCTCCCGGATTCCGATAAGCCCCCCACCCGCAGTCCCCGACAACCAAGGGTTGTTGGGAAGAGGCCCTTGTCCTCATCAACATGGGGACAAGGTGCTTTGGGGTGGGGGGGCACGCGGCCCCCCCTTCCCCAAGGCACCCCCCATGTTGAGGGCACGCGGCCTGGTACGGCTAATGAGGGGGGCGCTCGCTTGCCCCTCCTTTCCTGGCCGGCCGGGTAGCGTGCTCGGACAAGGGTCTGTTGTGGACTTGGGGGGAACCCCCACGCCGATTTTTTTCGACGTTGGAGTTCCCCTTTAAGTCCATACCAGGTGACGGTGCCAGCGGCGTCTCCTTCGTGGGCCCCGTCTACCTACAGACCCGCTCGAAATGAGCGGACTTTTCTCCGCGCGGGAAAAGTCCGCTCATTTCAAAAGTACGGCGGACTGGCATACACACGGCCGGAATGTCCGCCGAAATGCGAGTCCGGCGGGAAGATTGGAGTGCAACACTGCCTTCTAAGTCCGCCGTACTTTCGGGTCAAAAAAGTATGCCGGAGGCTACACACGGGGGGATTGTCTGGCGGACTTGAGTTTGCCGGACTTTTTCACCCGCTTGTTTGATCGTGTGTACGCGGCATTACCTGTATATACTTGGTTTGGGCAATTGTTTATTGTGTGTCAATATTGTTTGGTCATCTGGTTTGGTTTACACCATTTTGGTACATTGGAGGTGTGTTTACATTTGTGTTATTCACTTATTTTTAAATAAATCACATAATTTTACACTTTATTTGTGCCTGATATTCTCTGTGGCAGTCCACACATTTCTGGTCACACTGGTTCCTAACACACTGATCCCGAAAAAGTGTTAGGTGTCTGATTTGTAAGCTGCAATATTGCAGTCCCACTATGTCACTGATCATTGCAATTACTAATAAACATAAATAAATACAAAAATTCCAAAACTATACCCCATAGTTTGTAGACGCTATAACTTTTACACAAACCAATCAACATATGCTTATTGTGATTTTTTACCAAAAATATGTAGCAGAATACATAGGTAAGTAAAAGAAGAAATTCGATTTTTTGCATTTTTTATTGGGCGTGTTTTATAGCAGAAAGTAAAAAAAAAAATTTTTTTCAAAATTGTCGGTCTTTTTTGTTTATAGTAAAACAATGAAAACCTCAGAGGCAATCCAATACCACCAAAAGAAAGCTCTATTTGTGGGAAAAAAGGACATCAATTTATTTGAGTACAGCTTTGCACAGCCACGCAATTGTTAAAGTAACGCAGTGTCCTATCACAAAAAATGGCTGGGTGGGAGCTAAATTGGTTAAATTGCTGTCTTTAGTATGATCAAAATTGAAAAATATTTGTTCTTTTTTTAGTTAAATAAACATTTAATGTTGCATGTGAATGTTTTTTTTTTCAGTTCCAGCCAGCTGATGTAGCTACAGATTCATTCTGTTTATGTTTCCCAGGCTAACCCTAACTGCTTTGTTGGAAAAATGTTTTGTTGCTTAAAGGGCTCAGTAGCTTAACCAGTTGCAGACACTGGGCGTACTATGCATGCCATCAGTGTACATAGGGTGTGTCTCGTACGTCCAGTCCTTCTGCTCTGTTGCTGGGATTTCCCCTTTCCCCTAGGAGGCGTACCTAGGGTCTCCAGTGCCCTTGGCGAGAATCTGTATCACGTCCCCCCCCCCCTTGGCACCCCCCCCTTCATTAAAGAGTTAGAATTTCAGTTGTTTGTTTTTTTACATCAATTTCCTTTCATTTTTAATTGTCTGCATATCCATCAAAGATAATGTTTCGGCTATACAGTCCTTTTTCAATGGTTTTGACTTTTGAAAAAAGATATTGCATATAAACATAGTAGTCAGATGAGATTTAGGATAAACACTTGGTATCACATTCAGAAGAAATATAATACCTTATAAACCTTAATAGGTTTTATATTTTGTCTAATATAACTCATTTTACATTTTTAAAGGTTCTAAATATAATAAAAGATAAGAATTTGTATTCATATTATGCTTCTGCTTCATATTGTGCTTAGCTTGGCTATCTAAAATTTCAACGTGACCTCATATCAGAAGAGGTCCATGGTGTGCGCCCTGACAGGGTAGGAGTATTAGTGTCACAGTTGTCAAACAATCCAGAATAGGCTGTCGGTAAAAAAGAGAACAAAAAAAACTGTAAAAAAAAAAAATCTTATTTACCCAAATTAAATAAAAAGTGGAATGCTTTTAGATTGTAAGCTCTTCTGAGCAGGGCCCTCCTAATCCTCTTGTTTGTTATTGTATTATAACTGTATTGTCTCCCTTTTATTTTCTAAAGTGCTGCGTAAACTATTGGTGCTATATAAATCCTGTATTATAATAATAATAATAATAATAAATTTTCTAGTACATAGGTAGGCAACGTTTTGAGCACAGTGTGCCGAAAAATGTTTTCAAAGAAATTCAGAGTGTCGATTTTATAACAAAAAAATTTGAACTTCACATTCTCAATCACTAAAAGGATTTTTTATAAAGTAAATGCTGTAAACTACTTTAGTAGGGAGAAATTAACATCCTGCACTCTCATCTTCAGATCATTGTCCCCCCTGCTCATCTGCCCCACCACTGTACCCCCCTGCTCATCTGCCCCACCACTGTATCCCCCTGCTCACCTGCTCCACCACTGTAACCCCCTGCTCATCTGCCCCCCCCCCCCACTGTACCCCCTGCTCATGTGTTCCACTGATGTACCTTCTTTCTCCTCTGCCCCCCCCCCCCCCGTGTAACCCCTGCTTTTCTATCCCCCGCTCGGCTAAACCCCCTTCTCATCCCTTCCACCAATGTTCCTCCTGCACATCTGCCCGCTCCACTGTACCTCCTTGCTCTTCTGTCCCACCACAGTAACCCCCCTGCTCATCTGCCCCATCAATGTACCCCTTTTCTCATCTGCCCCATCACTGTACCTCCCTGCACATCTGCTCCATCGCCATATCCCCATGCTCTTCTGTCTCACTACTGAATCACCTTCTCATCTGTCTTAACACTGAACCCATCGTTCCACCAATGGAACCCGCTAAATGTTTACAATTGTTTTTATATATTAAAAAACTACCCAGACTATGTATATATTCTCAACAAACACCAAACTGTAAAATAAGCCCTCACTCACTTAAGTCACTTGTGACAGGTTTTCCTGACACCAAGAAAAAAATGGTGAAGGAACTTCAGCTGATTGACAGCCTCAGCTCTGTTCCTGTGAGCTGTGTGAGGGGGCGTGTATCCCTTTCCTCCAATCAACTTTTAGTGGTCTCCTCAGTGATGTAACTTCAGTTTTCTGCCCCCTGCTTTTCCGAGCTGGGAGATCCTGTGTAAATTCTGCACTTTCAATGGATCTAGGGGTAAGACAGCTGTAAATAAACAGGTACAACTTACGTAGGAGGATTTGTTTCATCTCCTCAGCTGAGGCCAGTCATTTCATTAGGTATATGTAAGGGTTTACAGCCACTTTAATCACTTGCTTACTGGGCACTTAAACCCCCCTCATGCCCAGACCAATTTTCAGCTTTCAGCGCTGATGCACTTTGAATGACAATTGCGCGGTCATACAACACTGTACCCAAATGAAATTTTTATCATTTTTTCCCCACAAATAGAGCTTTCTTTTGGTGGTATTTAATTACAGCTGGGAGTTTTATTTTTTGCTAAACAAACAAAAAAAAAGCAAAAAAAAAAAAAAAATCATGTTTAACCACCTTCAGACCGGACCATTTTGCTGGTAAATGACCAGAGGTCTTTTTACACTTTGGCACTGCGCTGCTTTAACTGGTAATTGCGCGGTCATGCAATGTTGTACCCAAACAAAATTTGCGTCCTTTTCTTCCCACAAATAGAGCTTTCTTTTGATGGTATTTGATTGCCTCTGCGATTTTTATTTTTTGCGATATAAACGTAAAAAGACCGCAAATTTTGAAAAAAAATGATATTTTCTACTTTTTGTTATTAGAAAAATCCAATAAACTCAATTTTAGTCATACATTTAGGCCAAAATGTATTCAGCCACATGTCTTTGGTAAAAAAAAAGTCAATAATTGTATATTTATTGGTTTGCGCAAAAGTTGTCACATCTACAAACTAAGGTACGTTTTCTGGAATTTACGCAGCTTTTAGTTTACGACTGCCTATCTCATTTCTTGAGGTGCTAAAATGGCAGGGCAGTACAAAACCCCCCCAAATGACCCCATTTTGGAAAGTAGACACCCTAAGGAAATTGATAAGTGGCATGTTGAGCCCATTGAATATTTTATTTTTTTGCCTCAAGCGATTGAATAATGACAAAAAATAATTTTTTTTTTTTTTTTTACACAAAGTTGTCACTAAATGATATATTGCTCACACATGCTATGGGCATATGTGAAATGACACCCCAAAATAAATTCTGCTGCTTCTCCTGAGTACGGGGATACCACATATGTGGGACTTTTTGGGAGCCTAGCCACGTACGGGGCCCCGAAAACCAAGAACCGCCTTCAGGTTTTCTAAGGGCGTAAATATTTGACTTCACTCCTCACTACCTATTACAGTTTTGAAGGCCATAAAATGCCAAGATGGCACAAAACCCCCACAAATGACCCCATTTTAGAAAGTAGACACCCCAAGCTATTTGCTGAGAGGCATGTTGAGTCCATGGAATATTTTATATTTTGCCACAAGTTGCGGGAAAATTACAAACTTTTTTTTTTTTTTTTTTTTTTCACAAAGTTGTCACTAAATGATATATTGCTTACGCATGCCATGGGCATATGTGAAATGACACCCCAAAATAAATTCTGCTGCTTCTCCTGAGTACGGGGATACCACATATGTGGGACTTTTTGGGAGCCTAGCCGCGTACGGGGCCCCGAAAACCAAGCACCGCCTTCAGGCTTTCTAAGGGCGTTACAGTTTTGAAGGCCATAAAATGCCAAGATGGCACAAACCCCCCCCCAAATGACCCCATTTTGGAAAGTAGACACCCCTAAATTTAGGGGTACACTAGTGAGACTAGGTAATAAATGGCGGGTGCCCTGAAACTATAAAAAAAATAACTAACCAACCAGCGTCACCTGTAACAGTTATATGGTGATCACTGGTGAAAGGGTTAACTAGGGGGCAATCAGGGGGCTTTATGCGGTAGTATATGGGGGTCCCTGGCGCTATAAAAAGCTGCGGCGAACCTAAATACCTACCTGCCTAACTAGCGTCACCTGTGACACTAATACAGTGATCAGAAAAACGATCGCTTATTAGGCTGGGTTCACACTGGAGCGATGCGGGAACGCCACGAATCCGCGGCGGGTTCCCGCATCACATGCCTCCCGGCGGCAGTTCACACTGCCCTATGCGAACTGCTGGGAGTGTCAGTGAAATGTTAATGACACCCCCAGATCAGTTCGCATATCGCAGTGCGATCTGCAAACTCGGATCGCATGGTGTGAACACCCATGCGATCTGATTCTGCTGCGGACCAAAAAAAGGGTCCCGTGCGAGTTTGCGGCGGGTGCGGCGGGTGCGACACAAATTCAGCCATACTATCTGTATGGCTGAACTCGAATCGCACAGAGATCGGATGTGATTTGCACTGCAGTGCGGTGCGAATCACATCCGTTCTCATAAACCGCTGCAATGTGAACCCAGCCTTAGTGACACTGGCGACGGGGGGTGATCACGGGGTTAAACCTTTATTGGGGGGGTTAGGGGGGTACCTTAGAACTAAAGGGGGCTAACCCTAACTGCCCTAACAGTTATTACAGTCACAAATGACACCCGCCGGGTGATCAGGGGGTTAAACCTTTATTAGGTAATAAATGGCGGGTGCCCTGAAACTATAAAAAAATAACTAACCAACCAGCGTCACCTGTAACAGTTATATGGTGATCACTGGTGAAAGGGTTAACTAGAGGGCAATCAGGGGGCTTTATGCGGTAGTATATGGGGGTCCCTGGCGCTATAAAAAGCTGCGGCGAACCTAAATACCTACCTGCCTAACTAGCGTCACCTGTGACACTAATACAGCGATCAGAAAAACTATTGCTTATTAGGCTGGGTTCACACTGGAGCGATGCGGGAACGCCATGAATCCGCGGCGGGTTCCCGCATCGCATGCCTCCCGGCGGCAGTTCACACTGCCCTATGCGAACTGCTGGGAGTGTCAGTGAAATGTTAATGACACCCCCAGATCAGTTCGCATATCGCAGTGCGATCTGCAAACTCGGATCGCATGGTGTGAACACCCATGCGATCCGATTCTGCTGCGGGCCAAAAAAAGGGTCCCGTGCGAATTTGCGGCGGGTGCGGCGGGTGCGGCGGGTGCGACACGAATTCAGCCATACTATCTGTATGGCTGAACTCGAATCGCACAGAGATCGGATGTGATTTGCACTGCAGTGTGGTGCGAATCACATTCGTTCTCATAAACCGCTGCAATGTGAACCCAGCCTTAGTGACACTGGCGACGGGGGGTGATCACGGGGTTAAACCTTTATTGGGGGGTTAGGGGGGCACATTAGAACTAAAGGGGGCTAACCCTAACTGCCCTAACAGTTATTACAGTCACAAATGACACCAATGCAAAAAAAAAAAAAAAAGCAATTGGTGTCACTGTGACTGGGGGGGCAGGGGTAATTGGGGGGGTGATCGGGGGTAAAGGGGGGGTGTGAGTGTGCCTGGCATGTTCTACTGTGTAGTGTAGTGCTTGTGCAACTCACCGATGCTCTCTCCTCGGTGCCGGAACGAAAAATACCGACACGGAGGAGAGAATACATCACTTCCTCTCCTGTGTTTACATTACAGGAGAGGAAGTGATGTCACGGGACATTTTCATTCGTCGGGAGCGATCGCGAGGGGGTGGCCATGAATGAATGGCCGTCCCCTCGTCCGGGATCGCTCCCGAACGAATACCGACCGCCGCAGGCACCGGGCGGGCAAGGACGTACATGTAAGCCCTTATGCCCTTATGCCTGCCCGTGCCATTCTGTCGACGTACATCGTCGTGCGGCGGTTGGCAAGTGGTTAATAGTTTGTTATAAAATTTTGCAAACAGGTCATTTTTCTCCTTCATTGAAGTGCGCTGATGAGGCGGCACTGATAGGCTGCACTGGTGGGCACTGATAGGCTGCATTGGTGGGCACTGATAGGCTGCACTAGTGGGCACTGATAGGCTGCACTGGTGGGCACTGATAGGCTGCACTGGTGGGCACTGATAGGCATAGTTAAGGCGGAACTAATAGGCACAGATAAGGCGGCACCGATGACCACAGATAAGGCGGCACTTATGGGCAAAGATGGGCACGGATAAGATGGCACGGATGGGTGGCACGGATGGGTGGCACTAAGGGGCACTGATAGGTACCACTGATAGATGGGACTGATGGCTCTGATAGGTGGCACTGCTGGGCACTGATGAGTGCCACTGATGGGCACTGATGGGCACTGGTAGATGACACTGATGGGCACGGATATGTGGCACTGGGGTGCAGCACCTTTGTTGAGGCAGATTGTGGGCACTGCTGGGTGGCACTGTGGGCACTGCTGGGTGGCACTGCTGGGTGGCACTGTGGGAACTGTTGGGTGGCACTGTGGGCACTGCTGGGTGGCACTTACTTTTTATTGAGGTGGCACTGGCAGGGGGCAGGTGGGCACTGGCAGGGGGCAGGTGGGCACTGGCAGGGCTGGCCGTGATCGGGACTGATGTCCCGATCATGGCCACCGGCGATCGGCTCTTTTTTTTTCTGACAGCGCGAGGAGGAATAATAGCCGATTACCGGCTCCGTTGTATCACATGATCAGCTGTCATTGGCTGACAGCTGATCACGTGATAAGGGGTCAGGATCAACCCCTTGCTCGGATCGGTGATCAGGCGAGTCTCATAGACTCGCCGATCACAGAGCGCGCCGCTCGTGCACGGGACGACGTCAATAGACGTAGTCCCGGCAAAGGAGGTCCGCGCTGTAGCCATCATTCGGCTATAGCGCGGGTCTCAAGTGGTTAAAGTACGAGCAGCTAATAAGGTCAGCAATGGCTTGTATTGAGGCTCTTTTTAATGCTTGTTAGTAATGTCGAAATATGTAGGGCTAAAGCTCCTTTGGCCCTACTCAGGGGTGTTGCTAGGTCTACAAAAGATCTGGGGCTAGAGCCCATAGCAGCGTAGTAAAGAAAGTCATACACTTGGGCGGGCATACACATGTATATAATATATGTGTATGTGTATATATCCCCAGAGAGCCCTCCCTTACATCAGGGTCCCCAGAGAGCCTCTCCCTTAAATCAGGGTCCCCAGAGAGCCTCTCCCTTAAATCAGGTCCCCAGAGAGCCTCCCCCTTAAATCAGGGTCCCCAGAGAGCCTCCCCCCTGCATCAGGGTCCCCAGAGAGCCCTCCACTTACATCAGGGTCCCCAGACAGCCTCGCCTCCCCTTGGGGACCCCTGCAGAGACTCAGGGCTATGGACCCTAGATTCGGGGCTATAGCACCAAAAGCCACCCCCTAGCAATGCCACTGGCCCTACTTCTTCTGCACTCCTGTGACCCAGATTAACCTGCCAGCAAGTTAAAGTCTGTTCCAATCACCCTTGCTAACAGACATGCATTGCAGCGCACTATGACCCACTACTGTGCATTGAAGTGCACTGCATTACAAAAAATACTAGTATGAACCATTTTTGGTGTGTTGGGCAACAAGCCAACAGTGCATCAGGAATGAGATATGCATACTTACATTCTGCCAAGCTACACCATTGTAAGTATGTACGGCAATGCACAGTTTACTTATGAGTTTTGTTTTAAAATATTTGTTATGTTATGTTTTGTTGTTAGGTTTACCATAATTAACCCCGTCTGAACTATGCTTGCAGATCCCATTATCAGTTGAAAATTAGATGTGTACATTGTCTGACCTAACAAAGGGTTAAAGATTTCAAGGCTTAGGTGGTACATTTTATGTATATCCACTTTACGACCGGCACACAATGATATACGTCCATTTTTTGAAGAGGGATATCTCGGTAACAGCAGCAGCTGCTGCTACAACCGAGATATCCATCTCTTCAGGCGCTGAACGTGTGTACGATAATGGTGGTCTACATGGCAAGTTCACCAAGAGATCACCGTGATCTCCCGCGCCCTCCGCCGCTTACCGGAGCCGTCGGTAGCGGCGGAGGCAATCGGGTCCTGTCTGTGCCGGGGTATAGAGACGAGTGAGGCTAAGATGGCCCCTACTAGTCTCTATACCATAGGAGGGTGGAAGCGACGTCAAAACGTCACTTCCGCCCATACCTCTTAAAGGCACATTTTTTCAGTGTCATTTTTTCAAAGTACTTTTTTTTTTTTTTATTGCATTTAAGTCCAAATATGAGATCTGAGGACTTTTTGACCCCAGATCTCATATTTAAGAGGAACCTGTCATGCTTTTTTCTATTACAAGGAATGTTTACATTCCTTGTAATAGGAATAAAAGTGATCCATTTTTTTTTAAACAGTGTAAAAATAAATAAAATCAATTAAAATAAATAAGAAAAAAAAACATTTTTAAAACACCCCGTACCTGACGAGCTTGCGCGCAGAAGTGAACGCATACGTGAGTAGCTCCCACATATGAAAATGGTAGTCAAACCACACATGTGCGATATCGCCACGATCGGTAGAGAGAGAGCAATAATTCTACACCTAGACCACCTCTGTAACACAAAACATGTAACCTGTAGAATTTTTTAAATGTCGCTTATGGAGATTTTTGAGGGTAAAAGTTTGACGCCATTGCAGGAGTGGGCGCAATTTTGAAGCATGACATGTTGGGTATCAATTTACTCTGTGTAACATTATCTTTCACAATATCAAAAAAAATGGGCTAATTTTACTGTTGTCTTATTTTTTTATTCAAAAAAGTGGATTTTTTTTAAATAAAGTGCGCTTGTAAGACCGCTGCGCAAATACGGTGTAAAAAAAAGTATTGCAATGACCGCCATTTTATTCTATAGGGTGTTAGAAAAAAAAACAATATATAATGTTTGGGGTTCTAAGTAATTTTCTAGCAAAAAAAAAACAGTTTTAAACATATAAACACTCAGTCTGAAAAAGAGGCCTAGTCCTTAAAGGGATTGTAAAGTGATTATTATTTTTTTTTTAACCACTTTCAGACCGGACCATTTTGCTGGTAAATGACCAGAGGTCTTTTTACACTTTGGCACTGCGCTGCTTTAACTGGTAATTGCGCGGTCATGCAATGTTGTACCCAAACAAAATTTGCGTCCTTTTCTTCCCACAAATAGAGCTTTCTTTTGATGGTATTTGATTGCCTCTGCGATTTTTATTTTTTGCGATATAAACGTAAAAAGACCGCAAATTTTGAAAAAAAATGATATTTTCTACTTTTTGTTATTAGAAAAATCCAATAAACTCAATTTTAGTCATACATTTAGGCCAAAATGTATTCAGCCACATGTCTTTGGTAAAAAAAAAGTCAATAATTGTATATTTATTGGTTTGCGCAAAAGTTGTCACATCTACAAACTAAGGTACGTTTTCTGCAATTTACGCAGCTTTTAGTTTACGACTGCCTATCTCATTTCTTGAGGTGCTAAAATGGCAGGGCAGTACAAAACCCCCCCAAATGACCCCATTTTGGAAAGTAGACCCCCTAAGGAAATTGATAAGAGGCATGTTGAGCCCATTGAATATTTTATTTTTTTGCCTCAAGCGATTGAATAATGACAAAAAAAAAAATTGTTTTTTTTTTTTACACAAAGTTGTCACTAAATGATATATTGCTCACACATGCTATGGGCGTATGTGAAATAACACCCCAAAATAAATTCTGCTGCTTCTCCTGAGTACGGGGATACCACATATGTGGGACTTTTTGGGAGCCTAGCCGCGTACGGGGCCCCGAAAACCAAGCACCGCCTTCAGGCTTTCTAAGGGCGTAAATTTTTGAGTTCACTTCTCACTACCTATTACAGTTTTGAAGGCCATAAAATGCCAAGATGGCACAAAACCCCCACAAATGACCCCATTTTAGAAAGTAGACACCCCAAGCTATTTGCTGAGAGGCATGTTGAGTTCATGGAATATTTTATATTTTGCCACAAGTTGCGGGAAAATTACAAACTTTTTTTTTTTTTTTTTTTTTTCACAAAGTTGTCACTAAATGATATATTGCTCACACATGCCATGGGCATATGTGAAATGACACCCCAAAATAAATTCTGCTGCTTCTCCTGAGTACGGGGATACCACATATGTGGGACTTTTTGGGAGCCTAGCCGCGTACGGGGCCCCGAAAACCAAGCACCGCCTTCAGGCTTTCTAAGGGCGTAAATTTTTGAGTTCACTTCTCACTACCTATTACAGTTTTGAAGGCCATAAAATGCCAAGATGGCACAAAACCCCCACAAATGACCCCATTTTAGAAAGTAGACACCCCAAGCTATTTGCTGAGAGGCATGTTGAGTCCATGGAATATTTTATATTTTGCCACAAGTTGCGGGAAAATTACAAACTTTTTTTTTTTTTTTTTTTTTTTCACAAAGTTGTCACTAAATGATATATTGCTCACGCATGCCATGGGCATATGTGAAATGACACCCCAAAATAAATTCTGCTGCTTCTCCTGAGTACGGGGATACCACATATGTGGGACTTTTTGGGAGCCTAGCCGCGTACGGGGCCCCGAAAACCAAGCACCGCCTTCAGGCTTTCTAAGGGCGTAAATTTTTGAGTTCACTTCTCACTACCTATTACAGTTTTGAAGGCCATAAAATGCCAAGATGGCACAAAACCCCCACAAATGACCCCATTTTAGAAAGTAGACACCCCAAGCTATTTGCTGAGAGGCATGTTGAGTCCATGGAATATTTTATATTTTGCCACAAGTTGCGGGAAAATTACAAACTTTTTTTTTTTTTTTTTTTTTTTCACAAAGTTGTCACTAAATGATATATTGCTCACGCATGCCATGGGCATATGTGAAATGACACCCCAAAATAAATTCTGCTGCTTCTCCTGAGTACGGGGATACCACATATGTGGGACTTTTTGGGAGCCTAGCCGCGTACGGGGCCCCGAAAACCAAGCACCGCCTTCAGGCTTTCTAAGGGCGTTACAGTTTTGAAGGCCATAAAATGCCAAGATGGCACAAACCCCCCCCAAATGACCCCATTTTGGAAAGTAGACACCCCTAAATTTAGGGGTACACTAGTGAGACTAGGTAATAAATGGCGGGTGCCCTGAAACTATAAAAAAATAACTAACCAACCAGCGTCACCTGTAACAGTTATATGGTGATCACTGGTGAAAGGGTTAACTAGGGGGCAATCAGGGGGCTTTATGCGGTAGTATATGGGGGTCCCTGGCGCTATAAAAAGCTGCGGCGAACCTAAATACCTACCTGCCTAACTAGCGTCACCTGTGACACTAATACAGCGATCAGAAAAACGATCGCTTATTAGGCTGGGTTCACACTGGAGCGATGCGGGAACGCCACGAATGCGCGGCGGGTTCCCGCATCGCATGCCTCCCGGCGGCAGTTCATACTGCCCTATGCGAACTGCTGGGAGTGTCAGTGAAATGTTACTGACACCCCCAGATCAGTTCGCATATCGCAGTGCGATCTGCAAACTCGGATCGCATGGTGTGAACACCCATGCGATCCGATTCTGCTGCGGGCCAAAAAGGGTCCCGTGCGAATTTGCGGCGGGTGCGGCGGGTGCGGCGAATGGCTGAACTCGAATCGCACAGAGATCGGATGTGATTTGCACTGCAGTGCGGTGCGAATCACATCCGTTCTCATAAACCGCTGCAATGTGAACCCAGCCTTAGTGACACTGGCGACGGGGGGTGATCACGGGGTTAAACCTTTATTGGGGGGGTTAGGGGGGTACCTTAGAACTAAAGGGGGCTAACCCTAACTGCCCTAACAGTTATTAGTCACAAATGACACCCGCCGGGTGATCAGGGGGTTAAACCTTTATTAGGTAATAAATGGCGGGTGCCCTGAAACTATAAAAAATAACTAACCAACCAGCGTCACCTGTAACAGTTATATGGTGATCACTGGTGAAAGGGTTAACTAGGGGGCAATCAGGGGGGTTTATGCGGTAGTATATGGGGGTCCCTGGCGCTATAAAAAGCTGCGGCGAACCTAAATACCTACCTGCCTAACTAGCGTCACCTGTGACACTAATACAGCGATCAGAAAAACGATCGCTTATTAGGCTGGGTTCACACTGGAGCGATGCGGGAACGCCACGAATGCGCGGTGGGTTCCCGCATCGCATGCCTCCCGGCGGCAGTTCACACTGCCCTATGCGAACTGCTGGGAGTGTCAGTGAAATGTTACTGACACCCCCAGATCAGTTCGCATATCGCAGTGCGATCTGCAAACTCGGATCGCATGGTGTGAACACCCATGCGATCCGATTCTGCTGCGGGCCAAAAAAAGGGTCCCGTGCGAATTTGCGGTGGGTGCGGCGGGTGTGGCGGGTGCGGCGGGTGCGGCGAATGGCTGAACTCGAATCGCACAGAGATCGGATGTGATTTGCACTGCAGTGCGGTGCGAATCACATTCGTTCTCATAAACCGCTGCAATGTGAACCCAGCCTTAGTGACACTGGCGACGGGGGGTGATCACGGGGTTAAACCTTTATTGGGGGGGTTAGGGGGGTACATTAGAACTAAAGGGGGCTAACTCTAACTGCCCTAACAGTTATTACAGTCACAAATGACACCAATGCAAAAAAAAAAAAAAAAATGACATTGGTGTCACTGTGACTGGGGGGCAGGGGTAATTGGGGGGGTGATCGGGGGGTAAAGGGGGGGTGTGAGTGTGCCTGGCATGTTCTACTGTGTGTGTAGAGTGTTGGTGCAACTCACCGATCCGCTCTCCTCCGTGTCGGAACGAAAAATACCAACACGGAGGAGAGAATACATCACTTCCTCTCCTGTGTTTACATTACAGGAGAGGAAGTGATGTCACGGGGGATTCCTATTCGTCGGGAGCGATCGCGAGGGGGTGGCCATGAACGAATGGCCGTCCCCTCGTCCGGGATCGCTCCCGCACGAATACCGACCGCCGCAGGCACCGGGCGGGGGCCCGATCGGGCCCCCGACCCGCGGGAGGCAAGGGACGTACATGTACGCCAATATGCCTGCCCGTGCCATGCTATCGACGTACATCGTCGTGCGGCGGTCGGCAACTGGTTAAATAACAAACATGTTATACTTACGTCCACTGTGCAGCTCGTTTTGCACAGAGTGGCCCCGAACCTGCTCTTCTGGGGTCCCTTGGCGGCTGTCTCGGCTTCCTCCTGCAGGTGCTTCTCACGTTCATGCGAGCTCCCTCACATGGTGAGAAGCATCTGCGGGCGCGCTCCCGTGATACAGCTGGCAGCTATAGCCGCTCGCTGTATCACACGGCCCCGCCCCCGGCACTCTGCGTCAGTGGATGTGATTGACAGCAGCGCAAGCCAATGGCTGCGCTGCTTTCCATCCATCCACTCCAGCAAATCAGCGGCTAGGCTGAACAGTGGAAAGGACGTCGGGGGACGAGCGTGGGACTTTCGAGGGGTGAGGTAAGTAAAACGGGGGGGCTGGGGGCGCCGGGACTGTCAGATGTTTTTTCACCTTAATGCATAGAATGCATTAAGGTGAAAAAACATTTACCTTTACAACCCCTTTAAGTAGATATGCACTATTGAAAAAATTGGCCCTAGACCCCGGACCTGCTCCACTCCATATACCCATTGACTGACTCTCGTTGCTGGCGATGCCATAAAGATAGGGGAACGCTATTCCATATCTACTGGATGTGCCCCCTACTTCTCCCATACTGGCTGATGGTGCAATCCTTGCTCCGATCTATCTTCGGCGCTGAGGTGCCCTTAGATCCCAAAATGTATCTGTTAGGTCTGCCACCCGTCTCCTTCACTAAAATGTCACAGAAACTATTGTCGCATGTGTTAACCGCAGCACGCTGCCTGGTGGCCCTAAAATGGAAACAGACGGACCCCCCTTCCCTATCTGAACTGCACACCAGGATCAGAGATGTTAAGAGAATGGAATACCTGACAGCCTCCCTGAATGACACCCTTGATAAGCATGATATAATATGGGAGCCTTGGGTCCTATTGGAGACTCCCCCAGCCTTATGATACACGGCTCTCTTCTCATGGGCCTAATGCTGCCTGAGGTGGCTGTTCTTGGGACAATCCTGGGCCCCTGGGGCGGGAAGCTGCCTTAACCCTCTTACACCCTATCTCTATTCTTTCTCTCCTTTTCTTGACTTAGCTTTTCCCTCCTCTAATGCTCCTATTTCTATTTGTTGAAGAGACCTGGTACAGGAGGTTCGCTATTGCGGCCCTTTTACTCTATAGTAGCTCACTATGATGTCAGGGGTCATAAACTTTATGAACCGGCACCTAGTCCTACCCCTAGTTGTGATGCTGGATCAACTGGCAATCTGATGTTGTGATTATTATTGTACTATGCATCCTCCTGTCCTCTTTATTGGAAATGCTTTGTTCTCTTTTTTTTTCCCTTCTTTTTGTTGATCCCCTCTTATTTCTGTTCCCCTCTCGTTTTTTTTTTAATTAATAAAATTGTCAGTTTTCAAAAAAAATTGGCCCTCAGTCTATGCCCTAGCTACAATACAAGCCTTGTAAAGAGTCCTGTGTATAAACCTGCTCCAAACAAACTAGAAAGGCATGAAATATATATTTTAATTATTTTTAGGTATGTATGACTGGGAACACATAACAAACATATAGTGTGGGTTTTGTGTATTGAAAGCAGGCCTATGAAGATAGAGCAGGCTGAAATCTGATGAGGTTCCTTGGCTTTTCCGTGCTCCCACTGCTCCCAATGCAAAATGCAGACATAAGTAGGCAAATATTCTCACAGCATATTTATGAGCAAGTACCATGTTTTCTCTGCAGTTGTACTGTAATGGCCATGCTTTTCAAAACTTCCGATAGACAGCTGAATAATCAAAAACAAAAAATGTCAAACATTTTAAATTGTAACACATTAGCCCAGCCTTTCTCAACCCTTTTACCGCAGAGGAACCCTTGAAATAATTTGGAAGCCTCAGGTAACCCCTTCTACTAAGAAAAAATACTAAATCTACAGGTTACAGAACAATTGCATTATTAGTTTTAAATAGAAGAATAAAAATAATAATTGCATAAGAGTATGCAGACTTTTTCCAACATTCCCCAGCTCCATATACAGTAATAATAATCCAATAAATAAAAACCATAAAAAAATGCAAACTGGAAAAGATTGTAGCTTCTCTTAATTCTACTTGTCAGTGGAAAAGTATCCCCTTGCATTAGTATGGAAAAATGCACGTTTGAATTTTACAGATGTGAAGTACAGATTCTTTTTTTTTTTTTTTATCCCTTTGGACAGGTCATTCGTTTTGCGTTACAAAGCAGGCAGAATGCATCTGGAAATTTTTAGAAAATGTTTTTGTCAAATGTATTATAGTAAAATGTCAGGGATTTCATGTTAGGGATTTTAACCCTTAGCTTAAATCTGCCACAAAAAATAGTTGTCTTTGCAAAAGCTATATAATAAGATTGTTTTTGGAATCAAAAATATTGGGTTGCTGCTACTGTATGTGTGCCAATGAAAACTGTGAAAGGAAATAAAATTAATAAACGTGAAATTTATGTGAGGCCACAATATAGCGTTGCTGATGCTGTCTCAAAATGGTTCCAAAGTTTAGATGTTTTTTTAACTTAAAGTGGTGTTCCACACACACAAAAAAAAATACTTAAAATTCCTAAAAGAATAAAAAAAAAATTGGAATTTTTTTTTTAACTCACCTCTAAATGCCTGTTGCTAGGGGGTCCCTCGTAGTCTGCCTCCTTCAGTGCCTGGGCTCCTGATGTCACTTCCCCTCGGCGCAGGAAGGGCTCAGCTCCGCCCCCTCCCTCAAGTCAGTCATCTGGGACACGTGACAGGTCCCAGATGACTGCAAGGCCAATCACGGCACGCTGCGCCGCTCGCATAAAGCCACAGTCAGGTGCCCACAGTTGCAATGCCGGCGCTGCCGAGAGGAAGGGGTTGAGCGGGGCTTCGTTCCCCCACATCGCTGGACCCTGGGACAGGTACCGCATTGCTGGACCCTGGGACAGGTAAGTGTCCGATTATTAAAAGTCAGCAGCTGCAGTATTTGTAGCTGCTGACTTTTAATGTTTTTTTTTTTTTTTAAGGGAAACTCCTCTTTAATGCACTACTTGCATTGAAGTAAGTAAAACACCCCATTATTTCCCCCCTCCCTCCCCCTAAATACTTATCTGAGTCTTCTCTCCAATGCTGTGCCTGACTGCAGGTCTTCTCTCCCCTCTTCGTGATCTCACAGGCTACACTGAGAGTGGGGTGGGGGACATTGTCTATGGACAAACATAGCCCAGCTTAGGAGCATGCCCACATGGATGCCCCCATAGCACATGGCTTGCTGAAGGGGCACTTGTAAGAAGGAAGGGAGAGTTAAAATAAAAATATTGTCTTTAGAACAGTGCTGGATTAGTCCCTGTGGAGGCTCCTTGGCAGTCAAAACCTTGGGGCCCACCTTGACAGGTTTCTGGAAGTTTCCCATGTGCATGCTCTAGTAGAATAAAGCCGCGTACACACGGGCGGACTGTATGGCCTACTTAGTCCGTCGAAACACATTTCAGCGGACAGTCCGCTCGTGTGTAGGCTTCAGCTGACTTTTTCAGCGTGCAGTCTGGCGTACTAAGTATTTCGGATTTTTCGAAATACTGTCCGTCATACTTTGGTTTCAGCGGACAATCCGCTCGTCAGTAGGCTAGTTCGACGGACTAAGAATGGCGCATGCTCAGAAAGGATTTACACGGCGAAAGGTTGCATTGCTGTGTATTGGACTTCCTATTTCTAGTCCCGTCGTACGTGCTGTACACGTCATCGCGCAAGCTTTCGACGGACTGTTTGTGCATCCGTGTGTGGTCAAGTCCGTTCATTCGAAAGTAGGACGGACTGTCCGTCGGATTGTATGGCGGACTAAGTAGGCCATACAATCCGCCCATGTGTACGCGGCTTAACATTGAGCTAAGTAGTAAGCACATTTGATATGTTTTCTACTGTGGGTATAAATATGGGTTTATGAGATTTGCAAATCGTTGCATTCTGATTTTATGTAGATTTTTACACAGCGTTCCAACTTTTTTGGAATTGGGGTTTTCATCTTTTGTAAACAATTTAATAAAGCTTAAATGTAATTTCCTTTCAAGATCAAATCAATATTATTTTGATCCGCTGCCACGGGGACTTTAAATGGCATAGGCCGGTTCATACTCTGCCTATTTGGTAATCTGGCACTGCTTTAGAACCACTTTAAGGTATCCTCCAAGCATATTATTTAAAGGAATTGCGTATTTTTAATTTCGGTCTTTAAGTCTTTGAAAAAACCCACTACCTGCTAACCAATCATTTTTTTAATTTATTTTTTATATATGTTTACCAGAGCAGGCCCCCCCATGCTACTTGTTTGACAATCACTTGCCTATTAGCCTGGAAAATGGTCATTACTGATTTCTAGGATTTTACTCACATTGATTTCAGTGGGGCTCGGCTTTAGCATCTGAAGCTTTGTAAAGGTTGCCTAACCCACTCCAAACCAAACCCAGGTATGTTCGACTGTAGGCAGATGCCTACAAGTAGGATTTTTTATGTGAGTAAGCTAGCTGGTTTGCCCAGGCTGGGAAGGGGGTAATTGGGTCCGGATTCTTTTCCTGGGACTTTTGGGCCCTGCCTTCCTCCTTAGTGCATATTTATTTAGGGGGAAAACCGGGTCCAAAGAGAGTGCCTGCACATGGGATGCTGAGAAAGGGTGGCTGTGTCATGTAGTCCCAAGGGATTCTGGAGTTTCAGAAGAATCTGCCAGCTTTGGAGGACACCAGTTATGGACTACACCAATTAAGGTATGTCTGAGCAGCCTCAACTTAGATAGGGTTGGAAATTTGTTACATCTGTTTTGATTTTGTCAAGATAGTTCTCAATAAAGTTTCTAAAATGTTGTAAGTCTGGTCTGAAGTTATTCAAGGGTGCATGGTAAAATATGGCGTATCAAAAGAGTCGGGCCTGTAAAGCACACATGGGGTACAGGAGGAAAAGCCACTACAAAAGGTTAGCCCGGCAAGAGAGTTGGAGTTGGAGAGCAGTTGCTACAGTTAACTATAAACTGGTGAGAAGTGTAAAGCAGCCAGTGTCAGAAACCATGAAACAGACAGAGACAGAAGTACAATCAAATCACACTTGTTTATTAATTAAAATAAAAAGGTAAATAGAAAAAAGCATAGTCAAGCATAGCCAGAGTCCAGTAGCCAGATCAGGTAGTCAGCCAGTCCAAAGTTCATAAACCAGATCGGGTGATCAGCCAGTCCAGAAATGAACGTGTACATAGAAAAAAGATACCCCCATATGCAGGGTGAGTAGACTCCGCCCACACATTGACCATGGGCAGGTTACAACCCTAAGGCTTATTGACTGTCAGGAAACTCACCGTATGTATGCCCGTCCCCGTATAGCAGCAGTTCATCTTCGTTCTAGGCGCCATGCGCGGTGTCCCCGTCAGAGGCGTACGAGTTCCGGGACGAACGGACGCACGCTAACACGAACGTGTAGACGTGCACCAATCAGAACACGCGGAGGCACCCGCGCAAACTGAACGTATGTACGTACTTACGCACGGACGGCCACTTCCACCAATCCTGGCTCACTCCTCACTATATAAACGGGATCCTGGCATGACACCAGTGCTGGATCGTCTTCAGCTACTCCTGAGACACCTGATCGTTGTTCCTGTGACCTTGTTCCTGATACCCATTCCTTGGATACCCCTTGTTACGACCTCCTGGACTACCACTGACCTCAGCTTGGACTTTCGACTTTGGCTTGCTTCCTGATTCTGTACCTCATTGCTTGCACGTTACCAGACCCTTGCTCGTCCTTGACTACGCACCTGCCTCTCGATTCTGTACCGCATTGCCTGCCAGTTGCCGACCTTGCCTGTTCTAGACGTGCAGTGTTTCCTGTATACCTGCTGAACTTCCGCTGCCTACCTCCGTGATCAACCTACACCTCTTCCTCCGTGAGGACCCAGCGTCTCCAGTTCTTCAACTTCTGCCTGCAGGCACCTGCACCCTTTCGTTGTCTTCACACTCCCTGTCACCACCTCCAGGGGTGTGGAGACCGGAACCGTGCGAGAGGCCACCCACAACAGTCTGACTCCGCTGTAAGGTACGTGACAGTATGATCCAGCCAGGAAAATGGAGTCAGACAGGGGGGCCTCACCTTTGGAAGCCTTGTGCCAACAGATCTCTGCCCTCACCCAGGCAGTTCAGGGCCTGCAAGATGGCTATCACCAACTTGAGCAGAGAGTGGAGTCATTAACGCCAAGCACTGCTGATTCCCAAGGGGCCACAGCATCCCGGTCCGCCAGTCCGGCAACTTCAGCATCTTTACCTGCAGTAGTGGTGCCATCCCCCGAGCCTCGAGTTCCTACTCCAGAGCAGTTTTCCGGAGATCGCAGCAAATTCTGTGCCTTTTGTAATGCATGCCAATTATACTTTCTGCTACAGCCTCGTACCTTCTCCTTGGAAAGCACAAAAGTGGGGTTCATCGTCTCCTTGCTTCGGGGGAACCTCAGACCTGGGCCCACCGCCTATTGGAACAGGCCAGCCCCCTGCTTGATACAATGGACTCTTTCCTGAACGAGATGGCTAAATTATATGACGATCCTCAGCGTGCCACCACTGCTGAGGCCAGTCTCCATGCTCTGCAACAGGGTCGCAGACCCGTAGAGGATTATGTAACGGACTTCAGGTGGTGGAGTTCTGATACTCAATGGAACGACGCCGCCCTACGTTACCAGTTCCGCATTGGAATTTCCGAGCCATTAAAGGATGAGTTGGCCCGTATCGGAGTTCCCAGTTCTTTAGAGGACCTCATACAGGTATCAATCCAAATCGACCGCCGTCTCAGGGAACAGAGATCTGAGAGAATTGGCCAGATTCGTCCCACATGGATGTTACCCAAGGTCCCGAATCATCCTCCCATTCCCACACCGGCTACCACTTCCGAAGCTCCAGAACCAATACAAATAGGATTGCTTCATTCACCGTTATCTTCGGAGGAAAAGCTACGCCGACGCCAGAACAATCTCTGTCTTTATTGTGGTCATTATGCAAATACATGTCCAAATAAGATCCGTAAGTTCAAAAACCCACCTCTTGAACCCAATGTATTACCTCTGACAAAATCAATTCATATTGCTGTTCCCCTTTCCTTACAACTTCCAGAAGGAACACTCCAGGTTCAAGCTATAATTGATTCTGGCGCCTGCAGCTGCTTCATTGACCATGCTCTCGTTCTGCAACACAACATTCCATTGATACCCAAGCAACGCCAACTTTCCATGCGGTTAGCGGATGGATCCAACATCAGATCGGGCCCCATTACCCATGAGACTCAACCATTGTCCGCCAACATCCTATCCGATCACCAAGAATTACTCCGCCTAGATGTCATTTCTTCACCACTATTCCCAATCATTTTGGGAATGCCCTGGTTACAAGCCCATAATCCCCAAATAAACTGGGTGACTGGTGAGGTAGTCTTTCGGTCCACTTACTGCCTCCAGAATTGCCTCAAGATCTCACACCACCTGGTCCCAGTCATTGCCTGTTCAGGCCCTACATCTGAGGCCCAGAGACTGGTCCCAACCACATATCATAGTTTCCTAGACGTTTTTGATAAACGAAAGGCGGATATGCTTCCTCCTCACCGGGTCTACGATTGCCCAATCGAATTATTGCCTGGAGCCGAAATTCCGTTCGGAAGGATATTTCCCTTATCGGAACCTGAACTTCTGGTCCTCAAAGAATATATCGATGAGAACCTCAAGAAAGGATTTATCCGACATTCCTCTTCTCCAGCCGGTGCTGGAATATTCTTTGTTGAAAAGAAGGACCATTCGCTCCGCCCATGTGTCGATTACAGGGATTTGAATAAGGTAACGATTAAAAATCGCTATCCCCTTCCATTGATTCCGGAATTATTCCAGAGACTTCGAGCAGCAAAAATATTTACAAAGCTGGATTTACGAGGGGCCTATAACTTGACCAGAATCCGTAAGGGGGATGAATGGAAAACGGCTTTTCGGACTCGCTTTGGCCACTTTGAGTATCTGGTCATGCCATTCGGACTCTGCAACGCACCAGCTACTTTTCAACATTTTGTTAATGATATTTTCAGGGACTTTTTTGATTTTTTTCGTAATTGTTTATTTGGGTGACATTTTGGTATTTTCAAACTCTCTAGAAACCCATCGTGACCATGTAAAACAGGTTCTTCTGAGGTTAAGGCAAAATGGGCTCTATGCTAAGGCCGAGAAGTGCGAGTTCGAACGTCAGACCATTCACTTCCTTGGTCTGGTGATATCAACAGAGGGAGTAGAAATGGATCCTCAAAAGGTTTCAGCCATTTTATCCTGGCCACCCCCAACTGACAAGAAAGGGGTACAACGCTTCATTGGATTCTCCAATTTCTACAGGAAATTTATCAGAAACTTTTCCAGTGTTATAGCGCCTATCACACAACTCACCAGCAAACAAAACCGGTTTCAATGGACTGTTGAAGCTCAAGCTGCATTCGATAAACTGAAAGGACTATTCACATCCGCCCCAATACTTAAACATCCTGACCCTGCTCTACCTTACACTCTGGAGGTGGACGCTTCAGAGAATGCTGTAGGCGCCATTCTGTCCCAACACCAAGGGCCTAAGTCATTAATGCACCCCGTAGCGTTCTTTTCCAAAAGACTAGGTGCGTCGGAAAGGAACTACGATGTGGGAGATCGGGAACTTCTGGCAATCAAATTGGCCTTAGAAGAATGGCGGTATCTCCTGGAGGGGGCAACACATGCAATATTGATCTACACAGATCATAAAAATTTGGAATACCTCAGAACAGCCAAACGCCTCAGGCCCCGACAAGCAAGATGGGCTCTTTTCTTCTCCCGCTTTAGTTTCCATATAACCTACAGACCAGGATCCAAGAACAGTAAACCTGACGCATTATCCTGTATGTTCTCTGAAACTGAAGCCTCATCCCCTCCGGACACTATTTTGCAAGCTGGAAACTTTTTACTAACACAAACCAGTTTTCTATCACAGGTTCGGCAGTCATCCCGAGGAGCATCAGTCCCTCCAGATACTAACCTTCAAGAGAAAGATGGTCTCCTCTGGCGAGGGAATAAACTATTCATCCCTCAAAATCTCCGCACCTCCGTTCTACAGGCTTGTCATGACTATCCCCTGGCAGGTCACTTTGGGGGTCACAAGACTATAAGTTTAGTTCAAAGACACTTCTGGTGGCCAAACCTTGCAAAAGACTGTAGAAACTATGTCAGCTCTTGTTCAACCTGTCTCTGGAATAAAAGTAGCAAAAATAAAGCCTGGGGATTGTTGAGACCATTACCCATCCCTGAAAGATCATGGGATAAGATCGCGATGGACTTTATTGTTGAGCTTCCTCCCTCTGAAGGATTTTCCTCTATCTTCGTGGTGATGGATCGCTTTTACAAAATGGCACACTTCATTCCCATGAAGGGAACTCCATCTGCAACTGAGTCAGCCAGAATATTCATTAACCACTTGCTTACTGGGCACTTAAACCCCCCTCAGTCCCAGACCAATTTTCAGCTTTCAGCGCTGATGCACTTTGAATGACAATTGCGCGGGCATACAACACTGTACCCAAATGAAATTTTTATCATTTTTTTCCCACAAATAGAGCTTTCTTTTGGTGGTATTTAGTTACAGCTCGGAGTTTTATTTTTTGCTAAACAAACAAAAAAAGATGCAAAAAAATAAAAAAATAAAATCATGTTTTAATAGTTTGTTATAAAATTTTTCAAACGGGTCATTTTTCTCCTTCATTGAAGTGCGCTGATTAGGCGGCACTGATAGGCTGCATTGGTGGGCACTGATGGGCTGCATTGGTGGGCACTGATGGGCTGCATTGGTGGGCACTGATAGGCTGCACTGGTGGGCACTGATAGGCATAGTTAAGGCGGCACTAATAGGCACAGATAAGGCGGCACCGATGGGCACAGATAAGGCGGCACTGATGGGCAAAGATGGGCACAGATAAGATGGCACGGATGGGTGGCACGGATAAGTGGCACAGATGGGTGGCACGGATGGGCACTGATAGGTACCACAGATAGATGGGACTGATGGGCACTGATAGGTGGCACTGATAGGTGGCTCTGATAGGTGGCACTGCTGGGCACTGATGGGCGGCACTGCTGGGCACTGATGGGCGGCACTGCTGGGCACTGATGGGCGGCACTGGGGTGCAGCACCTTTGAGGCAGATTGGGTGGCACTGTGGGTGGCACTGTGGGTGGCACTGTGGGTGGCACTGTGGGCACTATGGGCACTGACGGGGGGCACTGACGGGGGGCACTTACTTTTGCTTTTTATTTTACTTCAGGATGGCACTGCGGGAGGCAGGTGGGCACTGGCAGGTGGCAGGTGGTCCCTTGTATTGATGGCCGTGATCGGGACTGATGTCCCGATCACGGCCGCCGGTGATCGGCTTTTTTTTTTTCTCCTCGCGCTGTCAGCGCGAGGAGGAATAATAGCCGATTACCGGCTCCGTTCTATCACATGATCAGCTGTCATTGGCTGACAGCTGATCACGTGATAAGGGGTCGGGATCGACCCCTTGCACGGATCGGTGATCAGGCGAGTCTCATGGACTCGCCGATCACAGAGCGCGCCGCGCGCGCCCCTCAGGGGGCGCGCAGGCCGCTCGTAACCGGGACGACGTCAATAGACGTAGTCCCGGAAATGTAGGTCCGCGCTAATGCCGTCATTTGGCAATAGCGCGGATCTCAAGTGGTTAAAGAAATCGTTAGACTCCATGGAATTCCCAGTGATATTGTCTCTGATCGTGGAGTCCAGTTTACGTCAAAATTCTGGAAGTCATTGTGTGAAGCTCTGGGTATTAAATTTAATTTTTCTTCAGCCTACCATCCCCAAACAAACGGGCAGACCGAACGTACTAATCAGACGTTGGAACAGTACTTACGTTGTTTTACTTCCTTTTCTCAGGAGGATTGGGCCTCATTATTACCCTTGGCAGAATTTGCATTCAATAACTCTACTCACTCTGCCACAAACCAGTCACCATTCTATTCTAACTATGGTTTTCATCCCTCTTTCCTGCCAACATCCATACTGGATTCTCCTGTACCAGCCGTTCAGGATAGGCTAAATTTCTTTGTTACCAACAATCAGGTACTTAAAGAAACCCTTTCCAAGGCACAGGAGGACGATAAAAGATTTTTTGACAAGAGGGGGGGATTGGATTTAAAGGTCGGTGATCGTGTACTCTAAAAAATTGGGACCCAGATATTTGGGACCTTTTCCAATTAAAAAGAAAATTAATTCAGTGGCCTATGAACTTGAACTTCCCGGCTCATTCAAAATCCATCCTGTATTCAATACTTCTCTACTTAAGCCTGATGTACCCAATTCCTTTCCAGATCGGGAGTTAGGCCCTCCAGAAGCTGTATTGATAGATGGGGAGGAGGAGTTCGAGATCAAAGCCATTTTGGATTACAGGAAAAGTCAAGGACAAAACCAATACTTGAAGTGGAAAGGCTTTGGTCCTGAAGAAAATTCCGAAGCGAATCTTCATGCCCAGAGGCTTATACGGGCTTTTCATCGCTCTCAAAGGTCGGCTCTAAGGGGCACCCGGAGGCTGCCCTTAAGGGGGGGCACTGTCAGGAAACTCACCGTATGTATGCCCGTCCCCGTATAGCAGTAGTTCATCTTCGTTCTAGGCGCCATGCGCGGTGTCCCCGTCAGAGGCGTACGAGTTCCGGGACGAACGGACGCATGCTAACCCGAACGTGTAGACGTACACCAATCAGAACACGCGGAGGCACCCACGCAAACTGAACGTATGTACGTACTTACGCACGGACGGCCACTTCCACCAATCCTGGCTCACTCCTCACTATATAAACGGGATCCTGGCCTGACACCAGTGCTGGATCGTCTTCAGCTACTCCTGAGACACCTGATCGTTGTTCCTGTGATCTTGTTCCTGTGATCTTGTTCCTGATACCCATTCCTTGGATACCCCTTGTTACGACCTCCTGGACTACCACTGACCTCAGCTTGGACTTCCGACTTTGGCTTGCTTCCTGATTCTGTACCTCATTGCTTGCACGTCACCAGACCCTTGCTCGTCCTTGACTACGCACCTGCCTCTCGATTCTGTACCGCATTGCCTGCCAGTTGCCGACCTTGCCTGTTCTAGACGTGCAGTGTTTCCTGTATACCTGCTGAACTTCCGCTGCCTACCTCCGTGATCAACCTACACCTCTTCCTCCGTGAGGACCCAGCGTCTCCAGGTCTTCAACTTCCGCCTGCAGGCACCTGCACCCTTTCGTTGTCTTCACACTCCCTGTCACCACCTCCAGGGGTGTGGAGACCGGAACCGTGCAAGAGGCCACCCGCAACAGTCTGACTCCGCTGTAAGGTACGTGACATTGACCTTCCTGCACTGCAGATTTCCAATCAACAGTAGGAATGGCTGGATGTTCTTTATTTGAAATATGACAGGGCTGGAAGAATCTCCAGTTCAGCAAGACAGAACAACACCTCCTGGGAGGAGGAGGAAGCATCAGTCATCATTCCTTAAAGTGTGTCTGCGAAGCAGAACAGAAGTGATATGCATACTAAGACAGCTGCTATACAAATAGCTGTTTCAAACCTGTATATTTTATGTAAAATAAGATGCTAATTAATGTTAATATTTTTGTTATGAGCTGAACTGTTTAATGATGTTTGCCTCCATACAAGTATATAACAATGCCATCCGTTTAATTATCACTCACGTTACATAATTGCAATTATACATAAGCTATTTATCGGCATATAAGCTATTATTGGCAGCATGTGATCTGGTTATTCTGCACAGATTCCAATGGACCATTAATAGTTCTATGCTTATGATGCTGACCAGTTCTCTCTGAAATAGTAAAGCCCAAATTAATATTCATTTTAAATGAGCAAAGTACATCAAAATAGAAAGAAAAGAGTGCAAAATCTTACAGTTTTTCTCAGTCACAGCACGAGTAGAAAATCCTGTCCCTTGCCAGCATCCGCAGAGTGGGACCCTTGCTTTTGTGTCAAACATTGAACTCTCTGCAGAGGTGTGACTTGCCCCCTGTTGAACCGGAGTCAGAGTTCTCCAATCAAAGGCAAGCATAAGCTTTGCTGATTTAAGACCTATAAATTGACTCAGAAGGGGTGTGCTGGACCTCTGCAAAGAGACCACTGCTTCCACACAGAGAGTAATGCCGCGTACACACGGTCAACTGTATGACGTACTTAGTCTGGCGTACTTTCCGCCACACTGTCCGTCCGACTTTCCGAACGGGCTACTTGCCCACACACGGCACTTTTTGAGCGGACTAATACGGCGTACTAAGTCCGCCGTACTATCCGCCCTACTTTTGAAATGAACGGACTCGTCCACACACGCGGAGGAAAGTCCGCTCATTTCGAGCGCGTCTCCAAGTAGGCGGGGCCCGCGAAGGAGACGTCGCTGGCCCCGCCGCCTGTTATGGACTTAAAGGGGAACCCCAACGCCGAAAAAAATCGGCGTGGGGGTCCCCCCCAAGTCCACAGCAGACCCTTGTCCGAGCACGCTACCCGGCGGGCCAGGAAAGGGGGGCGAGCGAGCGCCCCCCCCCCGAGCCATACCAGGCCGCGTGCCCTCAACATGGGGGGGTGCCCCCCCACCCCAAAGAACCTTGTCCCCATGTTGATGAGGACAAGGGCCTCTTCCCGACAACCCTGGCCGTTGGTTGTCGGGGTCTGCGGGCGGGGGGGCTTATCGGAATCCGGGAGCCCCCTTTAATAAGGGGGCCCCCGGATACCGGCCCCCCACCCTATGTGAATGAGTATGGGGTACAATGTACCCCTACCCATTCACCTGTAAAAAAAAGTACAAAAAAAACCCCACAACACACGAGATAAAATACTTTATTGCACAGCTCCGGGGGTCTTCCGTCTTCGGGGGTCTTCTCGCCGGACTCCTCCGCTATCTTCTTGTAGCTCTTTTGCTAGCGGAGGAGTCCGGCTTTCTTCCTCGCCGCAGGCCTCTTCTCCCGACTTCGGGGGTCTTGTCCCCCTCTTCGGTTCTTCTGCCGGGCCACCGCGCCTTCTTATAGCTCTTTTACAGGCGGTGGCCCGGTCTTCTGTCGGCGGCGGCGCCGCCGCCGCCGCCGCCGCCGCCGCCTTCCGTTCTTCTTCTTCTTCTTCTTCTCCTTCTTCTCCAGGAGATGTTGACTCGACGCTCTCTCCGGCCACAATGCCAGGGACGCACTGCGCGGCCACTTATATAGGGACTAGGGGCGGTGTCACATGGCTTTATGTCACATGGGTTGGTCACATGGGTTAATGTCACATGGGGACTGTGACATCGTAAGGGGGCGGGGTCACCATGTGACACCAACCCATGTGACATAAAACCATGTGACACCGCCCCTTGTCCCTATATAAGTGGCCGCGCAGTGCGTCCCTGGCATTGTGGCCGGAGAGAGCGTCGAGTCAACATCTCCTGGAGAAGAAGGAGAAGAAGAAGAAGAAGAAGAACGGAAGGCGGCGGCGACAGAAGACCGGGCCACCACCTGTAAAAGAGCTATAAGAAGGCGCAGTGGCCCGGCAGAAGAACCAAAGAGGGGGACAAGACCCCCGAAGTCGGGAGAAGAGGCCTGCGGCGAGGAAGAAAGCCGGACTCCTCCGCTAGCAAAAGAGCTACAAGAAGATAGCGGAGGAGTCCGGCGAGAAGACCCCCGAAGACGGAAGACCCCCGGAGCTGTGCAATAAAGTATTTTATCTCGTGTGTTGTGTTTTTTCTGTACTTTTTTTTACAGGTGAATGGGTAGATTTACATTGTACCCCATACTCATTCACATAGGGTGGGGGGCCGGTATCCAGGGGCCCCCTTATTAAAGGGGGCTCCCGGATTCCGATAAGCCCCCCGCCCGCAGACCCCGACAACCAACGGCCAGGGTTGTCGGGAAGAGGCCCTTGTCCTCATCAGCATGGGGACAAGGTGCTTTGGGGTAGGGGGGCCACGGGGCCCCCCCTTCCCCAAGGCACCCCCCATGTTGAGGGCACGCGGCCTGGTATGGCTCTGGAGGGGGGGGCGCTCGCTCGCCCCCCTTTCCTGGCCGGCCGGGTAGCGTGCTCGGACAAGGGTCCATACCAGGCGGCGGGGCCAGCGACGTCTCCTTCGCGGGCCCCGCCTACCTGGAGACGCGCTCGAAATGAGCGGACTTTCCTCCGGGCGGGAAAAGTCTGCTCATTTCAAAAGTACGGCGGACTGGCATACACACGGCCGGATTGTCCGCCGAAATGCGAGTACGACGGACAGAATTTCGAAAAAACCGAAATTCTTAGTACGCCGGACTGCACGCTGAAAAAGTCCGCTGAAGCCCACACATGAGCGGATTGTCCGCTGAAATGTGTTTCAACGGACTAAGTATGCCATACAGTCCGCTCGTGTGTACGCAGCATAAGGCTTCCACTCTGCAACTTCTGGCAGGGAACAGACTTTTATACTCCGTTTCTGCTTTAGAAAGAAAACGACTGCTAAGACATTTAACAGCTTTTGCTTTGATGGAATATATGTAGATGATTAAAATTAAAGATTCAACTGGGCTTTAACTATACTGCATCACATTGATTAGCTGCAGCAACAAGCCCCCATTCTATAGAATACAAGAAGATGCGTCCCCAGCCACCATTCTCCATTCAGTTTAATGCTGAATTTACCCGAAAGTGAAAATAAATGTCAAGAAAAAAAACTAAAATAATTGAGTGCTGCCCTTGTAACAAGATTTTGTAGGAGCAATAGAGGAAGTACATGCTCATCCTGAAAATATCAATAGTACAATAAAAATGATAACACTGATCCTAGCGCTCAATATGGAACATGTTGCGTGTGTGGATACCGCTGACTTGGATGGAATCTTTTTGAATTTTGATCGCACACGCCTTTGTTGTTGTGTGTTGTATCAAGTAGGACAATGTTTTTATATTTACATATCCTGTCCTTTGATCTTTTAAGGCTTGGGTATGGAAATTAACCATTGTATTAGTAATATAATGTTGGACGGTTTATACCTTCTAATATGTATATTGGTATTTTCATACAGTATGCCCACTCCTGTATGGGCACTTTTTATTACTAATTTTACATATGGTTCCTTCATATGTATGTGTATTCCTTTTAGTCATACCCTCTACATGTGAGAATTGAGCACAGTATGAGGGAAGAGGTGTGCCTTTACTATGTATTTTGATTGAAGATGTGTGCCCGTATTGATTTAGTAATAGGCTACTGATGTCCAGCAGCTCTTGCTGGTCTGATGAATGTGGGGTCCACATATTTTATACATATTTTTTATATATTGGCAGAGTGTCTTCTGATGTATTATTTATATTAATGTATTATTTATTTAATGTACTGATGTTATGTAGCATTTGGGTTACCAGCGCGGCATTAGGATTCCTGTGCTGCGGCTGATAACGGTGGAGCTGAACAGCGTAGATGGAGTGATCCTTTGCACTTGTCTAGCTCTACTTAAGGAACAAGCTGATCTGCATAGCCATGCCCTCTGATGAAGACGTGATTACGAAACGCGTAGGGGCGTGTCTATGCAGCTGTCCTGTGTCCAAGCTTCAGCGGAGGTTATCCCGGGACTCCCCGCTTTTGTCTAATAGCCTGCAAGCAACAGCGAGACAGCAGTGAGATTTAATCATTCATGACTGGACACTTATCGTGTCTTTTTATGTTAGTGTGGTACGTTTACAATGTAAGCAGATTTTATTGTGCGTGGAGTGCGGTTTTAATAATTAAACAGGTTTACACTATGGAATTCTCCTTGTTCGTTTTTTTGCATGACCATGGTGATAAGCAAAAACTAAATTACAAGTGAGACCTTTGTGAGAGTGAATTTCCATCCTAAAGAGAAAAATAGATGTCTGGATGACCTGGCTGGGTATTGCTCTGACGGGCATTTGTTTGCAGTCCATGACAACCATATGAGCAGCACGTTGTCAGATTTTTGAAGTGCCTCTGATTAACCCTTTAGGGGGTAAGTGCATAACCAAAGGGGGTCACATTGAGCACATGGTTTTCTCCGTCTGCATGGTGTGGGTGCATACTCTGTGAAGGATTTTCCATACCTCTGAGGGTTCCTGGAGCACTTCATTCACTTTATCTTTGGGACTTTGATGTTATCAATGGATTATTGGTTCTATTAGTGATAATTTTATTGATATAATCATTTAATATATTGCGTATATAAATATTTTGCACATATTTATTTGTTAATAGATCATAGCGATGTTAATGCTAAAGTACTTTTTATAACCACGGTTCAGATCGTATTTGAAGTATTAAATGGGGGACATTTTAACTTGAGGAACATAACTGATCCAAAGTCTGATAAAAAAAATATGTTTAGCAGTAAGATTGTAAATAGGTCCTATGAAGAGGGCTTCAAGTATCGCCTCTCTTTCTGACAATAGAGAGTGTCCGACAGCTTCACCAATTATATGAAAAAATGTCTTCCTCTTCACCAGCAAAATCTGTCATTACATTCCCAACACCTACAGAAGTCAAATGCAACAATATGTTTGGCTGCTTTCATTTCACAGAGCTCCTCTCTCCTGGACTAAGGCATATTGGGTAGTGCTCCTGAACACCAAGAGGACCCACAAACTTTTACATTAGATTATCATTTCTTTTATTATTATATATATTAGTAATTAAAGCTGAACTCCAGGATTTAAAAAAAAAAGTACATTTGCAATGGAGCTCATTAAGTCTCGGTGTAAATGAATACGTTGTAATGCTTACCTTATTCCGGGCTTCCACTATGCTGTGTGACCAGTTCTCAAAGCCTCTTCTCTTGGTGTGTTCAGCAGTCGCACTCTGACATTGTAACATTTAATGTAGGACCAGCTAAATATACAGATGAAATACATATAAGGGTGCTGTCTTACCACCTGCCATAGGATTTATATTTCTGTCCATCCTGTTATGAGAATTACACAACTCTGCCATACAGCGCAGTTTTGTCTGCTGGGGCAGAAGAACTTTTGCTGCCTGGGATTGCACAGTGAAAAAGTGAAAAGAGAAGCAGCAGACTGATGAAATGATCTGTTTGTTGCTCTGTTCTCATCTTGCTCACATCAGCATTCTTCTATCACTGCAGAACAGCTGATTGGCTCCTTGTACTTATTTTTGCTCCCGCAGTCTGAGCTCCACTGTAAGGCTGGGTTCACACTATGTGTGGCCGTGGGACACAGCAGGGGGTCCGGTGCTTTTTGAAGTGTTTTGCATTTTCCCTTGGCCACAGTCAGGGTAGACTAGTGTACATGTAGCTTTAATTTTTCTACATTTTAGGGTACTTTCACACTGGGGCTGGGGGGGGGGGGGGGTGTCGGTGTTAAAAGGACGCTATTTTTAGCAGCGCTTTACTGTCGTTTCAGTTATGCTTTTCAGCTGCTAGCGGAGCCCTTTTAGCCCCTGCTAGGGGCTGATGAAGGGGTTAATAGTGTCTAATAGCGTTTTGCAGGTGCTTGAGCGGCACTACCCATTGATTTTAACGGGCAGGGCGTTTTTAGGAGTGGTGTATACACTGCTCCTAAAGCACCCCAAAGATGCTGCTTGCAGGACTTTTTTATGTCCCGCAAGTGCACCTCTCCAGTGTGAAAGCACTCGGGCTTTCACATAGGAGTGACAGGAGAGGCGCTTTGCAGGTGCTATTTTTAGGACTAAAATGCCTGTAAAGCGCCTCAGAGTGAAAGTAGCCTAACAATGGGGTTCCTTGTGCATAATTTTAAAAAGGTACTTTGACCGAAAATAGGTTGAAAAACACTGATCTGGGGAGCCAAAGTTTCAGTTATGTTCTCTGTTCATATGCTATGCTTGGGTATACAAGGTATTACACAAGTAACATTTTCTACAAAAGCTATTCAATATTTCATTTAACTTTGCTGATGTCCAGGGCCAGCAACTTTAAGTGGGTCATGAAGTGGGTAGGAAATCCTAATCCTAATCCTAATCATGTGGCATTTTGGCTGCACAGTGTTGACATCATTGGGAGCCTGGCCTACTGGTTTTCAATCATCGGTGGTTGACCGCAAGCTGTCAGTGACAGCTCAATCACAGTTCTGGGGTCACCCATAAATTAGGAAGGGATTAGAACCCCTATCAAGTTTGAATATCTGTCTGCAACCATTGTCAACAAGACAAAAAGTGAACGTTAAGTGGAGGATAAAAGAAGGGAGGCACGTGATCTGACGCTTTGATCAAAAAATGTATGCAATTTATTCACATAGAAAGATAATAAAAAAGCAAAGTATCTACGTATTCATAAAGACAGGTATACAACATATTCAATTAAAAACGTAATAATAAACTCAGACATGCCCATGCAAGGACAAGTAATCAAAAAAGTGGGCTAACGTGTTTCAAGGATGCCCTCTTCATCAGAGCCTTCAATAACAGAACAAAATATATAGAGTCGACCAACATAAGAGGGGAATGGTTAATTGGGAGATGTCACATATTACGTGGTGATTACTCATTAGCTTTGCAGCTGTCCATATTGTCCATATCCCAGCGCTCTAAACAGTGTAGAGAGATAATATATATATGCACAGAATGTTTCCATGTGTGTGAATAGGTTAAGCTTGAATGTCTTTGGAGTGGATCCTGGCTTTAATTGCATCAATTGCTCTCTGATTGCTATCAGAGAGCAACTGACTGATCACAGGTGATTTTTGGTTCATAGTAATGGGCATTCTTGGCAAATGCTGCATCTGTTATTCAAAGAGGCCATTATATAAATCCAGCTCCCTTTACTTCTTGGAACTCTGCCTAGAACTCTAGGTCAGCCTCCTGAAACATGTGACAGTAAATTCCCAGAATGCAGCTGCGAGGACATGGTGATATCACCAGTTCCCTTTAGGAAACCAGGACGTGGAAAAAACATAATTGCATGACAACCTCTTTTTAAAGCCTGGATACTGGATGGAGAGTGTTGCTCAACTTGTCTCTTTAGAATTCCCCATACAGACTACTCTGTCAATACCCAGAAATAAGGATGACCCAAACACCCCCGGTTCGGTTCGCACCAGAACCTGCTAACAGACCTAAAATCGTGTGAACTTTAGAACCCTATTAAAGTCTATGGGACTCGAACGTTCAAAATCTAAAGTGCTAATTTTAAAGGCTAATATGCAAGTTACTGTCCTAAAAAGTGTTTGGGGACCTGGGACCTGCTCCAGGGGACATGTATCAATGCAAAAAAAAGTTTTAAAAATGGCCGTTTTTTTTTGGGAGTAGTGATTTAAATAATGATTAAAGTGAAACAATAAAAGTGTAATATTCCTTTAAATTTCGTACCTGGGGTGTGTGTATAGTATGCCTGTGAAGGGGCGCATGTTTCCTGTGCTTAGAACTGTCCCTGCACAAAGTGTAATTTCTGCAGGAAAAAAAGTTATTTAAAATCACTCGCGGCTATAATGAATTGTCGGCTCCCGTTATACAGAAAACCCTCATTGAAAGTCATTGATAAAAAAAAAAAAAAAAAAGCGTGGGGTTCCCCCAAATTCAATTACCAGGCCCTTCAGGTCTGGTATGGATATTAAGGGGAACCCCACGTCAAATCTAAAAATCCATACCAGACCATTTATCCGAGCACGCAACCTGGCAGGCCGCAGGAAAAGAGGGGGGAACGAGAGAGCGCCCCCCCCTCCTGAACCATACCAGGCCACATCCCCCCAAAGCACCATGTCCCCATGTTGATGGGGACAAGGGCCTCATCTCCACAACCCTGGCTGGTGGTTGTGGAGGTCTGCGGGCGGGGGGCTTATCAGAATCTGGAAGCCCCCTTTAACAAGGGGACCCCCAGATCCCACCCCCCCTGTTTGAAATGGTAAGGGGGGTACAAAAGTACCCCTACCATTTCACAAAGAAAGTGTAAAAAATTGTTAAATAAGACAAACATTCAATCCAGCGCTGGTAATTAGTGATGGACGAACTTCCGACGGTACGTTTCGCGAACGCGGCGGATAGTTCGCGAACGGTAACGTTCGCGACGGGCCCCATTGACTTCAATGGGAGGCGAACTTTGCAAACCTACAGGTCAAATTTGCAGCCACAAAATAAATACTAGCTGTGCAAACATAGTCCCACCACATGGCCAATGACATAACACATGTATGAGGTGAATCTGGGATCGACAACTACAAGATATTCTTTTTTTATATGTGAAATTGTGACAATTCAGGACTGTGGAGCGCATGAAGGCAATGGAGGAGAGGGAAGGTCAGGGTAGGCAAAGAAGAGGGTGCAGGAGATGATCACCAGCAGCGTGACATACAGCAATGACACCTGCACTGTGATAGAGTGATCTGACACCAGCACCGTGATAGAGAGCACTGACATCAGCAGCGTGACATACAGCAATGACACCTGCACCGTGATAGAGTGATCTGACACCAGCACCGTGATAGAGAGCACTGACATCAGCAGCGTGACATACAGCAATGACATCAGCAGCGTGACATACAGCAATGACACCTGCACTGTGATAGAGTGATCTGTCACCTGCACCGTGATAGAGAGTACTGACATCAGCAGAGTGACAAACAGCAATGACACCTGCACCGTGATAGAGTGATCTGACACCAGCACCGTGATAGAGAGCACTGACATCAGCAGCGTGACATACAGCAATGACACCTGCACCGTGATAGAGTGATCTGACACCAGCACCGTGATAGAGAGCACTGAGATCAGCAGCGTGACATGCAGCAATGACACCTGCACCATGATAGAGTGATCTGACACCAGCACCGTGATAGAGAGCACTGACATCAGCAGCGTGACATACAGCACTGACACCAGCACCGTGATATACAGCACTGACACCTGCACCGTAAGCAGCCCCAGGAGGAAGTCAGCGTAGCACAGGGATGGTGGGAGCCCCTCATAATGAGCATAGCACAGGGATGGTGGGAGCCCCTCATAATATGCACAGCAGAGGTACAGCCCCAGGAGAAAGTCAGCACAGCACAGGGATGGTGGGAGCCCCTCATAATAAGCAGCCCCAGGAGGATGTCAGCATAGCACAGGGATGGTGGGAGCTCCTCATAATGAGCATAGCACATGGATGGTGGGAGCCCCTCATAATGAGCATAGCACAGGGATGGTGGGAGCCCCTCATAATATGCACAGCAGAGGTACAGCCCCAGGAGGAAGTCAGCACAGCACAAGGATGGTGGGAGCCCCTCATAATAAGCAGCCCCAGGAGGATGTCAGCATAGCACAGGGATGATGGGAGCCCCTCATAATAATCAGCCCCAGGAGGAAGTCAGCACAGCACAGGGATGGTGGGAGCACCTCATAATGAGCATAGCACAGGGATGGGGGGAGCCCCTCATAATGAGCATAGCACAGGGATGGTGGGAGCCCCTCATAATATGCACAGCAGAGGTACAGCCCCAGGAGGAAGTCAGCACAGCACAGGGATGGTGGGAGCCCCTCATAATAAGCAGCCCCAGAAGGATGTCAGCATAGCACAGGGATGGTGGGAGCCCCTCATAATAAGCAGCCCCAGGAGGAAGTCAGCACAGCACAGGGATGGTGGGAGCCCCTCATAATGAGCATAGCACAGGGATGGTGGGAGCTCCTCATAATATGCACAGCAGAGGTACAGCCCCAGGAGGAAGTCAGCACAGCACAGGGATGGTGGGAGCCCCTCATAATAAGCAGCCCCAGGAGGAAGTCAGCACAGCACAGGGATGGTGGGAGCCCCTCATAATAAGCAGCCCCAGTAGAAATATGACACCGCTCAACCTCTTCAAACAGGAGGGTACGGGCATATAGTACGGTGTGCTTTTTTTGGACAAGGAAGTGAGCCAAATGAAGAAAGAAGGTCTGTGTGCTCGATTAAAAAAATGGTTTATAGACATATACATGGTCTACTGGTCACGTGTTGATCCATGCCTCATTCATTTTTAGAAATGTGAGGTAGTTAACACTGTCGTGAGCTAGGCGAGTATGCTTATCGGTCACGATCCCCCCTGCTGCGCTGAACGTCCTTTCGGACAGGACACTGGACGAGGGGCAAGCCAACAGTTTGATTGCAAATTGGGCAAGCTCTGGCCAGAGGTCAAGCCTGCCCACCCAGTAGTCCAGGGGTTCATCACTCGTCAGAGCGTCCACATCGGCCGTTAACCCAATGTAGTCGGACACCTGACGGTCTAGGCGTTCCCTGATGCTGGGTCCAGGTGACACCTGTCAATCGGTCGGCTGAAAGAATGACCTCATATGAGAAGTCACCAACACATCTTCAAACCGGCCTCTTCTTGCAGGCGCTGTTGGATTGGTACCCGCAACTCCTTCTCTGGGAGTGGGAATTGCTCCTCTGCCAGCGCACGCAAAAGCAGAATGCAGCATTTCTCGAAGCAAGGCCTGGAAGTGCTCCATTCTGACAGCCATCTGTGAGGGCGGTAACATTTCCGCCATTTTGTGTTTGTACCGGGGGTCTAAGTACATTGCCACCCAGTACTGGTCCTTGACCCTTATGCTTTTTATACGGGGGTCCCTATTAAAACACTAGAGCATGAAGGCTCCCATTTGCACTAAACTGGAAGCGGTGTGGTGGCCTGGCTCCTGCTCATCATCCAGGATAATGTCGTCCTCTTCATTCTCCTCTCCCCATCCACGTACAACAACAGGGATCCCAGAAAGGTTTAAAGCATGCTCTTCTTGCTCCTTCTCATCCGCCCCGGCACCATCCTCCTCTGACTCCTCTTCAGACTCCTGTTGTTCACTTGTCTCAGATAGTGTAGCCCCCCCTGGGAATTCATCCAGCATTGCGACTTCCTCATCTTCCCGCTCCTGCTCCTCCACAGCTTGATCAATGACACGACGCAATGCACGCTCCATAAAGAAGGCATAAGGTACCATGTCACTGATGGCGCCATGGCTGCGACTGACCAGTTTGGTGATCTCCTCAAATGGGCGCAGAAGTCTGCATGCATCGCGCATAAGCAGCCACTGGCGCGGTGAAAAAAAAACCAGCTCCCCAGAACCTGTTCTGCCGCAGAGTTCATACAGGTAGACGTTAACTGCACGTTTCTGCTGGAGCAGCCTATCAAGCATATAGAAGGTTGAGTTCCATCGCGTCGGGCAATCGCAAATAAGACATCTGACCGGCAGATTGTGTCACCGCTGAATGTCAGCAAGGCAAGCCATGGCCGTGTAAGATCTTCTGAAATGGGCCGAGATTTTCCTTGCCTGCCGCAAGATGTCCTGGACCCCAGGGTATTTGACAACGAATCGCTGCACGACCAAGTTTAAGACGTGTGCCATGCATGGCACGTGCGTAATTTTGCCCTGTTTCAATGCGCTAAGCAGATTGGCACCGTTGTCACACACCACTTTACCAACTGTCAAATTGAGCGGTGTTAGCCACTGATCTGCCTGTGAATGCAAAGCTGAAAGGAGTGCCGGGCCAGTGTGGCTCTTGGCTTCCAGGCATAATAGACGCAGCACGGCATGGCAACGTCTCACCTAGCATGTCGAATAGGTTCTGGGGAGCTTGGGCGGCGCAGCGGAAGAGACGCTAGCAGCGGATAAGGAGGAGTCAGCCGAGGAGGAGAGGGAGGAGGATGGAGTAGGAGGAGGAGGAGGAGAAGAAGAGCCAGGCCTGCATGCAATCCGTGGCGGTAAAACCAAATCTACACGGGTGCCACGGGTTACATGCTTGACGGCCGTCAGAAGGTTCACCCAGTGGGCAGTAAAAGTGATATACCTTCCCTGCCCGTGTTTGCTAGACCACGTGTCTGTGGTCAGATGTATCTTGGCACCGACACTGTGTGCCAGAGATACATTCACTTGCCGCTGAACATGGCCATATAGCTCTGGGATGCCCTTCTCTGAGAAATACTTCCTTCCTGGGACCTTCCATTGTGGTGTTCCAATGGCCACAAATTTTCGAAAGGCCTCCGAGTCCACCAGTTTATATGGCAGTAGTTGGCGGGCTATCAGTTCTGACAAGCCAGCCGTCAACCGTTGGGCAAGAAGGTTATCCGGCGTCATCATTTTTTTACGCTCGAACATTAGGCCCACGGAAGCCTGCCTTTTTGCAGAAAAAGTGAGCTTGGCGTGATGGAAGGTGGAGTGGAGGACAATTGTGAGGAGAGAGGAGAATAAGTAGAAGACGAGGCTGGACGGTGAGATCCTGGAGTGTGGCTTTGTGTGTTCCATTGCTCCAACTGGGCTCGGTGATGGCTGCTCATGTGCCTTCTTAAGGCGGTCGTCCCTAGGTGAGTGTTGGGCTTACTGCGACTAATGCGTTGACTGCAAAGATTGCAGATGGCAATACTATTGTCAGCAGCGAACACGTTAAAAAAAAGCCCACACTGCGGAGCCATGTGGCGGCGTCCTGGGAGCGCCAGATGTGACTGTACATGGTCGATGACTCGCTCCTGATACATTAGCAGTCTGCTTTGTCCCTCCTGTGCAATGTAAGTTATTCCTGCTTCTCCTCCCTATCTGCTGGTCCATATCTCCCTCTGAACTCCCCTCCTCTTCCTCTCTTGTGGCCACCCACGTGACATCACTAGACACGTCATCATCGACGTCACCTTCCCCACCGCTATAAGTAGAGATCTCGGAGTAGGCAGCAACACCGGGGACCAACCTCCTCCTTGGGCTGATCTGGGTACTGTCGTCAGACTGCTGAGTGGCGGTTCTTGCTACCTCCTCTTCCTGATCCAATGCCAAGAGTGGCTGCGCATCAGAAATGTCTTGATATGGATCGGAAAATAATTCCTGTGACTCTAGCGGAAGGTATGTGGTGGTGGTGGTGGTGTTGTTGGTGGTAGTGTCTTTGGGGGTGCACATAGCAGAGAGTGAAGAAGAGGGTGCAGATCGAGAAGATGAGGAGGGTGCAGAAGAGTAAGGCTGAGTGAGCCACTCAACCAAGTCTGGTGCGTCCTTTAAAGTAATTGAACGCACCTTCTGCAACTTCCCACTTTGGCTCAAGCCTGTTGCTCCTGCCCTACCCCTACCACCCCTGCGGAAGGGACTGCCTCTTCCTCTGCCTGTCATTTTTTAAATGACCCTGTGACAAAACTCTCAGTCCCTATACTGATAAAGGACTGCTGCAGAATAGGGCAGCAGTCAGCAGTAGTGCACCTCAACCTTATATATTGTGGACCTATACCAGTCCTTAAGGATTAGCAGACTGTACCTCACTCAACCCTATATACTCTAGTACGCTATACCTTACCAGTCCTTATAAGGACCTTTGTGCAACTAGTAGGTTGTGATTAGCAGACTGTACCGCAGTCCCTATACTGATAAAGGACTGCTGCAGAATAGGGCAGCAGTCAGCAGTAGTGCACCTCAACCCTATATATTGTGGAGCTATACCAGTCCTTAAGGATTAGCAGACTGTACCTCACTGAACCCTATGTACTGTAGTACACTATACCTTACCAGTCCTTATAAGGACCTTTGTGGAACTAGTAGGTTGTTATTAGCAGACTGTACCTCAGTCCCTATACTGATAAAGGACTGCTGCAGAATAGGGCAGCAGTCAGCAGTAGTGCACCTCAACCCTATATATTGTGGACCTATACCAGTCCTTAAGGAATAGCAGACTGTACCCCACTCAACCCTATGTACTGTAGTACACTATACCTTACCAGTCCTTATAAGGACCTTTGTGGAACTAGTATGTTGTGATTAGCAGACTGTACCTCAGTCCCTATACTGATAAAGGACTGCTGCAGAATAGGGCAGCAGTCAGCAGTAGTGCACCTCAACCCTATATATTGTGGACCTATACCAGTCCTTAAGGAATAGCAGACTGTACCTCACTCAACCCTATATACTGTAGTACACTATACCTTACCAGTCCTTATAAGGACCTTTGTGGAACTAGTAGGTTGTGATTAGCAGACTGTACCGCAGTCCCTATACTGATAAAGGACTGCTGCAGAATTGGGCAGCAGTCAGCAGTAGTGCACCTCAACCCTATATATTGTGGACCTATACCAGTCCTTAAGGATTAGCAGACTGTACCTCACTCAACCCTATATACTCTAGTACGCTATACCTTACCAGTCCTTAGAAGGAACTTTGTGCAACTAGTAGGTTGTGATTAGCAGACTGTACCTCAGTCCCTATACTCATAAAGGACTACTGCTGCAGAAGGGCAGCAGTCAAGTAAAATATTCTTTATATATTTGGAAGAAAGAATATTATACGTGTACAAGCCTATTACCATACCAGTCCTGCAAAGAACCTTTGTGGACCTAATAGTAACAGCTACTGATTAAACTGACTGTCCCTCACTGCCACACACAGCTTCCTGCCTGTCCCTATTTAAACTGACAAAACACAGGCGGCTGCAACAATAACTTGAATAGCACTCAAAACTATATCCTGTACTACTTTACCATACCAGTCCTGAAAAGGACTTTTGTGGACCTAATAGTAACAGCTAATGATTAAACTGACTGTCCCTGCTGCACACAGCATCCTGTCCCTCTGTCTACACTGACAAAAGACAGGCTGCTGCAACAATGACTTGAATAGCAGTGCCTCAAACCTATATCCTGAACTACACCTAACACCTATACCATACCAGTCCTTAAAAGAACTTTTGTAGACCTAATAGCTAGCGATTTAGGTCACTGCAGTCTCTCCCTGCTCAACACAGCAACCTCTCCCTATAGTGACAGTAGAAAGAATGTAAAATGGCCGCCGGATCGGGTCTATTTATAAGTTAGGGGGAATGTCCAAGTGTCCATGTGCTGTAATGTCTCAATTGGCTGTTCTGTACCACATGATGGATGTGTCATCATAGGTCAAAGTTCTTTTACACAGTAAACACGTAAGTCCGCCGGGCGAACAGCGGCAATAGTCCGCCGATCGGGCGGACCGCGAACAGCCGAAATTCACTGCAAACCGACCGCCGGGCGAACCGTTCGGCCATCCCTACTGGTAATCCACTCTTGCTATCCAGCGATGGATGATCATCTCTCCGGGGTCCACGATGGCTGATCTGATCCAGCGACAGGTGTTCTCTCAGTCCAGCGCAGCGCAGCCCATCCATGCATTCTCTGTCTCCACTGTCGGAGACACTGGGGATCCCGGCGGCCTGACATTTCTTATATGAGGAGGGCGGAGCCACCCGTCACCTGACCCCGCCCCCTCTAACGCAAGTGGGGAAGCCGGGCTTCCCCAATGATGTGTGGGTGACCCCGCCCCCCTCTGATGTAACGGAAACCTGCGTTGCATCAGAGGGGGGCAGGGTCACCCACATGGTGCTTTTGGGGGGGACCCCAAAGCATCCTACCAATGTTGAGGGCATGTGGCCTGGTACGGTTCAGGGGGGGCGCTCTCTCGTCCCCCCCCTCTTTTCCTGTGGCCTGCCAGGTTGCATGCTCGGATAAAGGGTCTGGTATGGATAATTAGGGGGAACCCCACGTCAATTTTTTTTAAAAATTTGACACGGGGTTCCCCTTAATATCCATACCAGACCTGAAGAGCCTGGTAATTGAATTTGGGGGAACCCCACGCTTTTTTTTTTTTTATCAATGACTTTCAATGAGTGTTCTCTGTAATACGGGAGCCGACATTTCATTATAGCCACGAGTGATTTTAAATGGCTTTTTTTTCTGCAGAAATTACACTTTGTGCAAGGGCAGTTCTAAGCACGGGAAACATGCGCCACTTCACAGGCATACAATAGACACCCCCCAGGTACGAATATTACACTTTTATTGTTTCACTTTAATCATTATTAAAACCACTGCTCCTGAAAAAACGGCTGTTTTAAAACTTTTTTTTTGCATTGATACATGTCCCCTGGGGCAGGATCCAGGTCCCCAAACACTTTTTAGGACAGTAACTTGCATATAAGGCCGCGTACACACGGGCGGACTGTCTGGCTAACTAAGTCCGTCAGACAATCCGACAGACAGTCCGTCCTACTTTCGAATGAACGGACTTGACCACACACGATGAACAGACAGTCCGCCGAAAGCTTGCGCGATGACGTACGGCACGTACGACGGGACTAGAAATAGGAAGTCCAAGACACAGCAAAGCACCCTTTGGGCTCCTTCTGCTGACTTTGCGTTAGTAGAAGTTTGGTTAGAGGCGATTCGCGCTTTTCAGACTTCAGCTTAATTTGTCCGTTTACTGCGGCGCAGTCTACCTGTGAGGTTTGTATCTGTCTTTCGGTACGCGTGGATCAGTTGTACCTGTTGTTAGGCGCTTCTGGTCCGCTCGTTTCTGGGTTTCAGGTCGTTCTTCATAGGTCTGGCTGTTCTTCAGTGCGTTCAGTTGAGCTTGTTTGTCCAGCCGACCGTTTCAAAGCCATGGAGAGTGGACGTACTCGGGAACGAGTTCGTGCTATATTGGGGCTTGGTGTTGGGGTTAATACTTTGACCCAAGCCCAGTCTGTGAATAGGGTGAGGAGGAGTTCATGGACAAAGAATTGGTTGCGCCAGCGTGACCAATTCTCGCATATGCCTTTACTCCGTGAGATCCGTGAGAATAATCCTGATGATTTCAGGAATTATCTCAGGATGACGGACCCCGTTTTTCACCGTCTGCTGGCTTTGCTGACCCCTTATATCAGCAGGCAGGATACCTGCATGCGGCAAGCCATCACTCCGGAGCAGAGGCTCGTCGCCACGTTGCGCTACTTGGCGACAGGGAGAAGCCTTCAGGACCTCAAGTTCTCGACAGGCATCTCCCCCCAGGCTCTGGGGATCATTATTCCAGAGACCTGTTCTGCCATTATTCGGGTCCTGCAGAAGGAATATATGAAGGTAAGTTTGTTCTTTTAATATTGCATACAATGCATTATATGCATTGTATGTTTGTATTCATTTCATCATGACTTTTAATATCCATGACAGGAATATGATGTGAATGTCCCCTTTATATGAATGCATGCATTTTTTTTTTTTGTTTTTTTGTGTCATTTTGAGCTTTTTACCTTTTTGTGTCCCACGTGCATATTTGCTTTCACTAACGTCCTCAGCATTCAATCCTGGGCCCCTATACACCCACAGCCGAGACAGTTTTTCTCTATAATTCATATTGTCAGCTCCATTGTACTATTTTACTGCCCCCCCACCCTTTGTATACTCTTTGTATACACCCTTTGTGTGTATGTGTGTGTGTATATATATATATATATATATATATATATATATATATATAGATTGTCAACTCATTAATTAGTCCCCCCACCCCACTCAAATTGGTTGCAGGTATTGTCTACTCATTAATTAGTCCCCCCACCCCACTCAAATTGGTTGCAGGTATTGTCTACTCATTAATTAGTCCCCCCACCCCACTCAAATTGGTTGCAGGTATTGTCTACTCATTAATTAGTCCCCCCATCCCACTCACCCACCTAACTTATGTCCCCTGGTCCATCAGAGGGCTGAGTAATCTGTGAATTGGGCCGTCTATTTATTTTTTTTGGCAGAATTTTTTTTTCAATTTTTCTGTTTAACTGTTGTTCCAAAATGTTTTTGAGTTTTATTTGTTATGAATTGTTTTGATTTAATGACTATTTTTTTTCCTGTGTTTGACTCCCCAGTTTCCTTCCACGCCACAGGAATGGCAGACTGTGGCTTCCCAATTCGCTGCCCGTTGGGACTTTCCCAACTGCGGAGGGGCGATCGATGGGAAACATGTGAGGATTGTGCCCCCACCCCATTCGGGGTCCTACTATTGGAATTATAAGGGGTTCCATAGTGTGGTGCTAATGGCGGTGGTGTCAGCACAATGTGACTTTCTTTACGTGGATGTGGGAAAGAACGACCGGATGTCTGACGGAGGAGTCTTTAGGCAGACCGAGTTCTGCCACCGTCTCATCACTGGTGGCCTGGACTTGCCACCAGATGCCGAGAATGTGGAGGGTCTACCGTTTGTGTTTCTAGCTGATGAAGCGTTCGGTCTGAGTGACCATCTGATGAAACCCTTCCCCCAAAGGACCCTCACCCCGGAGAGGAGTGTTTTTAATTACCGGCTGGCCAGAGCAAGAAGGGTTGTGGAGAGTGCCTTTGGCATTATGGCCAGCCGGTTCCGTCTGTTACTGACAGCGATCAACCTAGCAGAGTATAAACTGAACTATGTGATTCTTTGCTGCTGCATTTTGCACAATTTTCTCCGCAAACTTTCAGGGAACCAGTACCTGCAACCTATTGGGCCTGAGGCCGGACTAATATTACCAGAACTCACAGGGCTGGATCATGCCCTTCCTGGCTTAGCCCCCCAAACAGCACGTGAGGTGCGTGACCGGTATGTCAGCTATTTTAATGGTAGGGGGGCTATTCCAATGCCAGCTGACCAATAAAAATTTATTTTTCTTGAAATATGTATTGTCTGTTCAAATTTTTAAGTTTGGTTCTTGTTTGCTTTTCACGGTGCTTGTCTCCTACATTCTCCTAATTCAGGGATATGCAATTGGCCAACCTCCAGCTGGTGCAAAACTACAAGTCAATCATGCCTCTGGGTCTCATGCTTGTGGCTGTCAGTCTTGCTATGCTTCATGGGACTTGTAGTTCTGCAACAGCTGGATTTCCACTAATTGCATATTCCTGTCCTAGTGCATTTGTATTGCAAAGTGGTTTTTGCCAATAGTAAATAAGGCCCTTTGTGACAGAAAACACAAAATGACTTCCCAAACTGGTATTGAGTATTGAAAGAAGTAGACACACACACACACACACACATCTTTTTTTTGGAATTTTTAATAGTGCACATTCCAACCAGTGCCTCTTTTTTAGATATTTTTCTTTTTTGTTTTGTTTTTTTTTTTGTAATTTTTAATTTTTTTTGGAAACATATAAATATATAGATATGTCTATCTACATATATATATATATATATATATATATATATATATATATAAATAAAATTATAAAAAAAATACATAAAATCAAATTTTTAACTATTTACAGAAAACAAGGGGTAAAGCCAAATTTTGAAGATGCACACCAAAAAATGGTAATGTCAACATGTGCTATGTACCATCATGAGTGATCAATGGACGTGTTTGGTGGGTGCAATCCCTTCCTCTCACATACTAGAATGAGGAAGGGTTTGCAAACACCAAATGCGTACATTGCGATCCTCTGATGGCACATAGCACATGTTGACACACCGTGTGCATCTTCAAAATTTGGCCTCTAAAAACAATGTTATAAAAACATTAAAAAAAATATGGCAAGGAAATGAAGAACATGATCTTTCGTTTTAGGGAAAAGGGGCTTAGATTCTCCCTAAAACATCGATCATGTTCTTCATTTCCTGCCTCATAGTGTCCAGTTGTTGCATGGCATGGATTTGTTGTTGCATGGCATGGATTTGTTGTTGCATGGCATGGATGTTGTTCTCCATCAAATCAATCCTGCCATTCCAGGCCATGATCTGCCCAATCAGCCTCTGGGCACTGTCGGTCGTAAATGGCTCTGCGGCTTGTCCTTCCACAACCAGATCATCACCTAAAAACATGTGTAGATAAAAAATTGGTTAAAATATACAGCCATTAATTGTTTACCTTAAGCTGGGTTGTCAGACACTCACTTTGTGGGGTGTGTATCTCCACCACCTCTTCCTCCTCCACATCTAGCCCTGGGCTGGGCTGATCCAGCTCGGACACTGGGCTTGGCTGCTCCCTCACGGACACGGGGCTGGGCAGCTCCATCACGGACACGGGGCTTGGGCTAACTGCCCAATCAGGCTGGTGAGGTCAGGGGGTCCTGGGCTGCTCCGCCTCTTGTCTGAGTCTTTGTTCCCCTATGAGAATGAAAAAACAAAAAAAAAGGTATACTTTTAAGCATAGTGATATTTGAGTTCAGAAATTGGAATATGAAACATTGGTTTGAAGTGGTGTACAATTATTAGCTGGTTATTACAAGCTCCTAGTTTAATACATCATTAAAATAATTTTTTAGTTAGGCTGTGTTCAGACTGCTGCGATGTGCGAACGCTGCAAATCTACTGTGGTTTCACGCATCGCATGCCTCCCGGAGGCAGTTCACACTGCCCTATGTGACCTGCTGGGAGTGTCAGTGTAAAGTTTTATTGACACCTCCAAATTATTTCTCATATCACAGTGCAATCTTTAAACTCGGACAGGAATCGGACCACATGGTGTGAACAACCATGTGATCCGATTCTGCTGTGGACTAAAAAAAGGGCCATGTACAAGTTTGGGCCGGATGCGATGCGAATTCAGCCATACTATATGTATGGCTGAAATCGCATCACACAGAGATCACATGTGATTTGCACTACATTTGATCTCGTACATTGCAGCAATGTGAACCGAGCCTTTAACCAAACTGTGATACTTTATATCTTTTGTCCAAGTTTCACAGACGGACACACTCGAATCATCCCCTGGAGTACCTGTGTGTGATTATGTCAAAAAATGTTCTATGATGTCCCAAACTACACTAAATGATTCCCAGTCCAGATGTTGAACCAGCATTTTATCTATCTATCTATCTATCTATCTATCTATCTATCTATCTATCTATCTATCTATCTATCTATCTATCTCATTTTTTTATTGAGACTACATTACACTGAATACATTTATGAAACTTTATTAAAAATGTATATCCTAAACTGAGTGTGACAATTCAGTTTATCATGAACAATACCAAAAAATTAATAACTAATTAAAATCTAATCAAACACCAGATAAATTTACACCATATACAAACCCATGCTATTTACGTCCACATATACGAACAAGCATATTCGCTCATTACATGAACTATTAACCACACGAACGATCAAATGCGCCAGATTTACAAATATATCGTATACCTATACGAACGATTATGTCCGACAGTCACGATAAACGCGGAGTTTACTCACTTTTTTTCAGGGCCTTTTTGATTCGATGGTATTGGTCCGGCTCCCTGGATTTGATGTCGGACCATCGTTTCCGGAGCTGATCCTTGCCTCTTCGGACCCCAAATTTGCTGTGCAAAGTTTCGGCAACTATATCCATGATGCCGTTTTTGCGGATATTGGGTTTGGGATATGGGCCATTTTCCCCATCGTAATCCTCCCTTCTCAATATATCCACCATCTCCACCATCTCTTCAAAGGCCATGTTTGTGGCCTTATATCTCTTCCTTGCTCCGGAAGCATGGGGTTCAGGGCTTTCCTCCGCGCTGCTCACTGAAATTCCGTCCGCCATTTTCACCTATCAATCTCCCACAGCGGAACGAGGGTAAAAGGGGCGGGGAAATGCGGTCACACGGAACGTCAGGGGCGGGCAACGTGGGCGACGCAGGTGGAGCTTGAACGCATGCGCTGTATATAAAGCGTTACCGCGAGGCCGTACGCTTGTCCGAACGGAAGCAGCGAGTGCTACACGCAACGGTAAGATGGTTATCTTTTTATTTTATTTTAATTTTAAGCCTGCGTTAGGAATGTATATAGTGAGATTTCACCTTATTGATGGTTAATTGATTTTTATGTAGGTTGGTGGTTGAGTGGGGTTGGTGTTTTGTGTGGTAGTGTGGGGTTGGGGGTGGGTGTATGGGGGGGGGGGGTAGTGTGTGTGTGTGTGTGTGTGTGTGTGTGTGTGTGTGTGTGTGTGTGGGGGGGGGGGGGGGGTGGAGGTGGGTGTATGGGGGGGTAGTGTGTGTGTGGGGGGGTAGTGTGTGGGGGTAGTGTGTGTGTGTGTATGGGGGGTAGTGTGGGTGTGGGGGGGTAGTGTGTGTGTGTGTGGGGTAGTGTGTGGGGGTAGTGTGGGTGTGTGGGGGGGTAGTGTGTGTGTGGGGGGGTAGCGTGTGTGGTAGTGTGTGTGTGTGGGTGTAGTGTGGGTCTTGCCTACATTGTCACAATATAAATAGTGTGCATTTGGTCTGACATTATTATTTTTTTTTTTTTTTTGTTTGTTTTTTTGTTTTTCAGAAATCAAAATGCAAAAGTATAACCCAGACCCCTTTAAGGAGGAGGCCTTCCTCTCCACATTTATTGATATAATAGAGTCGCACAGGAGCCTTTGGGATTCCAAACACCCACAATATTCCAGCCGTCCTGGCCGGAGGAAGACACTGGGGACAATTTTGACGTTTGTGAAAACCCGACTCCCCCAGGCAGACATTGACTTTGTGAACTCCAAAATTCAGAATCTGCGTAGCGTGTATAGGCGGGAGCGCAAAAAGATCCTAGACTCCCAAACATCAGGATCAGCAGCAGGTCAGGTCTATGTACCTAGGCTGTGGTATTATGACAGGCTGCGTTTTCTGGATGACACATCAGAAGCCAGGCAGTCACTTTCCACTCTTCCGTCTACCCTTCCCTCCACCCTTCCCTCCACCTCAGGTGAGCCATCCCTGGAAGATCCAGACCCTTCTTTGCTGGACGAAGTTGATGCGCCCAGCTAGAGCCAGGTATATTTTAGTTTCTAAAGTTAGGATTGCTCAAATATTAATGATGTAAAGTTCAATGTTTGAATTGCTTCCAAATCTAGGATTTCATCACAAATTAAATTAGATATAAGGATACAGTAGTTTACACAAATGTGGCTCAAATCTTGGTGAACTGATGGAAAAATGATGGTGTCAAAATGATAGCCTTTTGTATTTCAAGACAAATGTATTTGCAAGTGAGAACTGTAAAATTGTTAGTGATTGATGATTTCAAAATATAGACATATTTTATTTATTGATTTCTTTGTTTTTTACACAGGATGAGCTCACCCAGGAGGAGGCCGGGACCAGTGGTATGGAGGAGGAGGCCGGGACCAGCCACACACAGGAGCTAGCTGGGCCCAGCAGGAGTCGGACCGAAAGCCAGGTCCCTCCCCTCTGCCTAGCCAGCAAAAGGCCCAGGAGGATGACACGGACAGAGGAGGAGTCCTTGGCACTTATACGCCAAGCCACCCAAGTGCTGAGCAAACCCCCCAATCCTGAGGAGGCCTACGGTACTTATTTGGCAAGCAAGTTGCTAGAAATGGAGAAGGCACAGCGCAACTTGTGCGAAGCCATTTTTTTTTATGCGATTCAACGGGGTCTGAAGGGTGAGCTAACACCGACCACCAAACTGTATAACACAGACCCTACTGCTACTGCTCCTCCTCCTCCTCCTCCTCCTCCTCCTACAACAAGTCCACCACCAGAGGCACAGCCTCCAGCGAAGCGTGGAGGGAAGGCTAGACGGAAGAGTCGGAAGTGACTGCCTGGCTTCAGTCTGCTCTGAAAGAAGACGCAGGATGTTGTAGTACCACAGTCTGGGGACATAGATCTCATCTGCTGCTGTTCCTGGTCTTTGGGATTCTAGGACCTGGTTGTGCTCCCTATTTACATGTTACACAGGTTCTGAATTTTGGTGGCCACTCACCTGATGTGTGCCTGGGGGACAAAAGGCTTCACAAACTTCAAAATTGTCTCCAGTGTTGCCTCCCTCTTGATTTAGTTTTGTTCTGACGAAAAATAAATATTTATTATTTCCAAAAATATTGTATGTTTTTTTTTGTTATTTTGGCTTAAAAAACAGAGTTTATTTGTGAGTAGGCAGGTACATGTCAAAAGACTCTGGGGGTTATTTACAAAACACACGTTCATGTTAATATAAATATGCTAACTTCAAGTGCAATTTTTAAAGCACTGCAAGTGCACTTGGAAGTGCAGTCGCTGTAAATTTGAGGCTTAACATTTGAAATGAGGGGAAGCTCATATATATATTTTTTTTTTTTTTTGATATTTTTTTTTGTTTTTTTTTTTATTTATTTTTTAAAATATTTTTCTAAAATTGGAAGATTAATCATAGGATGAGGATGAATAAAAACATTTGGTATAACTCTGTGTGAATATAAGCAGCAAAGCTACTTAATTTTTCTTGCATTATGAAGAAGAAAAGAATGGGCTATATTAAAAAAACACAAAATTAGCAGCATGACGAATATGCTAGCTTCAATACGAACACTAGTTTTACAAGACCGAGCGCTTCCGCCCTGTCCGCCCTGTAAATCCTTTCTGGGCATGCGTCATACTTAGTCCGTCCAACTTGCCTACTCACGAGCGGACTGTCCGCTGAAAACAAAGTTGGACGGACAATATTACGGAAATTCCGAAAGACTTAGTCCACCAGACTGTCCGCTGAAAAAGTCAGCTGAAGCCCACACACGAGCCCACACACGAGCGGATTGTCAAGTCCGTCAGACAGTCCGCCCGTGTGTACACGGCCTTAGCCTTAGCCTTTAAAATTAGCACTTTAGATTTCTCCCATAGACTTTTCGAATTTGCCGCGAACACCCCAAATTGTTCGCTGTTCCTTCTATGTGAATAATTTTCATACCTTTTTTGATCAAAGCATCGGATCCCTTCTTTTCTCCTCCTCCTGGCTTTCTTTGGACCACCCCTGGTCAGTTCAGGCAGTGGGACACACTACAACCGACTGAGTGTCTACCTCGCTGATAATAGCCTTCTTGATCCCCTTCAGTCTGGATTTCATCCTCAACACTCCACAGAAACTGCTGTCTTAAAACTAACAAATGATCTACTAACGGCCAAAACCAATCAACATTATTCTGTACTCCTCCTCCTGGACCTCTCTGCTGCCTTTGATACGGTTGACCACCCCCTCCTCCTCAAAAAACTCCACACATTTGGTCTCCGTGACTGTACTCTTCGATGGTTCTCTTCCTACTTATCCAACCGCACCTTTAGCGTTTGTTACAACTCTACTTCCTTCTCTCCTCTTCCTTTCTCTGTTGGGGTCCCCCAAGGTTCTATTCTTGGACCACTGCTATTTTCAATCTATACTTCCTCCCTGGGTAAACTGATAGCCTCCCACGGCTTCCAATACCACCTCTATGCTGACGACACCCAAATATATTTCTCTACCCCTCAGCTCACTCCCTCTGTCTCCTCACGTATCACTAATTTACTATCAGATATATCTGTCTGGATGTCACATCAGTTCCTCAAACTCAATCTATCCAAAACCAAACTTATAATTTTTTCTCCCCCATATGCCCTTTCCCCTAATCTCACTGTCAAAATCGATGGCACAACCATAAGCCCATCCCCTCACGCCAAGGTTCTAGGTGTAGTCCTGGACTCTGAACTCTCCTTCAAGCAACACATCCAATCACTGTCCAAATCCTGCCGCCTCAACCTCTGCAACATCTCCAAAATACGCCCCTTTCTAACCAATGAGACAACAAAGCTCTTAATTCACTCTCTGGTCATCTCTCGCCTCGACTACTGCAACTCCCTTCTCATTGGCTTGCCTCTACATAGTCTATCACCTCTTCAATCCATCATGAATGCCGCTGCCAGACTCATCCACCTTACCAGTCACTCTGTGTCTGCTACTCCTCTCTGTCAATCCCTCCACTGGCTTCTGCTCAGCCAAAGAATTAAATTCAAAATACTAACAACTACATACAAAGCCATCCACAACTCTGCCCCCAGCTACATCACTAGCTTAGTCTCTACATACCAACCTACTCGTTCTCTTCGTTCCTCTCAAGACCTCCCGCTCTCCAGCTCCCTCATCACCTCCTCCCATACTCGCCTCCAGGACTTTTCCAAAGCCTCTCCAATCCTATGGAATGCCCTACCCCAATCTGTCCGCCTATCTCCTACTTTATTAGCTTTTAGACGATCCCTGAAAACACTTCTCTTCGAAGAAGCCTACCCTACCCACACCTAACTGTATTTTCATTTTCTCCATCAGCTCATCCCCCCCACAGTTATTACCTTTTGTTTCAACTTGACCCTCCCTTCTAGATTGTAAGCTCTAACGAGCAGGGCCCTCTGATCCCTCCTGTATTGATTTGTATTGTAAGCGTACTGTCTGCCCTTGTATTGTAAAGCGCTGCGCAAACTGTTGGCACTATATAAATCCTGAATAATAATGATCATTTGCTAATTCACTGCTCTCGGAAGTACTACCACCATACCAGCAGCACCTTCACAAGCGCAGGAGTATTTCATTCTTTCTTTGTTCACATCTAAAAAGTGAAAGCTGCCCGTAGGCAGGTGAAGTCTGCTTTCTCCACTGTAGGCAAAAGATATCCTATTAGATGCTGCAGCCCATGTGACTCCTGCAGCCATCTTGGGTCAGGCAGAGCCTTTTCAGGGCCCGTATTTTGCTTGCATTTGCGAGATGGTAGCATAGGGACAGGTACCCCATCTGTTAGGGATAGTGGTAGTGAAAGGTTCCTGATTTTAGTAGAGCAATCTCCCCTGTTGAGCTATTGAGTTCCAACAGGGGGCACCCCCCAGCTAGAACACTCCGGTCAGTGCTCTCACCAATTGGCTGAGAGCGCTGATAGGGAGCCAATCGGATGCTAGTTTTCCAGCATGCATGTCTGACAGAAGCCAGCCAACCAGTGATGGTGTGTGTTTGTGCATTGATGCCTTTTCACACCATTATGGGTGCTGGTCAATGTGGTGGCATTTTTTTCTGAATTTCAAAGTATCTTTCTAAAAATGCTGCAAGCACCTTTGTGATGCATGTTGGTGCTTTAGGTAGACTATTAAAATAATGAGACTACCCTAACACAATGCACAATAATCCACAGCTACAGTGTAAAGGCTGGATCACACAAGATGCAGCGGGACTGCATTGGGCGGCTATTCCAGTGCAGTTCATGGGCATAATGTCTTGTCTCCTTGCAGTGCTGCGGCTGTTTCACTCTAGGACACAGTGCTTGACAACTCCTGCATATTTGTGCATGTGGGAGGCACATTGGGGCATAGTTGCCCTAGACAGATCATTTAAAATGTACGCACTGTAATAAATCTCAGCACACACAAATTTAGCGTATGTTGCCTTTTTTTGCAGTGCATCACAACCCATTGCGGCTGTGTAGCACAGGTACACCTGGGTGCCTTAGGCCTGATTCACACCTATGCCTTTTTAGTGCTTTTTGCATTTTGAAGATTTGCACTACAGAACGTGTTCCATATGAAACCATGTTAAATGGACTGTAGTGCAAATATACAAAATGCAAAAGCCGCTAAAAAATGCATAGATGTGAATCCAGCCTTACTGCAACACTCTGGTGTGAATGAGCCCCAGGGAGACACTGTCATTTTACCCAGCTACACTTTTCTTGTAATTTTTATTTATATTTTTTAGTATTACTGTAGGAGTATAATGGTACCCAATTTTTGTAAAAAGTATCAAAAAATATTTTTTATATAATAAAAATTGCACATGTATACATATCAAAATAGATACAAAACACATAAAAGCTGCACATAAAACATAACCAAAACCATCTAGTACTCCTGCCAAGAATACCAGTTCTTGTTGGCTCCCCTATGGTCCATAGGCTGGCTCCATAGGGGAGCCACCAAGAACTTGTATTCAAGGTGTCCTAGATGGTTTTGGTTATGTGTTATGTGCAGCTTTTGTATCTATTTTGATATGTATACATGTGCAGTTTTTATTATATAATAAATATATTTTGATAATTTTTACAAAAATTGGGTACCATTATAGCCCTTGTATTAAGTTTGTTATTGTCCATATTTTGTATATCATTGCTTAGAATGAGGTACCAGAACGATATGGTCTACCAAGTGAGGGTCTCTCATTGAGACCTTCCTCCCAGTTTCCTGTTTTCATATTACTGTAGGGGATGGCATGAACAAAAATCACTAAATATTCCATAGTGCAATCACTTCCCTTGAAAGTGTCTGCAGAGAACTAAAATAAAAAAAATAAAAAATCATGTCCCATGTAAGGCACCTTTCACGCGGAGGCACTTCTAAGGCTACTTTCACACTGATGCGCTTTACAGGCACTACAGCGCTAAAAATAGTGCCTGTGTAGCGCCTGTAAAGATCCTCTCTTGTGTCTCCAGTGTAAAAGCCCGAGGGCTTTCACATGGGAGCAGTGCGCTTGCAGGACAGTCAAAAAAGTCATCATCTCTACAGCGCTATTGAAGCGGTGTATTAACCGCTCCTAAAGTGCCCCTTCCCATTAAAAACAGTGGGGCAACGCTGCAAACCTGCCGGCAAAGTGCCTTGCAGGCGGTTTTAACCCTTTTTCGGCACTAGCAGGGGTTAAAACTGCCTTGTTAGCGGCTGAATAGCGCCGCTTTACCGACGGTGCCGGCCCAGTGTGAAAGTATCCTAAATTGCGAGCAAAACATTTGAGCGCTTTTGAAGAGCTTTTCAGGCGCTTTTCATTCATTTCAATGGAGAAGGGCGTTTTTTTCACCGCCCTGCCAGCCCACTGCCCCAGTGTGAAAGCATTCATTGATTTTAATGGAAATAGCTTTTCGTGAGCTTTTCGGGCACTTTTTTTTTAGCGTGAAAGCGACTGGGTGTGAAAGGTGTCTAAAGCTGGCCATACGCCATACAATTTTCTTTAGATTTACCTTCAACTATGTAGTGCATGGGCCTGCCTGATTGCATACAGATTGAAAGTGTTTAGGTTTGATCTCCTATTATATCGTTTTGGTAAATTTAAAGGAAAGTTGTGTAAGAAAATTGTATAATTTATGGTCAGCTTTAGTGAATGATGGAATACTAATTAATTAATCAACAGGATACAGGTTTAGCCTGTTCAGCTGGGTGACGTGTTTCCTATGGACTTGGCTTGGTTGTGGTTACCCAGGAGAGAAGGGAGTGATTACTGCTGGTGCTGGATCTCCTGGTAATTTGGATGTGTGTGATGGTGAATGATCTATGGCAGGAATGGTGCAGATTTGTCCCTAACTGAACGATCTATGGCTGCAATTTTACAGATTTATCGCTAACTGAACATTCTATGGCTGGAATGTTGAATAAGTAAGGAGCTGAAAAGTATGTCAATGTAGTATGAGTAACCTGAGTTCTCATGCACTAAGGGACTGACACACATAGTTACAATTGCTGTTTGTAGATCGGTTTTAATTAGTAACAACTTTCATATTTGTTATAGAAAAATGCAACTGTGGTGTGTTTTCTATTCACTCCAATGCATGTTTGGTGCAGTTTTGAAAAGCATACTAAAGACACAGAACTTTTACAAATGTAAAAATGTATTATTATATTATATTATATATATAGAGTTTATTTTTAAACCTGGTCAAAAACTGATCAGTGTGAAAGGGCCCTAAGCTCTATTGCTGCTATTTCAAATGTGACAGAATTGCATGGCAATGGAAATCGCATTGTTTTCAGATTGGTTTACACCTATGCAAGTTGTGATATTGAGAGATATAATGTGCGTGTGTGTTTTTTTTTTTTTTTTCTCACGTGTTTGATGTATTTTTTTTTTTTGGGGCAGAGATGTCTGTTGCCTGGTGGGAGAACCCAGCAAAAAACGCAAGCACTGTCTTTTGATGTGTTTCCATTGAAGTCTATGAAACCTGAAGGGAGACCCTGACCCTTTCCTAAAAACACACCTGTGGAAAGCGCACAGATGTGAACATGACCCATAGGAAGATATGTTAGATGGACTGTAGTGCACTTCTTCTGCACTGAAAAACGCATAGGTGTGAACCAGGCCTTCAATGTGCCTGTTAAGGATGAGTTCCGCCATGGTTGCAGAGCCCCCAGGAAGTCGGCACTGCGATGCGCTAATCACAAGCAGTGAGACATTGTCCCGATGTGCGGCTGCCAAGATCGGGGAAATGTCTCGCTGCCTGTGATCAGCACTTCCTGGCGGGCTCTGCACATGGGCTGTGCGAACACACCGGAGCTCATCCTTGGTGCCTGTTCTCGGTGCAACTTGGCATGGTGCGATTTTATGGGAAAGGTTTCTGTACCACTTTGGTGTGATTCCAGGAAGGTTGCCACCTCATCCTTTTAAACCCGAACACCTGAATTACACAGGTTCTGAGGCTAATTTAATGCAGATAAGGCACCAAGTGAGATTACCCCCTTAATCAGGCTCAGAACCTGTGTAATCAATATATGTTCGGGTTTAAAGGGATGAGGTGGCAACCCTAGATTCCAGTGCAATTATGGCCCAGTAGACTAGGAAAACCGTATCCAAGTTGCACGACCTAATCGCACTGAAAATCGGATTGTGGCACTGTGAACCTAGCCTTATGTGTATTGTCAGGTTACACCCAACAGGTGTTTTTGCCCATGAGCATCAATGTTTTTGGGCAGCTGCCAGACACGGGTAGCGATACTCAGAATTATTCTTTTGAGTCTAGTGATGCAACCGAAATACACTGGTCACAGTTGCAATGCCCTCCAGGCTGATTTGCAAAAGAACAATAAGGCTCGGTTCACGCTTGTGCGATACGGGAACCCTGTGAATCCACTGCTGGTTCACGCATCGCACCCGACTCACATGGCAGTTCACACTGCCTTATGCAAACAACTGAGAGTGTTAATGACACCCCCATTTCAGCTCGCATATCACACTGAGAACTGGCACTGCAGTGTGGTGTGAATCGCATGCGACCTCGCACCATGCACAAGTGTGAATTGGGACTTGATGCGCTTTTTTTTATTTTTTTTTATTATTATTTTTTTCCTCAACTCATTTCCACTACATGTGCACAAAACTGTAACAGAAAAGTGTCAAAATATGCAGTATCCTATGAAAATACTTCTGTATGCATGTCCAGCTTTTCCAAAGAGTCCAGTACTTCAACTTAGAAATTGCCCTTTGGAGGGGCTCCAATGCTGTGTGTGCATTGATAAACATACTGTAGGTTTACCTGAGTGAACCAAAAGCCCGCCACGGAATCCTTCATGCTGTTCTCATCCATTGTGATGCCTTAATATGCATTATTATAAGGCAGCCCATTTGTTTGATTGGGCTGCCAATATGCCATGACAGATCTAAGGTCGTGCATGCTGTATTTTCCACTAAGGCCTCGTTCACACCTATGCATTTTTAGTGTGTTTTTTGCAGATTTCCACTACAGTCCATTTAACGCGGTTTCCTATAGACCACTAAAAATGCATTGGTGTGAAACTGCTCTTACGCAGTGCTACTAATGCACTATTGTGCGCTACCATTTATCTTTAATACATGGAGGTTGTTACCACATTGGTGCCACTAGACTTCTTTGTCTTAGAGGTTTGCCACACACTGTGCAATTCCCACTGGAGCCGCTGTGGAGATGTGTGAACCATCTCCATAGAGAGCCTGTCACAATCCCCTGACATACGAATTGGATGCGGCAAAACCCACATCCATAATTGTACAGTTTGTAAGGTTGAAAAAAAACAAAAACAAAAAGTCAATCTAGTTCAACCAAAAAAAATACAATCCCATATATACACTCCTATACCCACAGTTGATCCAGAGGAAGGCGAAAAAACCCAACAAAGCACACTCTAATTTGCTACAGCAGGGGAAACAATTCCTTCCTGATCCCCCCCGAAAGGCAATTCGCAATGGTATGAACCCAGACTAAAACTGGGCTTGAGGGACAAAAAAACTTTTATGCTTGCAGCTGCTCCCCCTCCTTACTGCAAGTGTTAACAGCTCATTTTGCCAAAGAAATTGGGCATTAGGTGATATACTTGCCATATTCCTTGTACCTTGTCCACTGACAGATGTTGATTGGCCACCTGAGGACACTGACAGATGTTGATGTCACAATGGTACACCATTGCAGATATAATTGCCGTATTCCTTGATCCTGCAGGCTTTGACCTCTTCTTGAAGTCAGCTTGTTCAATTAAGTTTTGACAATAACTGATTGGTTTCTATGCAGAGCTGCACCAGATTTTGCGCTCTCAAGTTTTAGTAAGTCGACCACCACTCTGTTTCTGCCGTTATTCGTTTTTTACCTGCATTTTACAAGCATCTTTATGCATTGTGCATTTTTGTTAAGCAATGAGAATGCTTTTCCTTTAGCGATATTATGAAGGAATGTGCCGCCTGGTTTTTAGTGTAGAGTTTAGGAGACACAGCTGATTTTACACTCCTGTTTGCAGCTGCGACACAAACTATCAGTCTTCATTGTGGCTGAGCCCGTTGCATGTAAGCTAAATAAGTGCTTGTAACCATGGGATGATAAGTTGAAACAGTATTTGCAGCTGCTGACTTTTTTTTTTTTTTCTCTCTTGCTGATGAATAGGGATGTGCTGAACACCCCCCATTTCGGTTCGCACCAGGACATCTTGAACAGACAAAAAGTTCTACCGACCATGCGAACTCTATTAACCTCCCTGGCGGTATGATTATGTCAGATTTTTGCGTCTCACAGCGGTACGTTGTTTTGCATAGAAATTTGGCATTTTATATTGTAGGCCTGTAATTCTTAGCAAAAACACACTGGGCAAAAGGGTTGTGAAATAATTTCATACAGTAATGTAATCTGTAAGATTACAGTGTACTGTATGTATTATGAACTTTCTATTTTTTGAATTTGCCGTGACACTTGCAGGGAATGGAGCCCAGCACACAGGCAGAGGACAGAGCCCACAAACACAGCGGAGGGGGGCGAGACGTTGCAGGATCCTGCGGACAAGGTAAGTACACTACACCAGGATCCTACAATGCAGTCCCGAGTATGGCTTGGGGTTATCTCTAATGGTACTGAAATTTAACCCTGAGCCACACTCGGGAAAACTGCCAGGGAGGTTAAAGGCTATGTGACATGAGCATGAAAAATCAAAAGATCTAGTTTTAAAGATTTATATGTAGGTTATTGCCGTAAAAAGTGTATGGGGACCCGGGTACCGCCCTAGGGGACATGTATCAATGCAAAAAAGTTTTTAAAGAATCAGTGATTTTAATGGTGCTTAAAGTGAAACATTAAAAATGAACTATTTTTTAATTTTGTGCCGGGGAGGGGGGGGGTTCCCTTAGTCTGCCTGTAAAGTGGCGCAACTGTACAATTTTTTTATTTTTTTTCTAGAATATGCTGCAGCAATAACAACCATTCTAAAGGAACCCTTTTATTTTGTTGTTTTTTTTTTTTTTTTTTCATTTGAACTGTGGCGTCTGCGGTTGGGGGGGGCTTATTGAAATCGGGAGGCCCCAGATCCTGCCCCCATTCCCCCAAACCACCCCCCCTCCCCCATGTGAATGGTATCGGGTACAACGTACACCCACCCATTCATCAAAAAAGTGTCTAGACAGTTTTTGACAAGTCCTTTATTAAAAAAGAAAAGCTATAAAAAATTGTACCGCGATATAAATCCACAGTCAATCACGCCACCCGACAGAAACGAAAAATAGCAAAAGTGGAAACCGATCCGCCTCCATGGAAGGCCTCCCGCCGACTGCGCTCTCTTCAATTTGACAGCTCTTATGTAGGCAAGGGTGGGGCCAGTGACATAACTGGGGGACCCTGTCCCTTCTGATGTCATGTTATATACTCTGCACTGATCACTTTCCGAAGCTCTCCAAACCGCTCGCAGGTGTTTCTTGGGCTTACCGTTTTCACCAGCGCACCCGAGAGACATTATGGCAGTGCAGCTGACTGGTCACAGAGGCACTGAGAGACTTGATCCTCTCTATGGTCTTGGAGGACTGGAGCGTCATGACGTCACTTCTGGTCTAGGGTGAAGGTAAACTCTTCTTTTGCTTAATTTTTATTTATTTTTTTTCTCGATCTTTTGCTGGTAAAGGAGAGATTTGGGATCTCTCCATAAAGAGGACCTGTCATGCTTATTTCTATTAAAAGGGATGTTTACATTCCTTTTATAATAAGAATAAAAGTGATTAAAAAAAAAAAAAAAGGGACAGTGTAAAAATAAGAGCCCCATCCCTCTCTGCTTGTGCGCAGAAGCGAATGCATACGCAAGTTGCCTACGCATATGTAAACGTTGTTCGCAGCACCCATGAGCTATTGCTGTGAATGTTGCCACAAGAGAAAGAATTCTAGCGCTAGACCTCCTCTGCAATCCCAAACTGGAAACCTGAAAACATTTTTTAAGTACTGTAGTTTGTGGCTTCTCCAAAAAAAATTTAATGTTGGTTATCTGACATTCTAGATGTACAGTACTTTTTTTATTTTTGATTTTTAATAATTCAGTTAACCACTAGATGGCAGTGTGGTCCTTTTTCTGATGGTTGTGTGATCTAAAAATTCCTTTTCAGTTACAGTATAGAGGGGTTTGCCAACTGTGCATTAAAAAAATAAAAAAAATACAGATTGTATGAAAATAAAATGCAGACAAATAAAGGCTGTGTTTGGAAAAGAAAAATGCCCACAAAAATTCCCGCACTTGAGTATGAACAGATTACAATATTTTATCGCCTCTAAAAAATTATATAAAATTGAAAATGATGATTTTGTTAAATGGAGAAGTTTTCTGTACTCGCTACAGTGTGATGAGCAGTTGTTACATGCCAACATATAACCACTAAAATGTTATTTCTACAACACAGCTGTGTATTTAAAAATGTAGGCCTAAATGTTTTTAATGCTGCTCCTAGAGGGGGGTGTGTGGGGTGTTTTTTTTTCCCCCTGCATGTTGGCCTATGTGTCAATGCACACATCAACTTAGCGCCTGAAAAACGCCCGAAGTGTGAAAGGGATCTTAGAAGCAGAAACCCCCACTGGCAGTGTGTCAAAGAGCAGTGGCATTTTAGTTGGGAAAAAGCTTGATGCGTGTAAACCTGCCTAAATGTGCATTATTGCTAGACACACTTAGCAATTGAGCGTTGATTTCATTGGCCAGAATAATTATTCTGGCCACTGAAATTAATAACGCGCGCTTGAATGCGCTATATGCGTTTACAAGAGTCAAAATGGTAAAAAAACACTTCTGCCGGGAGGAAAAGCATCTAGAAGAGCTTGGTAAAGTCCTTGTGTGCATGAAGCCTAAGGGTCCTTTCACACGGGGCGGATCAGTTCTGATCCGCCCCGTGGATATCCGTTTGCTCAGCGGGGATCACTCTGCCGATCCCCGCTGAGCAGGGAGATGACAGCTCCGTCTCTGCACACTGCGCAGGGACAGACCTGTCACAGCGCCGCTCTCCCCTATGGGAGATCGGATGACGACGGACCGCAGTGTCCGTCGTCATCCGATCCGCAGACGGATGGAAAAATAGCTTTTTCCTCCGTTACACTTTTTCGGATCGGAGCGGGTCGGATGTCAGCGGACATGTCACCGCTGACATCCGACGCTCCATAGAGCTCTATGGAGCACCCGTTCAGGTCCGCCTGAAAAACTGACAGGCGGGCCTGAACGTAAGTGTGAAAGAGGCCTTAGTATTGTTGCTGTGGGCAGCTTATTATTGTGATGGTGATGTGTCCGTGTAAACAAAACATTTTTTGATGTACTCCCCACAAAAAACCTGTGTAACTCCACTTTAACCACTTTACGACCAGCGCGCGACGATGTACGTCCATTTTTTGAAGAGGGATATCTCGGTAACGGCAGCAGCTGCTGCCACAACAGAGATGTCAATCTCTTCAGGCGCCACTCGTGTGTACAATAATAATGGTGGTCTTTGCGGCGGGTTCGCCTTGAGATCACTGTTATCGGCGGCGAGAGGGGTGCCACCCCCTCCCTCCCGCTGCTTACCGGAGTCATCGGTAGCGGCAGAGGCGATCGGGACATGCCTTCTCTGTGGTATGGAGACGAGTGAGTCACCCCCACCCGTGTCTATACCATAGCAGGGCGGAAGCCACGTCTAAACGTCACTTCCGCCCATACCTCTTAAAGGCACATTTTATTCAATGTCATTTTTTTCAAATGACAATTTTTTTTTCTTTTTTTTTTTTTTTTTTTTATTGCATTTAAGCCCAAATATGAGATCTGAGGACTTTGACCTGTCATGTTTTTTTCGATTACAAGCGTGTTTACATTCCTTGTAATAGGAATAAAAAGTGATCCATTAATTTTTTTTTATCAGTGTAAAAATAAGAAACCTTTTTTTTTTTTTTAAAACGCCCTGTCCCGATGTGCTCCCGCGCAGAAGCGAATGAACACTTGAGTAGCGCCCGCATATGAAAACGGTAGTCAAACCACACATGTGAGGTATTGCCACGATCGGTAGAGTGAGAACAATAATTCTAGCCCTAGACCTCCTCTGTAACCCAAAACATGCAACCTGTAGAATTTTTTTAAATGTCGCGAGGGTAAAAGTTTGACACCATTGCACTAGCGGGCGCAATTTGACATGTTGGGTATCAATTTACTCAGCTTAACATTATCTTTCACAATATACAAAAAAAATTGGGCTAATTTTTACTGTTTTTACTTTTTTGAATAAAAAAATAAACATTTTCCAAAAAAATGCGCTTGTAAGACCGCTGCACAAATACGGTGTGAAAAAAAGTATTGCAATGACCGCCATTTTATTCTCTAGGGTGTTAGAACCCCCAAACATTATATATTGGGTTTTTTTCTAAGTAATTTTTTTAGCAAAAAAAACTGTTTTAAACATGTAAACACAGAGTCTGAAAAAGAAGCTCGGTCCTTAAGTGGTTAATGCCAGGTAATACAGCTGCCAGCAGGGGTACATAAAAGCAGGAGATCAAGATAGATGTGGAAAGTCGGTAGCCTGAAAGTACCAATTGACAGGATACAGGAGGGTGCCCCAGTTGGGGGCTACACCAAGGGGGGGTCCATCCATTAAGGGCGCACATATTCCGCCTCGCCTATCCTTGCCTGCAGCCCCTTTCAGGACACAGTGCATGAATTCTAATGTGGAGGCTTCATATAATATTATTATTATATATATTTTTTTTTTTTTAGCAATTCGAGCCAGAGGCTAAAGATTGCCGCCATTACCAGTAAAAAATGAAGTCCATAAATCTAATACATAGTTTGAGGACACTATAACTTTTGCGCAAACCGATGAAATACACTTATTTTTGTGAAAAAAAAAAAATGTAGAATACATATTGGCCTCAATCGATGAAGAAATTGGATTTGTTTTATTGTATGTATTCTAGCAGAAAGTAAAAAATATATATATTTGTTTTTTATAGCGCAAAAAATAAACCGCAGAGGTGATCAAATATCACCAAAAGAAAGCCTTTTTTTTTTTTTTTGCACCCAACACCGAAGTAAATAGGGGTGCCTTCATCTAAAAATGTGTTCAGAATTTGTCTCTGAACACGGTGAATCAGATGCACTGTTGTCAGCTGAGCAGCTTGTGACGGCTCCTTGCCATAGTTCTCTGATATCCTAGTGACAGTGTTTGGTTTTTACACTTTCTGTTTTTAAGTATCCATCTGTATACTGTGTTGGCTCATGAAAGGTCGCACAGAGGTAGCCTCTGGCCTACTGTGCTGGTCCCATCAGGTCTCCTGGCTGTGTATACACTCTGCACTTGTACAAACACATTTACGGTAAATGCTGTTAGGATTGGGGGGGGGGGGGGGGGGTTCGTAAAAGAAGCCATGTTTAATTAGAAAGTGGAATATTATAAACAGACAAAATCATTACACCAGGTTATAGAAAGAACTGGCATGTTTATCCAAATGCAATTATCCTTTGTGCTTTGCTCACCCTATGCAAACATTTTATAGTCTAACATCCTGTTTCTGCCACTTTAAAAAGTCTGTTTGGGCCAAGCCAGCCCAAACAAACCATTCCCTTCAGGACCAGTTCACACCTGAATTGCACAGGAACAGTCTGCATTACAGTGCTATTTAATGAGATAGAGTGTGTGTGTGTGTGTGTGTGTGTGTGTGTGTGTATATGTATATATATGTATGTGTGTGTGTGTGTGTGTGTGTGTGTGTGTGTGTGTGTGTGTGTGTATATATGTGTGTGTATATATATATATATATATATATATATATATATATATATATATATAATTATAAATTTTCTCTCTGGTATTTATTGGCGTATAACACACACATTCATTTTTAGAGGGAAGTTTCAGGAAAAAAACTAAAATTTTAAATAAGGGTCAGTGAAGCCTGATCAATGCCCATCTGCAGCCTAGAGGGAACAGGGAGGGGGGGGGGGGGGCAGGACGAGCAATGACAGATTACATACAGTGAGCTTCCTATTACAGAGGCCACCAAGTAAATAGGAGATTCTCACTGTATGTAATCTGATCGCGCTCGTCCCGCCCCTCTCCCTGTCCCCTCCGAGACAGCTAAAATTGAAGTATTGGCGTATAACACGTGCACCCTGTTTGCACCCAATTTTCGTGGTGAAAAACTGAGTGTTATATGCCAATAAATTCTATCTATCTATCGTAAATTTTATTATTTAGATTATTTTTCTTTTTATTACTAAAATCACACTGAATCGCACAAGAATGAGTACATTTCAAACTACTTTTTCAAAAATGCAGCGCACCAAATCGTATGGTGCTGTAGTACCATGCAATCTGGCTCAGGCAAACACTGCGTTTGCGATCTGCATTTTCGGTGTCCTCAAGAATATTGACACCTGAAGCAGATCACGCACCCGGTGCATTTTGAATGCAGTGTGGTTCCAGCCCTTACGAATGAAATGTGCCTGCTGTCGGAGCTGTATAGAGCTAGGTTCACACTGGTGTGGGAAAGTGTAAATCGCACCTATTCTTGCACTCGCAACAATTTGATCTTCATGGCACCGCAAAGCATCTGAAAACGCAGTGCATTTTTGGGTGTGGGAACTCGTATGGGCTGCACGATTAATCGTTAAAGAATCAAGATCGCGATTCTACCCACCCCTCAATCTTAAAAAAAAAAGCATTTCCTCACCCTGCCAAGTTTCCCACAACATAGCTTAGGGACATAAAGAGAAACATTGTAACCTAGTTCTCTTAGATCAAAGGGATGAACTTCTGTCTGTAATGAGGTCAGTTTAACAACTTAAAGACCTTTTTCAGACACTTGTTTCTTACAAGTTAAAATCCAATTTTTATTTTTTTTATTTTATATTTTTATTTTGCTATATAATCTTTTTATTTATTAAATTTTTTTGTATAATGTGAAAGATGTTACGCTATGAGAATCTTTATTCTAAGTAAAAAAAAATTGATTCTCAATTTAGCCAGAATCGTGCAGCTTTAAAAAGCACCATGCAATTGAAGCTGCGTTAAAAAAAAAAAAAAAAGTGCAGGGAAATGTGAACCTAGTGCAAGAAGCACGTACTACCAGCTGCAGAGAGAATACAGTGCTGTGTTCCTGCAGCAGTACAGGGACTGTAGCCATTCAGAGGAGGCTTCGTATTTTAAGAATGAAAGCATGGCTTCATCTGAGGTGTAACGTCTGATGACACAATCTCCTCTTCGGCCAATCGGAGGAAGCCTTGTATTCATAAAAACAAAGGTACCTGTGAATGGATTAAATTTTGTCCTGGAAATGGGATAAGAAGTCCTTGTGCTGCTGCTGAAACACAATGCTGGATATTGTATGTAGCTGATGCTACATATAGTTATACAGAGCTGACAGCACACACATTCATTCGTAAAGGAAATTGTTTGTTTAGACCAGCTTGAACCAAACGAGTACCTGAAAACATGGACTTAGGCTTTAAAGTTGATCAAGCATCAGATGTATTTTTTTTTTTTCAAACTGAGTTATATTATGGCTATACACAGACTTTCATTCAGCCTAACGGAATTCCTCTATCCATATTAGAGCTGGCCATACACAATTGAAATTCAGCCGGTTTGGCAGGGACCAGTTGACTTTCAATCCATGTGTGGCTAGACTGGTTGAATAGAAGTCGATCTACTGATTGACTTCTGTTCAATTGCTTTGTCTGTAAATTCTCGCTTGTTCAGCAATGCAGGCAATAAGCTGCAGTGCTGATGGGTTGTTTTTTTTTTTGACTGCAGGGAAGTCTTCCCTCTGTCAGAATACAATGATACAGTGGGGAGGAGTCCTGCATCAAAACATCGAATGTGTGGATGGGGTAGTCGGTTCAGTTCAACCAAAAAATGGACTGATGTATGGCCAGCTGAGTTCCACCCAAAAATGTAACTTTTACTTTAAGCACTCCTCGCCCTCTTACATGCCACATTTGGCATGTCATATTATATTTTTTTGGGGGAGGGGGAGTGGGGGCTTCATTAGGAGGGGGACTTCCTGTCCCACTTCCTCCTTCCGCCCAGGGGACTCCTCTTTTCAACCTTAGGCGGGCCCTCCCTCTAGGCGATCTCCTGGGACATGTGACAGGTCCTAGGAGATAACCTGTCCACTCCGGGAGAGTAACGCGGCGCGTGCGTGCCCGGCCGTGAAGCCGAAAGCTGTCATGGCCGGGTGCCCAGAGTGGCAATGAAGGGGCTGGTGGAGAGTAGGGGAAGAGGAGCAGCACCCCGTACGGCCGCATCGCTGGACCGTGGAACAGGTAAGTGTCTGTTTATTAAAAGTCAGCAACTACACTTTTTGTAGCTGCTGACTTTTAATAAACATAAAAAAAAAGCCTGGAACTCCCCTTTTAAGCAGTGCAGATGGATGAATCTTGCACTGCGTTGTTGTTGTATTCTGACGTCGCATCAGTGGTTTTAGCGGGATGCATCTGCTTTTTGTCTGTTTTCTGCCCAGCTGCTTTGATTTTTCAAAGTAAGAGTAAACAAGCACTTAAGCACAAAAGACTCGTCCAAGCTCTACCAGTATATTAAAGGTTGAGGAGCAGATGTGGTGCGCTGGCCATGTCGTTCACTAGAAGTCCATAATACCAAATAGCTTCTTCTTTACAGGATTTTATTAGCACAACAGCAATGAACGATTCAGCATAATGCTAACGTTTCGGCCATAGCATGAGGAAAGCATCGGAGGAAATGCATTAACATTATGCTGGATCGTTCATTGCTGTTCTAATAAAAATCCTGTATAGAAGAAGCTATTGGTTTGCCGGCTCATTTTTCTATTATAAACAAGCACTTGCTATCACAACCAGTACCCAACTGTGGTGTTAAAAGTGCCCTGATATGGCTACAATGATCCTAAGCATACAGATATAGCGCACTCTAGGTAGGTGGGTGTTAGAGTTAGGACTTTTGGAGGACAGGTTAATTTAGACAGGCCTGTTTGTTTTGATCTGATCTGGGCTGGGATAGGCTCAGGGTAGCAGCTGGTGACTCGCAGGCAGCATCACTGAGACCTTCCTCTAATTTCCAGAGTTTGCTAGAAAGATCTGGAAGGAGGAGAGGTGGTGCTGCCTGGGTCAGCCCAGCGGGAAAGGAGTGGTTGGGTGGAAGAGCTTGGAGGGAGCTCCCCAGTCTGGGAGGGGGGTTGTGACCTTGGGTTTGGGCTCGGGTGCAGTCAGGGCCACCTTTTTAAAGACGCATGAAGAGGTCCTGGACCAGAGGCAAAAGAGGACAGTGGGAGAGAACAATGCTAAGAGACTCCAGGACAACTGGTTGCTGGTGAGTGAGGCCCAGCCAGGACTGGGAAGGCACGCCTGAGAGGACTGGGAGCTTGCAGTCTGGGTGCAGAACCAGAAAAGGGGACTGTGGTGGAAAGAGGCAGTTGCAGCCAGGAGGGCTGTCAGGGCCTGAAGAGGGCAAACTGGGATCAGTAGCCATAGATATGGAGGCTAGCACAGGGACATTTCTGCTACACTTGTGGGGCCCACGGCCCCAGCCTGCAAAGTGCATTTTCTGAGGCCTGGCTGAGTCAGTGTCAGGCCTCACCAACAAATAGTGTTTGCTGTCCCTGGGGAACCAAGTGATGTGCTGGAGGTGGTGAGAAGAAATAGTCTGAAGCAAGTGATGTTCTGGTGGAGTGAGGAGTGGAAGCTTCAAGCAAGTTGTACAAGAGGAAACTGAAGGCGTATGCACAAGGAGTGTACATGGTTGTTCCAAAACTATTTGCCATGTCTGTCTATTCATGCTGGGCACCCCATATCTCCAGAGGGATGCTTTGTTTGTTATCTATGCCCACTGACAACCAAGTATGCAGCACTATCTACTCCTGGTGGCCACAGTTCGGCCCCCCTAAAGTCTAAAGGACAGTAAACTGGCCCTTTGTTTATAAAGTTTTGAGACCCCTGCCTAGAAGAATAAGGGCTAGAGGGATGGATGCAGCTTTATCTGCATTGCCTCAACTATATTTACAGACCCTAAGTTGCATCTTAACCCCCCCCCCCCCCCCCCCCCCCTGTTTCTTTTGGTTTCCTCCTCTAAGCTTCCCCTTCCAGAAGGCCATAAAACTCCTACAGCTGTGTCCTATTATTAACATAGCTATTCTCTCTAATACAAGGGGTAAGAGACTAAATATATTAGTCATTACCTCTGTCAAAAGGTGACCATTTTAAAACCTCTTTTCACTGGGAAAAGCCTTTTCACAAAAGAGTCTAACTTTTTTTCTTTCTTGGCTCTCTATAGGTCCCTTTGCTGTAGTCAGTGGCAGAGATACAAGAGTTCAACATTTGGAACAATTCCTAGGATTTTGTAGCTCAACAGCTTTGCCCTGAAAAGTGTGTGCTGGAAGAAGTCAACACAAAGCTGAATACAAAACAGTAACTCTTCACTGCCTCCTGTCGCATTTGATCTAGGCCTATCCTCTCTCAAGGGCTGCTCTAGGTAGGCAGCTACAGGGAACTGTAATAGTTAATTTTATTTTGCCTGGAGTATTTATTATTATTATTATTATTATTATTATTATTATTATTATTATTTATATATATATTTTTTTTCTTCCCCATGTTTTACGTTTTTAAACAAATATATGACTATTTTTGCATACCAGAGCATGTTGGCTTAGCTAAGCGGTAAACACAAAAGAAGCAACCTAGTCTCCAGAAAGAATTTGCCTTAGCAGCTGTCCATTCAAGATCTTATTATTTATTATTATTATTATTATTATTATTCCACCTAACACAAGTGCTAAAATAAAAAGGGTAAAAGCAAGTGATCTTATCCAACAAACAATTTCTCCAGCGCTCAAAAAAGACGGTCGTCAGTCTGGGATAGTCAGAAAAAATACTTCAGTGGTATCCAACTAAAAAGCTGCAAAAGAACACATAGGGGGTTGCAAATGCCTATTGCATAGCACAAGGTTTATTGGAGAAAGCAAATAGCCAAACTAATACTTGCAAACAGAAGTAATATGCAAGACACTCTGATCAATCAACGTGATTACAGATGACCACACAATAGGCAATGTTGGCAAGCTAATGCGTTTTGGGGACACATCCCCCTTCCTCGGAGCTCATCTCTATGGAAGGGGATGCGTCCCTGAAATTCATTAGCCTGCTGACTTTGTCAATTGTGTGGTTATCCAGTGTGTCTTGCATTATTTTGGCTATTTGGTTTCTCCAATAAACCTTGGGTAATGCAATAGGTGTTTACATCCCTTGTGTGGTAACTTTTGGTTAACCAGCTAGCCTGCAAACAAAGGCCCTGTCTAACCAGTCACGTTAAATACAGAGGGTTTAGTTGCACACATTTGCAAATAATATGTGGAAACTGAAGCACCCATGTCAAGGTTCCTCTGTACTAAAGTTCCACTTCTATAGTTTTAAGAGTCTCCAAGTTGCTGCATATATAGCAGTGGATAAATTGAGGGCAAGCTTGTCTGGAGGGAGACCACTCCCTAAAGGTACAGGTACACATTCAACACCTAGCAGTAAGCACAATGGCTACTGAAGGCATCCAAAGTGCCCCCAAACCATATCAGCTCTTCAGTGCATGATATAAAAAAGAAGGTTCCACTTTGATCAGCCCTCTCTGGAATAGGTCATTATTGATCCCTTGGTATTGTGGTGTGGTTGCAGATATCAGGCCACCCATTCACCATGATGATTTAATAAATTTAGTTTTCTTTTATAATGAACAATTTTGGACTAATTTCTGGTTTCTTTTTTTCTTTTCTTTTTTAACCAGTGTCCAACGCTATGAAAAGTGCTGCATCTGTTCTCCAGTCACCAAAAATGGCTACAGAGTATATTGACAAATTGAGTAAGCCTGGAAAACCTTCAACTTCCTCTTCTAGTAGAGCACTTTCAGTCAAATCGAGCAGGAAAAAATCCACATCATCAAAAACGCCAGTTAATCCTATTTCTCCGCCAGAGGACATTTTAACAACAAGTATTAATCAGCTTTCTGTGGCTGATGAGCGAGGTCCCACCAGGTGAGGTAGACAAAAAAATATTATTTTGGGAATGACTTTTACAGACTTGGGTGAATGTATTCTATTGCTGCATACTTATTTGAATTCCGAGAGTACCTCCACTATTAACCTTCAAACCATGGGAATTAGAATTGTAAAGAAATATGGATAAGAAGGGCGTTGTGTATGCTTAATGGCATTCATGTGACTAGTGATGATCAGCCTCGATGTGGAATAGCTATGGACTGCAAGGTGGGTGGGGAGATCATTGCAGATCTAACCAAAGAGACTAGGGTTGAAACATCAAAGCAGTTAAAGCTGCTTCTTAAAGAAATATTGGAAATCTCTAAATTATTCAAAGTTTATTATTACTGTTTGGTTATAGTGCTTGGGGCTTTTCAACTTTAAGATGGTCCTCCACTGTGTTTGTGTGTGTGTGTGTGTGTGTGTGTGTGTGTGTGTTTAGCCTTAACACTGTGGATGCAGTAATATTTGCTTGACGTTATTCGTATTTTTGGCTCTTGCCCTCCTCTTCCTGGATCTGTTAGCTTTGGTAAAATCCATGGAATACTTGGCCTTTGTGTCTCCTCAGGCACACAAAGGGTGCTTGGCTCTGAAGGTGCATACAGATGCACTATTTCCAGAAGTATGTGGACCCTCAGCCAAGTAGTTTCTTTAGTGCAGCGTAAAGTTAATGTTGCAGCATACAGTACAAAGATATTTTACTTGTAGCTACAGTCTAGGGAGGCTGTCTTATGTTCTAGCAGAACTGCATCCCTGTACACAAAGCCAGTTACATGATGTGGAAGAACTAGTCCTGACCTTCAGCCCATTGAGACCTTTTGGCATGAATTAAACATTGATTGAGAATCGGGTCCTGTCATCCATCAGTTACAAATGTTTGGTTTTTCTCCCTTCGCCTTTCAGGACATCACCTTGGAGAGAGTGCGTAGTTCCACCTCTTAACAGGAAACACCGCGTAACAATGCCCCTTTTTAAAAATGCTTCCACTATGAGTTCAGTTTTTAGTGTTTCCTCTGCCATGGTGGAAGCACTGTTGGGGAACCAGAGGGGCTGCGCTCTCTCCAAGGAAGGGGGTTTTGGCAGTACCTCCTTTTTCTTTTTCTTTTTCTTTTCCTTTTTTCCTTTTATTTTCTTTTTACTTTTTCTTTTCTGTCATCAGCCCAGCCCCATCCTGCACGAAGGGGGGGGGGGGGGGTTGCTCGGGTGCCCGTTCCTTCACCAGCTCACAGGAGTAAGGTTTTAGAATTTCTCCAGGAAGAAGTGGAGAAAGGTGTAGCTGCATTATAAGTTTTTCTTAGGAATAGACCCGGTCAAGAAACCTTGATAGAATATATATATATTTTTTTTGACTAAGGCTATGGCAAAAAATTAGGCCTAGGCCTCTTGTTTTTTCCCAAGTGGGATTTATCTTTGGTTCTTCAGGGACTTGCTAAATCACCTTTTGAACTGCTAGAAGAGACCTCTGTAGGATTCCTGACCCTTAAAACAATGCTCCTTGTTGCAATGACGTCTGCACTTAGAATCAGCGAAATACAGGCATTATCAATCAAGGAGCCCTTTATGAGATGTCGGCCGGACAGGATAGTGCTGAGGACAAATCCAGCATTAATTCCATAAGGTATCTTCGGTTTTTCACCGCACACAGGAGATTATACTCCCATTTTCTGTACCATGCCCTCTGGTCCAGGAGAAGAAGCCTTCCATACTATGGACATCAGAAGGTGCCTCCTAAAGTATTTGGAAGTAAGCGAGAATCTCAGTTATCTTTGCTTTTTTTTTTTTTTTTCCTAATGGAGGGAAGTCACAAGGGGGATAAAGCTTCCAAAAGTACCCTAGGAAGGTGGTTAAAACGGGCTATTGAAGCGTACCTGTCTTTAGGGTTAGAATCTCCAAAGGGAATATTGTCTCACTACATGGGCAGTGGTGACTTCATGGGCAGAGAGGGCCAGGGCATCACCAGAGCAGATATGCAAGGCTGTCACATGGTCCAGTTTTTCAGCCTTTATAAGACACTACAGGTTGGATCTACTGTCAGCCTCAGACTAGTCCTTTTTGGCAGGAATGTTTTACAAGCAGAGGTCCCACCCTGAAGTAAATTCTCGGTTATCTTCAAGGTGCTGTCATGAAAGGTGAAGTATTTCTATGAGCCTTTCAGGACAGCAGCCTACTTCCCTCCCTAGGTTATTATGTATAGTTTTAGAATCGTTGAGCTCAGTAATTGTCTGTCTGTCTTTATAGCTTCCAGCATGTCAGGAATTCTCAGTAACAACTGATGGCATAGTGGAAACAGCTGATTTTTAAAGTGGCATGTCATGCAGTGTTTCCTGTTAAGTGGTGGAGCTATGCTCTCTCTTCCAAGGTGCTGTCCTAGTCGACATTAATGCATCTATCCAATGGTCTACAGACATGGGAAACTAATAAAATATATATATGTAGCACTAACCCCCGAAGGAGCTGCTGGTTATTTTTGGGCTTACCGTTGCCTTCTGTTCTCCGTGTGGCACGTCTAGGGGATGTCCCGTGGTAAATAGCCCAGTGACTTGAGACTGACAACAGATCCACTTGAATGGATTTTATTTGCAAAACTCAGTCAATTAAACAGTCTTCAGAGGGTTGGAAAGGAAGTTCAGGTACTCTTATGTCAAAGTCCAAAAACGTTAAAGAACTTGCTTGCTTTGACTGCATCCAGAGAATAGCCATTCGCAGCTGGATGAACACTCGGGTTGGACAGTCCCTCTCTCACAAGCCTGGCAGCCAACAAGGTGCTTGCAAAGGAGTAGGGATGAGCCGAACACCCCCCGGTTCGGTTTTCACCAGAACTTTCGAACGGACCCCAAATTCGTACGAACTTTAGAACCCCATTGAAGTCTATGGGACTCGAACGTTCGCAATTAAAAGTGCTAATTTTAACGGCTAATATGCAAGATGCTGTCCTAAAAAGGGTTTGGGGACCTGGCTCCTGCCCCAGGGGACATGGGTCAATGCCTAAAATGTTTTTTAAAAATGGCCGTTTTGGCGGGAGCACTGTGAAGTGCCACGTGTTTCCCGTGTTTAGAACAGTCCCTGCACAAAATGACATTAAACGGAAATAACATCATTTAAAGCTGCTTGCGGCTTTAATGTTATATCTGGTTCCTGCAATATGGTTGAAAATCATTGAGAAAAATGGCATGGGTAGCCCTCCCTGCCCATTACCAGCCCCTTTGGGTCTTGTACGCATATTAAGGGGAACCTCGTACCCATATTAAAAAAAGGAAATACGTGTGGCCCCCAGGCCCTATATACTCGGAACAGCAGTATACAGGCGGTGCAAACAAGACGGGGACTGTGTAGGTTTGTTGTGTTAAGTAGAATCTGTTTGTAATTTTCAACTGGTACATTTTTAAAGTGTAGCTCCAGTCAAAAAAACTATTTTTAAGCTTTTTGGAAAACATAGGGAAGGGTTATCACCCCTGTATAGTTTGTTTTTGTCGTCCATCTTTTTTCATCTCACTTGCTGTTGTCTCCTTCCGTTTGCAAGTAGGAGATGTTTGTAAGTTGGATGTTTGAAAGTAGGGGCCTGCGTTATATGCTCTACAGAAATGGCAGAACAAGGTGTTGGTTTTGCCACAACATTGTAAGCCCTCAAAGTGACTCTTGGTGGGCGCTGGAGCGCCCTGCTGTGAACGATTATATCAAGAATTGTAATGACATGCCATTGTTGAACAGTGGTAGAAAAATTGACCTTTGGTGGTTGTGGTGCTGGTGCCACAACACTATATAAGTCCTCACAGTTACTCTGGGTGGGCACAGGAACGGGCCCTCCTGTGAAATATTATATCAGGAATTGTAATTACATGTCCCTGTTAAACAGGGGCAGAAAAATTGGGCCTTAGGCACTGGTGCTGGTGCCATCGACACTGCAACCTCTCCCATATACTCTAGTTTTAGTGCCAGCAATTAGCCCTGCTGCAAAGCATTGCATCAAAAATTGTAATTAAACGCCCCTGTTAAACGGGGGCAGACAAATTGGGCTGATGGCATCACCCAGAACCAGAAATGTTCTTACAACATATCAGCGGAGGAGGAAGAGGATAGACAATCAACATAACAGGACAGTCACTCAGCATCAGCATAAGCAGTCTTGATGGGATGTGATGTTTCAAAAAAAAATTATTCGGTTACATCAGCTTCAGGTGCTTGGTAGCTGTGGGTGATCCAAGACTGATTTATCTTGATGAAGGTCAGTCGATCAACTGATTCGGTGGACAGGCGCACCCTGTGATCAGTAACAGTCACCAGCAGCACTGAAGGTCTGTTTCGAAAGAATGCTGGATGCAGGACAGGCCAGTAGCTCGATTGCATACTGTGCAAGCTCTGGCCAGTGATCCATCCTCAAGACCCAGTAACCCAGAGGATTTTCGGTGGGAAAGGTGTCCAAGTCTGACCTTGCCCCTAGGTATTCCTGTACCATGTAAATCAGACGCTGGCGATGGTTGCTGGAACCGATCATACCTTGGGGCTGCGGACTGAAAAATCGTCTGAAAGCATTGGTCAGACGGCCACCTTCTCCACCGCTCCTTCTGACCGATGCCTCAGCAACACGTTGTCCAGGACCAGGAGTTTGTAACCTCCCAGTCTCTGGGAACGCGTTGCACAGACCTTTCTGCAAGGCCTCCCGGAGATGTTTCATCCTCTGCTTCCTCTGCGATGGCAAGATAAGGTTGGCAACCTTACCCTTGTACCGTGGATCAAGGAGAGTGGCCAGCCAGTAATGGTCCCTCTCCTTGATCCGAAGAATAAGAGGATCCTTCCGCAGGCTTTGCAGGATCAGGGAGGCCATGCAGTGTAGGTTAGCTGAGGCATTCGGTCTGGAGTTCTCTGGGTCACTAAGGACAACATGATCCACAGCTACCTCCTCCCAGCCACGTACAAGTCCACAGGTTTCTTGGTACTGTAAATCATCCCTACAAGACTGCTGCTGATGCTGAGTGCCAGCCTCCTCCTCTTCCTCCTCCTCATCCTCTTCCTGTGTGATGGGTGGCACAGCAGGAACACTGTCTGGATAAAGGGGGCCTTGAGAGGCAAGGAAGTCCTTCCTGGCTCTGTTCTGCCTCAAGTGCCCTGTCCATTATTCCACACAGCTTATGTACAGTGTCACTGATGCATGCACTGTCACTGCTCACCATCCTTGTGGCCTCCTCAAATGGTGGCAAGACAGTGCATGCATCCCTGGCGTGGTGCGAAAAAACCGAGCTCCCTTGACCCTGTCCTGGTGCCGTAGTCGCACAGGTACTCATTGATGGCCCTCTGCTGCGTGTGCAGCCGCTGCAGCATGGCCAACGTTCAGTTCCAACTGGTGGGCATGTCGCATATAAGGCGGTTCTTGGGCAGGTTCAACTCCTTTTGGAGCTCAGCCAGCCGAGCACAGGCATTAAATGATCAGCGGAAATGCACACAGACTTTCCTGGCCTGCTTCAGGACATCCTGTAAGCCCGGGTACCTGCCCAAGAACCGCTGCACCACCAGGTTAAGGACGTGAGCTACACAGGGCACATGGGTCAGTTATCCCTGTCGGAGGGCGGAGAGGAGGTTGGTGCCATTGTCGCAAACCACCATTACTGGCTTAAGCTGGCATGGCGTCAACCACCTCTCTGCCTGCCCCTGCAGAGCTGACAAAACATCCGCCCCAGTGTGGCTCCTGTCCCCCAAACAAACCAGCGCAAGCACGGCATGGCATCGTTTTGCCTGCCTACTTGCGTAGCCCCTGGAACGCCTACGGAGCACCGCTGGTTCTGAGGACAGAGCACTGGAAGAGGAGGAGGGGTGGAGGAGAGAGGTGTGTCACAACCAATAGTAGCATTTTGGAGGCGTGGTGGCGGAACAACCTCCAACACTACTGCACCTTGTCCTGCATCCTTCCCAGCTTCCAGAAGAGTGACCTAATGGTCCGTGAAAGACGGGTAACGTCCCTGTCCATGTCTGCTGGACCATGAGTCAGCGGTAATATGCACCTTACCGCTGACCGCCCTGTCCAGCGAGGCAAGGACATTGCCTTCCACATGCCGGAATCGCCTTCCATGAGAAAAAGTGGCGTTTGGGGACCTGCCACTGAGGAACTGCACATTTGTACAAACTCACGGAAGGGGGCCGAGTCTACCAACTGAAAAGGCAGCAGTTGAAGTGCTAGCAATTTAGCCAAGCTAGCATTCAACCGCTGGGCATGTGGATGGCTGGGAGTGAACTTCTTTCGCCGGTCCAGCAGCTGGGGCAGGGACATTTGCCTGCTATAATTGGACGTGGGTGTACTGCTAGCAGAGTGCCCGGAAGCACTTGGCTGTGACACACCTAATTCTACACCTTCATTCCTGCACAGGCGGAAGTCTCTGCGGTGTGATTCAGTCGGTGTGCTGCCCCTAAGCTGGCCCCCGGAGGGCATCCTGCCTTGTTGGACATGTGCCTCCTCTCTCCTACCAGGCACCCACGTGGAGTCAGTGCCCTCATCATCCCCTCCCTCTTCATCGCTGGAGCAAACCTGGCAGTATGCTGCAGCTTGTGGAACATGACTGCCAGATTGCTGTCCTTCTTGAGCATCCCCTCTCTGCATTCACGCTACTGTCTTCCTCTAGCTGAGTATCATCGGAGCCTACAAAACACTGGGCATCCTCCTGGAGCATGTACCCAACACTGTGCTCAAAGAGTTCAGGAGACTCCTCAGGAGGACATGGTGGGTCTAGGGAAGGAGTCACTGATGATGACATTGAGAGGAGGGAAGACGATGCGTTGGCAGCTGCTTTGCTAGTACCCTGAGACTGGGTGAGAGAGGATGAGGAGGATGAAGAGGGCTTGGTCATCCACTCTACCAAGTCGTTGGCATGTTGCGGCTCAACATGTCCAGCTGCCGAAAAGGACAAGCGTGTACCATGGCCACGTGCTGATGATGGCGATGCACCGCGTCCACGACCAGCACTGTTGTCTCTAGACACAGAGCCTGCTTGCCCTCTTTTATCGGCTCGCGCCTGTCTGCCTCTCCTTGCTGGCTTTCCAGACATGGTAATGGCCTGAAGGGAGTTGGGAAAAACAGCAATTGGGTAGTGTATATTGTGCTGGAGGCACACACAACTTCCACTAACTCCTGCAGATGGCTCAAATAGAGAAGAGCTATGTAGGTGGATATAGCGGTGTGTACTGGGTTCAGAGCATGCAGACAGCACGCACAAGCTCCTAACACTGACTGCAAGCTCTATTGTAAAAGATAGATCTATCGCTAGCTATATAGGTGACTATAGCGGTGTATACTGCGGTCAGGGCACGCAGACAACAACCACTACAGAAGAGCAAGAACAAAAATCGGCCGATAACGATCGGTGTATACTGTGTTGAAGGTACACAGAACACCCACTAACTGCTTCAGACGCCAACACACTACACAAGGCCGCCGCGCTGGCGGCCTTATATAGTGTGGGGCGTGTACTACACAGCCCACAGCATCCTGCCTGTGGCCAATCATGGCTCTCTTCGCTGCCGGCGCTGTGATTGGCCAAGCATGCGGGGTCACAGTGAATGCTTGGCCAATCATGAGCCAGCAATGCACTGCGCCATTGCGAACAGCCGATGTTCGACTCGAACACGATGCTCATCCCTACTCGGGAGGAAAGTCTTTGTCACAGACGTTGTTGCAGTACATGTAGGGAAACTAAGCTTTAGAACACTTGTAGGATACCTGGATCTTTCAGCCTGCTTGGCGATATCCACAAGACCGGATTTTCTCGGTTACTTCAGCCCTTCCAGGCTCTTGTTAAGAAAACCAACCCGTACGGGGTGTTCTTCTAAAGAGTCCTCCCCTGGAATGCTCGAAGTACTCTGGGTCTCTCCTGAACCGCAGACGTCACCCAACCACCTCAGAATCCTCCTTTTAGTTTCCTTGCCTCGGGCTAGCCAGCCCCGGGACATCAAAGTCGGGTGGATCCTGGGGGCTAGTCAGGAGGACCAGGACCATGTAAATAGCACTTCATACTGGACCGGAACCCAGACCCAAGTGACGTCCGCATCTTAAATACCCTCTCCCAGGGTGCACAGCGAGAGGGCCACTCCCACTGACCTGGCTCCGAAAGAGTAACTTAAGCACCCAACCAGACCAGAGTTCCATGCCTGCTACAAGAGACCGTGCCCCCTGTGGCCAGGCTGAACATCTCACAGTCCAGTTAGACTGATGCAGAGGTCCAATTTAGACAAAACCAAACTGCAGTTTAGGCAAAAGTTAACTTGCGGGCGCTTCAGTGTATGTGTGTGTGTGTTTTTATATATATATATATATATATATATATATATATATATATATATATATATATATATATATATATATATATATATATATATATATATAAAAAAATGTATTCTATATCTCAACTCAAATCTCCTTTATTTGTATATACATGGGGGAAAAAAAAATCCACTTTTCTATTTTAAACACTGTCACATGGGGTCTCCGGTAGCCCTGCCCGCATGTAGCTGCTTTAAGATGGAAATGGTTGGAGGGGGGGGGGGGGTGGAGAAGGGACTACAACCCGTCCCCAGAGGAAAAAGAAGTGAGGTCCCTGAATAGATCAAAGCCATGGATACTAGGGCCTGAAAAGAGTCCTGGAAAGAGAGCAAATGAACATCTGTATGTATATTATACATATGAGGTCACATCTAAACCACAGCACTCTGCAATGCATGCGTATGACATCATGTCGCGCATGTGTGGTGTGGAGGCGCAGTGCAATTGCAACTTGGGGGGGGTCCCCCTTCTAGGAGCCCCGGGTCATTTCCGGCCGCATGCAGCTGTCACCTAATCAGTGGGCGGTGTGGCGGAGATTAGCAGGCCTATAATTACCCTGGTCTCGTTTCCATGGCTTCACGGCTACCCAGAGGTTGAGCTTGGAGATCTTTATCACAGATCGAAGTTTATCAACAGTAAGTTATCTGGGAATTTGACCATTTCCTTTCTCTTATTACCCAAGACATAACTTGCTACCCCATTCATATAGGGTGGCTGCTGATGTCCAGCTTCGTTCCCTATGAATTTGGGGTTCATCATGATGGCTGCCCACAGCAGTGATTTTTATCTTTTGGGTTTGTTTTTAGCATCTCCAGAATACCAGCCCTCTTGGATCTGGTTGCCATGGTTTAGAGGTGACTTCATATGTTAGGTATGTTTTGCCAGCATGCAGCCTTATGTAAATTAATATGTGTGTGAAATAAAAAAAAATAAAAAAAATTATATATATATGTTCATTTGTTCTATTCAGGGACCTCTTCTTCTATAACCCTTCTTCTTTTTTTCCTCCTTGGGGAAGGTTGGGTTTTTTTTTTTTTTTTTTTTTTCACGTGAATATACAATTGAATAAGCTGTGAGTTGCTAATATATGGCTTTCCCATGTTTGTATACCATTGGATAGATGCATTAATTTACAGATGTGTATTTGAAATTTCTAGACGATATACACCCTGCTAACCCCTGATGGAGATGAGTCATATCTGAAACACATTGGGTATTGTATCTCTGTTGTATACCTTGATTCTCCAGGATTCATGACCATGTTGAGTACTTTATGTATATCTTCTCTTTTTTTTTAATAAAACAATTTTTTACTTCAGTTGTTCTTCAGTAGTGCCTTCAAAGTCCCACCCTTAGGGGGTTTCCCATTCTTTGTCCTTCATGGGATGTGGCACACTGGGAAATCTGTAGTATCAGAATTTTTCTCATTCTATTGGGAAGCACAACACCTGAAAATGCACAGAGAAAAATCTGAATAGCCTCAGTGATAAAAATAAAGCATTATTGCTTTAAAGACGTGTGGTTGTTTTAATGCAAAACTTGAAACCGCTAGGGTGTGAGTTTGGCCTAAAACTAGAACATATTTGAGAGTCTCTGCTTATGCAGACCTTGTGTCTTGGTTGGTGCTAAATTTACTACGCACTATTGGTTGACTGATGAAGCTACAGCCAATGAGTTTTACGCAATAAATACTTTTTTATCTGAGAACAAGTGCTTCTCTGCTCTAACCTGTTTGTTTTCCCTAGAACACCTCAACCAGTCAAGTCAACACTACGGATGAAAAACTCTGAAACAAAAGGTGCTCAATCTCCTCTAAAATGCAAAACTTTGATAGATGTTGCTGATCTAATTTTGAAGAATGTTTGTAAGAAAATAATCATTATGGCTGGAGCTGGAATAAGTACGCCAAGTGGCATTCCGGATTTTAGGTGGGTTATGTGGCAGATTTTCTATGCTGCTCTAAGTTTCTTTCTACATCTGAATTTACCCATGGGGTTCAACCTGCTGTGGCCCAGCAACCATGGTTCCACTGTGGACACAGAATTTTAACTATCCATAACTGTGATGTCTTGTGAGGGACAGTTTCATGCTACCCACAGAGAGCCACCTATTAAAAAAAAAAAAAAAAAAAAAAAAAGCTAAAAAAGTTTACCTGGTTGTTTTTATTTATTTTGTTATTTTTCTGCATTTTTCAGCTTTTTTGCATTAGAATTTTTCTATGGAGGAGGGGGGTTGTGTATTTGGCAAGAAAACACTTCTGTGCTTAAGTTATGGGATCAAAATGTGTAAACACCAGTTGGAGCGTTTTTACAGCTCAAAAACTCCTCTCAAAACCAACTAGTTCTGGGGTTTTTTTGTTTTTGTTTTTTTTACAGCCAGAAAATGCCCCAGCCAAAAAAACACTAACATGCATGGACACATAGGATGACATGTTGGAGAGTTTACTGACTGTAGAGAAAAAAAAAAAGTCAAAAACAGCAGCTGTAAAAAACATCCACTGTGCGTGAGGCCTAAAGATGAACTCCAGGGGTGGCTGGTGCTCCAATATTTTGGGGGAGTGGGGGCAAACGACCCCCACATTAAAATCCATGCCTCTGGCGCCCTGCATGGATTGGGGGGGCGGCACCCCTAATGGAGAGGCCACCACTGCAGGAATGCACTAGTTAAAGTGATGATAAATGCTCAGTTTTAAGCACTTTTTCAGCATCTCATCACTTGAGTATGCAACTTCTTTATCTTTTTAACCTGTCCATATTTTTCAGTTTCACCACTTCAGCCCCAGAAGGATTTGCCTGGTAATTTTTTTGCCTTATGGCTCTGCATCACTTTAACTGACAATTGTGCTGTCGTGCGACCTTGTAACCAAATCGATTATCATTTTTTTTTATTCCCCCCCCCCCCCCCCCACAAATGGAGGTTTCTTTTGGTGGTATTTGATCACCTCTGCAGTTTTTATTTTCTGCTCTATAAATGCTATAAACAAGAGCAACAATTTTTTTTTTTTTTTTTTGCGTGACTGCAACATTCTGGATCAGTGCTATAAAAATGACACTGGCAGGGAAAGAGTTGACACTAGGGGGCGATCAAGGGGTTAAATGTGTTCCCTCAGTGTGTTCTAACTGTAGGGGGGTGGGCTGCCTGGGGCATGACAGATCACTGTTCCCGATCACTGTTAACAGAATATCTCTGACATGTTCCCTGTCAGAACGTGGATTCACCCTTGTTTACAAAGGCAGATCCCCTGTTCTGCCTCTGTATTAGGCGATTGTGGGTTGCCGGCAGACAGAGTCCACCCAACCCGTGGGCACGTGCTGCCATCTCGCAACTGCATGAGCTGCCATACAGGTACAGCGATTCGTGCAGGAGAGTCGACCTGCCACAGTATATCGAGGTGAGCTGGTCGGCTAGTGGTTAAGCTGGTGCAATGACCACTGCTCCAGGTTTCCTGTTTTTAAAGCTTTGATACATACATGTATGACCGCATGTATCAAAGTTGGGCTCGTTCAGGAGGACCAGACCAGGTTCAATCCATGTATGGGCAGGCATAGTGTGTGTGTGTGTGTGTGTGTGTGTGTGTGTGTGTGTGTGTGTATGTATGTATGTATGTATGTATGTAAATTTTTTTTTTTGTTTTTTTTTTTTATTTTTTTTTTGTTTTTTTTACATATTGCTGCTAGTGGCTATTAAAGCCACTAGCATGATGAATTGTGTTCTGCCAGCCAGGGAGGCTCCCCTGTACCACTTGGGTACAATCAGTATGTCAGGTTCTTCATGCGACTGCCAGGGGCTATAGCTGCTAGCAATTATCACTGTGTGGGCTCCCTGTACCCCACCCCCTTTTCCCGCCGGGAGAACACAATAGCTTTATGGTGTTTCCTTTTTTGTCTTGCAACATCCTGTGGAGCCATCGTTTAAATGCAGTGACTATAGCGGTCTTTCTCTGCTGTGTACATAAACTTGCAATTACACAAGTTACAATCCATGTCGACAGCAGTGGCCGGCTAAAAATTTTGGGGGACAGAAAACCACTGGCCAGGGGGTCTTGGGGTAATTGGTTCTTGTGACCCTCTTCCTGATTGGCCAGGAGGAGAAGCAGGGTGACCTTAGTGAATATTAATCGCAAATGTCACACAAGTGGATTGGCTCAGGGTGCAGTGCTCTGACCCCACCCTTTTTGAAGCCAATTGGAGCCTCAGGTTCTAATCACATGCTAAAAAAAAAAAAAAAACACCTAATCCATGCATCCGGTGCCCTGCATGGAGATTAGAGGCTGGGTGCATGGATTGGGGGGGCTGCGCCCCTAATGGGCGGGCTTCCACTAGTCGACAGACTATTCCTTTACAATAGTCTATAAGAATATATGTGCATTTAATGTATTTTTATGCATGTTATTTACCTGTAAAATTCTACCTTGTTTGGATATCCAACAGTCCTGAAACTGCTCCTGGGTGCTGCCATCTTGGATGTGGATGCAGACTCTGAGCTGACAATTAAGTGACATTATCCCTTTTGCTTCTCCACTGGCAGTTAAAAGGGGATGTTGAGAGATGAGGGTGGCTAGTGGTGGTAAGTAGACTGCCCCAGAAGAGGAGGGAGTCAGTAGTAAAAACAGTTTCTCATTAATTTTTAAAGGAAAGCTTGCATTTTTAGAATAAACTTAGAGAAGACCTCCTTGCCTATTTTCTAAAACTGGGTTTCCTGGCTAGTACTAATCTATATTTTAGCCAACAAACTTGCTAAAAAGTGTTTTTCTATTGGTGAGCTGTAAATGTAGTGGAACCTCTACCACCAGAGACCCCTACTGGGACCTAAGGAGGTGTAATGATTGTCCATGTAACTACCCCCTCATTTCTCTGTTGCAGGACACCAGGCTCGGGTCTGTATGACAATCTGAAGAAGTACAAAGTGCCGTACCCAGAAGCTATTTTTGACATTGATTATTTCACATACAACCCAAAACCTTTCTTTGCCTTAGCGAAAGAGCTGTATCCTGGGAAATACAAGCCAAATTATATCCACTACTTTGTGCGACTGCTACATGAGAAGGGTTTGCTGCTGAGGTGCTATACGCAGAACATTGACGGCCTAGAAAGAAGTAAGCTTCTGCTGTGAGGGGAAACTATATGGCCTTGCATTGTTTTTGCCTAGTAATAGGTCATACTTACTGCTTTGTTACTTTTATTCTGGCACTGGATTCAAAGAGACGGCACAATGTAAGCTCTGAGTTTAAGCTTATGCAGGGTTGAGGGCTCCCTCAGTGTGTGTGTTGTGTTGTGTGTTGTGTGTTGTGTGTTTTTTTTCTTCTAGTATTACTTGGTTATACTGTATGTGTATTTGCATCTATGTGGTGCCTAAAAAGAAGAGTAGATCACTTTGGGACCAGTGAGGCCTGTTACCTCCTGAAGATTAAAGGTAGATGCAATTTCAGGGGTGGCCCCACAACATAGTCAAAAATGCAAATGCATGTCTTTATATTGTGAACGCGAGTTTATATAAAAAGATTAAAATCCCAAGCCAATCTTGGGCACGCGTCTGAAACCACGGTTGCTCTTGCTGTGAAGAAGAAGCCTTTTTCTTATCTGGAGGTTAAATTTTTCTCCCAGATGTGAAGAGTGCCCCCATTGTGGTTCCTCCAAAAAATACCTATAAATAGTGATGTAATTTAATGCCTTCCTCCTGGATTATGTGTGCATTTCAAGAGTTTAAACCTCAGGAAAAATAACAACCTGGACCAAAGGGAATTGGAAGATTGTTACCTGTGATATGGAGGAGAAGCCGGATGGCTTCAGTCTTCCATGATGTGTTCAGTCTTCAGAGAATGCTTACACAGAAAGTGCTGTGGATCCAAAAAACTTTTTCTGCACAGTCTGTTTTAAATTTTAGTTTTCAATTTTAGGTCCTCCTGGGTGTTTTTTTTTTTTTTTTTTTTTTCCATCCTTCATAACGCATTTAAAGCTGAACTCCAGGGTATGCAAATATTGTCTAAATACAACAGACATGTATTCTTACATGATTGTGTGTTATTTGTGTACTGCACAGATCTGTGCAGTAAACGTTGCCTCTGTACAGGAGCTTCCTTTTAATAAAGACCAGTCGCTGCTGTTCTTACTCCTTGTACAGCGTGACTGGTCTTGTATCCACCGCCTCTTGTAGTTTTCTGTAAGCAGCCTGTAGCGAGTGGCTCTCGTGAGTCCCTCCCACAACTCTAGTCTCTACTTCTTTACAGACCCAGATATTATCTTTTGTAAATGGAATTTGGTGCACAAAAAAGTTGATTCTTATCTTTTTTTTGTGGCTATTGAGACCTATATTTTAAAGGCTTTTGTGTTTGAAGTTCGGCTTTATTATTTTATAATTAAATCAAAATACTTGATGTCTGTTTATATGAGCTGAATTCTGGTTTGTGGTGAGAACTCTTACCATGTAAGTTAAGGGGAAATTGCCTGGATGGGCCATTATGAAGGTGATAACCAGGGACGTGTGGCACTGGCTAGTATCTGAGCCAGATGCACACAGGTTACATACGCCGCAATCGTTAGAGCAAGAGCAATAATTCTAGCACTAGAACTCCTGTGTTGAGTCCTGTGAGAACGGCGTCCCTGCACTTTTTTTTTCACAGCAGGAATGCAGTTCCCTTTGCAGGACTAGAGCCACCCGAGACGAATGTCGAGAGCAATGCAAAGTAGCGCAGGAAGCGCCTGTCTGTATTTTATTTTATTTTTTTCCCTCTCATGTCACGCAGAGCTGCTCACTCCCCGGCGGCCCCTCCTCTCTTCTTGTCTATCCCCATTTGGCTTGTGTCATCTGGGATAGCCGAGAAGAGATGAAGGGCCACCGGGGAGCGAACAGCAATGCTTGACATGGGAACTTACTACAGACAGGCGCTTCCTGCATTACTCTGCATGCTGGCTAGTAAGATCCCCCGATGTGACATGTGCCCTAATGTGCTATGTGGCCTGATGTACCATAATGTGCCATGTGCCCCATGCCCTGATATGCCCCATTCCCCGATGTCCTATATTATTTTTATTTTTTTGGGTGGGAGTGCCCACGCTTTTTCCCCAAGACTTGACCCCTGGTGAGAAGTGTCAGAATTGGCCTGGGTGGCAATGGGTTAATTCCTGTAATTAATATACAAATTATCCTATTTTTAAGGTAATTTACTATATTTTCAAAAACTGTACTCGAGCAGGTGGCTTAACGGACAAGTTACTGAAGTTTGAAGTTATTTCTTCCAACTAGTATTTTCACAGTAAATAGATAAAAAATGGTATATATGATTTTGCTGGATTTAAAACTGTACCTTTTTTCTTCAGCAGAGTCTCATTTTCCCTCTTAAATGTGTGTGAGAAACCATGGGATTGTGGGTAAATCTTATACCCATAAACCCATGCTTTTTCCTTCTAGTTAAGAGGCCTGGGCTGGAAGGGAGCATGTGTCTTTTAGACACATGCCCCCTTCTATCTCGCTGCAGTGAGAGGCGTGCCTCCACTGCAGCATTTTTATTGGAGAGCTTGGGCCAATGGTACCATTGGTCCAAGACTCCAAGCTGTCCATTGAGCTTGGTTCTTCTAACGAGAAGTGAGAGGTCATCCTCTGTCTGCTGCAAACAGTGTGCCAGCTTGTTTTTAAACTGGCGGCTCTGTAGCTTCTGACAGGCTTCATAAGAAGACCCGTATGTCCTGAACCATAGGTTGTAGGAGCCCCAAATTTTGACCAGTAGTTGGGTAGGACTTCGGGTCTGTGTGACCCCCCCTAAGCTCAATTATTTTATTTTTTTCCTCACCTGCCTCCCCTGACTGCACGTCCCTGGAGATTACCCAGGGTAGGTGTCGGCACAGTTCCCAGTTGAAACCCCAGGCAGAAAGTATGGCTATCGCCTAAATACTAGACTTTTTCATTAAGGGTGTAATCCTTTTTCATATAAATTTTTCTTTGTTGGCTGACTGGGAGAAAACATCCTAGTATAAACCACCCAGAAAATGGATTCCAGGCTGTGTAATACACCACGCTGAGAAGGCTTTTCTTATCCCTTTTTTTTCATAGAGATGAACACAGTTGCATACATGCAAATACTGCATCATGTAAAGGGTGGAGAAAAATAAAATCGGTTACAACTTGCTTATTTTTATTTTTTTTCTAGTGGCTGGCATTCCTTCAAGAAAACTAGTTGAAGCTCATGGAACATTCTCGTCTGCTTCATGTCATCTGTGTTACACCCCATTTCCTGCAAAAGAGGCTCAGGTAGGGCTAGCATCTCTGCCTTGCAATATTGCATGGAAAAAAATCCTACAGTATATTTTTATTAGTAAATCTGGGGAAACCCTGATACCGTTGTCATACTTGTACGTACAGTACTGGTTTTTGTTTTAACCTTTAATCACTGTACCTTTTCCATATTATATTTCTCTAGTATTTGTCTCTAGTATTCAGTACCTGGTTTTGCCCACAGGTGTCACTGCTGTGAGATTAGCAGCACCAGACATGACCAATTAGAGTGGAAAAGGGTTGCTTTGCAGTTGCAGTGCATCTGCTGGCTTTAAAGGGTTAAAACACACTGAAATGACCGATTGCCTCCAAAGACCTGCTGCCAATGTATATTAGCCCTTTAAAGTAAAGTTGATCTAGAGGGTTCCATCAGTTCTTCCCCACTTCCCCAAGAACTAATCATGACATGCATTTTTTATCAAATAAAATGTGCCTATGCATTCTCTAGGCTTGTGAGAAGTTTTTTAGAAAAGAACTTTACCTGAAAAGGGAAGTTCCTCCTTATTTAATCCCCCACCCCCAACATTTTTATTTTTTGTGTTTTTAAATTGGGGAGCGGGTATTTATTTCTGCCAGGTACCCACTCCCGCTTCTGATCAGATTGCCTAGGCCACGTGTCAAGCACAAGGCCCACGGGATGATTCTGGCCAGCCAGGTCATTTCATATGATCCTTGCACCCAGGGCTTTTTTTTTTTTTTTTTTTTTCTTCAGCCAGAATGTGGTGGAATTCTGTTCCATCACCTCTGGCTCTCCTGTTTCGCTCACCACTGTCACTTGGCTCCTTCCCTATTACATACAATAGAAACACTTTTTTACACACCTTTTTATCCTTTGCCCATTTCCCCTAACCCCCCTCCCCCCGTATCCCTCCCTCTTCTAAGAAGGCAAAAAAGAGAACCCCCTCCCCTATAGACCAATTATCTCGCTATATTTATTTGTGCGCTTGAATATTTTCCATCTTTCCCACCTCCCCTTGGGCTCCCTATTTCCACTCTCCTCATCTACCCTAACTCCTTCCATTCTATATATTTCATCTATTTTCTCAAACCAGTCTCTTATTTTGGGGGCCTCTACTTCCTTCCATTCTCTTGGGATCAGACTCTTTGCAGCGTTCAGCAGATGGATTGTCAAGGAGTTTCTATATTCTTTTAATGGTGTATATACTCCGTGGAATAGAGCTACCCAGGGGTTTTCAGGTAATTGGGAATTTTATTTCCCTTATGTAACTTAATATATCTCTCCAGTAGATTTTAATCTTCGGGCAATTCCACCACATATGTGCCATCGTCCCCATTTGACCGCATCCACTCCAGCATTCCTTAGATTGTCCTAATTGATATGTTGCAACTATATCTGGTGTCCTATACCATCTTACTAAGGTCTTATAATTTATTTCAATCATTCTAATATTCGTTGAACTGTGCATCAGTTTTAATATTTTCCCCACCACCTGTTTCTCGTGGGCCTATTTCCCTCTCCCATTATTTTACAAATGCCAGAACCTCCAGCCCATTCTCTCTCACCAGAATCCTGTAGCACTGCGAGATCCCTCTCCGTGCTGTTTTCCCTTCGCATATATGATGGAAAGTTGTCAGTTCTTCCCTGCCTCTCAGTGGCCTCAGTAAGACTGAAACAAAGTGTCTGAGCTGGAGCTACCGCCATTCGCTCAGCTCAATCTTTTTAAAATTTTTCCAGTGACATTATTTTTCTATTATGTGACCCAATTAGACATTTTCCCTTTTTTAAGCCACTTCCCTCCCAGGGCATCTTTCCCTGGTGGAAAAAGGTCATTCTCTTTTAAATACATTAGTGGGGAGTTCTATTTCCATTTATTGTGTTTTGTGTATTCCATCCCAAACTCTAATCGCCTTTCTTGTCAGTGTTCGTGTATTTCCTCCCAGTGTTCTATTTTGTGGTGATATCCAAATACTCCGTCCCAAGTTTATACCTGTCATACTGTGCTCTATCCTCACCCATCTTTTTTTACTCTTTAACTTAGTCCATTCTACTACCCGTGTTTAATATCACTACTTCATAGTACTTTTTTAAAATCTGGTACACTTGGTCCTCCCTGATCTTTTCCATTTGCAAAGTCCTTAACGATATTCTAGGTTTCTTGTTTTGCCAGATAAGTTTTGTAATTTAATTTAAGGTTTTAATAATAATTCTAAAATAAATCAGGGGACTATAGATCGGGAACATCTGAAATTTATACAATATTTTGGCCAATATAATAATTTTTAACGCATTTATCCTGCCCATCCAGGACAGGGGTCTTGTTGCAATTCTCTTTATTTCTACTCCTAAATCTTCCAACAGTAGGATATAATTTGCCTGGTAATCTTTTTTTCAATAGTTGGCGTTAATTTTATCCCTAAATACGTTATGTCCGTCATCTTCCAGGGAAAAGGAAATTCTAACTGGAGATTCTGCACTTCTTTTGGAGAAGTGTGTGTGTGTGTGTGTGTGTGTGTGTGTGTGTGTGTGTGTGTGTGTGTGTATATAATTATATTATATTACTTATGACTTGGCTAGGTTAATCTTGAAGTTAGATAGGTCCCTATATTCCTTTAACGCTCTTAAAAGGTTTTGCATGGATATTCGGGGGTTAGAGATGTAGAACAGCACATCATCTACAAATTCTGCCAATTTGTGTCTCCCTGCCTACTTTCACACCTCCTATCAGGGTTTCCCCTTACCATCGCTAGTAGTGGCTCTAATGCCAACATGAATAGGAGTGGTGACAGCGGGCACCCTTGCCTAGTCCCATTGTACATCCTAAAGGGCTGGGATAGTATACCGTTGACCTTTTTTATAGCTGCAGTTAGAGTCCTGTAAAGTACTTCTATCCAGTCCATAAATCTAGGGCCAAAACCCATTTCTTCCAAGGTACCCATCATGAAGCCCCAGTCTACTTGGTCAAAAGCTTTTTCAGCATCAATCGATAGGAGTAGACTGGGGATTCCACTCTCCCTCATTTTCTGGAGGAGTAATGTTCTTGCTCCATTATCTTTACTTTCCCTCCCCGCAACAAAACCCACCTGATCTGGGTGGACCAAACTCGGCAATAACTTTTTCCCCAATCGTCTTTCAGGACAGCCACCTTAGAGACACCGGCTCCTCCCCTCTGAGGAAATACCGCCTTCATTTTCATGATTTAAGCCTCCTCCTCCCTTCGTTCCTCAGTTATGGTGTTTCCTCCGGCGGGGAGACATCGCCAAGGAACCTGAAAGCTGAATTCGGTTGGTGAAACTGAAGCTATCCGAGCGGAGCCCCGGCCCCGTTCGGCTATCCGACCATTTATCGGTCGGTCCGGGACAGTCCTATCGGCAGGGAGCTGAAGGGTTCGTACTGTCCATATACCCTAAACTTCGCTTGGGGAAGCAGGAAGTTTATGGGGTCGTCCGTTCGTTCACCCGTGGGTGTTTCAACGGAGCAAACAGTCCGGTCGGCTGGGGAAGCTGAACACCCGACTGACCTTTACACGCACTCCAATCTTCGCTTGGGGAAAGCAAGAAGTTTTGGGGAGGTTCATCCCTGCGTTTCGCCCAGTGGGGCGCTAAACGAAGGCGTCCAGGGCCCCCCTGTGTATACAGCCGGCTGGGAGCTGGAAGCCGGACCGGTAGGCGGGCGACGTCAGTTCCGGTGGGGGCGGACCCCTTCGTTCGATCCGCGTCTTCCGGTTCCGGACGCGGCACGTGAAGGGGAACCTAGCGTTCGGCTGGTGCAGCCTCTTTCTACAGTTGCACAGGTAGCTGTTGGAGGCACGTTCGTACCACGCTTCCTCAACGGGAGAATGTCCGAAGCAGAGGCTTCAAGAACTCCTGGAGATAACAGCACCAGCCACTCAAAGGTAATAGCCCTGGAGAGGGGTTCCCTTACCTTATAACCAGTAGCTCCACTGGTGTGTTTTCCCCCTAGGTGGTCGGGGGGAAGGGCAGTGCGTCGGGGATCCAGGCGGAGTTTGATCCTGGGCACTCCCGGTGGTCCTCTTAAGTAGTGCTGGTGTTTCTTTTCTTTTTAAAGTTTATGCTGCTCTCTCTCTTTTGCTTCGGTATCTCAGACTTAAGCAGGTCCCCCCTTGGTTCTTGGAGGAAGTGTCCTTCATGTAGAGCCTCTTTGGGGAATTCCTGGTTCAAGGCACTTTGTTAGGAGTGTATTAAAGGCCTGGATAGCTCAGTCCGTAGCTCTGTTTGGGTGCCATTAGAAAGCAGGCAGCAGAACAGGGTGCAGATCTGGCGGCTTCTGTGAAGTTTTCAATGCCCTCAGCTCCAGAGCACTCTTTTCACCAGCACAGCAGAGTGTTCCACCTAACCCAATGGTTGTTCCTCCCACAGGTTAGGGAGAATCCAGAGGGTTCCAGAGGGAAGTTGAGGAAGAAGTTGACAGGGCCGTCTCAGACTCCCAGAGGGAGACTGAGGGTGAGGACTTGGATGGGGAACCCAAAAGAACCTCACGGTATAAACTTCCCCTGGATGAGATGGAAAGGCTCTTGAGGGCTTTCCAAGTCACTTAGGAGGCACTGTCACCCCACGATCAGATGTACTAGGGCCTAGGGGGAGCCGGTGTTCCCGGGTCATGACATCTTGATCGATGCCATCAAGGATGGCAGGATCCAGATAGAAAGCTTTTCTTTTCTGGTGCATTAAAGCAAGGTTTCCTTGGGCGGAAGAGGAGGTTCTCATCTGGAATAAAATCCCCCAGATTAGATGCGGCCTTTTCTCAGATGTCCAGGCATACTGACCTGTCCCTGGGGACATGGGGGTACTTTCAGACCCTATGGTTTGAAGATTTACCATAAGGAAATCTCTAAGCCTGCCATAGCAGCCACAGTGGTGGCTCGTAGTACAAAGTATTGGCTTATCCAGATGAAGCAATGACGGCAGAGGAGTCTTTCTATCCTCCTTTTCCCGTGCTGCTTTAGGCGTTGGCATACTCTGCGGATGCTTCGGCTCAATCCATTCGATTGTATGCAAGGTCCTCGGCTCTGAACAACTCAGCCTGGAGAGCCTTAAGGCTGTAGACATGGCAGAGGGACAGGGCGTCCAGATCAAAGCTCGGTGGAATTCCTCTTTAGGGGAGACCTGCTGTTTGGGCCAGGTCTTGAAGCAGTGCTATCGCACGGCTTATAAGAAAGAGGCCTTTCCCCTTAAGATAAAATAGGGGGAGCAGTTAAAAAGGGTCCTTCCTCCCCAAGTGGGAGACGATCACCTCCAATCAGTTTGTGTTGGGGATCATCAAAAGAGGTTACCGTGTGGAGTTTTCAGAGCTTCCCCCTTTTGAGACTCCTTGTCACTGAGCTGACAAGATGTGCCTTTCTTTCCTCTGCAGGAGTTAGAGGAATAGGAAGTGGTAACAAAGGTCCCAGCAGGTTAAACAGGCAAGGCTTCTATCCTCTCTTTTATGGTTCACAAGCCTTCGGAAAAGTTCAGGCTCATCCTGAACCTGAATAATCTGGGTGTCTTGGTCACCTACAGAAGCTTTTGGTTGGTTTTAGTCACGGGGTGAGGGCACCTCTTCCACCAAAACTGTTTCAGGGCATCGATAGTAAGGATGCATACCTGCATATTTCCATCGCAGAGAACCACCAGCGTTTCCTCATGCTGGCAGTAAGAACCTCTGTAGGGGTGCTACACCTTCAGTTTAAAGCACTCCCCTTTGGGCTATCCCCTTCTCCCTCGTATCTTCACCAAAGCGATGGTAGAGGTTCTGTCCTTCCTGCGTCTCAGGGTAGTCTCTGTGATCGTGTATCTCGACGATCTTCTCCTGTTTGTCCCTTCTCTGGCGCAGTTGAACGGGGATCCATAGCTTACAAGGGACCTATTAGTGAGCTTGGGTTGGCCTCTGAACCTAGGGAAACTCATCTTAAACTTCTTCCCAAGGGGTCACCTTCCTGGGTGAAGGGGGTCAGGTTGAGCTTTCTGACATCCACGCTCCTAGCTGTTCAGTGGACAGGGTTGCGTTACCGTCCTCTGCAAACTATCCATCTTGAAGGTTTGGGGCCACAGTAGAGGGTCTTAGGACTCTTTGGTTTCGGTTCTGACTCAGGTAAAGAAGCCAGGAGCGGTGGCGTGTGACAATGCGCGGCGTCTCCCAAAGGCGCAGTCTGCGGTTGGATTGTGTATGTCTGAGTTCTAGTCCACCCTGTGCCAAATCACGAGGGTGTCCGTTGCTAGCTCTAGCACGGTGGCTCACGACTGATCACCGTATGGCAAAGGTCACAGCTGACAGTCCTGTGCTGTCAAGGTAGCAGTGAATAGCCGACTTAGACCATTGAGATAATACTACACAGCCCGTATTTTAAAGTCCCTTTGGTGGGATAGGGGAGCATGTTTGTCACAAGGCCTAGAGTGGATTTGGCCAATATCCAAGGAGGAAGGAGTCAAAGAGACCCTCAAAATTGGAGTGAGAACGCGGGGAGAGAGCAACCAGGTTCTCAAACAGGATGTTTTCGAAGTGATCACCCAGTGGAGGGGGATTCCTTCGATAGACTTCTTTTGCCCCAAGGGAAAACGCGAAAGAAGCCATCTCCTGTTCTATGAGCAGGGGAGATGGGATGTCGGAAGCAGACGCACTAAGCACAGACTTAGGGTTTCTCTAGGTGCTATGCTTTCCCCCTTCCCGTCCTGATTCCCGTCCTGATTCCTGCAGAGTTAAGGAAGTTTCAGGTGGAGATTACCATCTCTGTCTAATCGCACCTCATTGGCCCAGGAGGCCGTGGTTCTCCATTCTGAAGGGCCTGTCGGTGGAACTCCCCGGGGTTTTTTCCCGGTGTCCAATCTGCTGTCCCCAGGTGGAACCTTGCAGCTTGGCTACTGAGGAATTACCGAACGGCAAAGGGGTCTCAGACTGTTAGTAGCCACTCTTCTGAATTGCAGGTAAATGGAAGCTCAGACCATTTTCCTGAAGGTATAGAAGCGGTTCAATAACTGGTGCTCAGAGAACTCCTTCAATGAGCACAGCTCGGGGGCCGTTCTAGAGGTCCTGCAGTCAGGGGCAGATAAAAGGTTAGCCCCGAAACATTGGAGAGTCAGGTATCCGTTTCAAGCGTATTTCTGGATAGACATCTAATGTCAGTCCTTGGTATAGTAAGGTTCTTCAGAACCTTAAGTAGGCGAAGACCAAGCCTTTGGTCGCCCCCTTCCTAGTCGGGATCTGGCTTTGGTTTTACAGGTTCTCACAGGGGAACCTTTTGAACCGTTAGAACCTTGCTCGTTAAAATTGATCACTCTCAAAACTGTATTTTTGGTGGAAATCACTACAGCAAGGAGAGTAAGTGAACTCGAAGCCCTTTCTATTAGGGTACCTTTTTTTTTTTTTTTTTTTTACCTAAGGTAGCCTCTAGTTTCCAAAAGAATACAGGAGATTGTGCTACCTACTTTCTGTTCGAATCCAGTAAGAGAACAGGAACACATATTTCACAGATTAGATGTTAAAAGATGTGTTCTTCATTATTTGGATTGCACAAGGTCAGTTCAAGAAATCCGATTCACTTTTTGTGTTGTTTTCTGGGGCTAGGAAGGGTTCCAAAGCCTCTAAACGTACGATAGCTAGATGGTTAAGGTTAGCCATTGGACAGGCTTACGTGACAGGGGGGTTAGATCCTCCAGTTGGGGTTAGAGCACACTCAGCCGGGGCGGTAGCATCTTCTCAGGCAGAGTGGGCTAGGGCATCTCCTGCACAGATCTGTAGTGCTGCAACGTGGTCCAGTGTTTCTACGTTTGTGAAACGTTATAGACTGGATCTTCTGTCAGCCAAAGACCAAGCCTTTGGCCGTATAGTACTGCAGGCAGTGGTCCCACCCTAAGGTAATATACTCGCTTATCCTCTCTAAGGTGGCTGTCCTGAAAGACGATTGGGGAAAAATGGAATTACGTACCGGTAATGTCCTTTTCCAGGAGTCTTTCAGGACAGCACCGGTTCCCACCCAAATTGTTTGCAGATCATCGGGAACTCATTACATGAGGCCGTCAGGTAAGACTTAAAAAGTTTATTTGTTTGACGTGTTCTTGTGTCTCCCCAGTTGGCCGGAGGTACTCTGGAAGAACTGAGGAACGAAGGGAGGAGGAGGCTTAAATCATGAAAATGAAGGCGGTGTTTCCTCAGAGGGGAGGAGCCGGTGTCTCTAAGGTGGCTGTCCTGAAAGACTCCTGGAAAAGGACATTACCGGTACGTAATTCCATTTTTTATCCTATTTGCCAATACTTTGGCAAACACCTTGGTATCTATATTCAATAGTGAGATCGGTCTATAATTTGATCAGATTGTATTCTCTTTGCCTTCTTTCAGGACCGTAGTAATTGTGGCAATCGATTCTTCCTTAACCCATATCTCTCTCCCAATCCATTGAAGTATGTACAAAGTTTTGGGGATAATATATCTCCACATTTTTTTTTAAATACTCCATTGTGAAGCCACAGGCCCAGGGCTTTTCCCTCCTACTGACTTTTTTATTTTTATTTTTTATTGCCTGATTTATTTCTTGTATTGTTGTTGGGTCCTCCAGTTCCAAGGCCTCTTTTGACCGAATACAGCTGCTTATAAAACTTGCGAAATACTTGCAATTTCTGTAGTATTATATACCGGGTCCCCTTTTTTGTTTAGTATTTTCTCTATAAAATGTATGGAATTTTTTTTTCCTCAATGTTCTCGCTAAATATTTACTATTTTTATTCCCCCATTGAGATCTTTCGCGATCTTTATTATGTATTTTTCTCGTTTCCTGCTCCATTAATTCCTTTAGCGCATCTCTTTTGATTACAAATTTGTGCTGCACTTCCGAATCTTGTCTCTTGTTATTCCTACTCTCTTTATGGGTTTGTTCTAATCTAAAAATGTCCTCAATTAGTGCTTCTCTCATTTATTTTTCTTTCTATTAACACCCATTGAGATAAAGATCCCTCTGATATAAGCCTTATGGGCCTCCCAGACGATGTTCTTTGCAGTACCTGCTGTTTCGTTGGTGCAGAAGAACTCTAGTTCTTTTTTTTTTTTTTTATTTTTTTTTTTATTTCCTCTCCTCTTCCGTCCATCAACTCTTTATTGAGCTTCCAGGAGAATGGTTGTTTCTTTACCCCGGGGATTTAAATTTTCATTATCTATGCATGATCTGATAGCGATCTTATTTCTATATTTGTAGATACCACCCAATCTAGGGTCCTATGTTCACCCAACCAGTAGTCAATCCTAGTGTACGTCCCATGCACCGGTGAGTAGAACGTAAAATCCTGTATCTTCGGATGTTGTATCCTCCATACATCAACCAACTGAAACTGATTCAGTTGGGACTTGATTGCTTTCAGTTGTATGTTCCCTATCCCCTGTGCATGGGGCGTACTATCTAGCTCTGGATTCATGCAGAAATTCAAGTGGCCAGCAACAATTACCAGCCCTCTCTTAAAGTCCCATCATTTTTCTAGGGTTTCCCTCAAAAATATCGTTGGACCTCTATTAGGGCAATATATATTTGCCAAGGTATAATCTACTCCCCATAGCTTACCCTTTAAAAAAAAAGGAACCTACTCTCCGGATCATATAATCTGTCCTCTAGCGTGAAGCACGCTTCCCTTCCCATACCTATTACCACTCCTTTCGATTTGTTTGACATTGAGTCCCCGTAGTACCACATAGGTTATCGCGGGGAATACAGTCTAACCCTATTTTGGTGAGATGGATGGGTTTCCTGCAAAAAGATGATCCCCGCTCCATAGATCTCCATCTTTCAACACTTTATGACTTTTAACTGGCGTATTTAAACCTCTGACATTATATGTCAACAAATTAACTATCGTCATATTTTACAGGTAGCCTCCTCATCTCCTTCAAATCTAACCATTGTTCCCCTTTGCCTCCAACCCCCCCCCCCCCACTCCCTGGCCACAACTTGGCCTCTATACCATGGTTCGAGACAAATCTCCCTCACGTACCTCACCCCCTGAGGTGGTGCTCCAAAAGATGTCAAACGGGGGGGGGGAAAGGGCTGGGACAGATGTCTAAGGCCGTGGGCTTTCAGCGGACAGTTTCAGCGGACAGTTGGACAGACAAGGTTTTTCGGAAATTCCGAAAAACTGTCCGCTGAAACCTTGTTTGAGCGAACAGTCCGCCCGTGTGTAGGCTTGTTTGTCAAACAAAGTTGCGCGCATGCTCAAAGGATTTTCACGCCGAAAGCTATAATGCAGTGTATAGGACGTCGTATTTTTCGTCCCGTCGTACGTGCCGTTCACGTCATCGCGCACGGTTTCAGCAAACTGTTCGTTCGTCGTGTGTGGGCATGTCCGTCCATGCTAATTTTGAGCGGACTGTTTGCCGAAACTGTTGGACGGACAAAGTTGGGCGAACAGTCCGCGCGTGTGTACGCGGCCTAAGAGACCCGGCCCCTATTCAACCCATCCCCCTACTTTATTATTTTATTCTACCAAGCTGATGGTGATAAAATCACCTATCCTCCCTCCATCCCCCCCCCCCCCATGCCTCACTTCATTTTCCCTCCTCCCTTTCTTTCTCCTTTCTTTTTTTTTTTTTTTTTTTATATTTCCTCTTCCAAGTCTATGATACTCTGCCACAGTCCATCTTCACCAGTCGCTCCTTCTCTCTCTATTCTTCCAGGGAGGTTTGGGACTGGAATCGCTAATTTTTCACAAAACTCCTGCAGCTTCTCGATGAACCAAAATCTCCCCATTCTTCTTTCCTTATGGACTATCAATGAGGCTGGGAAACCCCAGCTATATTTAATATTCGGTCTCCTTAATTGTTCCAATGGAGGTTTTAGTTGTCTTCTTCGTGATAATGTCCTTGCAGATAAATCTGCGAACACCTTGTTCGTATTGCAGAGGGGGCCTTCCTCTCAGATTATTCCATATTTTCGCTTTGTCTTCATACTGATGAAATTTGATAACAAAATCGTGAGGCACCTCCTCTTTCAGACCCACGGGTTTCCTAAACCTGTGTACTCTATCAATCTTCAGCTCCTCTCCCTCTCCTCGACCCAGTAAAGGATTAAATATTATTCTCATTTTTTCTTCTAGATTTTCTCCGTTTTTGTTCTGGCAGAGCTCTTCTCCTTAAATTTTGGCATCCATTTTGATTTTCTTGCTCTTCCAACTTATAGAGCAAGTCTCTCTGATTAATTTGTAGTTTCTTTACTTGGGTTTTTAACTCTGCAATCTCTTGTACTACTTGTTATGTTTTTTTTTTTTTCCTCTACTCTCCTCAACAGGTGGCCCAAATCCATCCTTAACATTTGTAATCTCACTTTTAATCGGCTCTTCCATTCTCCCAAACCTTTCCAACATCTCCATTGTGCTTGGCATTTGCGATGTACTTCTCTGTTCTTCTCCTTCACTTGTATCTATTTCCCTCTCTTCTCTCATTATTTTTTATTTTGTTTTGCTATTTCTTTCTTAGAACTTTTAGTAGTGGGTTTATTTTTATTTTTTCCGTTCCTGGGCTTTTGGTGTTCCCCACTTTTGTTAAATATTTCTGTATTGTACTTGCGCTCGTGCTTGTATTTAGGCTCTCCCTTGAGGTTTTTGGTTCTGTCGCTTTTTGCGAGCGACCTCTCGTGTTTTTAATCTCATTTCTGTCTCCTTCCTCTAAAGAGAGAAGCAAGTCTCCCAATACTTCCCCTCTGTGCTCAAGAAATTTCTTGCTCTATTATTGTCTCCAGCAATGTATAGCAACACAGACGGAGAAAGCAGGAAAAAAAAGAAACCAAGGGATGACACTGTTCGACACCAGGGAAAGTCTATAAACAGGGTCGCCTCTATTTGATTGCTTACCAACTCAGGGAATGCCGGGAATGCTAATTGCACATTGGCTGTGCTCTCAACCAAACTATCAAACCATCCAATGGCTGGTGTCATAACGAATCACATGTGCAGCACCATTGCAGTTGAAGATTAAACAGAGGCAAAGATGGCAGCTTCCTTGGCTGAAAACGATGGAGTTTACTTCCACTTTAACGTTAAGTTTCACACTTTTTCTGCACTGTGGATCCAGCAAGCAGTCTGCAGGTTATAGAGGGTATTGAAGAGGGGGGGTAGGACAGACTGGTCGGGCTCTATTTTATGGTTCGAACGGACTCAGAGGGCTTCCCACACCTCCTCTGCTCGCTCCTCCGGAGCCACTTCGGTCCCCCCTCCACCGGATCAGCTCATCTCTAGGGGTTATGCGCTTTGTAGGCATCCATTCTCGTGGCGCTCACTGAGCCCGGCGTTCCTCTCACTTCCGCCGGCTCACGAACCTCCACCACAGGTCACAGTCTCTCCATTGTGCGTCCTTTCAGGCACTGCCGTCAGGCCCCCCCCCCCCCAGTGTCCCATCCCATCACGTCCGCATCACGTGTGCTGTCGTACCTCACGTCTAACCTGACCACTGTCACTTGTAAACACACATGCTTCTGTGTTTGCTAGGACAGCTTTCTTCTTGGTGACTCATGATGGGGACAAGGGGAATTCAGTGTGGAATGGGGCATTGTGTGGTAAGCTGCACTGTGATCCACATCTGTGCCTGGGTACACAGGCCAATGATCTCCCTGCAAGTGAGAGGTGCCACCTACACTGTCGGGAGGTACCAGGGTCAGGTAGGTGGGGGGGGGGGGGGTTTGAGGGCTGTGGGGGGATGGGGGACAGTGGTGCAGAGGTCGGAGCTGAGGGGTGGAAGTGATGTATGGATGGCCTGTGAAAGAGCTGAACCCTGCACTCTTGAAATTGCATTCTGTACATGGCGCACCCCTGAAACCTGCACTTAGTCAGTATGTAGTGCACCCTTGAACTCTGCATTATGTACATTGCACACCCCTGAACTCTGCACTCTGTGCATAGGGCATCCCCTAAACCCTGCACTCCATACATAGCGCATCCCTAAATTCTACACATAATGCACTCCTCGTATGTATTGCCCCTTTTAAGATCCTGCCACTGTTTGTACAAGTTGGCCACACTCACCGTTTGATCGCTTGGTGGAGAAAGGGGCCGTGGTTGAGTTGTTTCACCTATTCTCTGAAGGAAAAAGCCTTTGATAGATTGTACAGTATTACAGATACATTTGGCACATGAGGGCAGCCATAATGCGGGCCACAATGAAATGGAGTTTGACATCCTTGGCCTAGGTAATCTGACTTCCTGTGGTTACCCACATCCACGATGTTTGTGCCAGGGACCAGAAGGCTGATGGAGAATTGGCCTGGATGAGGACAGCGCTGGATCCCTGGACTGGGAAGTGTGCGTTTTTTTTACTTAAAGCCAGCAGCTAAAGTTGTTGTTTTTTTTTGTTTTGTTTTTTTTACTTTGTTTATTTAATTTGTTTAAACTGGAGGTCCTTTTTTAACTTGCTATCTACTGCTAAGCTGCGTTCTTGTATTTTTCTCCTTTCCAAAGGATTGCATAATGAATGACAAGTCTCCTCGTTGCAATGTGTGTTATGGAGTTGTCAAACCTGACGTCGTATTCTTTGGTGAAGACCTTCCAAAAACATTTGACAAATTTTCAAAGGACTTTCCAGAGGCAGATCTGCTGATTGTAATGGGAACTTCTTTAGAGGTATCTTTCGTTCTAATTTATATTAATCAGAAAATGTTCTAGTAGTGCAGTCATACCTGTGAGGCCTTTGTTAAATTATGGCGATAGGTGGGTAGAGTGCTGAACTTGGTGAAGGTTCTGAAAGAATATGATTGCTAATTGGTGCCAGCTTTTTAAATGTCTGGTGGATCTCCTAATACCTACTGGGGAAAGACCAGCTTTTAACCACTGAAATGCATCGACTGCCAGATTACTAATTCTTTGTCAAGACAAGATGTTATCTGGACCCCAATACCTATGGCATGGTGGTCCTTCCTTTTTTTTTTTTTTTTTTTTTTTTTTTTTTTTTTTTTTTTGCCACATAATTGTTCTACTTCCCGACATCTACACATCAGTCTTGCAGTGTTAAGGAAGAATAAAGAACTGACTGGCACATGCAGAGCTTCAACTCTGCTGTATATATTCAGCAGCTCTTACAAGTTCTTTGGTAGAGGGCAGGGCTAGAGATGGGTGTTAAAGGAGCCTTTTTTTAGGGCATTTTGAATTATGGGCCCAGTGCCAGCATACAGTAAGTTTGTTGTAAGAAAAGTGCCTACGCTTGGCGATGCCCTATCCCCAGTAGGGTCCACAAGGGAATGGACCCAACTGGTGATCGATCAAAGGTATGTATAGGTGTGTTGTACCAAGATTCTCGTTGTGAATCTTGGTAAGTGAGCTGCCATCTAGCTAGTGGAAGGCTTATGGATATGATGTATCTGGATTTTGCAAAAGCATTCGATACAGTTCCCCACAAACACTTAATCTACAAGCTGAGGTCTGCAGATATGCACCATAAGGTCTGTTCTTGGATAGCAAACTGGTTACAGGGCGTGTCCAAAGGGTGGTGATATAAAAAGTGCACTCAGACTGGTCTGGAGTGGTAAGTGGGCTACCCCAAGGCTCTGGGACCAATTCTGTTTAATTTTATTTATACATGATATAGAGCAGTGATGGCGAACCTTGGCACCCCAGATGTTTTGGAACTACATTTCCCATGATGCTCAGCTATACTGTAGAGTGCATGAGCATCATGGGAAATGGAGTTCCAAAACATCTGGGGTGCCAAGGTTCGCCATCACTGATATAGAGCATGGGATAAATGGCTCAATCCCAAATTTTTGCGGACGACACAAAAATAAGCAGGGCAATAACTTCACCTCAGGATATAGAAATTTTACAGAAAGACCTAAACAAAATGGGGTGGGCAACTACATGGCAAATGAGGTTTATTGTGGAGACTTGTAAGGTCATTCACTTAGGTGTTAAAAGCATAAACGCAAACTACTCACTAGGAGAACCTCCTAGTCCTAGTAGAAGACAGACTGAGCAATAGCATGCAATGCCAAGCTGCAGCTACCAAAGCTGGCTGAATATTATCATGCAAAAAAAGGGGATATACTCCAGGGATAAAACAATCATGCCACTTTATAAAACTCTGGTTAGGCCACATCTGGAGTATTTGTCCAGTTCTGGTCACCAGCTGGAGAGAGTCTGAAAAAGGGTAAATTAATAGGACTCAAGGACCTCAATTATGAGGAACGATTACAAGCACTAAATTCTTGCTGGAGAAGCGATGCTTGAGAGGGAACGGGATGGCAATTTTACTAATACCCCAATAGTGGTTCCAGCGTAGGAATAAACAACTCTGTCTCTGAGTGTAAGAGGACACGGGGCCACACAATGAGGTTGGAAGAGAAGCGGTTTAACCTTAAACTGTGCAGGGGGGTTTTCACTGTCGTGGCAATAAAGATGTGGAACTCTCTTCCACAACTGGTGGTGGCAGCAGGGAGTATGGATATTTTTAAGATTCTTGGACATGCATCTTAAAGAACACAACATATATGGATATGGGAAATGATTATAGACACTGACTCGCCTACACAAGTTGAACTGGATGAACTATTGTCTTTATTCAACCTTGCCTACTGTGCAACGCTGTAACTGTGTGTAAGCTTGGTGGACACCTCCAGGAGATCAAATTTATGTCCACAGATGGTGCACATACCATTAAATAACAGGTGATTTGCAACACCAGATTTGTGGGTGTATTTAACATACAATATACAGTATGTCAAATTCAGTATGTGGGTCGACCGATGAGAAGGGTTATCCAATAGCCTAAGGGATCATGTAAATAATATAGTTAAACAAATTTGGCCAAACGTTTTATTGATCATAAAGAGAGGAAATCTCTAAATCCAGGCCAAAGAAAGAATTGACAGTCCCATCAGAGCTGTGGTGGGGTTTGTGTGTTATTTTTTTTGTTTTTTTTTGTGTAAATGCAAGGATATTTCCATTAAACATACATACCAGAAGGGTTGAGTGGGATGTATCCCATGATTATAGATCATATGGTGGCGATCCTCCTCAGGTGCTTAACCTTCCTTTTTGTATTGGGGGAACAAATATTAAGATGTGTGAACACTTAAGAATTTGCAGACTCTGTTTTGGGTAATCATTAGACATGTGCATTTTGTTTTCATTCGAATTTTAGGTATTTTCTTTATCGTTTTAACAAACGATAACGAATATGTCAGATCTTTTGTTTTTCAGATTCTGCACAAACAAATGCTTTACTTTCGTTTTCTTTGCGACAACAGTTTGCTATAGATGGCCATTGTCAGTCGTGTCGAATCTATCTGTGTCCATCGAACCTGTGGTCGAATTGGCCTAACCTTGGCTCTATTAGTTCAAGATTATTCTACATAGAGAGAAAAGATTCGACATTATAGAGACAATCACAAAAAAGGTTGAATGTGCCTAACCTAGTGCTATTAGGCCAAGATTATTGGACAGAGAGAGAAAAGATTCGACGAAGCAGTCGCCGAGAGCAGACATTTATGGTCAAATACTCTGCCCATAGGCTATAGAAGAATTCTAATGTTGGTTGACTAGTAATAATAATTAATAAATATAATTATTACTAGTGTCATAGAACATTAGAAATCTACTATAGCTTGTAGGCGGAACATTCGACCGGAAATGTACGATTGGGGCGTCGTACAGTTTAGCTGCTCTGTCGAATCGTCTTAGAACATTTAACAGACACCATAGGCCATGAGCCTTCAATGACAGATTCAACCTTAATTATTTCTGATTTTCGGGCGAATGCATTTTTTAACTAAACAAAATAAATAAAAAAAAATTTATTTTTCGGGGGGAAAACAAACACAATTCCGAAAACAAAATATTTGTGTGCACATGTCTAGTAATCCTGACATCAAAGTGTTATAGCTCTATTAAGGGACTGCATACAGTTATAACTATGTGAAGCATTATACTCGCATCTAATGATTTTATGTGGATTTTAAAATTCTTTCCCAAAAGACCCAAAGAATTTATATTTGTATAAGAAAAGAGGGGTAATACAGAAATTGGAATGGATTATCAGATTAGATAAATCTGGCACAAGTTTATAGGGTAGGAAAGATGTATATCTATATATAGACTGATTTTGTTGTACGTGTGGAAAGGACATTATCTTCCATGGTGCCAGGCCACATCAAATTTTTGAAAACCTGCCTTTTTTGTCAACACTCCCTATAATTGTGGGTTTGTGTATGGCCCGATCTATGTATAGTATGACCTGTGGATAAGAGAACCTCCCCACCTGTTAGCACCTACTCAACAAATGGGCTCAATACCAGTGAAATGCGTTGGAGGCGCAGGTGGAGTTCAGGTGGTGCATCTTGCACTGGACTAACTGTGGCTTTTAATTTGGAGTGTGACTGCTGCCTTTTACCATCACTGAAACGTGTTAAGGTCAAAATGAAGTCCGTATTATGATTTACATGTATTTTCTGGGTTAGCGATTTGGAAATCGGTCACACAACCGCCAGGCAAAAAAACGCTTTCAGAAGCATAGGTCAGCAATGGCTAGTTGTTCTGCAGGGGCTTGGTTGATGGAGGGTGTACAGTAAACAGAATGGATAGTTTATGTAGGTTCTCCTAGATGGCTTTGGTAAATCTCTATATTTGATTACAATCTATATCGCCAGCATATGACTCTTCCTGTTTTTATACCCTCAGGTTGAACCTTTTGCCAACATTGTCAAAACGGTGCGACCTAGTGTCCCCCGCCTTTTGATCAACAGGGATCTAGTAGGTCCTTTCAAAATCCAAACAAGGAATAGTAGAGATGTGGCAGAATTGGGAGATCTTTGTGACGTCACCAGGAAATTTGTCAATGCACTTAACTGGCAGGCGGACATGGAGGAGGTGATGAGAACCCACAAATCCTAGGCAAGTATTACCCGTGTTACCCGACGGTGTCAGTTTCAGTTGTACTTTACTGTCTGAAGCGGTGGGTAGTATTTGTTTAAATGTAAGATCTGTTGAACAAAATCTCCTTCAGGTCCACCAAGTATTTTGCAAGGAAACTTAGCAGCATAGTGTGTGTGTATTATACACACATATAATAATTTTTTTTTTTGCAAAACAAGACGTGTGTGTGTGTGTGTGTGTGTGTGTGTGTGTGTTCTACAAGAAACCTCCTAGTACTTTTTATTGTGGGACTTTAACTCCACTTTAACTGAAGAACTGCAGGGACATACAAAATACGCTCTGATATGTGCGAAATAAAATAATGTAAATAAAAATAGTCCTTCTGTATTAAAAAACAAAAACAAAAAAACACACAAACCGTCCAGTCATGCAAAAATGTTCAGCCTACAGAAGGATTGAAGGCTTACTAGAATTATTGGCTACACAATTAAGTGCAGTAAACATGCATGAATTATGCTAATCTTGTCGAGTTGGTGTGTCCTCGCCACTATCCCTAGTTGTGAAACTCTAGGTGTATCAGAAAAGAAGAAAAATGACTTGTATGGTGTAATATTGTTACAATATGGATAATTGCACCCAAATGGATATCACTCCATACAAAATAGCTCTGATCAGCAACCTTGACCGGTTATCACCCCCCTGCATTGCACACTCACCAAAAATCTTTTTGAGGAAACAAGGATGAAGTTGGCAATATCTGCAGGCTTCCATATCAGAAATTCTTCCCAATCTTTCTCACTTTAACAGAGTAGGGCTCCATTCATATGTCCCCAAATACCAAAGGCAATAAACAAAAACATGCCTCATAGTGCAGTATTTATTGGAATGAACATGCGATTAAAAACAAAACTGGTATAAAATGCATGTATAATCAATATAACAACCTGCTAAACTTGCGTATGACGCCACCACCCAGACCACCAATGTGGCGGCACGACATTCTGGCTCTTAAGTCCTACCCTTTGTAATTCACACAAAAGTGCACCCTAAGGGGCCTCTAATGTGTATTGCAGCAGCCATACATATGTGGTCCATGTAGGAAGTGTAAATCGCATGACTTCCTGTTCAGTGCCATTTTCTTGAAGACCCGAGCATATGACTTCCAGTCCGGTGTCCTGTCACAAAGCTGCTATCCATCAGAATATAACGGAAGTGGCGTTCCAGCACTGCCATCTTGGTACACACATACTCGTCTGCAGTCCTACAGTCAAAAGGCGGCAAGCGGACATCTTTTTACACCCACCTGTTACCTGTTTACTATACTCGAGATTTTAATATTTCTCAGATTATGATTTGGGTTAAATCGGCATTCTTTGACCATGAGTGAAAGCTTTAACACAATACCAATACATTTTTGTTTATATAGTAAAGTAGGCCTAGACTAATGCATACAATGTGTTTGTACAGGGAAAGGGCAAAAATCATGGATTACATGATGGAATACAGGGTATATTCCTTTTAAACATTAATCTACAAATACTAGGACATAAAAGAACTAAGACAAACATATTTAGTTACAAGTACAAGGCAGACCTTTCCCATAATTACCAGGCTATGACCCACAAAGGTTCTATTCAGGTGACCGCTCTACTAGGGTTTCCCTCCCATCTAGTTTGTGTATATCATTACAGGCTATTGCCTCATTGGATGGCATGGCTCTGATTGGTGGGCCTCTCTAATCCTTGGTAAGGACTGGCTACATCTCCAATCCCTATACTCTTCATAAGTCAGCCCCTTTTTTATAATTTGAAAAAATAATTTTATTGAAAATTACAAAGAAAAAGAGTACAGAAAAGTACAGTACAACAGTGGTCGAATTCGACATTCTAACAGATATAGAGGTCTTCATCAATAGAGGCTCGTATTTAGCCTCCAGGAAGGGTAGCATACCATATGTCAAACAAGAGAAAAGAACGTGGCAGCTCATCGAATAAAACATACTATATGGCCCGAAAACCAGTCCATACCATTTATACAGATATACGTAATCTTACTATAATTGCTAGTTGGTGTACCCAGTCGGGCTACCTACTACTCTATGACCTTAGCAGAATTGGAGGGAAAGGATGGCCTCCCAGCAACTGAAAATCAGACCATCGGTTAAAGAAATAGGGGGGGTGAAACATGCAGAAGGTAGAGAAGAAATGGGGGGGTATTCAACATGAACACGATGGACATGACCGGCGGTCGCCTCGTAATTGGTCTGCGTCGGCGCGACCCTCAAGAATTCAGTACGTTTTGTAATGTTTGTCTTGTTTGTGTTGGGCTGTGAGCACTAGCTCTTCCATTGTTTTAATGTCTTCTACTGTGCGCAACCACAATCCCACTGAGGGAGGCACATTTTGCTTACATGTAGCTGGAATACATGACTTTGCGGCATTGAGCAAATGTCTAATCACCGCCTTCCTGTACGACTGGGATTGCGGCGGCGTGTAGCAGAAAGAACGCAGGGTCTTTCTGAATTATGTGATCTGTAAACTTCTGAATGATTTTCTCAATTATTGTCCAAAAGTGTTGTAGTAATGGGCAAGTCCAGAACATATATGAAGAAGTGTCCTTTTGTCTGTCTGGCACCTCCAGCACTTATCTGATGTAATGGGGAAGAATCTATGTAGCAACTGAGGTGTATAACACCACCTAGTTTAGAATCTTATAATTTATCTCCTGATTTTTTTTTTTTTTTTGTGCAAATGGATGACTTCAGGGAGAATTTAAAAAGTTTGTTTTGTTTTTGTATGGCTGTGAAAGTACATTGTAGGTAATTTTACAATTTCTGCAGGAACAGCAGATCTGGTTGTTCCACTGGGGTGTTCAGCAAAGTATATGTTTTGGATTTTACCTGGGATAATGTACCTTCACCCCTACAATAGTCTTCTAGGGTTGTCTGGTCACGTTTAAAATGTGCAGGGCATGTGCAAAAAGAAGTTAAACATGTCCCTTTTAAGAAAGAAAAAAGTGGCGCTTCCCATATTGCACATAAGAAAAGTCTATGCGCTTCGGCGGACGTGATGGACTGGCCGTGTGTGTTTCACTTTTTAGGACATGGGCGGTGCTTTCTGTTACAGCTCTGACGTCACTCAAAGGAAGTGAGGGCAGCACTCGTATCCTCCGTCGGAGCATGTCTCTGGTCAGCCCGCTTATCGACTACATTTCACTTTCGTGGTGGTCGGCGGCAGCACATCTCCCCACGTTACAACCCCCCCGCTTATCAGTGCATTTAAACAAATCAATCTGAAACTAACTGTATACCACATAAGTGAGTTTACTGGACAGTCTGAGTAGGGGAGACATTACTATATGTATAAACACCTTGCAGTTGAGTAAAAAACATGTTTTTATGGTAATTTATTGTTCTGATACAGTACTGGTGACTCCTTCAGGCCCTTTATATATGCTTTTGCAGGGTGGGACTTTGAGGACTTTTTCCTGTGTGTTTTATATGTAGTACTATGGTGAGAGGAGAAGGGAGGGAAAGCTCTGGCACTGATCCCATTTCACAGGCAACCTAAGCATGCAAATATCAAAATCCTGATTTCTTAGTGACTCCAATAACTTGCCCATAATAATCCAAACATTCAGAAACCACACCAGCTCCACTCCCAGCACTGTACATATCCACAAATGTATTTCATATATTGTAAAACTATGCAAAGTCCTCAAATTCATAAAAACAAATTAATTCCTTTTATTTAACAATCAACTTCACCCCTTGTTGATTATAACCCCGCCCGGTTATCAACTATATTTTATTTTTGGTGATCGCCGGCAGCAACAACCCCAACTACCCCCCCAATGCCCCCCCCGCTTATCAACTATCCACTTTAATTTCCGGTGCCCATATAGTGTAATGACGACAACGCTTTGCATAATGATAAATTATAATTACTGCTGCATTTACCATTTTTGTCTGGTGAGCCATTTTACTGGTAGACACAGAATTGACCAATGGGGTCTGCATGGCACAGCTCCTCTATCGATGCACATGGAACAGCAACACACATTGCACTGGAAGAACCTGGGCATCACACGTGTACTCAATGTAGATTTTTGGACACAGTTTCTAGGACATTGACAATAAAATATATTTACTGTGTGTGTGTATATGTGTGTATGTGTGTGTATGTATGTATGTATGTATGTATGTATATATATATATATATATATATCACTAGCGTCCGTGCAGCCTGGTATATATGCAGAGCCCAGTGTATAATGTGCAGGATGGTATGTGATGCAGACCGGGTAAAATCTTGTAGTGGGTCGGATTTGGTTATCATGCCATAGTTTGGAGACCCCTAGTCTATATTTCCTTTCAAGTGTGCAATCTAAAGGGAAATACCCCAAAACAACTGATGGCTATTGTTGTTTTTTCCAAGATAAACTGAAAATTTCTGGCTGTGTTTTTCACATGGCAATATTGAATAAACATGCATCCAGAACAGCTTGAAAAATGTGGTGATCAGGTTGAACCTACATAATGTACCCTGTACACTTGTTCTCTGAAGTCTATTGCCAGTATAAAAGCCAGCCACAAACTCAGCACAGTACTACAGATTGTCCCGTCTAGAATAAATTGTCAAACAATTGTGTGCAAGGTTTTACAAAAACGCACTCCATTTATCACCAGGAAGGTGTTTCAGCCTAATGGGGATGAGGTTAGACTATGAGCAGGGGAGCTAACCCAGATCCGCCCAGCCCACCCGCCCCATGATATAACTTGGGCATGTAACATAGTAAAATACAAAACCCATCAAATAATTGGTCAAGCAAGCAAACAACATCACATATAATTCACTTATGTACTCAGACCCAGCCCCAGTGCTAAAACGTAAAATGCATCTGTATTATCTTTAAGCCGCAAACGGCACGACCTGAGCTCAAAATGGGCAGTGTTCTTATCTTCTCCTGAACCCAACTGACCTAAACTGTGGTAAAGACATGTTTCCTTCCATGTCCTCTGGTAATGTGTTGTGGAGTGGGCAAACCCACAAATTACAAGGCAAAGGTGTCAACATGGGGGTAGGAACCAGATTGGGCACCCAAGTTTTCCTCACCTCTGCGCTCCAACGATCAGCCCCCTCCCGCAGTCCGTCACCCACCCCGGGTGCCACATCCATGGTGTAACAGAAGCTAAGGAGCCAGGAGGAAGTCAAGTAATTCTTACGGGGTCCTTACTTGGAAGAAGAGGTTGCAACTCAAAGCATGGCATGAGGAGGCCTCAACAGGGAGGCTACAAATAGAGGTAAAACAAGGGGTGCACTGGGGATGAGGTATCAATAGGTGTGAATAAAGATGCAAAATCTCACCACAGTGGCTAGGCTTCCCTGGTTATTTCTGGTGAGGTGATGTGGGATCTGCTTCGGCTCCTCTGTGGTCTCAGCGAGCGAGGCCTCCGTTGATTCGTCCCGCCCGTGCAGGAGGCAAATCTTGGAATCCGTTGAACCCAGTCTGGAATGTCCACTGGGTCTGTTTCCAGGAAATCAAACGTGCAGGAAGTTCTGAAGGTGATCGTAGGGTGAAGAATTGAGATTTTCTTAAAAGTCACCGCTATGGGGAAACTCCATCGATGGGTAATGTTGGGCAATTTTAAGCACTGGTTTCAGTAGTAGTGCCCTTCGTTGCAAGGTGGCTCTTGAGAGATCCGGCATGATCTGAATGGCAGCTCCATTAAACTCCACATCTGTCACCTCCCAGGCTTTGCGCAGGATGATTTCCTTGTGTAGATATTTGTGAACCCTGCAAATTGCATCTCTCAGGCGATTTGGATCTGTCGATCGCGGTCCCAGGGCCCTGTGAATCCGATCGAATGACATAGTAGCTGGGAAGTAGTTTCCTGCTATTTTGCTGATAATGGCCAGTGCAGTAGCTTGCCAGGTCTTCTGTGCCAGTTGCCTCAGGCAAGCCCTGGAGTCTCGGGTTGTTCCTCCTGCTGGATGTCCTCCATTCTGTATGTCCTCTATTCTTTTCAATCGCCTTTCCAGGTCTCATTGTGGCTTCCCCTGCTCCCAATGCGCTCTGTCAGGGTGGTGATATCTGTAAGTACCACCGCTTTATCCCTGCGGTGAGAGGCTTCTAGTCTGCTGACCAGATTTAAAGTCCGCCCTGGTCAGTGAGGCCTGCAGCAAGGCCCTCAGCTCTGTGTCCGCATGCAAGGTAAGGGGTGTAAGATGCAGGTTGGGCATGTCCTGGGAGTCATAGCAGAACATGGCAGGAGTGGCGATGTCACCTTCTAGGGTGCAGGGGGCAATGGATGGTGTTGGTGAGTCGCGCTGTGCTGTACTCGCATGTCCGCCGAGTCTCGTGGTGTCCGCCATCTTGGGAGCTGGAAACGAGTCCTGAGAACCAGGGAAGTGATGGTATATTGCTCTATTTTTCTGTGGTTTGGGAGATGTCTTTTTGTTTTGCTTGCTGTTCTTCCCTCTGCATTTCCCAGCAGAGTTAATGCCGCTATTTGCTGATTATATAGCAGAAATTAGGCCCAGAAAGGCTGGGACGGAAGGGGAGCTCTTCAACAACATGTCCTTACACGGCCATGTCCAGACCACGCCCTAAATCCGCTCCCTTTTTAATGTAAATCCTTGTCCCAGACTATTTTGAGCAGGAAACTTAACCTTCTAAGTAGATGAATTTTTCAGGGAAATTAAGTATACATGACGGACTGGCCACGGCCCCTCATTGCATATGCAAACATGGGATCCTTTTGAAGTGAGTATGTGTAGAACAATGAGGTTTGGGTCCCATTGTTTGACACAAAAGTCTATGCACCGACTTGTCTGTCTAACATAGACTTCTGGGGCGATATGTTACATAGATACAAAGCTTACTGAAATTATATTCAAAATTACAATTTTTAAATTTTTATTAATGGAGATTTCACATAAACTCATAACACACCGAAGTCCTGCATTTCACACTTCGTTTTACCAGTAAACTGAGCTTATATAGTCAAATACGGTATTTGGAAGTATTTCCTTGTGACTGTTTTGATGTTGAATTTTAAAAGCAGCAGCAAGTCTGCTGATCTCACAGGTTTGCTTATCTGACAGAACACTGCTGCTTTTAAAATTCAATATCAAAACAGTTTAACTGTTCTCTAAATACTGTACTATATAAGCTCAGTTTAGTGGTAAGAAATAAGTGTGAAATGCAAGACTCTGATGTAAATAGATGTCCTCTTGGTGACTTCTGACTGTAGGCTTACTACAGATGAGTGCGGGTGTACCAAGATGGCTGCAACGGAACGTCACATTTTCTAATAGGTAGCGCCTTTCTGATAGAACACCAGCCCCATCTTTAGAGAACCGGGGAAATTATATAGATAGATGACGGATGCCTACTAAGGCTGACTTCCTGTATACCGCCATTTTCTTGAAGATTGTAACATATAACTTCCAGTCTGGTGCCATTTTGCAAAGAACCAGGAAGTGAAAATAAATGTCTCTCTCCTCTGTTGTCATTACAGCTGGATAATGCAGAAATTCCATAATTTATCACATCTAACAAGAACCATCCTGGTTTAAACATAATGGCTAATGTATACAATTTTATATACCTAAATACAGATAGTGAATGTAATGGACTGGTTGAATACAAACCTAAATACTACCCAGTGCCAATAAACACATTTTAAAATGTGATTACCTGAGGTGGACCACGTAATCTATAGATGTTACATTGGAAAAAATGAGTAGCCGGCGTGGCGCTGTTCTAATTAGGAAGGTTTTGGGATATTTGGTTTGAACATATTTTAATGATGGTTCTGTGTTGCACCCTCTGCAGGTTGCAATGATACAAACTTTAAAATCCAAAACTTAAACAAATAAAATATATAAAAAGTGATAGAATATACACTATCTAGTTATACCAAAGAACAATATGTATATCCTCTGCAAGATCCAATGAACCATGTACTAATAAGTGTGTTGCAACCTCTGCCTGATACAGCGAGCCAGGACAGAAGCCATAGGGGGAACGTTCATTTTTTGGTGATGCCACTTACTGAAATAAACCAAATGGTGTAGACAAAAAAAAAATTGAGTATTCTGTCCTCAGCCTGAGTGGAGTGTACAAAAGGAAAAAATGTAATGAAGATTAATAAAAGTAAACGCATAAAAGTGAGAGTTGTACTTATTGCACAGTGCCCATGTAAATATGACAAAGAATAAACACTTTTATACTTTGGCATACAGTATTTACTGAACTGCATATTCCAGATAAGGTATTACTAATGATTTTAACAGGGGCAAAATGATGGCTCTCTGGAGTCCACACCTCTCTTAATACAAGAAAGGACTTTGCATGCTATTATTGAACTTATGATCTACCAAAAGCCCCAGATCCTTCTCCACTACGGATTCCCCCAGTTGTACTCCCCCTGGTATGTATGTATGATGCATGCATATTCTTAGCCCCCTAGTGCATAACTTTACATTTCTCAACATTAAACCTCGTCTGCCACATAGTCGCCCAATTAGACAATTAGTGCATTGAGGTCGGCTTCTAAATTGGAGACATCCTGTAACAACGTTATTCCACTGAATAGCTTGGTGTCCTCTGCAAAGACAGAAATGTTACTTTTGATCCCAGACCCTATATCATTTATAAAGATATTAAAAAGTAAGGGTCCCAGCACTAAACCTTGGGGTACACCACTGATAACCTTACACCATTCAGAGTAAGAATAGTTAACCACTACTCTGAATTCTGTCTTTTAGCCAGTTTTCTATCCATTTACAAACTGATATTTCCAAGCCTGTAGACCAGGGGTGTCCAAACTTTTTTTAAAGAGGGCCAGATTTGATGAAGTGAACAAGGGCCAGCCATTTTGCCTGACATTCTTAGACTGAATTTTAATGGTTCAAAGTGTGTTCGTTCGAGCACTAATACACTGCCCAACAAGAATTCTCTTGCCTTTGTGGCTGTGTGTGGTGAAGAGATATACCGTATTTATTGGCGTATAGCACACACCTTCACTTTAAGAGAGAAGTTTCAGGGGAAAAAAAACAACTTAATTTCAAATAAAGAACTGTGAAGCAAAATAAGGGTCAGTGCCCATCTGCAGACCCACCATTGCCAGGATTGCAGCGCTCACCATTGCCATTGAATTGGCTCACCATTGCCAGAATTGCAGCAGCCTTGCGACTCGTACACATACAGGAGCATCCAAGGAGCTCCTCTTCACCCGACCCTGCCTTCTCATATCCCTGGCAGTCGAACGGGCCCGCCCAGATGCTGGGGCCCCTTACAAGTGTATGGGCTGTACCCCCCCTGATGGCGGCCCTGGATCCGTGGGTGGATGCCATCAGGTCCAGGTGCTTTATCCATCTTTATTCTGTCTAAATATTTCTGGACCATATCACTTTTCAGCCATTGTGGATCATTCGGGGCTGGGTCAATACCACCCCCATTATGGACATGAGCTCCCCCATGCTCTTTTGTATACACAGAGCTGAATAAAGTATTTAATTGGCCTCCTTTGTCCCTAGTTACCCACTCTAGATTATCTTGTGAAGGGCCTACATGCTCAGACCTGACCTTTTTTTTTACTGTTAATATATTTGAAGATTTTTTGGGGGGTTTGTCCTATCTTTTGCAATTTTTGTCATTTGTTTTGAATTTTTGCATCCTTGATTTCCTTTTTACATATTCTGTTTAAATTCTTTGTAACATTTAAACGACACTAGTGTGCCTTCATTTTTATATTTTTTAAAGGCTATTTTCTTATTGTTTATAGCTTTTTTTAACTTTGACCGTGAGCCCCATAGTTTTTATTTTTAGCCTTTTAAACGTATTGCCCATGGGAATATACTCTTCAGTGAGGTCCCAAACTTTTTGAAGGATTCCCATTTCTGTTCTGTTTATTGATGCCAATATTCCCTCCCAGTCTAAATCCTGGAGAGCAGCCCTCATCCTTGGAAAATTTGCTCTCCTTGAAGTTTTTATCTGTCCCATATGTATTTCTTGTTAACATGATTTCATTTGATGTTCGCTGTAATGATCACTGCTACCCAGGTATTCCTTTATCTGAACATTAGTAATAAGCTCTGCATGGTTTGAGATTACCAGGTCCAACAGAGCTTCATTCCTAGTTGGGGCCTCAATAAACTGGACCATAAAATTGTCCTGTAATAGATTTTATACATTTTTTCCCTTTTAACTGTCCCAGCAATTCCATTACTCCAGTCAATATCTGGGTAGTTAAAATCCCCCATTATTATCACCGTCCCAGCCCTTGCAGCCCTTTCCATCTGTGCAAGGAGCTCCACCTCCTAGTTAACATTGGGTGGTCTATAACAAACTCTAATGATTAACTTTGAACTACGCACATCTATATGCGGTTCCACCCTTAATGCTTCAGACTCATCACACTCCATCAACTAGGTCCTCTTTCACACTTGCTTTGAGATCACTTCTTGCATAGAGACAGACCCCGCCATCTTTCCTTTTTACCCTGTCTTTCCAAAAGAGTGCATAGCTGGAAATATTAATAGCCCAATCATGTGAGCATTGAAGCAAAGTTTCAGCAATACCAATTACATCATAGCTCTCCTCCATGCACCAGAGCTTCCAACTTGCCTATTTTGCTTGGCAGACTTCTGCCATTGGTTGAACAAACACTTTACTGCATTATTGCATTTTGCTCTGGTGTTTTATATTATTTTTAGTAGTACATATGGCACTATAGTTTCCAATGGCTGTTTGCAACATGGGAACTTTCTTGTCGCTTGCCATAACCCTCCCCCCATCTATCCCCATTCCACCCTCCATTAATGTCTGACCCCCTAACTGACCTGTCTGCTCGATGTAATTCTAGTTCACCCCCCCCCCCAATCCTAGTTTAAATACTCCTCCAGCCTTCCCATAAACCTCTCCCCCAGCACAGCAGATCCCCTTCCATTCAAGTGCAAACCATCTTTAGCATTTAGGTTGCACCCCAATGAAAAGTCAGCCCAGTGCTCTAGAATCCCAAATACCTCCTCCCTACACCAGGTCTTTAGCCATGCATTCAGCTCTCCAATCACCCCCTGACCTTCCTGTGTTGCGCATGGCGCAGGCAATATTTCAGAGAATATCACCATGGAGGTCCATCCCTTCAACTTGCAGCCTAGTTCTTTAAATTGATTCTTAAAGAGCCTCCACCTTCCATGTATACTATCATTGGTTCCAACGTGAACCAAGACAGCTGAGTCATGCCCAGCCACTCCCAGTAATTTACCCACCCGGTCAACCACATGCTGACCACCTCTACTAGATGGGCTGCTCTCCTGGCTGTCAGGGATGGCAGTGACCTAGAGCTGCCACCTCCACATCTTCACCCAACTTGGCAAATTTGTTTTGCTGCACAAATACAGGACTGACCTTCCTTTTCTGCAAGCCCCTTCCACTCCCTCTAACTCAGTGGTCATCAACCCTGTCCTCAAGGCCCACTAACAGGCCAGGAGTTATGTATTACCTTGGGGAGATGCAGACTAGAATACTGCAATCACTGAGCAGCAAATGATATCACCTGTGACTTATTTCAGTTATCTTGCAAACCTGGCCTGTTGTTGGGCCCTGAGGACAGGGTTGATTACTGCTCTAACTACATTAACCCATCTTCCTATCTGATAATCCTGACTTGCCCCTCCACCTTCCACATCAACCCTACTGACCACCTGCTCAGCAAGCAGAGGACCCCTTTCAAGGTTGTCCTTTTCTGCCCAGTGTTGCAACTTTCTCCTCCAGATCTCTAATGCGAGCTTCCAGAAGAGCAACCTGCTCACATCTGTCACAGCAGTATCCATCCTGGAGCTGTTGCACCAATTTTGCATACATGTGGCACACTGTGCACTGAGCAAAACCTTCAACCCTGCTGGCACTCATTTCCCAGTTACAATACAATTGCTTAAAGGAAGTTTAAGATGTTAGTTACAGGTTAGAAGACTCCTGTCTTAACTCCTGTTTTCAACTCCTGGTTATTATGTCTCCACTTTAGTTCAAAATTCCGCTTATGTTCACAAAATCCACATGCAAGCCACCATCAGCAGGGAGCAAAGGTATCATTGGTATCATCATGTTAAAATGATACCCTATAAAGAGCCTACCCTCGATGGGTCTTTTTAGATTTTTTTTATTTTTTTATATTATAACTCGTATCACTAAAGCAGTTGACAACCTATTTTATGTTATGCCCATGAAGTCCATGAGATTTTAATTCATATAACCAGAATGTTTCCATTTTGGATATTTCCCTAATTCGACTGTACCCTCTCTCCTGTGGGGCTGTGTCAGGGCTGGGCTCAGTCCTTCCTTCTCTGAGCTGGCCAATCAGCTGGCAGCTAATTGCCAACTCCCATCTCTCTCCACAGTTACCCAGCTGTTGATTCTGCTCGTCAGTCCTGCCTACTTAAAGCCATCCAGCTCACTTGATCTCTGCCTTCACCTTGGTCACATCACAAGAAACCATCTCCTGCGTTCATGTTTAACCACTTGGTGCCCATACTACGTCTATTGATGTCATGGGTTTGTGGTGTAATATCTGAATGATGCCTGAGGCCACAGTCATCATTCAGATATCAGCGTTTTCAGCCGGCGATTCCCTGCACCATAAGAACGATCATAGCGGTTTTCTCCTGCCTACATACTGTTTACGGCATGTACACAATGTGTAGTTTCACAAGAAATAAATGTCTCCATTATATTCTCTCTGTCGCAGAAGATGCAAAGGTTTCTATTTTCTTATGGTGTCCTCTCCATGCTGTTCAGATGACTCAATGATTACACGGGGAAAAAACCTTTCAACGTTATGGAAAAAAAAAAATTGTTTAGGGGGATCACCAATATTTGATGCTAAACGGTCCCTAAGTTTGCCTGCTTTTCTGAAAATCTCCTCCGCAGTGAGAAGCGGTATATTTCTTAAAGAGGAACTGAACTCTGGGCAAAGGACTAGTCCATAGTTCGGCCTGCTGTCTCCCTTTTTAGCTGATTTATTTTTTGTTCCTTATTACTTGTTTCTTTTTCTACACAGTGTCTCAATGTGGAAGTGTCCATCTTTGTAGTGGCAGGGGTTTGCTTCCTCATGTTAGTCTCCAGCAAGGATAACCGTGAGCAGCACTGTAATGATTTCACAAATATTAGAATAGTAGCAGGGACAGATTAGGAACAGCGATTGGTCTCCTCCTCCAGGCAGTCCCACCCCCCCCCCCCCCCCACAGTTAGAACACACATGAGGGAACACATTTAACCCCTTGATAGCCAGTGACACCTTCCCTGCCAGTGACACTTATGCAGTAATCAGGTGTTATTTTTAGCTCTGATCGCTGTATAAATGTCAGTTGTCCCAAAAAAGTGTTAAGCGTTAAGTGTCTGATCTGTCCACCGAAGTCCTGCTAAAAATCACTGATCACCGCCATTACTAGTAAAAAAAAAATAATAAAAATGCCATAAATCTATCCCCTATTTTGTAGACACTTTAACTTTTGCACAAACCAATCAATATACACTTATTGCAATATTTTTGGTAAAAAAAAATTGGAAGAATATATATCGGCATAAACTGGCTTTTGCTATAATAAAAAAAAAAAAAAAATGGGGAAACAGTTGGAAAAAAAAAAGAGGTGATCAAATGCCACCAAAAGAAAGCTCTATTTGTGGGGGGAAAAAGACGTCAATTTTGTTTGGGTACAATGGTGCACAACCATGCATTTGTCATTTAAAGTAACACAGTGCCATATCGCAAAAAAATTTGCCTGGTCATTAAGGGGGCAAATCCTATGGGTGGTTAAAGGAAGAGCACTTTTATTTATTTTTTTTACAAATTTATTTTATCCCCTATACCAGTGATGGCGAACCTTGGCACCCCAGATGTTTTGGAACCACATTTCCCATGATGCTCCACTACACAGCAGAGTGCATGAGTATCATGGGAAATGTAGTTCCAAAACATCTGGGGTGCCAAGGTTCGCCATCACTGCCCTATACTATAGCAAATCTTTTTTTATTTGTAAGTTCAGTTTCACTTTTTAACAATTTTTTTTTTTTTTTTTTAATTTGTAGATGTCTCATCTCCATTCCTGATCTCTTTAGAGACTCCGAAAGATGTCAGACATTGAAATATATGCTCTCGAACAGATGAGACCTTCTGCTCTTTTTTTACTGTAAATATTAACTTTGGAATAACTTATGTGTGATTTTGTAATTATTTTAACATTTCATAAAGGTGTATTTTAACTTTGTTTTAAATTATGAATGTATATTTGAATAAAATGATTTGTCTTCGTAATGGGTATCTTTTTTTTTTTTTTTTTTTTTTTTTTTCCAATTTTAAATCTTTTTTATTTAAGAAAAACAATATTCCACAATAACAGTCAGCAATAATAATCACAAAACAATTTCCCGACCATAGGGCTATAATCAAACTGTTTACAACATATCCTTTTCTTGGTCATCTTGACTCTTTCCCTCTGGTCCTATATTTAATGTGCTCTGACCCCATATTCGGGCTCCCATCGAACATGGCTGTATTTGTAACCCCCCCCCCCCCCCAAAAAAATATTGTTCACCAACACCTCCCTTCCACAAAAGAGGAAGGGAAAAAAAAAACCCACAAAAAGAAAACACTATTTCTCCTACCATTTAATGTCTCTCCTCATCCCTCTTCCCTCCTCCTCCCGCTGTCCCCTTGGCCCACATCCAGTTACGTGCATCACTCCCCAGCCGAAGGATGTAATTCCCTCAAATCTCTGGGTTCTCAGCGATGAGACTCTCCCTCCTCTGAGTTGATTAAAGAGGTTCCAGAGGGGCCATATCTTCCTATATTTCTCTCATTTCAGCCTTCTTGTCCACACCAGGTTTTATAAAAGATGAGACAGAATAGACTTTTTATGTCGTGACTGGTATTTTAAGGTCATGTAACAGAAAAAAGGTTGGATCCTCTGGGAACCTCATAGTCGCAACACTTTTGAATAATCCTTAGGACCTCCCTCTAGTAGCCTCTAATTCCATGACCTGACCAAAAAATGTGTAATAGCGTCCCACGTTCCTTCCGACCAATGCCAGCATCTATCAGAGGTATCGGGAAAATATCTGTGAAGCAGGGCCGGGGTTCAATACCATTGAGAGAGAATCTTGAAATTAGTTTCCTATATTTTTGTACATACCGAAGATTCAAAAATAGTGTATTATCCCATTGCACTGCTCCTCTGAAAAGGTTCTATCCAGTTCCAGCTCCCACTTTTGAAATAACTTTAGCTGGAAATCCCCCCCCTGAGGATTCGTCAACCGAGCAATGCATCCTTGAGATTTGTATGAGAAAGCAGGTCCTCTCTCCATATGGTGTTCTTTGAATGGAAGTAAATTCCCATGTATAGCTATCTGGGGTATTTAAAGAGTATAAAAAATGTCTAAGCTGGGCTGCTTGCCAAAAGTCTAATGAAAATAACCGTTTCCAGCTGTCGACACCTGATATGTAGGCCAATCTTCCGATGTTATAAAGTGAGACACCTGGTATACCCCCTGTTTCGTCAGAGCTTCAAAAGTTCCCTGGCATAGGCCTGGGAAAAATCATGGGTTCCGCAGAATGGGGAATAATGGGGATTCTATTGATTAAAGTCTACCCCTGGAAAAAAGCCCAGAGCATTGACGCAGTGTGGGTCCAATCAATGGATGTTTTCTAACCCCTTCCCGACCAGGAGTCACAATTGCACTGCGGCAGGTTGGCTCCCCTGGGCGAACCATCGTAGCTATACATCGGCTTGCCTTTTGACCACTAGGGACACGCACGATGCCAGAACTAATGTGCGACCGGGCACCTGCGATCGCTTCATACAAACTGAACGGAGATCTGTCAATGCAAACAGACAGATCTCCGTGCTGTCAGGGGTGAGGAGAGAGATCTGTTGTTCATACGAAGTATGATCAGATCGCTTTCCTCACCCAGGCAGTCCCACCCCCCCCCCCCCCCCCGTTAGAATCGCTCCCTAGGTAGCAGTTAACCCCTTGACCGCCCCTACTGTTAACCCCTTCCCTGCCAGTGACATTTACACAGTAATCAGTGAATTTTTATAGCACTGATCGCTGTATAAATGCCAGTGATCCCAAAAATCGTGTTCGATCAGTCTGCCATAATGTTGCATCGCTGATCACTGCCACTAGTAAAATAAATAAATAATAATTAAAAATGCCATAAATCTTTCCCCTACTTTGGTTTGCGCAAAAGTTATAGCATCTACAATCAATATACGCTTATTGCGATTCTTGTTACCAAAAATATATAGAAGAATATATATCAGCCTAAACTGAGGAAAAAAATTGCTTTTTGCTGGATATTATAACAAAGTACAAAATATTGTGGTGTGTGTGTGTGTGTGTGTGTGTGTGTGTGTGTGTGTGTGTGTGTGTGTGTGTGTGTGTGTGTGTGTGTGTGTTTTATTTTTGTTTGTTTTTTTTTCAAAATTGACGTTTTTGTTTTTTTCTGTTTATAGCGCAAAATATAAAAACCGCAGAGATTATCAAATGCCACCAAAAGAAAGCTATTTGTGGGGAAAAAAGGACGTTGTACCGTTTTGGGTGCATCTGACCACAACAAGATTGGTGTGATAAAATGCTTTCCCAATTTCCCAATGGCGCTGTTTACATCCGGTGAAATCTAAGTCATGAACTGCTCGTAGTTTCCGGTTTGGTCTCTGATCAGCTCCATGGTCAGCTGGTGGAACCACTGGCTACATTCTCAGGTTCCCTGTTGGGAGAGCCAGAGAAAACCATGGAAGATGGTGGGGAGGGGGGAAATTCCCTCCCACTGCTTGTAAAAGCAGTCTAGAGGCTAATTAGCCGCTAGGATTGCTTTTACATGAAAGACGACCGCTGGCTTAAAAAAAAATGATACCAAGATGATGCCTAAACCCGCAGGCAATCATTCTGGTAAAACCAATCAAAGTCCAGCAACATACCAGTATGTTGCTGGTCCGTGTTGGGCATACATTGTAATTCATTTTTTTTTTTTTTTTTTTTTTTTTTTTTCATGCAGCCTGTGGGCTGAATGAAAAAACGAGATTCATCGGTGGGTATGCCCACCATTAGAATACCTCCCTTCATCCACCCACTTCTAATGATGGGCATACATGCATCATTTTGTTTTTAACTGTGGTGGTATAATCACCTACTACAGCGCTGGAGTCACGGCTTTAAGTATCGTGGGAGCAAGCGCTTTTGCTTAGCAGGTACACCATTCAGTTGCAATGCAGATTTATTTATCTTGACAGCAAATGATGGCTAACAATAAAACAAAGTAACATTACAGTATAACAATAAGACATACCATACCTGCAAAGCAAATACAAAAAAAATAGAATTTTTTTTTTAACGCAATCTGTGCCTTATTTATATATATATATATATATATATATATATATATATATATATATATATATATATATATATATATATATATATATATATATATATACACCGAAGCATGGGGGCATCTGCCCCAAAATTTAGGAGCAAATCGCTCCTCCACCCCTGCTGCCCCCATGCTTTGGATTATATGCGCAATTTTTTTATTTTTTTTTAACTGTGGTGGTGAAATCACGGCTTTATCTATGGTGGGAGCAAACACTTGCTGTCAAGATAAGTAAATCCGCGCTGCAACTGAATGGTGTACCTGCTAAGCAAATAATGGTTAACAATAAAACAAACATTACAGTATAACATAACATACCATACCTGCAAAGCAAATACAATGAAACATAGTAAAAATAAAACCGAGAGAGAACGATAGATATAGAACAATAGTGAGTGGAAAGTAGAGAGCGAACATAAGAGAGAGAGAGAACAATAGAGAGAGAGAGAGAGAGAGAAAAGAAAAATGCTTTATTTGTGTGTGTGTGTTTTTTTTTTATTATTTTTTTTTTTTTCACTTTTATTTAAACTGAACGTTGCAGATTAGGGTCTCTCAAAATGAGATGGGCATCACATCTTTCAAGACCCTGTGTATGTGTGCCTATGACTGTGTGCGCTGCTGTACCTTAAGCTAATACTCTAGTGTGTGATGGCGTTCAAAACGGTCACCAATGCGAAGACAAGGTTGGTCAGGACAGGATAAAAGCGGGCATCACGCCTAAATCCGTGCTTTCTACAGACACAACATCATCTTTGGGGGTTTCTTTGGGTAGGGTTACCAGAGAGGACATGTGGAAAATGCCTGAGCACCAACAGAACACAGCGAGCAAATTATTACATCTCAAGCAGGCTCTCTCCCCCAGCCTAAGACGGTAATCTACAAGCCTCCAGGGTATGCCCTGGCGATTAGGTCGCACGGTGCCAAATGCGTCAATTTGATGATCAAACAAGTTACTAAAAAGTGGCATGCTTGTGTGTAATAATTGTCCACATACAAGTGGTAGCCCTTTCCAAATAAAGGTGACACCAAGTCCCACACAATCTTACCAGCGCTCCCTATGTAAACTGGGCAGTTCGGCGGCTCTACGTGACTATCTCTTCCCTTGTAAACCATAAAACTATATGTATAGCATGTGGCCCTGTCACAGAGCTTATACATCTTGACCCTGTATCTGGCACTTTTGCTCGGAAGATACTGTTTGAATGACAAGTGGCCAGAAAACCTAATCAGGGACTCATCAAACAGACAACTTCATGGGGAGCAAACAAGGCTGCAAAACATTGGTTGATGTGGTTTACAAGCAGCTGGATCTTGTAGAGCCGATCAAATTCAGGGTCACCCCGAAAATGACAGATTTCCTTGTCACTGAAGTGCATGAAATGCAAGATCTGCTCGAATTGTGTCCTGGTCATGGAGGCAGAGAACATAGGCATATGGTGAATTGGGTCAGTGGACCAATATGACCGCAACTCACTCTTTTTAGTTATGCCCATGAGAAGGGATAGGCCCAGGAAGGTCTTAAATTCGGAGACCGTAATTGGTCTCCAATCTCTGGCAAGGGTCAGCTGGGGATTAGCAGCAATGAATTGACCAGCATATAAATTGCTTTGGTCCACAATAGATCTATAGAGATCTTCAGTGAAAAACAGCGAATAAAAATCAAGTGACGTAAAATCAACTGTTTCCACCTGAATTCCGGGTTGGCCAGTGAATGGGGGAAGTAAGGGTGCTGCAGAAGTGGTGGGTTCCCAATTGGGATTGGCGACTGTAGCAGGAAGGGCACTATGGGTTTGACAGGCCTGTCTTTGTCTTCTTGGTGGCAGCAGGACACTACTCGCCAGTTTGAACTGCACTTATGGGGCTCACCATGTCACCCAGTGTTACTGCAGTGCTGGATGTATTAGGTCGCTGGTGCTTGCCAGTTCACCAGAAGGAATAGCGGCGCTAGTACTGGCTCTCTGCTCGATACGAGGGACCTGTGGTTCTTGGACCTCAACGACTGCAGAAAAAGATTGGAGACTGGTACGCCTGACCTTGGCAGAGCTATCTCTCGTTGTGCCGCTGCTGTCTACAGGTTCGTATTCTGACAGATGAGTGACTTCCTTCACTATTTGTCATGCTCAGAAACGTGTAGGTCTCTTCACTAGTGTACCTTCGATTTGCCATTTTGGGCTTCTAATTTACTGGTACACTACTGAGACTCAGGGGTAAAAAAAGCTCCTGACTGTTAGCGACTGATTCAAATGCTACCAAAAAAACGTATGCCGCGTACACACTATTGGAATTTTGGTTGGAAAAAGCTCTGATGGTTTTCCCGACGGAATTCCGATGGGATTTCGCTAAAGCTGTCTTGCGTACACATGGTCACACCAAATTCCAACCATCAAGAATGCAGTGATGTACAACACGTACGACGGGACTAAAAAAAAAGGACGTTCAATAGCCAGTAGCCAATAGCTTCCATCTCGTAGTTGAATCTGAGCATATGTAAGTTTTTGCGCGTCGGAATTGCATACACACAAACAGATTTTCGGATAGGAACTTTTTCTGACCGAAAAATTTAGAACATGCTCTCAATCTTTTGCTGGCCGAAATTCGGGATGGAAAGTCCGATGGAGCATACACACGATCACATTTTCTGGCCAAAAGCTCTCATCTGTCTTTTGCTGGCCAAATTTCCGATCGTGTGTACGCGACATTAGCATTCGCAGGGATCAGGACTGACTCTGCGAAAGTTGTAGTTATGTGTGTTGTGTTTTGTAAGTGACAGTGATCGATTTATGCTGCACTTGGGTGGGCTGGGCTGGGCGGAGGGGCTAAACGCAGGTGCTAGCAGGTATCTGGGCTGATCCCGCTAACGCTGCATTTTTGGGAACCCTAAACTGCTGGGGACACTAATATAGTTCTGAGCAGATCAAATATCGTTCCATTCAGACACTATACTACTAAGGGAGGTGTATGGTGCGTGCATGGGTGTTAGCGTTACTGGCACTGATATGACACTGCATGGGGCGATGCAGACCCTATCTGATGCTAAAACCTAACTTTGATCACCAGCTGGGTGATCAGGGGGTTAAACCTTTATTGGGTAAACTACGGTGGGTGCCCTGATGCTATAAAAATAAATCTAGCTAAACTGTGTCAGCTGTGACACTTATACTGTGATCATGGGTGACGGGGTAATCAAGGGGTTAAACCTTTATTGGGTGAGTTGGGGGGGGATCCCTATACCTATCTGAGCCTGAAGCCGCGTACACACGGGCGGACTGTCTGTCCAACTTAGTCCGCCGAAACACATTTCAGCGGACAGTCTGTGGGCTCGTGTGTGGGCTTCAGCGGACTTTTTCAGCGTGCAGTCTGGCGGACTAAGTATTTCGGAATTTCCGTAATATTGTCCGTCCAACTTTGGTTTCAGCGGACAGTCCGCTCGTGAGTAGGCTAGTTGGACGGACTAAGTATGGCGCATGCTCAGAAAGGATTTACACGGCGGAAGGTTCATTGCTGTGCATTGCTGTGTATTGGACGTCCTATTTCTAGTCCCGTCGTACGTGCTGTACACGTCATCGCGCAAGCTTTCAACGGACTGTTTGTTCATCGTGTGTGGTCAAGTCCGTTCATTCAAAAGTAGGACGGACTGTCCGTCGGATTGTCTGACGGACTTAGTTGGCCAGACAGTCCGCCGTGTGTACGCGGCTTAATACTAATTACCCTAACACTGATTAGTGTCACTAATGACACTATATGTGTAGGGGTGGGGTGGGGGGCGTGGAACACCAATACTCCGATAGAGGCACCATCCCAGAAGATATATGTAGATATATTTAAAAAAAAATAATAGAGCAAAGCGGGACTCTAATTGTGACAGATGAGTACAAAAAATTGAAAGACAATATAATTATACAAAAATAAACAAATTTTTATTTTCTAAAAAAAAAAATGTAAGATACATTACAGTCTTAATGATTCAATTTGAGTTGAGAGATGTGCTAGTTCCCAGCAGGTTTTGCAGAAAATTGGCTACATGTTTTGCGGGTGATTCTGCTTCATCAGGGCCTTGAGAATAGCACAGATGTAAACGTTGTGTGAATTCTACAAATAGAGTGTTGATGAATGTACCATATATCATATAATTAATTTAAATACATAATGATGCAATCAACATATATATGTTAATCTATTTGTCTTCACATACAATTATATCAGAAAATATAAACATTACAACAAATATTGATAAGATTTCTATACCACTTTAAAAGATATTAAATATATAAACATAGTCATAGTTCCTATATACCCAAAAGTGTACTGACATTTTTTACATATAGTAACTTAAATGCAAAAGGTCAAAATAGATAAAACTAGAGAACTATGTAGCAAATAGAGTGCAAAATTTCCAAGGCAAGCCCCTGAACTCACCAAAAAAGACCGCAAATGGAGAATGCCGGCTCAGTGGGACAGGTGAGGCCTGGGAGCCCGTGGGAATGCTTCTCCCCACCTGGGCAAACAAAAAATGGAGGGGCTCCTATATGTACAAAAAGTTTATTGGTGAAAAATAATAATAAATACACTGGTCAAAAAAAAAAAAAAAAACAAGGGAGGGAAAGGAGAAGGGAGAACTGAGCCTTCAAACAAAAAAAAAAAACAAAAAAAAGAAAATATGTATTAAAGTTAGCTTACCAAGTGAGAGTGTGTGGAAATAAGGACAAACCTAATTGTGGAGTTGAAGCACCATTGGGGGCACAGAAGTAATTATTTCCAAAGAAATTTGAATTGTTGGTTTCAATTGTCATGAAAGGTAGTGTGCGTATAAACTTTTAAAACACGTTTTACACATTTTTTGTACTCCTCTGAGGCACAATTAGAGTCCCACTTTGTTCTATTATTTTTTTAAAATATATCTACACTAATGACACTAGTACAGCGATCAACAAAAAAAAATCTGATTGCTGTACTGTGTGATAAAGTGTGACAGGTGGTGAAGGGATTAATTGGGGGGGGGGGGGGGTGATCGGGGGATGAATTGTGTGCCTACATGACCTGGTGTCAGTATAGTGTTGGTGCACTTGGATGTCTTCTCTCCTCTCGGTCTGGAACTTAAAGACCGACACGAGGAGAGATGACATAATTTCCCTTGACTGTGTTTACAGTTGCACGACAGAGGAAGGATATCATTCGTCAGGAATGATCACCAGGTCCAGGCCAGATATCATTGGCCTGGGCCTGGGGATTGATCGGTTCCTGATCGAATCTGATCGTCGCAGCCGGCGGGGTGGGGGGGCAATGTAGCATAATGGCGATTCGCCTGCCTGTACAATTCGTATTAATGTAACCAGTGCATTTTCAGATCAGCAAATAATAATTGAATTTGAAAAAACCTGTGAAAATTCCACCACCATATAGTCCCCACTGTAATATCCACAATCTCCCCCACTGTAATATTGGCTGGGTACGGCTGAGTATGGCTGGGTATCGCAGAGTATTACAGAGGTTGGCTGGGTATCGCAGAGTATTACAGGGTATGGCTGGGTATTGCAGAGTATAGCTGGGTATCACAGAGTATTACAGAGTATGGCAGAGTATGGCTGGGTATGGCAGCATATTGGAGAGTATTGGCAGGGTATTGCAGAGCATTGGCAGGGTATGGAGGGATGGCTGTCACAGAGCAGCACTGTGGGCACTACAGATTGGCAGGGTATGGCAGAGTATTGCAGAATATTGGCAGGGTATTGCTGGGTATGGCAGAGTATTGGCAGGTTATGGCAGAGTATTGGCACAGGGTATGGCAGAGTATTGGCAAGGTATTGGCAGGGTATTGCCAGAGTATTGGCAGGGTATGGAGGGATGGCTGTCACAGAGCAGCACTGTGGGCACTACAGATTCAGCCCACAGTGCTGCTTCCATCCAATCTCTCCCCTCCACTGTACAGATCAGTACAGAGAGGGGAGAGAGGAACTGGCGTCATGACATGACGCCGGTTTGTTTACAAGTAATTGCTCCGTCACTTGATGGAGCGATCGCATTGTAAACAGCCTGGGTGTAGAAAGATGGCCGCCGATTCAGAGCTAGACTGAGACCGCGGATCGCGGCGTGTGCTGATCCAAGCGGGGTGACCCGTTCGGATCAGGGATCGGTGACGATCCGTTGCACCCCTACTGCCTGATAATATTTGTACATACAGTGGTGTGAAAAAGTGTTTGCCCCCTTCCTCATTTCCTGTTCCTTTGCATGTTTGCCACACTTAAGTGTTTCGTAACATCAAACCAATTTAAACAATAGTCAAGGACAACACAAGTAAACACAAAATGCAATTTGTAAATGAAGGTGTTTATTATTAAAGGTGAAAAAAAATCCAAACCATCATGGCCCTGTGTGAAAAAGTGATTGCCCCCTAAACCTAATAACTGGTTGGGCCACCCTTAGCAGCAACAACTGCAACCAAGCGTTTGTGATAACGTGCAATGAGGCTTTTACAGCGTCCTGGAGGAATTTTGGCCCACTCATCTTTGCAGAATTGTCCTAATTCAGTTACATTAGAGGGTTTCCGAGCATGAACGGCCTTTTTAAGGTCATACCACAACATCTCAATAGGATTCAGGTCAGGACTTTGGCTAGGCCACTCCAAAGTCTTCATTTTGTTTTTCTTCAGCCATTCGGTGGTGGACTTGCTGGTGTGTTTAGGATCATTGTCCTGCTGCAGAACCCAAGTTCGTTTCAGCTTGAGTACACGAACAGATGGTCGGACATTCTCCTTCAGGATCTCTTGGTAGACAGCAGAATTCATAGTTCCTTTTATCACGGCAAGTCTTCCAGGTCCTGAAGCAGCAAAACAGCCCCAGACCATCACACTACCACCACCATATTTTACTGTTGGTATAATGTTCTTTTTCTGAAATGCAGTGTTCCTTCTACGCCAGATATACTTGGACACACACCTTCCAAAGAGTTCCACTTTTGTCTCATCGGTCCACAGAATGTTGTCCCAAAAGTCTTGGGGATCATTAAGATGTGTTGTGGAGAAATTGAGACGAGTTTTGATGTTCTTTTTGCTCAGCAGTGGTTTTCTCCTTGGAACTCTGCCATGCAGGCCATTTTTGCCCAGTCTTTTCCTGATGGTGGAGGCATGAACGCTGACCTTAACTGAGGCAAGTGAGGCCTGCAGTTCCTTGGACGTTGTTGTGGGGTCTTTTGTGACCTCTTGGATGAGTCGTCGCTGCGCTCTAGGGGTAATTTTGGGCGGCCGGCCACTCCTGGGAAGGTTCACCACTGTTCCATGTCTTCGCCATTTGTGGATAATGGCTCTCACTGTGGTTCGCTGGATTCCCAAAGCTTTGGAAATGGCTTTATAACCCTTTCCAGACTGATAGATCTCAATTACTTTCTTTCTCAATTGTTCCTGAATTTCTTTGGGTCTCGGCATGATGTGTAGCTTTTTAAGGATCTTCTGGTGGACCTTACTGTGTCAAGCAGCTCCTATTTAAGTGATGCCTTGATTGTGAACAGGTGTGGCAATAATCAGGCCTGGGTGTGGCTAGAGAAATTATAGTATGTTTTAACAAGAGGGGCAATCACTTTTTCACACAGGGCCATGATGGTTTGGATTTTTTTTCACCTTTAATAATAAACACCTTCATTTACAAATTGCATTTTGTGTTTACTTGTGTTGTCATTGACTATTGTTTAAATTGGTTTGATGTTCCGAAACACTTAAGTGTGACAAACATGCAAAGGAACCGGAAATGAGGAAGGGGGCAAACACTTTTTCACACCACTGTATCTGGTACCGCAGGTCCACCATATTGTTTGGGGAGGGTCAACAGAAATCTATTAAGCCTTGTTTTTTTTTCTGTGCCCAAATAAATTCAGTGAATAATGTATGTATTTGTTTGAAATACTGTAAAGATATATTGATAGGTAAAGCCTGGAGCAGGTACAGAAGCTTTGGTAAAATGTTAATTTTTATAATGCTACACCTCCTGACCCAGGAATGGAACCCCTTATGCCATTTCTCCAAAAGTGTCCGCACTTTACATAACAGTGGTGGAAAATTGAGCTCAAATGTGCGTGTAAGGTCTACCAGAATCATAGTCCCCAGGTATCTCAATGCTTGATTCGTCCTATTAAATTTATTGATTTTATCAGAGTATTAGGGACAGCTACTCTCATTGCCTCTGACTTGGTAAAGTTAATCTTAAAATATGATAAAAATGCATATTTCTCTATTTCCTGAAAAAGACTGGGGAGGGAAATCACTGGGTTTATTAGTGAAAAAAAGCATCTCATCTGCATATGCTGAGATCTTATGTTGGGCTCTGCTTCACTCCCTGCATATCTGGATTTGCCCGAATCTTACATAGGAGAAGGAATTTTCCTTTCCCAATTATTGTGCCCAAATTACTATTTTAGCCCACGTGTTCCCTATTTGTGAGTTGTGTATCCTACTATAGAGTCAAAGAAAAAAAAAAAAGATGGGGTGAGTCTCAAACTCCAATCCCCCATCCTACATCTGGCTATCCCCTAACCTTCTAGCTAAAAAAAAAAAAAAAAAGATATTAGTTCTCTCCACTTTATATATTCTTCCCCATCGCACTCTCTGTCTACAAGACTATTTTAATGGCTCAACCAGTGAGCATATTACTAACTTCACCACTGCTGGGGTATTACTGGGGTGTCCAAAGAAAGACCAATAACAGGAGAAAGCCAAGAGAATTCCACTCATTCAGTTGCCATTAGGTTGCAATCTCCACTGTTGCATAAGAAATTGCAGTCACTGTGTTCACAATGGTAAATAAAGGTAAAAACAAAAAGTCTAATTACCTTTTGTATACTGCTGTCTTCCACTTTTACTGTTGCTGGGAACATTTCAAAAGATAAATCTGCGACCGGGGAAGACCCAAGCACTCAGCTGCTGTATGTGTCAGTAACAGTGTCCACGCTTGTCTTCCCTGCTTTGCTGGTGGGGTCAAAATATCGGGAGTTACAGTGCATATACATATGTATATATAAACATCTTTTTGAAAGGCCCCAGAGGCTGCAACACCTAAGCAAGAGGCACCACTAACCAAACACTGCCTTGAAGACAAAGAAACTCTCTAAACAAGTAAGGGACAGCATTGTTGAGAAGTACAAGTCAAGGTTAGGTTATAAAAAAAATATCCAAATCTTTGATATGGAGGAAGGTGCTCTGGTCTGATGAGACTAAAATTTAACTTTTTGGCCATCAAAGTAAATGCTATGTCTGGCACAAACCCAACACATCACATCACCCAAAAAACACCATCCCCACAGTGAAACATGGTGGTGGCAGCATGATGCTGTGGGGATGTTTTTCACCAGTCGGGACTGGGAAACTGGTCAGAGTTGAGGGAAAGATGGATGGTGCTAAATACACAGATATTCTTGAGCAAAACCTGTACCACTCTGTGTGTGATTTGAGGCTAGGATGGAGGTTCACCTTCCAGCAGGACAATGAGCCCAAGCACACTGCTAAAGCAACACTTGAGTGGTTTAAGGGGAAATATGTAAATGTGTTGGAATGGCCTGGTCAAGGCCCAGACCTCAATCCAATAGAAAATCTGCAGTCAGACTTAAAGATTGCTGTTCACAAGCACAAACCATACAACTTGAAGGAGCTGAAGCAGTTTTGCAAGGAGTACTGGGCAAAAATCCCAGTGGTAAGATGTGGCCAGCTCGTAGAGACTTATCCAAAGTGACTTGGAGCTGTGATAGCCGCAAAAGGTGGCTGTACAAAGTATTGACTTTGGGGGGTGAATAGTTATGCACATTGACTTTTTGTGTTATTTTGTCCTATTTGTTGTTTGCTTTTGTTTGCTTTTTGTTTTAAAAATAAAAAAACATCTTCAAAGTTGTGGGCATGTTCTGTAAATTAAATGATGCAAATCCGCAATCCATGTTAATTCCAGGTTGTGAGGCAACAAAACACGAAAAATGCCTGCAAGGCATTGTAGCTGGGACCCATCCATCTGACCGCCGTATTCACCGATTCACAGCTCCCCCTGCCACCATTAGGTTATCGGGGGGTCATGAAATCCAGGCTCACAATAGCCGTACACCACTCTACACCATGTGCTGCTGCCAGGAACCATGCAGGACTCCTGGTTCCAGCGCCAGTGAGATTAGGTAAGCTTTAGCTGGGGTCCGACCACCGTGTAGCTGTTGAGGATAGAGCCTCTCAGACCGGGAGGTATCAGCTGCTGCGGGCTGTTTGGGTGTTGAGTGTTACAGAGCCGGCATAGGTCAAGAGCTCAGCTGCAGAGCGTCCTCACCCAGCCATTGCTAAGCTATTCCCCCTCCCCTGTATCATTAATTTTAATGATTCTCATATGTTGCCCATCTTTATCCGATTTAAATTTGAAAGGCAAATATAAAAAGTCCACCTTTATGTTAAAGTTAAATAAAAAAACCCTCTATATGTGTATTTCAAAAAGCCAGCATATCTGTAAGACATTTAGCTTTAAGCCTGGTACACACGGTCCGAATATTGTCTGGTTCAACATAAACCGTCCGACAATCGGCTCATGTGTTTGGCAGCCTGTGCGACAGAAGCTGGCTGAATATCCGGTTTCTGCCAGAAAAAAAAAGATTTTTGTACTCACCATAAAATCCTTTTCTCTAAAGTTCACTGATTGATACAGCTCCTTTATTCTTGACCATCGGGTTGTTACGCCACCTTCAGGAGAGGACTAGGCAGAACATGTTAACATGTACGAAAACAGAACTTTCTTGCTCAGCCCAAGAGGCGGTCCCTTCAGTAACAACCCCCCAACCTGCTTCCTGCAGCCTCAATACGTCAACAAGAAGTATAATGTAATCAATAGGAGGGGAGGGTGCTGTGTCAGTCAGTGAACTTCAGAGAAAAGGATTTTACGGTAAGTACAAAAATCCTATTTTCTCTTTTGTTCACTGACTGACACAGCTCCTTTATTCTTGACCATCGGGACATCATAACGAGGGGTGGCAAACAGCATAAAAAAACTTCACCCACAACCAGAAGTGCTCCCTAACAGGGGAGTCACCACCTTATCTAACCGCATCAGAACTTACAGTTAACAATGCAATAGTGCATTATACTCAAAGTGGCAGACGAGACCGCCATACAAGTATCTCTTATCCTGTATACTAATCGCCGCACCTTCAGATTGAGACAGGAAGCCAGGAGATCCACGTCTGGTGTGCCCCATCACAGGCACAGTAGCCTGGACACCCCTGGATGCAGCGCCCATTCTCCTGGGTTCAGCATCTGGCGATTTAGGTAGTCCGCCTGCCAGTTCTCCACTCCGGGGATGCAAATGGCTGATAGGGCCGGTACATGTTGCTCTGCCCACTGAAGGATGTGAGCGACCTCCCGTGCTGCAGGCGAGCTTCTTGTTCCTCCTTGATGGTTGACATATGCCACAGCTGTGGCGTTGTCTGACTGGATCCTGATCGGAAGCCCTCGAAGTCTCATTGACCATGTGGAGAGACAAAGCCTGATCGCTCTTAGCTCAAGCACATTGATCGGCAACTTGGATTCCTCCCTCGACCAGAGGCCCTGGGTCGACTGTACTCCCAGTACTCCACCCCAGCCGGTCAGGCTGGCGTCCGTTGTGATCACTGTCCAATGCAGAGGTAGGAACGACTTCCTGGACCTAAGTGCCGGGGATCTCAGCCACCAGAGCAGGGATAACGGAGATTTGTCCCATTTCGACAAGGTCTCCTTCTGCAAGACTCTGGTATGAAACTGGGCGTACAGTACTGCCTTGAAGGAGACCCCCTGAGCCCCAGCATTTGCATGCAGAAGTGTAGCGATGACCACCTGCGGTTCATCAACAGTTTTACCACGGTCATGAGACACTTTTGCTTCCATGGAGTCCAGCAGTAAGCCTAGGTACTCCAAATGCTGAGTTGGTATGAGCACTGACTTTTTTAGGTTCAACAGCCCCCCAAAATCCTCCTTTAATTCTGAGGCGGAAGATGCTCTCAGGAGGAGATCATCTAGATAACCTATGATCGCTATCCCGCTTTGTCATAACAACGCCAAAACTCAAGCCAATACCTTGGTAAAGACTCGGGAGGGGCTGATGCCAAGCCAAAAGGGAGAGCCACAAACTGGTAGTGGGTGTCCCCAATTGCGAAACGCAGAAACCTCTGATGCCGGAGGCATATGGGTATGTGCAGATACGCATCCTGGGTGTCCAAAGACGCCAGGGACTCCCCTTGATGGAGGGCAGCGACTACTGAGCGAACTGATTCCATTCTGAACCTCTGTACTTTCACAAAGCAATTGAGGGCTTTCAGGTCCAAGATTGGATGTACTCCTTCCTTTTTGGGGACTACAAACAGATTGGAGTAGAACCCCTGGAACCTTTCTGACTCCGGAACAGGTACCATCACCCCGCAACTTAGCAGGTCCCTTACCGCCCCCATGAGGGCAATGAGGGCCTCCCTGCGAGCCGGGAGTAAGGGTATGCTGGAAGGGAAGAATCTGTTTGGTGGCCAAGAGAGGAACTCTATCTTGTAGTCAGAGGAAATCAGTTTGCAGACCCATTGGTCAGGCAGCCAAGAGGCCCACCGGGCTGCAAACTCCCGAAGGCGACCCCCCACCCATGAGACGGGCGGGGGCAAACCTTCATGTGGTAGCACTTTTGCTCACAGGCTTGTTAGGCTTGCGATTTCAGGGACGCTTTTGTCCTTCAGAGGTCGTCCTGTCAGGCTGCGGACGAAAAAGCCATTTATGAGCGGAAAATGAGGGCCCTTGCCTACAGCGTGGCTTCTTAGTCTTCCTGGTCTGTGGGAGCAAGGTACTCTTCCCACCTGTGGCATTCTTAATGATGTCATCCAACGAGGCTCCAAAGAGCTGCTCACCAAGGAAGGGTAGATCCATCAGGGCTTTCTTAGATGCCTGGTCCGCAGACCAGCATTTTAGCCAAATCAGGTGCCTCAGCACCACTGCTGACACAGAAGTCCAGGATAGCAGAGGAAGAGTATCCAGGGCTGCGTCACAAATCTACTTAAGGCCTTGCACCAACTGGTCTGCTAGTTTCACGCAGACAGGAGAAGCCTGTTGCTCCCCCAATTTGTGGTGCAAATGTTTTGTCCACTCAGTAAGTATCTGTGACACAAATGCAGAGCCCAGTACTGGTCGCATTGCTGACCCCTCAATCGTAAACAAGGAACGGACCACTGCCTCGGACTTCCTGTCTGTGGGGTCCTTAAATGCAGGAGTCCCCTCTCCCGGGATTGTGGTTACTTTATTTAACCTGGATACTGGGGGGTCCACGACCAGAGGAACCGACCATTTTTTAGGAAGGCTTTCCTCAAAGGGGTAACGCACTGCCATACTTTTTGAGACCAAAAAGGTCAGTTGCGGTCGACCCCATTCTTGGTATATGAACTTATCGAAATAAGTCAGATATGGAAACACCTTAAGGGCCCAGGCTGGCTTATGGGACCCAAAAGGGGATCTGCTGTATCCTGAATCTTCAGGGTATCACGCACAGCTGTGATAAGTGCTCCAACTAGCGCTTTGTCACGGGCGAACCCGGAATCATCCTCACTGTTCGATCGGTCCTGGTCAGCGCCATCTGAAAAGACAGAGCAGGGGCAACCTGTCTCAGCGGGGCCCGAGTCTGTATCAGAGCTCTCCCCTGAGGACAGGGGGGCAGGGGCCACTTTTTACCACCTTTGCACCCATGCACCGCTTCCATCCTGGCAACGAACGTGTCAAGGACGGCTGACAAAGTGTCCAGAGGCATTGCAGTTTGCAGACAAGCCGGTTGCAATTGCCGGGAGTTCAGGGGAAGAAAAAACAGTTTCTGAAGCCAAGATGACCCGCCCTGTCTGCCACCTGATGGAGACTTAGGACAGGTGTATAGTCCCACCCTCCTAGATGCTGCAGGCTGAGGGGCCCCCACCGCAGGACTCACCACCCTGACCAAGTTCTGCGCTGTACAGCTAGTAGTGTCTGTGTCAGCACCCAGGTGTCTGAGTGAAGAAACTGCCCTGTTCTGATACCCAGGGACCAGTGCTGGGCATAAAAACTGCGCTGGGCTACAACAAAATGGCTGCTGAACGTCCAGTATAAAGGACATAATCACAGGGAAAATGGCCCCTGAACTACAGTAAAATGTTTCCTGAGTCACGCCAAACAACTGTACACAGAGGGGGACAGTGAAAAAAGACAGAGAAAATGGCGGCAGAACAGCGCTATGGCGATCAGCAAGTGCAGACCTCCAGACACCCAGCGGGGAGACAACAGGAACTCAGGGGCACAGCCACCCAGCACAGCCCCCCACCCAAGGCGAGAGCCCCCCAGGGGACCCCTATATATACGGCACACACACTGTTCAGCAGCCCATGCAGCATCCCCCACAGAGGGGGGAGGGAAGATAGGGACAGGGAGATAAGAGAGGGAGGAGAGGGACCCCCTAATCGACCGCCCAGGGAATGCCCAGCTGCTAACCCCCGCTGAGGCAGGGAGAGCTGTACTTACCATCCGGATGAGTTGGGGACATTCCATCACAGACCCACTCCCGAAGAGTACGGGGTGGCTGCTAGCCACGGCACACTGTGACTCAGACATCAGTAGCCCAGTCATATGTGTGCCCCGGATCATTGCGCTCACCGGCCACCCCTGAAGCCTGAGGGGCATGTCGTGGCCAACCCAGCGCGTAGCTATGGTCTGCACACGCTCAATGGCCAGGCTGGGGAGACTACAATGATAAGAGTATCCAGCCTGTCACCCAGCCGGCTGTTGATAGTAGATCACAGGATCTAATCTTGAGCAAAAGGCAAACCTCAGCAAAAAAAGCCAAGACCGATGGTCCCTGTCATGGATCTGCCACCTAGAGGTTAAAATAGTGCAGACTAATTTCACTGATTGGCAAGAGGCTGCCTTATTTAAACACCTCAGCAGCACTTGATCTCTGTTATCCTGACCCTGGCTTGCCTTGTAACCACGTTCAGCTCTACACTGCTTGATATCCTGTTGCCGAACTTTGCCTGTATCCTGACTAGGGATGAGCTTCGTGTTCGAGTCGAACATATGTTCGACTCGAACTTCGGCTGTTCGCCCGTTCGGCGAATTCCGAACGTTATGGGCCGTTCACGCCAAATTCATGTGGCGCTCACTGCCCACAATGCACTGCGATGGCGCAGTGCATTGCTGGCTCATGATTGGCCAAGCATGCACTGTGACCCCGCATGCTTGGCCAATCACAGCGCCGGCAGCGAGGAGAGCCATGATTGGCCACAGGCAGGATGCCTGTGGCCAATCATAGCTCAGGCTGTGTAGTACACACCCCACACTATATAAGGCCGCCAGCGTGGCAGCCTTGTGTAGTGCGTTGGCATCTGTAGCAGTTAGTGGGTGTTCTGTGTACCTTCAACACAGTATACACCGATCGTTATCGGCCGATTTTTCGTTCTTGCTCTTCTATAGTGGTTGTTGTCTGCGTGCCCTGACCGCAGTATACACTGCTATATTCACCTATATAGCTAGCAATATATCTATCTTTTATAATAGAGCTTGCAGTCAGTGTTAGGAGCTTGTGCGTGCTGTCTGCGTGCTCTGAACCCAGTATACACCGCTATATCCACCTATATAGCAAACTATCTTGCTCGTTTTAAATAGAGCTTGCAGTCAGTGGTAGGAGCTTGTGCGTGCTGTCTGCGTGCTCTGAACCCAGTATACACCGCTATATCCACCTATATAGCAAACTATCTTGCTCGTTTTAAATAGAGCTTGCAGTCAGCGGTAGGAGCTTGTGCGTGCTGTCTGCGTGCTCTGAACCCAGTATTCACCGCTATATCCACCTATATAGCAAACTATCTTGCTCGTTTTAAATAGAGCTTGCAGTCAGTTGTAGGAGCTTGTGTGTGCTGGCTGCGTGCTCTGATCTCTGAGGACTTCCAGTGTGGTGGAGAAAGAGAGGGAGCTGATGACTTCAGTCAGCCCAGGCCAGGTGCCTGTTTCTCAGCCTAATGAAGGACGTGGAGCCCCTAAGCTCCTGGAGCTCGTCAAGGAGGAGAGGTTGTTTTTGGAGAACCAGCTGGATCTTGCAGATTGGTCTCTGAGACAGCCAGGAGAGGATGCGGAGAAATCTGCAGACAGAAGGAAGAAAGCTAAAAGCTTAATTGTGAAGGCTTCCCGCAGCTACTGCGAGAAAATGAAGGTCCTGGCGGAGCTAAGGAACCGGAGAGACAGATCGGGTGTTGTAAAGAGACAGGAGTTCAAGACGGTGATAGACGGGTTGAAGAAGCAGTGCAACTTGATGGGTGAGCTGTTATCCAACCTGATTGACAGTGCTTCTAGTGAGAAAGAATTCCTATCTAATGTGGACAAAGCGATGAGAATTGCGTGTGACGAGGGGACCCAGGCAGGGAGACGCGGCAGACAGCGTTCAGCCCCTGACACAGCGCCTGAAGAGGAAATGGCGGGTCCCTCTGTGGAAGCCAGCCATGAAGAAAAGGAAAGTGCGGTGGAAAGAAAGGTGGCCAGTGTCAAACCAGAGGGAAAGACTGTGGTGGAAAGAAAGCCAGCGGTGTGTAAAGAAACAGTTTTGGAGAGAGAGAGTGCTGTGAAGGCTGGAAATGTGAAGAGCATTCCTGATGAAAAGACTGCTAGCCCTGCTAACTCCGCTAATCCTACAGAGGGGTCAGGTAAGCCTAAGGGTTGCCAGCCTATGAATGAGGCTGTGTCCCCAGAGGGCAGGTTAGACCCCGGTGAAGTGGGAAGGAGGCAGCAAAAGGACATTAAAGACAGGAGTGTTGTTAAGAAGATACCAGTGGTGCAGCTTGCTAGGATAGTAAGCAAAGGAAAAATGGACTTACCTGTACAGTCCCCAGTGATCCCAGCCGGTGGTTGCAAGCAGGGCACGCCGTCAGTTGCGTTGTCGGCTGCCACTGCTGCAAGCCGGTCTCAGGGTAAGGGGACTAGGGTATATGAGAGTCAAGCCAGCTTGGCTGCCGCTGTGGGCAGCGGTGCAGTGTCGGCCGGCGGCATGGCATCTGACAGTTGGGGAATGGCGGCCGTGAATAAGAAAACGCAGTCTTCCCGCGGGAGGAGGGGTGGTGCTACTGACCGCGAGGCCAATAGTAGCGCGGGAAGGGGTGATGACACACTTCCGGTGCGCGAGCTGGTTCATGGCGGGAATAGCCCGCGGCCGGAAGTGACGGTGGCGGGTCCGGAAGTTGACCCCGAGGGTCGTTTTCAAAGGACTTCCGGTCTGCTTTCTGGTCAAGAGAGTGTAAACAGTAACAGTAATGTTGAAATGTCTAGTTGTATAGTGCCAGAACAAGCTACGGCCTGGGGTGACTGCCCAATGGGCGAGCTTGATGGTGAGAACCCTGCAATGACGTTCATTCGCGGCTTGGAGGGTTCTCAATCAGGGCCGAGCCAAGTGTCAGTGGATTCCTGCGGGGCCCATATGGAGGTGGAGTGGCAGGAAGCCTGGGAGGCTTTGCTTTATAGCTCTGAGGATGAGACCTATCCTAAAGTTCAGGCTGGGGTAAACGATGTGGGGAGTGTGACTTCCCATGCCGTGAGTGGGGGGGCTGCTTCTCATGTTGTACCCCCAGTGTCTGTGGCAGAGGCTCCTCCTCCGGGACCCGTACTAAGGGGGACACCGGAGGTAAGGTTGCTGACGGCACTTGGTGAAAGGCGTTCCTACGCCAATGTAGCTGGGTCCAGTGTGCCTCTGGACCACCTGTACCACCAGTTTGGGGCCAGTAACTTTCGGGTACCCCCGGCTGGTCAGACCCCTGGGGCCAGTACTTGGTCTAGGGGGACAGGTGGTCCGGAGCGCAAGCATAGGAATGTGGTCCAGCTGAGATGGGAGGGTGAAGGTCAGTGCCCCACGAGGGGTCAAGTGGTTGACATGGTCCTGGCGTTGGGGTTCAGGGTGGCTGAGCTATTTGCTGTGATCCACCCAGCTGGCACCCCTGACTTTGATGTCAGTTTCACCAACGCTGTGACCATGGAGCGTTTTATAACCGCTTTTGGGTTGGTTAAAGGGGCTGATCCCTGGAAAGGGTTCCGCCTGATTCCTTTGAGTAGGCAGGAGGAGATTAAAAACCTGACGGTGTTAGTAAGGAACGAGAGCCTGCCCCCGGAGGACATAGCAACTTGGCTGGGGAGACACGGCCAGTTGCAGTGTCCTCTAAATAAATGCTTAGACGAGCGTGGGGTATGGACTGGAGCATGGAACACCAGGATTCGTTTGAGAAGATCTGGCAACACGGTTGCACATGTCCCAGGAAGTGCTTTCCTGGGACGAGACAGAATCCTGGTGTTCTACCCAGGCCAGCCCCGTAGGTGTTTCAGGTGTGGGTGTCCAACCCACATGAGTGCAGATTGCACAGTTGTGCGCTGCACTAAGTGCAATAAGTTTGGACACTCAGGTGACACGTGTGGGTTGATCTGCTGCAACCTTTGCGGTCAAATGGGGCATCCCTTTAGCAGATGCCCCAGAGCCTACAGGGGTGAAGCTGCAGCAGGTGGTGGGCCAGGAGGGGATAGTGCACCTCCTCCTGCTGGGCAGAGTTCTGGAGGGGAAAGGCAGGGAAGCGCTCCTACGGCGGAGCCACAGGGTGCACCTCGAGCCCAGAAGGCAAGTAGGGTCCCTCAAAGAGAAAAGGGGGTACGGCCTGCAGATGTTGCCCAGGCCCCTGTCACTGAAGTTCAGGTGCCCGGTCCAGATATTGGTCAGGTGGAGGTAGTTGGGCCTCCCCTTTTGGATAAGGGGGGGGGCACAGGGTTCTGTTTCCCAGGTTACTGCTCCCACTCCCCTTCCTCGGAGATGTAGGCCGGGCAGACGTCTGGTCACTGTCTCCTCATCCGATTCTTCGGCTGGGGATGACAGGTCTGGGGAGGAGGAGATGGAAGTCTCGGTTAAGGGGGCTCAGAAACGCCCAAAAGAAGTATCGGATGAGGAGGGTGAAGTGGCTTGGGTCACGATTAGGAAAAAGCAGGGGAAGAAGAAGAAAAAAAGGGCCCCGTTACCTGAGGTGGATCCTGGGCCACCAGAAGGGCCTAGCAGTAGGGGTGATGCTCTACTTATAAATTTTTCTTCTGGGGAGGAGGAGGGGGAAGATGATATGTAAAAATTGTTTTTTCCCTTTTTGACTGTATAGTTTATCGTTGTTAGTTTTTGTAAAGTGAATGTAAACTGATGTTTGTTTTGTTATGTTAAGCTTGTAATTTGGTAGCAGTATACTGGAATAAAAAAATATCCACCTATATAGCAAACTATCTTGCTCGTTTTAAATAGAGCTTGCAGTCAGCGGTAGGAGCTTGTGCGTGCTGTCTGCGTGCTCTGAACCCAGTATACACCGCTATATCCACCTATATAGCAAACTATCTTGCTCGTTTTAAATAGGGCTTGCAGTCAGCGGTAGGAGCTTATGCGTGCTGTCTGCGTGCTCTGAACCCAGTATACACCGCTATATCTACCTATATAGCAAACTATCTTGCTTGTTTTAAATAGAGCTTGCAGTCAGCGGTAGGAGCTTGTGCGTGCTGTCTGCGTGCTCTGAACTCAGTATACACCGCTATATCCACCTATATAGCAAACTATCTTGCTCGTTTTAAATAGAGCTTGCAGTCAGCGGTAGGAGCTTGTGCGTGCTGTCTGCGTGCTCTAAACCCAGTATACACTGCTATATCCACCTATATAGCAAACTATCTTGCTCATTAGTGATGGCCGAACGGTTCGCCCGGCGGTCGTTTCGCGGCGAATTTCCGACTTTCGCCGTCCGCGGGTTCGAACGCCTTTTTCCGTCGTTCGCCCCGGCGGACTTACGTGTTTAATGTATACAAGAACTTTAACCTTTCGTGACACGTTTATCATGTGTTACAGGACAACCAATTGAGACATGACAGCTCATGGACACTTGGACATTCCCCCTAACCTATAAATACACCCGATCCGGTGGCCATTTTACATTCTTTCTTCTGTCACTGTAGGGAAAGGATCCTGTGTGGAGTAGGGACAGAGAAAACGCTAGCTATTTGGTACACAAAAGTTCTTTTCAGGACTGGTATAGGTGTTAGGTCAGCAGCCTGAGTTTCTTTTGTCAGTTTAGATAAAGGGACAGAGCGCTGTATGCTGCTATTTTAGGGACAGCTCAGCCAGATTAGTCTTTCTTCATCATCATCATCATCATCATCATTAGCTGTTACTATCAGGTCCACAAAAGAGCTGTTCCAGCTAATCGTTCCAGCCTACTCTTTTTTGCCAATTTGTATAGGGACAGGCAGGAAGCAGTGTGTCAGGCAGTGAGGATAATTTTAAAGACTTGCTGTTACTATTAGTTCCACAAAGGTTCTTTTCAGGACTGGTATCAGTGGTACGGTAATAGGCTTGTACACGTATAATATTCTTTCTTCCAAATATAGAAAGAATATTATACTTGACTGCTGCCCTTCTGCTGCAGTCTGCTAATCATTCACAACTCACTTGTTCCACAAAGCTCTTTATCAGGACTGGTAACTTGGTCTGTCTAGGGTGCTACGGTACATAGGCTTGGGTGCGGTACAGTCTGCTGTTCTGTAAGGACCGCTATCGGTCCACAATACATAGGGTTGCCGTGCACTACTGCTGACCGCTGCCCTATACTGCAGCAGTCCTTCATTGGTATAGGGACTGACGTACAGTCTGCTAATCACTAACACACAACCTGCTTGGTCCACAAAAGTTCTTATAAGGACTGGTAACTTGGTATAGGGTGCTACGGTACATAGGCCTGAGTGCGTTACAGTCTGCTGTTCTGTAAGGACCGCTATCGGTCCACAATACATAGGGTTGCCGTGCACTACTGCTGACCGCTGCCCTATACTGCAGCAGTCCTTCAGCGGTATAGGGACTGACGCACAGTCTGCTAAACACTAACACACAACCTGCTTGGTCCACAAAAGTTTTTATAAGGACTGGTAACTTGGTATAGGGTGCTACGGTACATAGGCCTGAGTGCAGTACAGTCTGCTGTTCTGTAAGGACCGCTATCGGTCCACAATACATAGGGTTGCCGTGCACTACTGCTGACCGCTGCCCTATACTGCAGCAGTCCTTCATTGGTATAGGGACTGACGTACAGTCTGCTAATCACTAACACACAACCTGCTTGGTCCACAAAAGTTCTTATAAGGACTGGTAACTTGGTATAGGGTGCTACGGTACATAGGCCTGAGTGCGTTACAGTCTGCTGTTCTGTAAGGACCGCTATCGGTCCACAATACATAGGGTTGCCGTGCACTACTGCTGACCGCTGCCCTATACTGCAGCAGTCCTTCATTGGTATAGGGACTGACGTACAGTCTGCTAATCACTAACACACAACCTGCTTGTTCCACAAAAGTTCTTATAAGGACTGGTAACTTGGTATAGGGTGCTACGGTACATAGGCCTGAGTGCGTTACAGTCTGCTGTTCTGTAAGGACCGCTATCGGTCCACAATACATAGGGTTGCCGTGCACTACTGCTGACCGCTGCCCTATACTGCAGCAGTCCTTCATTGGTATAGGGACTGACGTACAGTCTGCTAATCACTAACACACAACCTGCTTGGTCCACAAAAGTTCTTATAAGGACTGGTAACTTGGTATAGGGTGCTACGGTACATAGGCCTGAGTGCGTTACAGTCTGCTGTTCTGTAAGGACCGCTATCGGTCCACAATACATAGGGTTGCCGTGCACTACTGCTGACCGCTGCCCTATACTGCAGCAGTCCTTCAGCGGTATAGGGACTGACGCACAGTCTGCTAAACACTAACACACAACCTGCTTGGTCCACAAAAGTTTTTATAAGGACTGGTAACTTGGTATAGGGTGCTACGGTACATAGGCCTGAGTGCGTTACAGTCTGCTGTTCTGTAAGGACCGCTATCGGTCCACAATACATAGGGTTGCCGTGCACTACTGCTGACCGCTGCCCTATACTGCAGCAGTCCTTCATTGGTATAGGGACTGACGTACAGTCTGCTAATCACTAACACACAACCTGCTTGGTCCACAAAAGTTCTTATAAGGACTGGTAACTTGGTATAGGGTGCTACGGTACATAGGCCTGAGTGCGTTACAGTCTGCTGTTCTGTAAGGACCGCTATCGGTCCACAATACATAGGGTTGCCGTGCACTACTGCTGACCGCTGCCCTATACTGCAGCAGTCCTTCAGCGGTATAGGGACTGACGCACAGTCTGCTAAACACTAACACACAACCTGCTTGGTCCACAAAAGTTTTTATAAGGACTGGTAACTTGGTATAGGGTGCTACGGTACATAGGCCTGAGTGCAGTACAGTCTGCTGTTCTGTAAGGACCGCTATCGGTCCACAATACATAGGGTTGCCGTGCACTACTGCTGACCGCTGCCCTATACTGCAGCAGTCCTTCATTGGTATAGGGACTGACGTACAGTCTGCTAATCACTAACACACAACCTGCTTGTTCCACAAAAGTTCTTATAAGGACTGGTAACTTGGTATAGGGTGCTACGGTACATAGGCTTGAGTGCGGTACAGTCTGCTGTTCTGTAAGGACCGCTATCGGTCCACAATAGATAGGGTTGACGTGCACCACTGCTGACCGCTGCCCTATACTGCAGCAGTCCTTCAGCGGTATAGGGACTGACGCACAGTCTGCTAAACACTAACACACAACCTGCTTGGTCCACAAAAGTTTTTATAAGGACTGGTAACTTGGTATAGGGTGCTACGGTACATAGGCCTGAGTGCGTTACAGTCTGCTGTTCTGTAAGGACCGCTATCGGTCCACAATACATAGGGTTGCCGTGCACTACTGCTGACCGCTGCCCTATACTGCAGCAGTCCTTCATTGGTATAGGGACTGACGTACAGTCTGCTAATCACTAACACACAACCTGCTTGGTCCACAAAAGTTCTTATAAGGACTGGTAACTTGGTATAGGGTGCTACGGTACATAGGCCTGAGTGCGTTACAGTCTGCTGTTCTGTAAGGACCGCTATCGGTCCACAATACATAGGGTTGCCGTGCACTACTGCTGACCGCTGCCCTATACTGCAGCAGTCCTTCAGCGGTATAGGGACTGACGCACAGTCTGCTAAACACTAACACACAACCTGCTTGGTCCACAAAAGTTCTTATAAGGACTGGTAACTTGGTATAGGGTGCTACGGTACATAGGCTTGAGTGCGGTACAGTCTGCTGTTCTGTAAGGACCGCTATCGGTCCACAATAGATAGGGTTGACGTGCACCACTGCTGACCGCTGCCCTATACTGCAGCAGTCCTTCAGCGGTATAGGGACTGACGTACAGTCTGCTAAACACTAATACACAACCTGCTTGGTCCACAAAAGTTCTTATAAGGACTGGTAACTTGGTATAGGGTGCTACGGTACATAGGCTTGAGTGCGGTACAGTCTGCTGTTCTGTAAGGACCGCTATAGGTCCACAATAGATAGGGTTGACGTGCACCACTGCTGACCGCTCACCTATACTGCAGCAGTCCTTCAGCGGTATAGGGACTAAGAGTTTTGTCACAGGGTCATTTAAAAAATGACATGCAGAGGAAGAGGCAGGCCCTTCCGCAGGGGTGGTAGGGGTAGGGCAGGAGCAACAGGCTTGAGCCAAAGTGGGAAGTTGCAGAAGGTGCGTTCAATTACTTTAAAGGATGCACCAGACTTGGTTGAGTGGCTCGCTCAGCCTTACTCTTCTGCACCCTCCTCATCCTCTCGATCTGCACCCTCTTCTTCACTCTCTGCTATGTGCACCCCCAAAGACACTACCACCAACAACACGACCACCACCACCACCACCACATACCTTCCGCTTGAGTCACTGGAATTATTTTCCGATCCATATCAAGAGGACATTTCTGATGCGCAGCCACTCTTGGTATTGGATCAGGAAGAGGAGGTAGCAACAAGCGCTACTCAGCAGTCTGACGCCAGTACCCAGATCAGCCCAAGGAGGAGGTTGGTCCCCGGTGTTGCTGCCTACTCTACTTATAGCGGTGGGGAAGGTGACGTTGATGATGACGTGTCTAGTGATGTCACGTGGGTGCCCACAAGAGAGGAAGAGGAGGGGAGTTCAGAGGGAGATATGGACCAGCAGATAGGGAGGAGAAGCAGCAATGACTTACATTGCACAGCAGGGACAAAGCAGACTGCAAATGTATCAGGAGCGAGTCATCGACCATGTACGGTCACATCTGGCGCTCCCAGGACACCGGCACATGGCTCCGCAGTGTGGGCTTTTTTTAACGTGTCCGCTGCTGACAATAGCGTTGCCATCTGCAATCTTTGCAGTCAACGCGTTAGTCGCGGTAAGCCCAATACTCACCTAGGGACGACCGCCTTAAGAAGGCACATGAGCAGCCATCACCGAGCCCAGTGGGAGCAACGGAACACACAAAGCCACACTGCAGGCTCTCACCGTCCAGCCTCGTCTTCTACTTCTCCTTCTCCTCTCTCCTCACAATTGTCCTCCACTCCACCTTCCATCACGCCAAGCTCACATTTTTCTGCAAAAAGGCAGGCTTCCGTGGGCCTAATGTTTGAGCGTAAAAAAATGATGACGCCGGATAACCCTCTTGCCCAACGGTTGGCGGCTGGCTTGTCAGAACTCATAGCCCGCCAACTACTGCCATATAAACTGGTGGACTCGGAGGCCTTTCGCAAATTTGTGGCCATTGGAACACCACAATGGAAGGTCCCAGGAAGGAAGTATTTCTCAGAGAAGGGCATCCCAGAGCTATATGGCCATGTTCAGCGGCAAGTGAATGTATCTCTGGCACACAGTGTCGGTGCCAAGATACATCTGACCACAGACACGTGGTCTAGCAAACACGGGCAGGGAAGGTATATCAGTTTTACTGCCCACTGGGTGAACCTTCTGACGGCCGTCAAGCATGTAACCCGTGGCACCCGTGTAGATTTGGTTTTACCGCCACGGATTGCATGCAGGCCTGACTCTTCTTCTCCTCCTCCTACTCCATCCTCCTCCCTCTCCTCCTCAGCTGCCTCCTCCTTTTCCGCTGCTAGCGTCTCTTCCACTGCACCGCCCAAGCTCCCCAGAACCTATTCCACATGCCAGGTGAGACGTTGCCATGCCGTGCTGCGTCTGTTGTGCCTGGAAGCAAAGAGCCACACTGGCCCGGCACTCCTTTCAGCTTTGCGTTCACAGGCAGATGAGTGGCTAACACCGCTCAATTTGACAGTTGGTAAAGTGGTGTGTGACAACGGTGCCAATCTGCTTAGCGCATTGAAACAGGGCAAAATCACGCACGTGCCGTGCATGGCACACGTCTTAAACTTGGTCGTGCAGCGATTCCTTGTCAAATACCCTGGGGTCCAGGACATCTTGCGGCAGGCAAGGAAAATCTCGGCCCATTTCAGAAGATCTTACACGGCCATGGCTCGCCTTGCTGACATTCAGCGGCGACACCATCTGCCGGTCAGACGTCTTATTTGCGATTGCCCGACGCGATGGAACTCAACCTTCTATATGCTTGATAGGCTGCTCCAGCAGAAACGTGCAGTTAACGTCTACCTGTATGAACTCTGCGAAAGAAACGGTTCTGGGGAGCTGGGTTTTTTTTCACCGCGCCAGTGGCTGCTCATGCGCGACACATGCAGACTTCTGCGGCCATTTGAGGAGATCACCAAACTGGTCAGTCGCAGCCATGGCGCCATCAGTGACATGGTACCTTATGCCTTCTTTCTGGAGCGTGCATTGCGTCGTGTCATTGATCAGGCTGTGGAGGAGCAGGAGCGGGAAGATGAGGAAGTCGCAATGCTGGATGAATTCCCAGGGGGGGCTACTCTATCTGAGACAAGTCAACAACAGGAGTCTGATGAGGAGTCAGAGGAGGATGGTGCCGGGGCGGATGAGCAGGAGCAAGAAGAGCATGCTTTAAACCTTTCTGGGATCCCTGTTGTGCGAGGATGGGGAGAGGAGAATGAAGAGGACGACATTATCCTGGATGATGAGCAGGAGCCAGGCCACCACACCGCTTCCACTTTAGTGCAAATGGGGGCCTTCATGCTCCAGTGTTTTAATAGGGACCCCCGTATAAAAAGCATGAGGGTCAAGGACCAGTACTGGGTGGCAACGTACTTAGACCCCCGGTACAAACACAAAATGGCGGAAATGTTACCGCCGTCGCAGAGGGCTGTCAGAATGCAGCACTTCCAGGCCTTGCTTCGAGAAATGCTGCATTCTGCTTTTGCGTGCGCTGGCAGAGGAGCAATTCCCACTCCCAGAGAAGGATTTGCGGGTACCAATCCAACAGCGCCTGCAAGAAGAGGCCGGTTTGAAGATGTGTTGGTGACTTCGGATATGAGGTCATTCTTTCAGCCGACCCATCGACAGGTGTCATCCGGATCCAGCATCAGGGAACGCCTAGACCGTCAGGTGTCCGACTACATTGGGTTAACGGCCGATGTGGACGCTCTGAGGAGTGATGAACCCCTAGACTACTGGGTGGGCAGGCTTGACCTCTGGCCAGAGCTTGCCCAATTTGCAATCGAACTGTTGGCTTGCCCCTCATCCAGTGTCCTGTCCGAAAGGACGTTCAGCGCAGCAGGGGGGATTGTGACCGATAAGCGTACTCGCCTAGCTCACCACAGTGTTAACTACCTCACATTTCTAAAAATGAATGAGGCATGGATCTCGGAGGAATTCAACACATGTGATCAGTAGACCATGTATATGTCTATAAACAATTTTTGGAATCAAGCACACAGACCTTCTTAATTCATTTGGCTCACTTCCCTGACCCAAAAAAGCACACCGTACTATATGCCCCTACCCTCCTCTTTGAAGAGGTTGAGCGGTGTCATATTTCTACTGGGGCTGCTTATTATGAGGGGTTCCCACCATCCCTGTGCTGTGCTGACTTCCTCCTGGGTGTTCTTATTATGAGGGGCTCCCACCATCCCTGTGCTGTGCTGACTTCCTCCTGGGGGTTCTTATTATGAGGGGATCACACCATCCCTGTGCTGTGCTGACTTCCTCCTGGGGCTGCTTACGGTGCTGCTGTCAGCGCTGTATGTCACGGAGCTGCTGTCAGCGCTGTATGTCACGGAGCTGCTGTCAGCGCTGTATGTCACGGAGCTGCTGTCAGCGCTGTATGTCACGGAGCTGCTGTCAGCGCTGTATGTCACGGAGCTGCTGTCAGCGCTGTATGTCACGGAGCTGCTGTCAGCGCTGTATGTCACGGAGCTGCTGTCAGCGCTGTATGTCACGGAGCTGCTGTCAGCGCTGTATGTCACGGAGCTGCTGTCAGCGCTGTATGTCACGGAGCTGCTGTCAGCGCTGTATGTCACGGTGCTGCTGTCAGCGCTGTATGTCACGGAGCTGCTGTCAGCGCTGTATGTCACGGAGCTGCTGTCAGTGCTGTATGTCACGGAGCTGCTGTCAGCGCTGTATGTCACGGAGCTGCTGTCAGCGCTGTATGTCACGGAGCTGCTGTCAGCGCTGTATGTCACGGTGCTGCTGTCAGCGCTGTATGTCACGGAGCTGCTGTCAGCGCTGTATGTCACGGAGCTGCTGTCAGCGCTGTATGTCACGGAGCTGCTGTCAGCGCTGTATGTCACGGAGCTGCTGTCAGCGCTGTATGTCACGGAGCTGCTGTCAGCGCTGTATGTCACGGAGCTGCTGTCAGCGCTGTATGTCACGGTGCTGATGTCAGTGCTCTGTATTACGGTGCTGCTGTCAGTGCTCTGTATCTCCTGCACCCTCTTGTTTGCCTACCCTGGTCCCTGACCTTCCCTCTCCTCCATTGCCTTCATTAGCTCCATAGTCCTGAATTGTCAGAACAATTTCCCAAATAAAAAAAAAATGCTTGTAGTTATCGATCCCAAATTCACCTCATACATGTATTATGCTATTGTCCAGGTGGTGGGACTACGTGCTACCCCCTAATAATTACCCCGTGGCCGCAAATTCGACCTAAAGGTTTGCGAAATTCGCCTCCCATTGAAGTCAATGGAGCCCGCGGCGAACGGTCGTTTTCGCGAACGTTTGTGTCCGTTCGCGTTTCGCGTTCGCGAAACGTCCCGTCGGAAGTTCGTCCATCACTATTGCTCATTTTAAATAGAGCTTGCAGTCAGCGTTAGGAGCTTGTGCGTGCTGTCTGCGTGCTCTGAACCCAGTATACACCGCTATATCCACCTATATAGCAAACTATCTTGCTCGTTTTAAATAGAGCTTGCAGTCAGTGGTAGGAGCTTGTGCGTGCTGTCTGCGTGCTCTGAACCCCGTATACACCGATATATCCACCTATATAGCAAACTATCTTGCTCGTTTTAAATAGAGCTTGCAGTCAGCAGTAGGAGCTTGTGCGTGCTGTCTGCGTGCTCTGAACCCAATATACACCGCTATATCCACCTATATAGCTCTTCTCTATTTGAGCCATCTGCCATCTGCAGGAGTTAGTGGAAGTTGTGTGTGCTTCCAGCACAATATACACTACCCAATTGCTGGTTTTCCCAACTCCCTTCAGGCCATTACCATGTCTGGAAGGCCAGCAAGGAGAGGCAGACAGGCGCGAGCCGATAAAAGAGGGCAAGCAGGCTCTGTGTCTAGAGACAACAGTGCTGGTCGTGGACGCGGTGCATCATCATCATCAGCATGTGGCCATGGGACACGCTTGTCCTTCTTTTCGGCAGCTGGACATGTTGAGCCGCAACATGCCAACGACTTGGTAGAGTGGATGACCAAGCCCTCTTCATCCTCCTCATCCTCTCTCACCCAGTCTGAGGGTACTAGCAAAGCAGCTGCCAAGGCATCGTCTTCCCTCCTCTCAATGTCATCATCAGTGACTCCTCCCCTAGACCCACCACGTCCTCCTGAGGAGTCTCCTGAACTCTTTGAGCACAGTGTTGGGTACATGCTCCAGGAGGATGCCCAGTGTTTTGTAGGCTCTGATGATGATACTCAGCTAGAGGAAGGCAGTAGCGTGAATGCAGAGAGAGGGGATGCTCAGGAAGGACAGCAATCTGGCAGTCATGTTCCACAAGCTGCAGCATACTGCCAGGTTTGCTCCAGCGATGAAGAGGGAGGGGATGATGAGGGCACTGACTCCACGTGGGTGCCTGGTAGGAGAGAGGAGGAGGAGGAGGAGGCACATGTCCAACGAGGCAGGATGCCCTCCGGGGGCCAGCTTAGGGGCAGCACACCGACTGAATCACACCGCACACTGCCTCTGCACGTTATTCTAAAAGTTCTTTGGTGTGGGCCTTTTTTGAGACGAGTGCATCAGATCGCACCGCTGCTATTTGCAACATATGTCTCAAGCGTATCTCGTGTGGCCAAAACATCAGCCGCTTGGGCACCACATGCTTGACCAGACATATGTTGACCTGCCATGCAGCTCGTTGGCAAGCGTACCTCAAAGACCCACACCAAAGAACAAAGTGGACCTCTCCTTGCTCCTCATCAGCTGGGATCTCCAACCCCACTAGACCTTAAGTCCTCTCTGAAACCTGCTCTGAGAGGAATGAAGGTGTAGAATTAGGTGTGTCACAGCCAAGTGCTTCCGGGCACTCTGCTAGCAGTACACCCACGTCCGATTATAGCAGGCAGATGTCCCTGACCCAGCTGCTGGACCGGCGAAAGAAGTTCACTCCCAGCCATCCACATGCCCAGCGGTTGAATGCTAGCTTGGCTAAATTGCTAGCACTTCAACTGCTGCCTTTTCAGTTGGTAGACTCGGCCCCCTTCCGTGAGTTTGTACAATGTGCGGTTCCTCAGTGGCAGGTCCTCAAACGCCACTTTTTCTCACGGAAGGCGATTCCGGCTCTCTACCGGCATGTGGAAGGCAATGTCCTTGCCTCGCTGGACAGGGCGGTCAGCGGTAAGGTGCATATTACCGCTGACTCATGGTCCAGCAGGCATGGACAGGGACGTTACCTGTCTTTCACGGCCCATTGGGTCACTCTTCTGGCAGCTGGGAAGGATGCAGGACAAGGTGCAGTAGTGTTGGAGGTTGTTCCGCCACCACGCCTCCAAAATGCTACTATTAGTTGTGACACACCTCTCTCCTCCACCCCCTCCTCTTCTTCTTCCTCCATGGCCTCTTCCAGTGCTCTGTCCTCAGAACCAGCGGTGCTCCGTAGGCGTTCCAGGCGCTACGCAAGTACGCAGGCAAAATGATGCCATGCCGTGCTTGCGCTGGTTTGTTTGGGGGACAGGAGCCACACTGGGGCGGATGTTTTGTCAGCTCTGCAGGGGCAGGCCGAGAGGTGGTTGACGCCACGCCAGCTTAAGCCAGGAATGGTGGTTTGCGACAATGGCACCAACCTCCTCTCCGCCCTCCGACAGGGACAACTGACCCATGTGCCCTGTGTAGCTCACGTCCTTAACCTGGTGGTGCAGTGATTCTTGGGCAGGTACCCGGGCTTACAGGATGTCCTAAAGCAGGCCAGGAAAGTCTGTGTGCATTTCCGCTGATCATTTAATGCCTGTGCTCGGCTGGCTGAGCTCCAAAAGGAGTTGAACCTGCCCAAGAAGCGCCTTATATGTGGCATGCCCACCAGGTGGAACTCAACGTTGGCCATGCTGCAGCGGCGGCACACGCAGCAGAGGGCCATCAATGAGTACCTGTGCGACTACGGCACCAGGACAGGGTCAGGGGAGCTCGGTTTTTTCTCACCGCACCAGTGGGGCATGATCAGGGATGCATGCACTGTCCTGTCACCGTTTGAGGAGGCCACAAGGATGGTGAGCAGTGACAGTGCATGCATCAGTGACACTGTACCTCTTGTCCACCTCTTGGAGCATACGCTGCGTGGAATAATGGACAGGGCACTTGAGGCAGAACAGAGGCAGGAAGATTAGGACTTCCTTGCCTCTCAAGGCCCCCTTTATCCAGACAGTGTTCCTGCTGTGCCACCCATCACACAGGAAGAGGATGAGGAGGAGGAGGAGGAGGAGGAGGATGATTGTGTCAGCATGGAGGTGGAGGCTGGCACTCAGCATCAGCAGCAGCAGCAGCAGTCTTGTAGGGATGATTTACAGTCCCAAGAAACCCGTGGACTTGTACGTGGCTGGGAGGAGGTAGCTGCGGATCATGTTGTCCTTAGTGACCCAGAGGACTCCGGACCGAATGCCTCAGCTAACCTACGCTGCATGGCCTCCCTGATCCAGCAAAGCCTGCGGAAAGAAGGATCCTCGTATTCTTCGGATCAAGGAGAGGGACCATTACTGGCTGGCCACTCTCCTTGATCCACGGTACAAGGGTAAGGTTGCCGACCTTATCTTGCCATCGCAGAGGAGGCAGAGTATGAGACATCTCCGGGAGGCCTTGCAGAAAGGTCTGTGCAACGCGTTCTCAGAGACTGGGAGGTTACAAACTCCTGGTCCTAGACAACGTGTTGCTGAGGCATCGGTCAGAAGGAGCGGTGGAGAAGGTGGCCGTCTGACCGATGCTTTCAGACAATTTTTTAGTCCGCAGCCCCAAGGTATGATCGGTTCCAGCAACCATCGCCAGCGTCTGATTTACATGGTGCAGGAATACCTAGGGGCAAGGTCAGACTTGGACACCTTTCCCACCGAAAATCCTCTGGCTTACTGGGTCTTGAGGATGGATCACTGGCCAGAGCTTGCACAGTATGCAATTGAGCTACTGGCCTGTCCTGCATCCAGCATTCTTTCGGAACGCACCTTCAGTGCTGCTGGTGGCTTTGTTACCGATCACAGGGTGCGCCTGTCCACCAAATCAGTTGATCGACTGACCTTCATCAAGATGAATCAGTCTTGGATCACCCACAGCTACCAAGCACCTGAAGCTGATGTAACCGAATAATTTTTTTTGAAATATCACATCCCTTCAAGACTGCCTATGCTGATGCTGAGTGACTGTCCTGTTATGTTGACTGTCTATCCTCTTCCTCCTCCGCTGATATGTTGGAAGAACATTTCTGGTTCTGGGTGATGCCATTAGCCCAATTTTTCTGCCCCTGTTTAACAGGGGCGTTTAATTACAATTTTTGATGCAATGCTTTGCAGCAGGGCTAATTCCTGCACTACAACTAGAGTATATGGGAGAGGTTGCAGTGTAGTGGCATCAGCACCAGTGCCTAAGGCCCAATTTTTCTGCCCCTGTTTAACAGGGGCATTTAATTACAATTTTTGATGCAATGCTTTGCAGCAGGGCTAATTCCTGCACTAAAACTAGAGTATATGGGAGAGGTTGCAGTGTCGTGGCACCAGCACCAGTGCCTAAGGCCCAATTTTTCTGCCACTGTTTAACAGGGACATGTAATTACAATTCTTGATATAATATTTCACAGGAGGGCCCGTTCCTGTGCCCACCCAGAGTAATTGTGAGGACTTATAGTGTTGTGGCACCAGCACCAAAACCACCAAAGGTCACTTTTTCTACCACTGTTCAACAATGGCATGTAATTACAATTCTTGATATAATCGTTCACAGCAGGGTGCTCCAGCGCCCACCAAGAGTCACTTTGAGGGCTTACAATGTTGTGGCAAAACCAACACCTTGTTCCGCCATTTCTGCAGAGCATATAGGGCAGGCCCCTACTTTCAAACATCCAACTTACAAACATCTCCTACTTGCAAACGGAAGGAGACAACAGCAAGTGAGATGAAAAAAGATGGACGACAAAACAAATTATACAGGGGTGATAACCCTTCCCTATGTTTTCCAAAAAGCTTAAAAATAGTTTTTTTGACTGGAGCTACACTTTAAAAATGTATCAGTTGAAAATTACAAACAGATTCAACTTAACACAACAAACCTACACAGTCCCTGTCTTGTTTGCACCGCCTGTATACTGCTGTTCTGAGTATATAGGGCCTGGGGGCCACACGCATTTCCTTTTTTTAATATGGGTACGGGGTTCCCCTTAATATGTGTACAAGACCTAAAGGGGCTGGTAATGGGCAGGGAGGGCTACCCATGCCATTTTTCTCAATGATTTTCAACCATATTGCAGGAACCAGATATAACATTAAAACCGCAAGCAGTTTTAAATGATGTTATTTACGTTAAATGTCATTTTGTGCAGGGACTGTTCTAAACATGGGAAACACGTGGCACTTCACAGGCATACTACAGACACCCCCCAGGCACGATATTTAAAGGAATATTTCACTTTTTTTTCACTTTAATCGTCATTAAAATCAGTGCTCCCGCCAAAATGGCCATTTTTAAAAACATTTTAGGCATTGACCCATGTCCCTTGGGGCAGGAGCCAGGTCCCCAAACCCTTTTTAGGACAGCATCTTGCATATTAGCCATTAAAATTAGCACTTTTAATTTCGAACGTTCGAGTCCCATAGACTTCAATGGGGTTCTAAAGTTTGTACGAATTTGGGGTCCGTTCGAAAGTTCTGGTGCGAACCGAACCGGGGGGTGTTCGGCTCATCCCTAATCCTGACCATTCTCTGCCTGTCGTCTGTATCTACATCTGATCATCTGTTACCAAACCCGGCTTTTCTGACTGCGTATTCAGTGTCTCCCCAGCTTACCAGCCTGCTTCCTGTTTCCTGCTGCACCAGCTGAACTGACAAGACCAAAGACGAACCAGGCACCCATACACCGTCAGGCTCTTGTGACCACTGTTGCAACACCGGTGGCCCTTGAGCCGGGGTTGTACGAGACAGCCTTCCCACTGCACGTCAGGCTCATCCGGCAGGTAAGTAACAGTCCCGCAGGATTCCTAGGTCCATCTCCTTCTCTAGGCAGAAAAAAACTGAGGCTGCAGGAAGCAGGCTGGGGGTTGTTACGGAAGGGACCGCCCCTTGGGCGGAACTAGAAAGTTCTGTTTTTGTACATGTTAACATGTTCTGCCTAGTCATCTCCTGAAGGTGGCGTAACAACCCGGTTGTCAAGAATAAAGGAGCTGTGTCAGTCAGTGAACGAAAGAGAAACATCTACTGATCGGCATCCTATCAGCATTCTAAGCCAATGGTTGCGAGCATTCCTTCTGTCAAAACACAATAGATCCGCTCTGAGATGGAGCCATGAGATCCAGCCAGATGACATCACTGGCCTAAGCTTTAAAAAACACTTTGAGCACCACTACCCATGGCCTTTTTTTGCACTGATTTTCTCTTATAAATTAATTTACCCTCCAGGGAACCCCAGAGTACTCAGGCTAGGAACCTCTGAGGCAGAGAGCAACCACACTGACACTGCAAAGAGACAGTTTTTTTTTCTAGTTGTGCACTTGGAAGGCCATGTGTTCCCCACCTCACTGGATAACCACAAGTCTACTTTTTACCTCTTACTGTGGTTCTTATCCCTTTTTTTATTTTTTATGAAGCATTTTACCTGGTTTCTGAATTAATCTACAACACTATATAAGGGCGCTCCCACCTCCCTCCTTAGAGGGGGATAAGACCCTCGAAGAGGGGGACAAGACCCCCGAAGTCGGAAGAAGAGGGCGGCGGCGAAGAAGAAAGCCGGGCTCCTCCGCTAGTGAAAGAGCTAGCAAAAGAGCAGAAGATAGCGGAGGAGTCCGGCGAGAAGACCCCCGAAGACGGAAGAAGACCCCCGGAGCTGTGCAATAAACTATTTTAACCCTTGTGTGTTGTGGGGTTTTTTTTACTTTTTTTTTACAGGTGAATGGGTAGGGGTACATTGTACCCCATACTCATTCACATAGGGTGGGGGGCCGGTATCCGGGGGCCCCCTTATTAAAGGGGGCTCACGGATTCCGATAAGCCCCCCGCCCGCAGACCCCGACGACCAACGGCCAGGGTTGTCGGGAAGAGGCCCTTGTCCTCATCAACATGGGGACAAGGTGCTTTGGGGTGGGGAGGCCACGCGGCCCCCCCCTTCCCCAATGCACCCCCCATGTTTCCTGGCCTAGCATGCTCGGACAAGGGTCTGATATGGACCTAGGGGTGACCCCAACGCTGATTTATTGGCATAGTGGTTCCCCTTTAAGTCCATACCAGGTGACGGGGCCAGCGACGCCTCCTTCGCTGGCCCCGGCTACCTGGAGACGCGCTCAAAATGAGCGGACTTTTCTCCGCGTGGTAAAAGTCTGCTCATTTCAAAAGTATGGCGGACTGGCACATACACGGCCATACTGTCCGCCGAAAAGCGAGTCCGGCGGACAGATTGGAGTGCAAAAATACTTTCTTAGTCCGCCGGACTTTTGGGTAAAAAAAGTCAGCTGGAGGCTACACACGGGCGGATTGTCTGGCGGACTTGAGTTTGCCGGACTTTTCCACCGGATTGTTTGATGGTGTGAACGAGGCATTAGGGGTTTTATGCTGATTTACATGGGACAAAGTTGTGGGGGAGGGTTTACAACCACTTTAACATCAAAGTAAACCTACAACAAAGGATGGGGCTGTCACTGCTGACTTGTGTTTTTTTTATTAATTAATGATTTTTTTTTTCAAGGTGCAAGTTCCAGTGTTGACATCTTGTGCTCATTATAATATTCTTGTAATTCACTTACAGAAAACATGTATAACGAATAGGTGTTTAGACACCTGATCTGTACAGGTTTGTTCCAGAACAGTAAAGTCAAAGTCTGGATGACACTTGTACCTGGAATCTGTACCTTGATAAACAAGTCGGCAATGGCAGCTCCATTTTTTTTCATTTTTATACTGGCGTGACCTCAACATGGCGCATACGCAGATCGTCTGAGGCAATAGCTGATGACCTGCTAAGCGCGATTGTCAGATTTCTGCCTCACTGTTGCTGGCCGATCAGATTCTACCTTACTGTTGCTGGGCGATCAGATTCTGCCTTACTGTTGCAGGGCGGGTTTTGGCTGTATTAAACAGCGTGTTTTCTGTCTGTTGCGCAGTAGCTTAAAGTGGTGTTGCCACCAAAAAAAAAAAAAATTGCTTAAAATTTATAAAAAAAAAAAAAAAATTGGAAATTATTTTTTTTACTCACCTCTAAATGCCTGTTGCTAGGGGGTCCCTCGTAGTCTGCCTCCTTCATTGCCCAGGCTGGGGACATCACTTCCCCTAGATGTCCCAGATGACTGCGGCGTATCACGGAGTGCGGCGCCGCTCACGCAGTGGGTGCCCGGCTGTGAAGCCACAGCCGGGTGCCCACAGTAAGAATGCCGGCGCCGCGAGCAGAGCGGGGAACGAGGGGGGGCTTTGTTTCCCCGCATGGTTGGACCCTGGGACAGGTAAGTGTCCGATTATTAAAAGTCAGCAGCTGCATTATTTGTAGCTGCTGACTTTTACATTTTTTTTTTTTTAGGGGGCATCCCACTTTAAGTGTGTTTGGCTGTGTCTAAGGGCTGGTTAAAGAGGAAGTAAACCCTGATGAGTTTATTTCCTCTTTCATTCCCTGCAAAGGTAAAGCATAATGGACTACTATGCATCGCATAGTAGTCCATTATGTGTCACTTACCTGACACAGGAGCCAGCGAAATCATCGCTGTCCCCTGTAGTCCGGCGCATCCATCTTCTCGGTGGGTCTCGCTGCTCCGCCGCTGTCATTCGGCGAAGCCACGATGACGTCACTCCCGCGCATATGCACGGGAGTCGCCACTCGCGGCATATCGCCATTGACCGTGGCGCGCTCAGTGCCTGTCTTTTGGCAAATATCTCCTAAACCGTGTAGGTTTAGGAGATATTTCTTGGATCTACAGGTAAGCCTTAATCTAGGCTTACCTGTAGGTGAGTGTGTTGTAAGGGTTTACAACCACTTTAAAATGCACACAAAACCCGCCCTTCAACACACCCACAACCCACCCTGCAATAGCGAGGCAGAATCTGACAATTGCATTCTCTCTTAGCGCTTAGCAGATTGTCGGATACTGCCCCCAATGATCTGAGCATGCGCCTTGTTGACGCTACGCCAGCTGATCAACATATCAGCTGGAGGATGTTGCATACTGCGCATGCGCAGACCCATCAGAGTCATTTTTTGATAACACCAGGTTCTCCGAACACCGGCTCTAAGACTGTGAACTGTGTGATCACATGACTGCTGATCACTCGGTCTAAACTGAGCAGAGAGCCATAACTGTCAGCTGAATCTGGAACACAGGAGTGCAGAAATATATGCATTTCTGTCAGGGCAGCCATCAGAAATTTTGGGGCCTCTTACAAAGCTTTAGACACTACCTGTAACATAACATTCCACTTAGTGCATGTGTGTACAGACACAGCTACTCACCAGCATCAGCAGGGGGGAGGAGCCAGGACATTGATGCAGAAAAGGGGTAGAAAATAGCATGCTGATGACTGGAGGGGCGTGTCAGGGAGAGCTCTTCCTGCCAATCACCTCTGATCCCTCCCCAGCACTCTGCTCCCCATCTCCTCCATCTGCTGCAGGGATGAACTCTGTTGAATGTAAGCAATCTGTCTTCTCCTCCTGCCGCCCGATCTCCTCAATGTCTGCAGCTCTGCCACTTGTGATGTGAAGGAGATCAGGCACTGGAGGAGCAGCGGGAGGAGAACATCAGATGAGACCAGCAGGTGCCCCCCCGCTGGTCACAAGAAGCTGTCCCACTATGGCTGTGAGACCCTCTATACTTTCAGACGTTCCGCCACACTTCCTGGTTGCCGGGGCAACGCCAAGCTCACTCCTCACAGCACCACCGATTAGAAGCCTCCGGATCCACTTCTGCTGTGATTGCAATCCCAGCAGAAGTGCATCCGGAGGTGTCTAATCAGCGGCGCTGTGAGAAGTGAGCTTGGCATTGCCCCGGCAACCAGGAAGTGTGGCAGAACGGCCGAAAGTGGCTGTCAATCCTCCAGCCAGCGGGTTTTACCTTCTATGCATGAAGGTAAAAATCCTTCTGTGTGCATCGGCCAACCCAAATACCTAAGCTTCCTCTCGATCCAGCAACGTGCATGAGACCTGAGCTTCTCCCGGGGCCCTCATTACTCACTTGTCAAGACAGCTACTGTCAATCACAGCGAACAAGCCAATGAGGAGAGAGCGGGGGGAGGGGGGATCTGTGTGTCTTACGGACGCATAGAGCGGGGCTCGGGAGTGAACATGCACCAATGCCACCACATCAAGCGGCTTGCTATCGGGGGCCAGGAGCACCGGGCAAGGGACATGAAAAGAGGATCGGGGCTGCTCTGTACAAAACCACTGAACAGAGTATGAAAGTAGAACATGTTTGTTATTTAAAAAAATTAACCTTTAATGTCACTTTAAATTACATTTTTTAAATCACTGTGTAGAATAAACAATAACTTTTTTTTATAAAATACTATTTTCAACTATTTTTCCCCATCCTTATTTGCATCTTGGTGCTGCTGATCATCTCCTGTAGCCACGTCCTGTCTGGCTTCTTCCAGTGTAGGCTGCACATCAAGACTTTGGATCAAATGTGTGTTGGCACAACCACTTGTAGTGTCCACCAGCGGTGCATGCGACAGATGAACAACACAGGAGTACCAACAAGAAATACCTTAAGGGGCCATTACAGCAAGATCACTAAGGCAGGCCATGGATTATGGAATTTTCTTTCCTGCAACCACCAGTTGCAACAGTGGAGCCATAGTGATCTCCAGGCTGGGGGGGGGGGGGGGGACAGAGGAAGCCATCCCAGCACAATTACTGCTAGTGGCTGGCAATAATCACATGCTAAAAATCTGACACGCTGGTTGTACCCAAGTCAATTAGCCTGCCTATAGATGGATCGAGTCATGGCCGGGCTGAGATCTAATGCATTTATGGCTGGCTTAAGAAGGATTTTTATGAAAGCTGGAGGATTGAAAACGTTTGAAATTAAATTCACAATCAGGTTTATATTTTAGAACTTTTTAAATTCTAGAAACTTGTATAATGCTCCAAACATTGTTTGTTTATGCAGAGTAACGGCAAATCCTGAACTAATCTCTTAGATTTGCATTCTATAGAAGAAAACAAGAGGTATTAAAAAGAAACACATGCTTTTATTCTGACAAGTGAGCAAGAACAATTCATAAAACAAACTCATGCCTTTAATAAATAAAGCATTTTAACAAAATTTCCAGCATTTTTACAGTCTAACCCCTGCCCCCTCAGCAAGTTTCAACTAACCATTCATAACTGGGATTTCAAGTATGTTTACCCAAGATGTATGGTTTCATTTGTTTGAGGTGGATATTGGTTTGATCACCAGCATGTCCCCATTTCATGTAACACTGGGGACACCAGTGAGAAAACCTTCATAAGTTCCCTGCTGCAGTCTTGCTCAGACAACATATTGTAAATAAGGCCCTGTCTACTACTTAATTCTGCATATTATATCCGACTCTACAATGCCTTTTACAGTGGTGACTGCCATACGTGTTATCTGGGATGAATGGGAGGTGATGATGAATTGTCTGGCCAAAAAAATCAAAATACATTGGAATTGATGAAGATTTTAATGGTGGTTTTTAAATCTGGACTCCAGCTAAACCACCAAAAACACAGAAATGCGTATTTTGAGCCATTTTCTTCTCAATATTGTCTATCCAGAGTGTGTGTATATTATATGTACAGTATGTATATATTTTTTAGTTTTTACATTGTCTTATTTTTTTTTCTACTTTTATTCCTATTACAAGGAATATAAACATCCCTTGTAATATAAATAAGTAGGACGGGTCCTCTTTATGAAGAGATATGGGGTCAAAAAACCCCCAAATCTTTCCATTATCTTTAAAAAAAAAAAAAAATTTAAACTCTTGCTTTAAAAAAAAAAATGTACTTGCACCCTGGAGCAGAAGGTCCTACAAATACAGGGAGGCAATCAAAGGCGATCTTATCACCTCTTTGACCAGCGGGTCGCACCATCAGATCGTTTCTCGGGCGAGGCGGTGGAAACTGTAAGCTTTTTTTTTTTTAAGAGCTCCACAGAATGCCTGACTGGCTCCCGAGGGTTATTTTTTTCTCAGCTATTTTACAAGAGTTCGTCTATTTAAGAATTGTATTTTCTAGTAGACATGGAATGCACTTAGGAAGAAATATAGCAGTAGCTGTCATTTTGATATGCGTTTGTTAGGAAACCAATTGTTGATATAGATAGAGACATAATAATTAATTAATATTATTTTTTTTTGCTACTGCATTAATTTTTATTGGGCAATCTAAGGCAAAAATTTTATTCTCTCTTCAATGAAGGTAAAATCACTTGTTTCATCCAAAGCGATCATTTAGCAAATTGACACATTGGTGGATGACAGAACCTACATAATGAACACTTATGGTGTCATTTTAAAGTGTATTTCAACTTTTTCAGCCACATTACGATAAAACATACTTTATATTTGTTATACGTTCCATTACCATAGCATAACAAAAAGGTAACCAGTAATTCGTAAATATTTTAAGAGCTTACTTGCATTAAAATCCTACCACGTTCCCCTGCTCTGTGATGTGTTTTTTTTTTTTATTGTTTTTTAGGGGGTTGGTGTTGCTGTGGAGTAATGATTATCCTATCTGTACTGCATTTGTAGTTTTTCATTATCAGTTGTAAACTGGATTTTAACATTGTCTGTTCTAACAAAGTTAAAAATTTAGAAACCACCCCCCTCTGTTGTAATGAGCTATAGGTATTTCTATGTGGAGAAAGATTGCCGTGAAATTCTTAAAATTACCATGACACCACCTCCTTGGAAACCAAGAGTGTGTGTGTGTGTGTGTGTGTGGTTTATTTTTCTTATGCTGTGTGAATGGGAACATATGCCATAGGGTGGCTTTCTCAAATTTGATTGCCCTTTAAGGCAAACTTGTCACTAGCCTGGTTTTAATAAGCTCAGCATATGCTAGTTTTGCCAGCTTCTGAGAATGTGTTTCATTACACCTAAGGAGTCCTCTCCTGAACCTGGCTATGCTCTGACCTTGCCACCGCCTGCTGAGATCCCAGCAGACCATGAAGGGAATGGTGCGAAAGGTTTCACTCATGTGCTTGACTTTTTACAAAGTCAAAATTTACATATAAAGTAAATCCGGCAAGCTTTATGGAGGTTTTCTTGTAATGCTGTTTACAAACCACTCCCAGGGACCCAGGAGACTGCAAAAATTATATAAAAAACAGATTGGTGCACTAGAAGATTGTAAAACCGTTTGCACTGCATTTATGTGCAATCAAAATGGCTTCTACCTTGCCACACAGATGATGAAGGTATAATATGTCTTGATACAAGCTAAAGGTATAATGCTGTTTAAATACAAATTTCACAGATATTATGTTTTGTCAGTTAAGCAAACCTCACATTGCCTCAAAACAACAAAGGGGGGGGGGGGTTGCTACAATCCTGCAACTGTCAAGAATGGATCACAGGCAGTAACTGCTACTAACTACCGTTAGTAGGACCATAGTTAGGTTTAAGGCTGACAATGGCTAGATTGACTAGTGGTTAGCCGAGTTGTGTCAAGTAGAACAGTGGTTCTCAACCTCAGTCCTCAAGTACCTCCAACAGACCACGTGTGCAGGTTTTCCTTTATCTTGCACAGGTGCTTCAAATCAAGCCCAATGGCTTGGTATTTTGGACATCTGTAAAACCTGGCGTGTTGGGGATACTTGAGGACTGAGGTCGAGAACCACTGAAGTAGAAAAACGTAACATTGAGTGAAAATTTCCATGCTGCTTGAGCACACTACAAAAAGGGCCAGCACTGCACCTATGATATTGTTTTTGTTTTGTTTTTAAGCCCAGCAGTGGGTTCATCCAGACACATCTGCTGTAATTTTCTTTTCTTTTTTATTCTCAACTCTTTTCAAACCCCTTCAGAATGCTCACATAATACACAGGGCTCCCTAGTTCTGGGTAGTCATTAATTATGCAGACAGCAAACTTTCTGTTCTGCATCGTTAAACTGAGTGTTGGGTGCCATAGCAGGATCTCCTGCACTCACACTATGTCCTCTGTCTTTTGGGTTAAACAGCATTTTCTAGTGGAAAGGAAATACCTTGTGGGGCAGTGCCAAAGCATTAACACTATAGGCACCAACTGCTTCTAGCACTACCAAGGAATGGAACTGGGGTATAGGGTAAGCAGGTACAACCTTTTTTCTCATCTGTGTTACAGCACTTCAGCCCTATGAGGCAATAGTGGGGCAAGCCTAAGACTAAGCAAAAGGTGACTTTCTGTAGCCTGGTGCATTGACAAGTGGGCCCCAAATCATAAAGTTAGTAAATTGCAGAGGATACCACATACTATCTAATATTTAGAAGACTTTAGCTCAATACTAAGCAATATGTCAAGTGTCTTCATATTCTGCCTGCACAACCTGACATACTCAGGTGGCTGTATCTATATGAGGTACAAATCTACAATGCAAACCTGACCCTACTGAAATGTACTATGTATGTAGTTTCCACTGCAACTAAGGAGGCATGTTTCTAAATGTAATGCGTTAAAATTAGATAAATGTGCCATGCATTTGTGTATTTTCAAGACAATGATTTTAAAAATGGATCTAACCCCCGACCGGATGACCAATATTTTACACTGTGTATCAAAGTGATTGTAAAGGTTTTTTTTTTTTAATAACCAATATGTTATACTTTTAATGGGTTTGCACAGAACGGCACTGAACCTCCTCTTTTGGGCTCCTCTTCTTCTCAGCCATATGTCACTATATGAAGTTGTTTCCTATGGTGGTACACATGGGGGCTCGATGTCTATCGATGCACACAGTTTGGCTCAGCTCTGCCCCATCACTGGTTATCATAGATAGCAGCAGGAGCCTATGGCTACTGCTGCCCTCAATAAGTCAAATAATTGCCATGTTGTTTTTCTTTTCTTTTTAAATCTAATTTTTGCTGTTTACTTCAGCCACCCCTTTTTACATGCTCTAATAACAACTGCACATCATTACTATAGACCAGCTTTCTCGTAGTTGCAATGGCAGACCATGCTTGAGCAATGTGCTCGCATGACCACTTGTTGGCTCTGCCAGGAGAGCATGTGACAGGGTGACAACACAGACCACAGATGGTAGATCATAGTCTACCCCATAACAAGAAGTGCTTGAATGAATGATCTTCATGGCAGGATCACCAGGTTTTACTTTCTACCGATTTAAATACTGGAAATTACCTTTGAAATTAAATTGATCTGTTTAAAGCTTATATGAGATTTAAGTTTAGATCTACTAGTGTTTAGTGGTTCTTAATTACATTGCCATGTGGAAGATCAGCCATTTTGAAGGGGCTACAAAAAGGTGCTTTAAAGCTGCCAAGTATAAAGTGTCGGCACTGCACACCCATCCCCCACACACTCCTATTGGCCAGTGAGGCAGCCTATCATAATGATGGACCAATACCCGATTGTCTGGGAGGTGGCAAGCTTCAAGCAGGAAGTATTGAAGCTTTGCCCATCAGTCCAACCTGGTATTCATGGGTAACAACAGAGCTTGGAGGCTGCTGCATGCAGATATGATATACCTACATTTTATAACTGATAGTTGCTTTAAAAAAAGAAAAAAAAAATACTGTCACTAGAAGTTTTTTTTTTTTTTTTTTTTTTAAAGGCCTTACTACAAAGAAAACCTGCCAGTCCTGATGCCACTTTTTACTCTTTAGGGGCTTCACAGTACCAATATAGTGATATAAGAGATGTGCAACCACGTTGCACATCAGGGAAGAAAGGACCTGATACTTCCAGAAGTGTCAAATACAGAAGTTTGTTTTGTTTTTTTCCCCGCCAATGTAGCGCCTCCAAAAACAAGAATTGCTCAGGTGGTAGGGCAGTGAGTATTACCTCTCTTGTTTACAAGCTAGGCTTTTGTTAACATTTTAATCCAGTGCCAGGGCTGTTTTAATACTAATTAAAAAAAAAAGTCCAAAATACTGCCTGATTTTGCAACCTAACCCTGGACGACATCAGGCGTAAGCAACCATTTTTCTTATAAGAGACAAGTGTTCTCTTTATTTGGAGGATGGTTGATGGGTACTTTTGCATTGCACATATTTTCCTTCATAATATTAAACAAAAAACACTCTGCATCAGTTCAACGTGGAAATCTATTGAGAAATACTGCTTTATAAGAACATGTGTATTTTGCTACTCGGCACACAACAATGCATGTCACAGTCCAAAATCTTTCACCATATTAAATGAACACTGATACAAATCTCAAATTATACTGGCCTTACAGTCCAATTACTGCTGTTAGCACCACTCAACAAACTGTGATCTGAAAATCAAAGGAGCTGGGCAGAAGATTCTCACCCAAATGGTGACTGCAGTCACTGTTCAGGTATTTTGAATGGGAGAAATCCTAATGTGCATTGCTAGCCTTACTTGACTATACCTGTATACCAGGTATCATTAAAAAAACCTCTGTATTTGCTAATCATTTCAATCTAAGCATAGCATGAATATGGTCATACCTGCCTTTCCATTTACAAGACTGGCCATGTGAGTTTTGTGAATGGCCAGAAGGAGAGGCAGGCAGGCAGACACATGACTGTGGGGTTGGAAACCTGCAGCCCTTGCATATGAGCAGCAGGAATGGTACTAATTTCAGCATGTAAACTGATTTTCATGATGTAGAATAAGGATTGCGTGACAAGGATTGCTTTTGTGGTAACGGAATGTGTACTTGCTTTAACCCGGTAAAGCTGACCACAGATGGATCAGGTTCAACCAGCAGGTTGAACGTTAAAAAAAAAAAAAAAAAGAAAAACTGATTTCCCCCATACACACACACACACACACACACACACACGTTGTGGGTGGGGGAATCCTCCCACTGTGTCATTGTATTAGGACAACGGGGAGACTTGCCCGTTGTCAGAATACACAGGCCACAGCTGTAGACGAGAGAAATTTTTCCAGCAGGGCAGTTGTACAGAAGTCAATCAGTAGATTGACTTCTGTACACCCACAGTGCTCATACATGGATCAAAATTCAATTCTGAAGCAGCTCAATTTTGATCCATGCACAGGGAGCTTAAGTTTATTGTGCCTGGAGTTGGGCTTTAAATTGCTGTTGGGGGTTATTATTCCTGACCCCATTGGAAATTTTCCCTTGTATCCTGTCCTTATGCATGAATGAATAAATGGCACTGGATTAGGAAGGCACAGACAGTAATAAAAACAGTGGCCCAGATAAACTCTTGAATGTACTAAAAATGTGGTGCATGGAACACTGATTTTATGACTCCACCAAATAGTTCAAGTTGAGAGTTTTAAACAAATGATAAAAGAAAAACAAATCTCATAGGCATGTCTTACAAAAAGTATAAGGATCTGCACCAAGTTTTCCAAGAATTAGTTCGGCAATGAAGGCGTGCAGTAAGGCGCCAAAAGGATGATAGCGCAATGCATGAGATGCGAGAATCCCTTTGCATTTCTCTACAACCACCATTCATAGTTTAGCTGGCCCATTGTCTGTTCAAACATTTCCCCTCTCTACTAAAAACATGTTTTTGTTTGTATCCTCTTGGGGAAAATTTCCCATCACTTCCTGCTCTGGCGTGAGCATATTCTCCCCAACAGGGACATGAACAGCAATACAAAGTTGACAAAGACTCTAACCCTTTTTTACCAACACAAAAATTCTTGGCTGAAAGTCCACCGGATATTGATTGTTTTTGTATGTTTTTTGTATGGTTGTACTTTTAACTGTTTTGTGGTCAGGGCATTCTCTTTCTTCAGACAATCGATGTTTAATATGGTGGATACAGTTCGACCTTGACTGCTGATCCTGACATTTACACTTGTACTCTTATTTTAAATTTCAATAAAAACATTGAAATATAAAATAATTCTTGGCTGCAGCTGTGCTTTCATTTTTGTTTGTAAAAACTAGTGTCACTTTAAAACGTTTAAGCTTAGCATTGGTGAATCACGTCCTAAGTTTTCATTTAAATATTCACAGTAATAGGTGAATCACACCATTGGATTTTATTTAAAATATTCACAGCTTGCAGAAACACCCATCTGCCATCACCCCTACAATAATTATTTTTATTATAAACCATTTATAAATGTAAATGGACAGTAGTTTGGTGAAAAGGTAACAGAAAAAAAAAGTATATACCTTATTTTTACTTCTTAAAGACAAAATGTTCTGACTTATCAAGAGTATAAATAGATATCAAAAACAAAAGTAAAAAACCATAGGAGATTGTGTTAGTCTGAATCGGAGTTCTCTGGCTCGGCCACCCGTCTACCGTGTATAACTTCTTCCAATGGTGCCATCGTCCCATCTGCTCTCACGCCCATTGGTTTAATAATATCTTCCCTGGAAGACAAAAAAAATAAAAAAATCTTTTCAGCTTTCAGAATGTAGTAGTCACTCAGACAGGGACAGCATACAAATATTTTCCTTTTTTATTAATCCGAGCTCCATGTTTAACAAATAAAGTTGACCTTTAAAAGGGCCAAAAAAATATGTGAAGAATAGATGCAAATCTTTCTCTGTTGATGTCTGCCAATTAAAGGAAAAGCACCGAAGTCCGCATTTAATGAGTCCTGAACAAGGACATAAGACTGCTGCGTTGTGTATACAAGTTCGCTTTTGTCTGTCTGATTTTATTCCAGTATTATAAAAAAAAAAAAAAAAAAAAAAAAAAAAAGAATTGCCAGACACACACTCAGCACCAGTTCAGCAAATAGCTCCTATTCAGTTAGACGCATTTTTATTTAATTAGGAAAAGGAAAATAATGTAGGTGAGGTTCTGCCTGCACATCCTCTAGTGGTGCTTGAGACCTGCTCGATTCACTAAGAATTAGTCAACCTTCTTTCTGTAGCTTTTTGTCCCTGACAGTTTAATTACAGAGCTGACAATCATTTTAATCCTTTTAAAGCCTCTGACGGCCCTCCATCATCAATCCAATTATATCTAGCCCCCAAGCCACTACCTCATTTGGTAGTCCCTAATTATTGATTTAAAGCTTATAAACGAGCACATTAAATTAATTTCCAACATTATCGAGCTATAAGAGTGCCAGTCCTGAATCAGTAAACCTGTGTACAACTTGGATGCGCTGAGTGCATTTGCTTGCATTGAAGGGGACTATGCCCAATGTGTTCAAGCAGGGGATGTCTTTGGATCTCTGTTAGGCAGCACTTATGTATACTGTGACAGTAACCATCCTTTTAATGCTTTCCATGAAGGCATGTGGTTAGTATGATAAACATACACACATGTGTGTGTGTGGGCACATGTATATTTATCATACTAAACACATGCCTTCATGGAAAGCATTAAAAGGATGGTGTTTATATATATATATATATATAATTGATGGTGCTATATAAGCAACTATAAATAAAATAAATAAATATAGACACACACACACAAAAAACGAACAATGAATTAGCTAAAGAATACACAATGTTAGTGGTACCCTCAGTAAGAACTCCCAGGCTCAGAAACAGAGGGGGGTGGAGAAGAATGGTCCAATACAGCACCATGTCGAACCACCTCCACGAGGAGAAGGGGGTGTAGAGCAGGTCGACGGAAACAACTCAAGAAAACGAGCGAGAGACAATTAAATAAGGGTATATACAATCTCAGTAATACGGAGTTGAATCACAAGGAATTAAATATACTCAATTTGGGCCTGAAATGTGCACCTAAAAAGTCTTAACAAGTTTGATGTGTACATTAACACACACAAATTTGTTAAAACATTAAATTTAAAAAAATAGTTTTTAAACCAGCCAGCTTACCTAAAGTCTGCTATAAGTCTGAAAAGATCGATAGCGGTCTGAGAAATAAGTCAATTTTTAATCCTCAGAATCCAAGTAATCATTTCATAGAGGTATATAAAAGTCTGGTACTTAAGGATATAGAGGCAGTGATCCCTAAAAAAAAAAAAAGGATCAATCCTGAGTACATTAGGGAAGGAATTAGGTCTCTTGAAGAGAGAAAGGACATCATCATACGTCCAGCAGATAAGGGGGGAGGGGTGGTGGTAATGGAGAAATCTCTCTATATTGATCAACTTAATTCTTTATTGGGAGACACATCTACTTACCGAAAACTGGGTTTGGACCCTACGGAACCCTATGGAACACAGTTGGAATCCCTCATAGAATGGGGCTTCGAGGTGAATGCCCTTAATTCCAGAGAGACGATACTTAGTCCCCAGTGCGTGTAGAATTCCGATCATCTACATGCTGCTCAAAATACATAAAAATACACAAAACCCACTAGGCCGCCCTATTGTCAATGATATAGGATCAGTGACATCACGATTAGGGGAGTATCTTGACAAATTCTTGCAACCAAGCATTAGGGAAACAAGGTCATATCTGAAGGATACTTCTGATTTGTTGCTCCTGTTGGAAGAAGTCCAATTAATTCTACAGTGGAATAATTTTTAGTGATAGCTGACGTTTGTTCACTGTACACTATTATACAACATGAAGATGCATCTTTGGCACTTAATTGGGCATTAAGCAGACGAAATGACATTCCACATTCACAGAAGCGATTTTTGGGTCATGCGTTGGATTATTGCATGACTTAGAACTACTTCTGGTGGAATGGGCAATTTTATTCACAACAGGTTGGTGTGGCTATGGGAGCTAAGTTTGCTGCCAGCCTAGCCAACCTGTTCATGGCAGAGTGGGATGATAGGTAAATTTTTAGTCAGGATTGCCCGCAACTTAATTTCTACAGGAGATTCATAGACGACCTACTGATCATTTGCGAGGGGTCCTATGAGTATGCAGTAGAATTTATAGACAATTTGAATTTGAATACTAATAACATTAAGCTGGATTATCAAATCAGTGATAACAGCATTAATTTCTTAGATGTGGTTATTTCAAAAGAAAATAATAAGTTGAACACTAAAGTTCACTTTAACCACTACAGATCCGCGCTATTGCCAAATGACGGCATTAGCGCGGACCTACATTTCCGGGACTACGTCTATTGACGTCGTCCCGGTTACGAGCGGCCTGCGCGCCCCCTGAGGGGCGCGCGCGGCGCGCTTTGTGATCGGCGAGTCCGTGAGACTCGCCTGATCACCGATCCGTGTAAGGGGTCGATCCCGACCCCTTATCACGTGATCAGCTGTCAGCCAATGACAGCTGATCATGTGATAGAACGGAGCCGGTAATCGGCTATTATTCCTCCTCGCGCTGACAGCGGGAGGAGAGAAAAAAAAAGCCGATCATCGGCGGCCGTGATCGGGACATCAGTCCCGATCACGGCCATCAATACAAGGGACCACCTGCCACCTGCCTGTGCCCACCTGCCTCCCGCAGTGCCATCCTGAAGTAAAATAAAAGCAAAAGTGCCCCCCGTCAGTGCCCATAGTGCCCACAGTGCCACCCACAGTGCCACCCACAGTGCCACCCAATCTGCCTCAAAGGTGCTGCACCCCAGTGCCGCCCATCAGTGCCCAGCAGTGCCGCCCATCTGTGCCCAGCAGTGCCGCCCATCAGTGCCCAGCAGTGCCACCTATCAGAGCCACCTATCAGTGCCCATCAGTCCCATCTATCTGTGGTACCTATCAGTGCCCATCCGTGCCACCCATCCGTGCCACTTATCCGTGCCACCCATCCGTGCCATCTTATCTGTGCCCATCTTTGCCCATCAGTGCCGCCTTATCTGTGCCCATCGGTGCCGCCTTATCTGTGCCTATTAGTGCCGCCTTAACTATGCCTATCAGTGCCCACCGGTGCAGCCTATCAGTGCCCACCAATGCAGCCCATCAGTGCCCACCAATGCAGCCCATCAGTGCCCACCAATGCAGCCCATCAGTGCCCACCAATGCAGCCTATCAGTGCCGCCTAATCAGCGCACTTCAATGAAGGAGAAAAATGACCCGTTTGCAAAATTTTATAACAAACTATTAAAACATGATTTTTTTTTTTTTTTTTTTGCATCTTTTTTTGTTTGTTTAGCAAAAAATAAAACTCCGAGCTGTAACTAAATACCACCAAAAGAAAGCTCTATTTGTGGGAAAAAAATGATAAAAATTTCATTTGGGTACAGTGTTGTATGACCGCGTAATTGTCACTCAAAGTGCATCAGCGCTGAAAGCTGAAAATTGGTCTGGGACTGAGGGGGGTTTAAGTGCCCAGTAAGCAAGTGGTTAAACCTACGGATCGCAACAGCTATCTGTCTATCAGAAGTGGGCACCACCCCTTATGGATTAAAAATATACCTAGAGGACAAATGCTAAGAGTCCTGCATAATTGTACAGAAGTAACTGACTATTACCAACAGGCAGATCTTCTGAAAATTAAATTTTTACAAAAGGGCTATGCAGAAGATTCCTTGAATGAAATCATTCAGGAGGTCTCTGAAAGTGGCGATTGCCTAAAAAAGAAAATTGAGGGTCAGGGGACTAATAACCAACATCAAGTGAGCTTTATATCTGACTTTCATTGTCAGTATAGAGAAATAGAGGGTATTTATAGAAAACATTGGCATATTTTACACCAAGATCGACATTTAGGGCCAATACTACAGGATCAGCCTAAATTTATTTATAGGCGTGCCCAAAACTTTGGTGACCGGGTAGTTAAAAAAAATCCTGGACCCTCCAGATCGGCAAGTTTTAAAAATTGATTTAAAAGGCTTCTATGCCTGTAGAAAATGTATATGTTGTAGGACTGTTAACACAGTTATTAGGGGTAGAACTAGTATCACTAATGGAGATGGGGAATCATTTGATATTAAGGAGTTTGTTTCCTGCAACTCCTCGCATGGGGTCTACCTTATGTGGTGTCCATGCAATTTGTTTTATGTAGGTAGGACAAAAAGACTTATAAAAGTCCGGATAGCAGAACACCTGGCAAACATTAATAAAGGGTTCCGGTATCAGTGTGTCATTACACTTTAAAGAGAGACATAACCAGGACCCTTCATTGTTACAATTTTGTGGAATAGATGTCATTCACCCATCATGGAGGGGTTCCAATAGGGTGAGGGATTTGTAGCAAAGGGAAACCCGATGGATCTTCTTGATGAGATGTTTGGTCCCGAAAGGGTTAAACATTGGAGGTAGACCTCAATTGTTTTATTAATAATTTTTAGGAAGATTCTTTTTATGCAGCATTAACAATAAACATTGGGTGTTGCATAGAATACTACGAGTTCACGGTACAGTATAGATCATGTTGACAAGAGTAGTGATATATTGTATATTTGAGGAGTTTGAGGGCACGTGTAGTTATGAGTGGGGATATGAATGGCTTATATGGATTATTTGCAGGATTCCCCTAAACAGGGATAGTGTATTGATGAAATCCATCCTGGTGGTTCAGTATCCCTCCATTACTATACATATAATTTCCCATTTTTTGTTTATTTTTATGTTTATTTTAATTTTATTTTTATGTTTATATATTTTTTCATACTTTGTGTTCCACTATAGCCGCAGTGCAATGCCTGATCTTTTGGTGAAAGTTTGCTGTGATCTTTTCAATTGATGCTGGCATTTTTTTTATTGAACATGTGAGTTGATATTGAAGTGATGTGTGTGGTGTTTGAATACATTTTTAAATGGTATCACGCTATGTGGAGCATTGTATTTCACTTTTTGCATATGGATAAGCCTTGCATGGAATGATCGAGGGATAGACCCAAGGGGGGTTTATACTGTTTTTTTGCCAAACACGAAAGTGGGAGGCAACATCAGTCGGTGAGTGCGTTTCCATTGGGCGAGGTGTCATGAGCACATTGGTGTGGTGGAAGTCTGAAGGAGTTTGTGAAGATTGATTCCTTTGTGTGATTTTCAACATTCTGTTAAATGGACTTTTAGTTCTCTAGATCACTGTATCACGGGGTGATAAATTGAATTATTTTCACTTTGCACATTTGCTACATTATGAGCGCTACTTAAATTATCTTTCAAATATTTTTGAAGTACACGTTTGGAGGTATCATTTATTTTGATAAATGTTAGTAATTGCCTGGCCAATCATTGCCTTTCCTCACATGTGACACGAGGGTTGATTTTCTAAAACCAGAGAGTGCAAAATCTGGCACAGCTATGCATGGTAACCAATCTGTTTCTAACTTCAGCTTGTTCAATTAAGCTTTGACAACTCAATGTTTTCTTGTTTTCTTCTATAGTCTGCAAATCTAAAACTGACCATACACCTACAGATTATCTGCAGATTTTCTACGGTTAGATGGAAAAATTGGGAGATTCCTCCATACACACAGTTTAGCGAACATGGAGAAAGCTGTTGCACTTTTTCCATCTAACCATAGAAAAACTGCAGATAATCTATAGGTGTATGGCCAGCTTAAGAGAACAGTTTGGGTGGGGTGGGGGGGACCTGTCCAATGTACTGTATAAGGATTTTGCAAATAAGAAAATTTTTTAACTATACATTACAGGCAACAGGCTTTTAAAGTCTTAAACTATTGGTACAGGAATGTGACCTGACTGGAAAAAGGTAGGAACCCTATCCTTTTAAAATGTAGGCTCGAATGATGAGAGTGGCCGGTTGCCTTCTGCATGGACCTTCAGACATGACAGAGTGAAACTAAGGGGTTGATTTACTAAATATGGAGAGTGCAAAATCTGGTGCAGCTCTGTATTTTTTGTCAAAGCTTAATTGAACAAGCTGAAGTTAGAAGCTGACTGGCTAACATGCACAGCTACACCAGATTTTGAGCACTCCAGTTTTAGTAAATACACCCCCCCCAAGTGTCTTCTAAAACTGTAGTGGAAAAATAAACAGTGTAAAATAAATCTCCCTAGAGAGGGTAGTATAATGAGTTGGTTAAGGTGAAAAGAGGAATACACCTTGGGAAAAAGGCCTATGGCCTCCAGACAACTTCATCCATAAATAACACTAGGAAGGGCTTATTACAGGGTAAACTTTGTCAATTGCAATGCAGTGGTGATAGCGGCGAGAAAGGATACCTTATGAGTGAGGGTAGACAAGGGGCTATCCTTGCTATGTTCAAAAGGGAGGTTTTTGCAGTCAATTGAACCAAGCCAAGATCCAATGGAGCCACTGCAGAATGCACAAGCGGAACAATGTGAGTGACACCATGTATTAATACTTTTACCAGAGAGAAAAAAAAAAAAAAGGAGAGTGGTCTTTGAAAAATAATTGTAAGCTCTAACGAGCAGGGCACTCTGATCCAGCCTGTATGGATTTGTATTGTAAGTGTACTGTCTGCCCTCATGTTGTAAAGCGCTGCGCAAACTGTTGGCGCTATATAAATCCTGTATAATTATATATATTAATATATATAATAATATCTTAAGAAAAATAAATTAAACAAGCAGTTTGCTTCTCTCAGAGCATAGAAAAGAACTCTATTCACCTAAAAAAGGACACTACCAAAAAACTGAAGCTTGTTGGAAGTAGGAGGATTTATATAGAGCTACCCTCAAAGTAAAATTCCAGCTTTGCTATAACCTTAAATAGTTAGTTTGGGCCAAGCTGGTCCAAACAAACTATTTGCTTTACATAACTATGTGGCCACTGTATCATACTGTTGTAGCATTGGTTACATAAAGTAAGCAGCAAAGTTCTGGCAGCAGTAGGGGCTATTAACTATTATTCTTCATTATGCCTAGTATAAAAAATTAAAAAAACACTACGCCAAACCTCTCTTTAATGGATTCATAATGTGTGTATTAAGTGCAAGTATGTTGGCATTGAAGTCTAGCCTGGATGACACCCTCCACAGATACAGTGAGAAAGTAAGCACAGACATAAATAGGATGGAAAGCGTGTATCAAAATAAATAAATGAGTGCAGCCCCTGCATCAAAAGGACTGCAATTTTGTTACATTTTTGTTTTTTGGATATGCTTTATTATTCAAACCTGAAAACGGTAACTCAAACATTCAATAGAAAAAGTTTCCCATTTAAAAATTAATTATCCTTTTTTAATTAGTTGATTGTTCCTAGGTCACATTCCATCACCTGATTACACATCTCCTTAGACATATCCACTCACCTAACCAGCGTGCAGGGTCCTGCAAAGGTTTAATGAACTTGCTACCTGCAAATCGACTTATTACCTCAACGATTCTTCACCCTCGCAGTAAAGCACAAAAGGCCAGCTTTTTCATTATGACAGTAATGATTTTCCAGAGAAACAAACACTATTCAGCCACAGGAACTTGTTTCACAAGACATGTACCTTGCCTATTAATATTTTCTTTTAATTGAAGACTGAATTCCAACAATAATTTTTGTTGGCTGTCTGTGACGTGATTTTCTTTGGTAAGTGACTACAAAAGGGAGCATAGATGGTAGGAGCAGCATTGCCCAAACAATTAGCTGGTAATTATGTGTTTTTAATGAGCTGGCTGGCAGTTGGTTTCTTATATACACTCTGCTTTATTGAATATATCACACAACATAGGTCAGGATAATTGGAGCGGAGGCTTCCACTGTAGTATTTACAATGTCATCAAAAGAGTGGTAGTACAAAACCCTAACCAGAGCCTTTTGTAATCTAGAAATCCTACACTTAAAATGGCCCACTTGTCATCAACTGTTCTGGTATAGCCACAGTCACATCTCAAATTTTCCAGGTTTAAGTACATCTAAACCCTAAATGACATTTTTATAATGCACTGTGCATCACTCTCACACACACACACACACACACCTGACTTTTTTATTTTTTATAGGAAATTTTGACAGAACAGTAAATTCCATATCTTGGTGTACCATACAAAACAGAACAGTTGATTCTTGTACCATGGGTTTTATGTCACTCTCAGGTGAATGGACATGGTAAAACCTTTGCTGCGTTCAGCCCTGTGTCCCCATATAACCCCCATTCTTCTCCAACAGGAGAAGGTTTCAATCGCCGAAAAAAAAAATAGCAAAAATAAAACACAGGTGCCACACGGAGTGGGTTATATGGGGACAGAGCAAGGAAAGCTATTTGCCAGGATGCATTTACCTGAAGGTAGGACCATATAACCAGGGGCAGACTGACTGGTCAGGGGCACTTTGGGCCATGGTCCAATGGCACACCGCCTGCTGAAACTCAAGGGACTTGCAGCCGTGGTGCAGTATCTCCTGCGCTGTGTGGTGGTCTAGGAGAGCTCTTTACTAAGACGAGTTGCGGAGTCCGGGGAATCTTAGAGGGCGGTCAGTGACTGTGCCGAGAGGGGAAAGAGGGCAGACAAGACATCCTCTCCAATACTCCCAACACCAGGATCCCCGCTGTTCTTTTAGCCAACAACCCGGACTTCTGCTGCCACTTCACCTACCTGTTAGTATAGTATACTGCTGCATGGACCCCGCATCACCTCAGGACTGGAGGAATCCCCGGGCACAAGGAAAAGGAAGAGGATGAGGCATCTACAAAGGCAGAAACCCCTGCTCACTGGCAACCTACACAAATACTGTAAGTACTCCTCAGGAGGAAAGCTCTTTACTGGAAGGTGAGCTCTGAACAGGAGCGAGAATCATGGCACAAAGAGGGTGTTCGTGAGGACTAGAGTGAATGAAGGTGTTCACTATACACTGTTAGAAAGTGGCCCCCTCCCAGGTCCCATTAGACTCCTTTGACTACAAAAGACTCTAATGGACACTGAAAGGGGCACCTTTGTTAGAGAGAGACACCCGCCCCCCCCTCCAGGTCCCAATAGAGTGCTTTGCAGTCTCTAAAAATTTAGGTTCAGGGCCAGGGGTGGGTCATAAGCAGGTCCTGATAGGGGGTCCTTGCTTTATTTGGTCTGGGGAGCCCTGAGTGTTGTCAGTCTGCCCCTGCATATGAAATTAACTCCTGTGTCCTGTACAATAAAGATAATATTTTCACCTTTGTTCTTAGCTTGCCGAAATCATCAGTCGGTGCGGGAGATCAGCAATCCTAATATACAATAGTGGAACATGCTCATGAATGTGTCTAATAGAGTCACTTGCAATCTCAATTAGAAGCACAATTAGAAGTCATTGGAGAGTCATGCCTGCACAAGAACTTTCATGCTCCACACTATGCATTTAGTATGGCCCTCAAAAGGTGCTGAAGAACCTGCAATGAGTCACACCTTCTGTTGTAGGGGTGTGGTTTTCCGTTCCATTGACAGGTTGGCAGCCCATTCTAAATAAATGGTTTGCAATAAGGAAAGTTCGTGTGCATAATACCGCTTGTTAACATGTGGTAGTAGATGGCAAGAGAACTTGCAAGTGTGAAGGCCCCACATGGCATTTATTATTTTATTGAAAGCTGCAGGTTTAAAATATGACAAAAAAAAAAATCATGCATTAGAGTTTAGTGATCGGGTTTGTTAACCATTTGCTGCAACTTTGCTTACAAGTTTAAATTAGTATTTTTTGCTAAAAATCCCCAAATTATATATATATATATATATATATATATATATATATATATATATATATATATATATTAGCAGAGACCCTAGAGAATAAAATGGCAATTGTTGCAATTTTTTGTCAGACTATTTGCGCAGTGGTCTTTCAAACAATTTTTGTTTTGGAAAAAAAATACACTTTTTTGGAATGAAAAACAAAACAAAAATAACAAAAAACAAACACACACTAAGAGCCCATTCACACAGGGGCAACTCCTGATCCGACTTCAGGTCGCCCCTAGTCGCCTCAGGTCGGACAACATTTAAAAAGCAATGTAAGTGAATGAGAGCCGTGTTAATGCACGCTACTGAAGTCGCTCCGACTTCAAAAAAGGTTCCTGTACTACTTCTATCCGACTTGTAGGCGACCGGTACCCATTGATTTCAATGGAGGTCGCCTCCAAGTCGGATCTCCGTCTATACGGAGGCGACTTTGACAGAATTATCAGCTCTCAAGAGGGAACTCCACGGCAAATTTCTGAAAAAAATTTGGCGTGGGTTCCCCCTCCGAGAGCATACCAGGCCCTTAGGTCTGGTATGGATTCCAAGGGGAACCCCCTACGCCGAAAAAACGGCGTGGGGGTCCCCCCCAGATCCACACCAGACCCTTATCCGAGCACGCTACCCGGCCGGCCAGGAAAGGGGGTGGGGACGAGCGGGCGGCCCCCCCCCTCCTGAGCCGTACCAGGCCGCGTGCCCTCAACATGGGGGGGTGCCTTGGGGGAGGGGGGCGTGCGGCCCCCCCACCCCAAAGCACCTTGTCCCCATGTTGATGAGGACAAGGGCCTCTTCCCGACAACCCTGGCCGTTGGTTGTCGGGGTCTGCGGGCGGGGGGCTTATCGGAATCCGGGAGCCCCCTTTAATAAGGGGGCCCCCGGATACCGGCCCCCCACCCTATGTGAATGAGTATGGGGTACAATGTACCCCTACCCATTCACCTGTGAAATAAAGTACAATAAAACACACAACACAGAGAAAAAGTATTTTATTGCACAGCCGGGGGTCTTCCGTCTTCGGGGGTCTTCTCGCCGGACTCCTCCGCTATGTGTGTGTAGCTCTTTTGCCAGCGGAGGAGTCCGGCTTTCTTCCTCCCCGCCGCCGGCCTCTTCTCCCGACTTCGGGGGTCTTGTCCCCCTCTTCGGTTCTTCTGCCGGGCCACCGCGCCTGGTCCGGTGGCCCGGTCTTCTGTCGCCGTCTTCCGTTCTTCTGTCGCCGCCTTCGGTTCTTCTGCCGGGCCACCGCGCCTTCTTATAGCTCTTTTACAGGCGGTGGCCCGGTCTTCCGTCGCCGCCGCCGCCGCCGCCTTCCGTTCTTCTCCTTCTTCTTCTCCTGGAGATGTTGACTCGACGAGCTCTCCGGCCACAATGCCAGGGACGCGCTCCGCTGCCTCTTATATAGGGACAATGGGGCGGTGTCACATGGGTTGATGTCACATGGGTTGGTCACATGGGTTGATGTCACATGGTAAGGGGGCGGGGTCACCATGTGACATCAACCCATGTGACCAACCCATGTGACATCAACCCATGTGACACCGCCCCATTGTCCCTATATAAGAGGCAGCGGAGCGCGTCCCTGGCATTGTGGCCGGAGAGCTCGTCGAGTCAACATCTCCAGGAGAAGAAGAAGGAGAAGAACGGAAGGCGGCGGCGGCGGCGACGGAAGACCGGGCCACCGCCTGTAAAAGAGCTATAAGAAGGCGCGGTGGCCCGGCAGAAGAACCGAAGGCGGCGACAGAAGAACGGAAGACGGCGACAGAAGACCGGGCCACCGGACCAGGCGCGGTGGCCCGGCAGAAGAACCGAAGAGGGGGACAAGACCCCCGAAGTCGGGAGAAGAGGCCGGCGGCGGGGAGGAAGAAAGCCGGACTCCTCCGCTGGCAAAAGAGCTACACACACATAGCGGAGGAGTCCGGCGAGAAGACCCCCGAAGACGGAAGACCCCCGGCTGTGCAATAAAATACTTTTTCTCTGTGTTGTGTGTTTTATTGTACTTTATTTCACAGGTGAATGGGTAGGGGTACATTGTACCCCATACTCATTCACATAGGGTGGGGGGCCGGTATCCGGGGGCCCCCTTATTAAAGGGGGCTCCCGGATTCCGATAAGCCCCCCGCCCGCAGACCCCGACAACCAACGGCCAGGGTTGTCGGGAAGAGGCCCTTGTCCTCATCAACATGGGGACAAGGTGCTTTGGGGTGGGGGGGCCGCACGCCCCCTCCCCCAAGGCACCCCCCCATGTTGAGGGCACGCGGCCTGGTACGGCTCAGGAGGGGGGGGGCCGCCCGCTCGTCCCCACCCCCTTTCCTGGCCGGCCGGGTAGCGTGCTCGGATAAGGGTCTGGTGTGGATCTGGGGGGGACCCCCACGCCGTTTTTTCGGCGTAGGGGGTTCCCCTTGGAATCCATACCAGACCTAAGGGCCTGGTATGCTCTCGGAGGGGGAACCCACGCCAAATTTTTTTCAGAAATTTTGCCGTGGAGTTTCCCCTTGAGCTCATTCTCTGCTTGGCCGCGGCAAAAGTCGCCTGGCCTGGGGCGACTTGTAAGTCGTCCCAAGTCGCGCTTGAAGTCATCACAAGTCGTTTTGAAGTCGTCCCAAGTCGCCGCTGTCAAGTCGTGTCCAAGTAGCCTGATCAAGTCGCCTACAAGTCGTGTTGCCCCTGTGTGAATGGGCTCTAAAGCCCAATTTTTTAATATAATGTGAAAGATGATACACCGAGTAAATAGATACCCAACATGTCATGTTTTAAAATTGCGCATGCTCATGGAATGGCGACAAACTACAGTACTTAAAAATCTCACATAACACATAGCACTTTTTTTTTTTCTTTTTTTACAGGTAACCTGTTTAGCGTAACAGAAGAGGTCTAGCACTAGAATTTTTGCTCTTGTGATCGTGGCGATACCTCACATGTGTGGCTTGAACACTTTTAGGACCTTCAGGCAACACAAACAAAACAACCATTTTATGAATCTGAGCAGTCGCCTTCAAGTAGACTTTTGACTGCGCTCACCACCTCCAGAGAATGTAGTGACTTTTCTTCTGTAGAACCGGGTTCTGGAAAAAATGAAGGTAGAACAATATCTTGGCTTAGATGAAAACCTGACACTACCTTCGGTAGAAGGTTAGGATGAGAACACAATACTACCTTATCCTTGTGAAAAATGTAATACGACTCTTTACAAGAAAGAGCAGACAATTCTGATACCCTTCTAGCAGAAGATATGGCTAAGAGAAAAAACGTTTTCCTTGTCAAAAGGACCAAGGGAATATGCCGTATCGGCTCAAAAGGCTGTTTCTGCAATGCTGACAGAACTAAATTCAAGTCCCAAGGGTCGAGGGGTGACCTAACCGGAGGATTAAGCCGCGTTACCCCCTGAATAAAGCAACGATCCAAAGAATGCGAAGCAAGAGGTTGTTGAAATAATACCGATAAGGCAGAGACCTGGCCTTTAATAGTACTCAAGGCTAGCTTCATTTCTAACCCCATCTGCAGAAAGTCAAGGATTCTACCCATGACATACTTCCTGGGGTGCCAACCCCTGGATTCACACCAGAAGACATATGCCTTCCAGACTCTATAATATATGATTTTGGAGGCTGGCTTCCTGGTATTAATCAAGGTAGAAAACACTGACAGCCCACACTTCTTCAGAATGTGAGTCTCAATAGCCAAATCGTTAAATTTAGCGTTTGTAAGGTAGGATGGACATGGTGGTAGGGTCCATGGATCTCCTACCGCCATCCTTATGATCTCTGCATACAAAGATCTTCTGGGCTACACTGGGGCCACAAGAATCACAGACTTCCCTTTCTGCTTGATCCTGCGAAGAAGTCGTGGAAGCAGCAGAATAGGAGGAAATGCATAAATCAGTGAAAACTGATTCCATGGGAACACCAAGGAATCTGTTCCACAAGCTAGTGGATCCTTTGTTCTTGACACAAGTTGTCGATCTTTTTGTTGAACCTGGACGCAAACAGATCTACGTCTGGGATCCCCCATCTTTGGCATATTGTCAGGAAGATATCGGGGTGAAGGGATCATTCTCCTGGGAACAACTACTGGTGACTCAAGAATGTTGATGGGCAAGGTCACCCCTGATCTGGACCATTTCCTTTGGACAGTCACCTCTTCCAGGACTGTTCCCCAACCTGAAAGGCTGGCATCTTTTGTTACCACCTTCCAGGTAACTGGTAGGAAGGATTTTCCCTTCTGCAGATTCTTGGTTAACCACCACCAACTGAGGCTCCGATGCACCCTTCGAGACAGAAACCTAGAGCTTAGACATTCTTGTTCCAAGCGATAGGATACTGTTTTGCAGCAGCCTCGAATGAAACTGAGCATAATGAACAGCCTCATGCAAAGTCGAATAGGATTCTTCTTTGCCTTGACCTCCTGAATCAGTTCCTGATTCCTTATGGCACTGATCTTCGCCTGGGGCAATAATACCCTTTTCTGGGCTGTATCTATGATCAGACCCAAGTATTCTCTAGGTTGAGAATTCAACCTAGGTATTCCAGGCAGTTAACTGTGGGGATCATACTTTGGTCTAAGCGGGCTACCGACTGGTCTATCAAGAGCAGATCATCTAGGTAAGCTATAATTGTTATACCATGGGCTCTTAATCTGGATAGAGGAGGGGCCAGGACTTTTGTAAACACTTGAGGTGCAGTAGCTAGACCGAAAGGCTTTTTTTCCCTGGGGTAGACCCTGAGATTTACCTCTTAAACTTGACGACGGAGGCCGTCGTTACTGCCTGGAGGCAGATGCCCTTGGCACCAGAGAAGGAGCTTGTGTAAATTAAATACGTTTACTCCTCTTCCTAACTGGCAAAAGGGTACATTTTCCACTAGAATTTTTTTGGATGTATTTATCCAAATCATCCCCAAAACAGCCATTCACCGCGAAAAGGAAAAACTAGCCAGGAGCTTTTTGTATGGTGCTTCGGCTGACCAATTTTTCAACCATAAGATTCTACGCATATGCACCAGCTCAAGCGTAAGGCACGAGGCCTGAAGAATAGAATCTCTCATGGCGTCTATTGCAAAACATAACACGGCTGGTAGCTCGGCTAAATCCTGGGCCTGCTGATCAGGAATAATTTTGAGCACCTGTTTAAACTGGTCTCTCAAGGATTGATATACACCAATTGCTGCCAGCACAAGCTGAGTTACTGAACCTGCCAGAGAAAAAAAAAAAAAAAAAAGTGTTTTTTTTAATAGGAATTCCAACCTCTTATCCATTGGATCCCTAAGCATTTGAGCATTGTCTTACCGGACAAGTCAAACTTTTATTCACAGAGCATATAGCAGCGTCGGTTGCTTTTATCTCCCACTTTTTAGTGAATTTTTCCTCCATAGAATAAAGTGTTGAAAATTTTTTAGGAAAAAAAATGCTGATCTGGGTGATCCCACTCAGAGTACATAAGCTTTTCCAGCAATGAATGGACAGGAAAGGCATGCACAGCTTGAGGAGGCTTTAGGGAACCCAAACAAGAAGTGGGTTTATCAACCGACTCAGTTAAGGGTAGCATAAATGTGGAGCAAACCAAACACAGTAAGAGATTGCACCATCAATCTTTCAGATTGTGAAGCTGATCCTTCCGCATTTGACCCCTCAGAAGAGAAGTCATCAGCCACTTCATGGTCCCCTGAGGGAAATTCGTCTTCTCCCGCCCCCAGTTCCTCAGTCTGAGGGTCCTGGGTAATGGAAGGGGACCTGTCACATATTGGCCCACACTGGGATGCGATTAAATCTGCTGACCTTTCCTCCAACCTCATCATGGCTGAGAAAAAAAAAGCTCTTCAGTAATAGACAGGGGCTGCAGTGTTGGAAACAATTGCAACACTTGACGCCCTGATGGCTCACTCTGACCAGTCACCTCAGATCTCTCAGGGAAGCTTGAAGGAGTCCCTTTTGAGGGGTGTTTCTACCTCCCCTCCTGACCATAGGCCGATGCACAAATGCAGAGGTACTATCAAAAGAAATTTTACCCACTGCTTGAGCAAATAGTCCAGTAACTGCCGCTGTTATTAGTTCTCAGCCTGGTGCTTTAGTAAATGTGACAAATGTGCTTTTTTGTTTAAATGTACTCCCACGCTGGACATTGCCGCAAGCCAACGCCACGCTAAGCCATGCCCCATTCGTATTCCCACTGTGTCCACCCTTCTCCTTTCAAAAAAGAGCATTTTCCCTCCGATCCATGTAGCGGCATCCACTGATCGTTCCAGCTCCTCCCTCTATTCAGGGAGAGTGGGGAGAGCTTCTGTCCAGGTGGGGGGGGGGGGGTGTTTTTAGAGAAAAAAAATCTCCCCCAACATCTTACCAGAGGCTTGTCTGCAGCTTCTGCTGACAGTGATCTGAGGAAAGCATGACAGGGTAGGTGCTCTATACAGCCCCCAGTTGTGACTTTTAGGCATGATAACATTTACTTTTAAAGGAGATAATTCATAAGAAAATTTAAATTCCTTAGAAATCTCCACTTACCTTTCCCACCGCAGGGATTCTGTGGTAAAACAAACCGACCCAATCTTCACCCCTCACGGAACCAGGGCCATTTTTTATTGGGAGAGTCACACTCCTGGACCCGTAAAGCACCCCGCCAGAAAAACGTTATGGCTAAACAACTGTTACAATGGATTTTGTTAGGAGTAATATTAAATGTGGCACTGATACATTTTTAAGGGTGCTCTAGGAGGTACAAATGTAGGAGGGTCTATAATGGCAATGATCTTTAGCAGTTTCACATTGTAGTCTTGTCTTATAGCATAGTCCCGGAGTTTAACCTTTCCTGTAGCATCAACATACATATTTGCCAGCACACCATGGATCTTCAAGCAACATTCAAATGCTTGTATTAAAAAGAGATCACAGGGAAAAGTGCAACATTTCAGGGCCACACAGGACCCGTTTATGAAGCATATAAGGGCATACATTGCTGCTGAGACAATGTAACATCCATCAGATATAAGATGTAAAGAGCCACCTCCTCTCCTCTCCCCTCCCTAGCGTATTAAATCCCCCCAAAAACATTCAGATAAAACAAAAAAAAGATGATTGTACACCATAAATTTTAAGAGCCTACCTATTTTATGGTTTAAGTGTGTCACATATTTGCTCAGATGGAGTATGATAAGAGACAGCAGTTAGAGGAAATGTATATATAAAAAAAAAAAAAAACTTTTGGAATGTGTATATCCTGCCACAGTACTAGACCAAGCCCTAGCAAAATATTTGTCAGACTGTACTAAACCCTCAGAGAAAAGCAATCAACCACAATTTTCATACACATTCAATTGTGAGTTTGAACGATCAGAAGTGCAGTGGTACTGAAGTTCCACTGTTATTCACTGCGAGCAGGCAGGCTATTTACCTCAGATATGCAATAAAATACACATATATGTGCCTGCTCTGTGTTACCTGGCTTGTAAGCTAAAACTGGGCATGCACAGCTCTGCTTACAGCAGCCAACCCAACCCCTGTGTGCCAGAAGACTAGCTCCTATGCATCAGTGACACCATCCCACGCTGGCCAATGAAGAATGCCAAAATCCAGCATGCAAAAGAAGAGTCTGAAGGACAAGGACCTTTGGGGAAAGAAGAGTACAGCTCTCTTTAGTTACGCTTTAACGTATTGCTAGCAGATAGCTCTTTGACACCTAGTTTAAGACAGTGCCTCTACTGGCACACAGAGGTAATAGATTTGTGGTTATAGGTGTCATAACAGCAATGTGTGCAATTTGATTATTTGTGGGGGATATTTCTCAGTATACACATGGGGAATTCAGTACATGAACTAACAGAATATTGTGTCTACATTTTGAAATATCTGTGTGCATTGACAGATGTGGGTAAAAAGATTAGCCCAAACAAGCAAGGACCCAATATGCGATAGATAACACATACTCCCCATTTCACCCCCGGTGGGGCAACACCAACATTTCCCACATCCGCTCGATCACAAATTCTTCCCTTTTGGGCCAGACACGGAATCACACTACTACAACATATTATGCCTCGTGGCTCTGTTCTGTCGTTTAATGAATTATGTGAATGCTACCGGTTGCCTAACCATAATTTTTTTAGGTTAATACAGCTGCGCCATGCTACTAACGTGCAATTCCCTCATAACATTGTGCCGATGTCTGACCCTTTAGAAAAAAATATTAGCCTTTCTAAACCACTCTATTTTCACTTGATTCCTTTGACCTCGCCCAAAATTAAAGAGGGATTCCACCAAAAAAAAAAAATATTAAAAGCCAGCAGCTATAAATACTACAGCTGCTGACTTTTAATAAAATGGACACTCACCTGTCCGGGGTTCCAGCGATGCCGGCAGCCGAAGCCGATCGATCGCTCGGCTCTCGGCTGCTGCTGCCACCATTTTAGGTGAGGGAATCAGGAAGTGAAGCGAAGCGAATCGGCTTCACTTCCCGGTTCCCTACTGCGCATGCGCGAGTCGCGCAATAGGAAATCTCCGCGCTGTCACTGGGACCCGTGTGTGTCCCAGCAGACAGCGCGGCAGGGCAGGAAATGGCGTAGACTCCCACGGAAGTCTATGCCCGGAAGTGGGTGTAAATACCTGTCTTTAAAAGGTATCTCCACCCCCCTCCCCCCTGAAAGGTGTCAATTGTGACACCGGAGGGGGGGAGGGATCCGATCAGCGGAAGTTCCACTTTAGGGTGGAATCCTGCTTTAAGGACTTAGGTGTTAAATGGCAAACTGACATCCCTACTCTGACAGACGATTGGGAAGACTGTTTACTCCAATTTTTCAAACCCATAATCTCCTCTAGGGATCGGTTCCTTTAATTGAAGTTCTCCATCAGGTTTATTATACACCCAAACTACTGTTTCGAATATACCCAGGACCTCAAAAACATACTACGTTATTGGAAAGGAGTGGCAGATACTGTTAATGATGTGGGTGGCCTTTCTCCCCCACTGGATCCAGTCATTTGGCTACTGGGCCTTGTGGAGGGGTGGTACCTGCTAGATACCCCCGCCTTTTTGTGTTTTACTCTGAATATTATGCTCGTAGAGAAATTCTCCTAAGTTGGAAAGTTTCAACTCACCCCACTGTGAGTTGATGGTAGATGGCTATTAATTGAATGGGTTTAAATCAAGAACAGGAATGCGGTGCAATTCTCATCCAAATCACCTGTGGTTTCCCTCGTCGCTCCTGTCTGAACCCAGGCATGTCATAGTGACTTCAGCTTGGATTCACACAGGAGCAGTGCGGAAAACCACATGCGACTTAGACAGGAATTGCACCATATTCCTGTTCAGATCACATGGGATTCTTTGTAGTGCCATTTGAGCTCATTAAATTTTGTATGGGCTCAAATCGCACAGCAAAAGATATCGATAACTAGTATTTATCAATCAAAATCAGCATAATTTACATGCTTCCGCGACGATAGAGGACTCATTTGTTTTAGCTTTAACAACTGGACTTGTGGTCCACCAAGACTAACCTCGGTGCTTTGTTTCCCATACCTTTGCACCATGGCATGGGCCAGTGGTGATTGTTTTAATTACAGCTATATTTAACATATTGTTGTAGCATTTTGGCCATTCTAAGAAGATTTTTTTTTCTTTAATTTGCATTGTATTTATTATGCAAGCATCCTCTCCCCTCTTTCTCAAGCATGGTCTATGAGTAGGCATTTCATCTTTTTTTCATAATTTTTTACCTTTCCCCTCTCCCATGTTCCTAGATCCCCCCCCCCCCCCATTTTCTCATTTTTATTCAGATTTTTTTTTGTCTCCTTTTGTCCCCTTAGATCCTCATATCTTTTAGTCTTGATGTGCTCTTATAATGTCTCTATCGGCTGTTTATGCTTTGTTTTTCATCTTTTTTTCTCCAAGCAGTCTGCATCTCTGCCAGTTGCAGATAGCCAGGTGCCTTGACATCATGGGTTTCCATGGTACAGCAGGCTGTAATGCACTTGCGTGGCCAGTGTAGAGCAATGGGGGTGGCAAGTGGTCTAGTCGCCTGGAAACAGCAATGCTGGACCCCACTGATCCCATCTCCTCACTTGGCAAATTAACATTGGTTTAGTACTTTGAAGTATGAGGCTGGGGCACACAGCAAGGACGCCTCCTTCCTCATTATTATTTTAATGGGATTTACTATTACAGGCAGCCATGTACCTTTTGCTTAGCTGTCTGTCTTAGACTGCATTTATGATGGGGGGGGGGGTCCTTACATCTTGTATCTGACTAGTGGATGTTACTTTAAACGTATCAGCACAAAATGTATGCACTTACCCCATGCCTGAACTAAAGAGTTGTGCTTGGCCCAAAATGTTGCACATCTCCCCCGGTGACATGATATTTTTTACTAAATGCATTTGGACATTACTTGAAGATCCATGGTGTGCTGGCAAATATGTACGTTGCTGAAGCAACCGTTTTGTTCTCTACCTATTCCATGAATGCTGGGAATATTGCTAGTACTCACCTGTAGCACGTCTCCAATGCCTGTTGCATCCATAATCATATTCTGCAAGATGCATGCCTCTAAGATTTTATGTAGCATTAAATACACTGAATTATATTATGTGACCTTCTGGTCATTTAAGCCAATTTACAGAATGTACCACTGGTTTCCAAGATAAAAGGGAACTGGCATAGGCAAAAGCTCCATCACAGTACCTGGACAGTTTGTCAAACATGTTGACCAGTTTCATAGCTTCGTACTCCTTCTGTTCCTCTGTCATTTCGTCCATTGGGTTTGGCATTGGTTCCTCCACATGACCCGTGATTAGATTTATGCTGAAACACGAGAGAATGAGTTTAATGAAAGTTTTCAGTTTAATCCTAACTTAATTTTTTTTCAAATCTGGAAAATGTAAAAGAGGGGTTAGAAGTTGTTTCAGGTTTTTTTTTTTTATGGTAGTCTGCAACAAGACATGAGGGACATTGCCATCTCAACGACAGGCACAAATCCTGAGCATTTTGTTTCCAGCTCAATTTATATTATTTATTGCTGTGACTCTAGTGTAGCATTTCCCCATCCTTGGCATCTCACTAATCATATTCGCAACTGCAAAAACCGGGCAGAGATTTTTAATATTTCCCTGCTTTATACACACCTGAAATTTTTTTTTTTTTAAAGGGGGTCAGGCAGATAGGTAATAGACAGCTGAATGGGAATCTAGTTTTGGTTGAGGGCCATGTGCATTATGTGAATGCAGGTTGAGGGCCAAATTAGAAAATCCGTAGTTATACCCTCAAACACTAGATATGGGGACATGGCCACTTCGTTACATTCTTCATGCATAAATGCTGGACAGGCTAGAACCCTAGTATTTGTTACAATGTGTGCCTGCAAATGTGGTCACCCAAATGAATGCTTCTTACTTTGGTTTTGCCTGGAGGTATTCTTCAGTATCAGTATCCTCATCATCAGAATACCAGCGATCACCTCTACCACCAGCCAGGAGCCCTCGGGCAGCAAGAAGCCCAGCTGCATTTCCATAACCAGTATACTTCAGTAGGTTGTCCACTGGCAAAAGAGGAAAAATACCATTAGTTTTAAATGAGGTAAAAGTTAATCATTACTTGAAGTTTTAAGGGTCAGGGAGGGAGAAGATTTCCCCTTTTTGGCACAGACAGAAGTGAAAAGAACTTGCCTCTCTCTTTACAGAGAACAAACAGAAATTCAGCTGCGATCTGCTTCACTCCTAAATCCACATGGGTCATCAACCGCACTAGTTTGTTCCTTACAGTTGTCCCAATCTCTGGCCGGTTACTAACATCCTTCAGTGGAGGAAGAACCTGAAAAGGTGCAAAGATCAAAAACATAATGGGGATTTTACCTTGTGTTAACTACTGCAACCATATATTGTTACTATAAAATGAACCACTGCAGCTATCAACAAGATTAAATAATGCAAGCAATCTACCATTTTTTTCCTGAATTTTTTGTTTTTGCAGCGTGGCAGAATGGTTATAAGCATTGATCTGAGGCAGAGATTCACAAAAAGATGATCTGCTATACTCAGCAAACACCCCTACATGGAATGCATATGCAACACTGCAGTAGAGTTGAGGGGTATTGGTATCTGAACTATTTAGGTCAGAGGCCCTGCTAATAGTGGGCACAGGTATTCCCCTGGAGTAACAAGACAAACAGAATGGCTCACGAGGGGGTACCGAAACACACCTTAAAGTCTGTAAAGTCCAGAAAATATACGTATGCAGCATTAGTGGCAGCTCCTTTGAGAGCGAAGCAGTCTCTGGAAGAACAATGGGCGAAAAACAAGGTGCGGCAAAAACGAAGTGCAGCAGAAGATGCAACTACTGGTATATTTAATTAACGGCTACTCATGCTAATATAAAGATCAATAGGCATATAACAGTATAATACTGTGGTCACTCAGCGGGCCCCCGGAGGATGGTGGTGTGCAGAAATTAACACGAGAGGAGAGGAACAACTGGCCGGACATCTGTCTTGTCATCTCGGAACCAGCATGGAATACACTTGGAGTCGCATCAGAAGTGACGTCAGAACATGGGGATAATGTTTCAAAGCATCCGCTTTTTCGTCAGATCTAAATGGTTAATGATCTAAACGGTCTACATAAAAATTCACACTGAGTGTGGACCAGAGGCAATACAACTTGTGAGAAAACATCTAAACAATTATAATACATGTTAAATATTGACATTCCAATATCATGAGACAAAACAAGGTATATATCTAAATGTTGGTATTGTTGATCAGGAATGATCAACAATAAATCAGCTAATGACTGTGGGTATGAATATATTTAAATAATGGGTATGTTATGTAAGAGATATTTACCCAAAAATGTATATGGAATATTAGGTTATATTAAAGTAAGTAAAAGTTAAAGAGAGTATTATTTATTTTAAAATGAGGGGAAAATTATTTAAAAGAGGGGAAAAATTATTTAAAAGGAATGTATTATGGAAAAACAAAGTTCCAAACAATATCAGTCTCAGTGAGGCGATTCAGGTTCCATTTGTCAGTGGTTAAAATAATTTAAAAACAGTTATTCTATCTACGTATTGTTAGTATAGCTATAATCACCAAACTACCATATTCACATTTACTTACCACCCTACGAGTAACAGGTGGTGGAATCACAAACTGAAAACTAGACCTCCAAAAAATCTACAAATATATTAGATGATCAGAGGAGGAACAATAGAAGGCAAGATACGGATTTGAAAAAATTAAAAACCAGCAGCTACACATACTGCAGCTGTTGGCTTTTAAAAATAGGACACAACTGTCCTGGAGTCCAGCGATGTCGGCACCACAGCTGATGCTTCCCTATGGCTTCATTCTGGGACCCCTACTGTGCATGCGCGAGGCTCCGCTCCTCCCTCTTACTGGCCCGGCGACAGGGGGGGGAAGAGGAAGGAGCCGAGCCATGACATCAATATCCACGGAAGTGGGAACAGGATACCTGTCAAAACAGGTATCCTGTCCCCTTTCTTCCCCCCCGAAAGGTGCCAATTGTGGCACTGGAGGGGGGAGGAAACGAGTGGCAGTTACACTTTTGGGTGGAACTCTGCTTTAATGGTGAAGGGATTGCCATTGGTTGTAAAGGCTTTTCTACCATGAGGAACGTGTGAGCACGTGAGGCATAGCGTTTTTTTGCAACGATACATATCCACTAGTAGAATGAGAGCAAGTTTAATAGTGGTGACTTTGGCTTGAGGTTTCCTTTTATTAGGTGCAATTTTACTTTTTACATTAGGTGCCCTTCTATACGCAAACCTTGGTAAGGCTGGGATGGATGCTGTTAAATGAGGATCCTGTGTTAGGATAGACCAGTGTTTCTTGAATATGGAAAGCATCACCTCCAGCTACTCTCTATACATCGATAACTTCCTTCAACCGTTGGCACAGACCCTTCCCGCATATATCAGAGATGGCACCCATCTCTTAGAACCATTATGTCCCTACTCTTGGGAATCTTCCTACCTCTGGGTGTCATTAGATGTGTGTTCATTACATATCTCAACACCCCATAATGTAGGCCTCCAGACAGTATCCCACTTTCTTAACAAGGATACACTCAACGCTGAGCAGACTCAATTTATTTCCTAGGCCACAATGTTCTGCCTGAAACAATATATCTCTCTCACATAGCATACCCCTTATTTAAATATGTTCGTACCCACAGTCATTAGCTTCTTTATTGTTGATCATTACTGGTTGTTTTACAAGACACAAGAACAAAATAACAATACCCACATTTAGAGAATATAATTATAATGTATATGTATATGTGTATGTATGTATATGTGTATGTATGTATGTATGTATGTATGTATGTATGTATGTATGTATGTATGTATGTATGTATGTATGTATGTATGTATGTATGTATATATGTATATATGTATATATATATATATATATACACACACACACATATACACACACACACACACACACATACATACACACACACATACATATACACACACATACATATACACACCTTGGGGGTTATTTACGAAAGGTAAATCCACTTTGCAGTGCAAGTGCACTTGGAAGTGCAGTCGCTCTAAATCTAAGGGGTAGATCTGAAATGAGTGGACGTTCTGCTGATTTTATCATCCAATCATGTGCAAGCTAAAATGCTGTTTTTTTTATTTTCCTTGCATGTCCCCCTCGGATCTACAGCGACTTTACTTTCAAGTGCACTTGCAGTGCAAAGTGGATTTTCCTTCAGTAAATAATCCCCCTTTGTTTTGTCTCACGACATTGGAATGTCAATATTTAGAAAGCATTTTAATTGTTTAGATGTTTTCTCACAATATGTTCTATTGACTCTGGTCCATGCTCCAAGTGTATTCCATGCTAGTTCCGAGATGACAAGACGGATGTATGGCTGGTTGTTCCTCTCCTCTCCTGTTAACATCTACACACCAACATCCACCGGGGACCCGCTGAGTGACCACAGTATTATACTGTTACATGCCTATTGATCTTTATATTAATGTGAGTAGCCATTTGGCTGAGTTTAACCACTTTCAGACCGGACCATTTTGCTGGTCAATGACCAGAGGTCTTTTTACAATTTGGCACTGCGCTGCTTTAACTGGTAATTGTGCGGTCATGCAATGTTGTACCCAAACAAAATTTGCGTCCTTTTCTTCCCACAAATAGAGCTTTCTTTTGATGGTATTTGATTGCCTCTGCGATTTTTATTTTTTGCGATATAAACGTAAAAAGACCGCAAATTTTGAAAAAAAATGATATTTTCTACTTTTTGTTATTAGAAAAATCCAATAAACTCAATTTTAGTCATACATTTAGGCCAAAATGTATTCAGCCACATGTCTTTGGTAAAAAAAAAGTCAATAATTGTATATTTATTGGTTTGCGCAAAAGTTGTCACATCTACAAACTAAGGTACGTTTTCTGGAATTTACGCAGCTTTTAGTTTATGACTGCCTATCTCATTTCTTGAGGTGCTAAAATGGCAGGGCAGTACAAAACCCCCCCAAATGACCCCATTTTGGAAAGTAGACCCCCTAAGGAAATTGATAAGTGGCATGTTGAGCCCATTGAATATTTTTTTTTTGCCTCAAGCGATTGAATAATGACAAAAAAAAAAATTTTTTTTTTTTTTTTTTTTACACAAAGTTGTCACTAAATGATATATTGCCCACACATGCTATGGGTATATGTGAAATGACACCCCAAAATAAATTCTGCTGCTTCTCCTGAGTACGGGGATACCACATATGTGGGATTTTTTGGGAGCCTAGCCGCGTACGGGGCCCCGAAAGCCAAGCACCGCCTTCAGGCTTTCTAAGGGCGTAAATTTTTGAGTTCACTTCTCACTACCTATTACAGTTTTGAAGGCCATAAAATGCCAAGATGGCACAAACCCCCCCCCCCCCCAAATGACCCCATTTTGGAAAGTAGACACCCCTAAATTTAGGGGTACACTAGTGAGACTAGGTAATAAATGGCGGGTGCCCTGAAACTATAAAAAAATAACTAACCAACCAGCGTCACCTGTAACAGTTATATGGTGATCACTGGTGAAAGGGTTAACTAGGGGGCAATCAGGGGGCTTTATGCGGTAGTATATGGGGGTCCCTGGCGCTATAAAAAGCTGCGGCGAACCTAAATACCTACCTGCCTAACTAGCGTCACCTGTGACACTAATACAGCGATCAGAAAAACGATTGCTTATTAGGCTGGGTTCACACTGGAGCGATGCGGGAACGCCACGAATCCGCGGCGGGTTCCCGCATCGCATGCCTCCCGGCGGCAGTTCACACTGCCCTATGCGAACTGCTGGGAGTGTCAGTGAAATGTTAATGACACCCCCAGATCAGTTCGCATATCGCAGTGCGATCTGCAAACTTGGATCGCATGGTGTGAACACCCATGCGATCCGATTCTGCTGCGGACCAAAAAAAGGGTCCCGTGCGAGTTTGCGGCGGGTGCGACGCAAATTCAGCCATACTATCTGTATGGCTGAACTCAAATCGCACAGAGATCGGATGTGATTTGCACTGCAGTGCGGTGCGAATCACATCCGTTCTCATAAACCGCTGCAATGTGAACCCAGCCTTAGTGACACTGGCGACGGGGGGTGATCACGGGGTTAAACCTTTATTGGGGGGGTTAGGGGGGTACCTTAGAACTAAAGGGGGCTAACCCTAACTGCCCTAACAGTTATTACAGTCACAAATGACACCCGCCGGGTGATCAGGGGGTTAAACCTTTATTAGGTAATAAATGGCGGGTGCCCTGAAACTATAAAAAAATAACTAACCAACCAGCGTCACCTGTAACAGTTATATGGTGGTCACTGGTGAAAGGGTTAACTAGGGGGCAATCAGGGGGCTTTATGCGGTAGTATATGGGGGTCCCTGGCGCTATAAAAAGCTGCGGCGAACCTAAATACCTACCTGCCTAACTAGCGTCACCTGTGACACTAATACAGCGATCAGAAAAATGATCGCTTATTAGGCTGGGTTCACACTGGAGCGATGCGGGAACGCCACGAATCCGCGGCGGGTTCCCGCATCGCATGCCTCCCGGCGGCAGTTCACACTGCCCTATGCGAACTGCTGGGAGTGTCAGTGAAATGTTAATGACACCCCCAGATCAGTTCGCATATCGCAGTGCGATCTGCAAACTCGGATCGCATGGTGTGAACACCCATGCGATCCGATTCTGCTGCGGGCCAAAAAAAGGGTCCCGTGCGAATTTGCGGCGGGTGCGGCGGGTGCGATGCGAATTCAGCCATACTATCTGTATGGCTGAACTCGAATCGCACAGAGATCGGATGTGATTTGCACTGCAGTGCGGTGCGAATCACATTCGTTCTCATAAACCGCTGCAATGTGAACCCAGCCTTAGTGACACTGGCGACGGGGGGTGATCACGGGGTTAAACCTTTATTGGGGGGGTTAGGGGGGTACATTAGAACTAAAGGGGGCTAACCCTAACTGCCCTAACAGTTATTACAGTCACAAATGACACCAATGCAAAAAAAAAAAAAAAATGACATTGGTGTCACTGTGACTGGGGGGCAGGGGTAATTGGGGGGGTGATCGGGGGGGTGTGAGTGTGCCTGGCATGTTCTACTGTGTAGTGACGTGTTGGTGCAACTCACCGATCCTCTCTCCTTGGTGTCGGAACGAAAAATACCGACACGGAGGAGAGAATACATCACTTCCTCTCCTGTGTTTACATTACAGGAGAGGAAGTGATGTCACGAAGGATTTCTATTCGTCGGGAGCGATCGCGAGGGGGTGGCCATGAATGAATGGCCGCCCCCTCGTCCGGGATCGCTCCCGAACGAATACCGACCGCCGCAGGCACCGGGCGGGGGCCCGATCGGGCCCCCGACCCGCGGAAAGGCAGGGACGTACATGTACGCCAATATGCCTGCCCGTGCCATTCTGTCGACGTACATCGTCGTGCGGCGGTCGGGAAGTGGTTAATTAAACATACCATTCATTGCATCTTCTGCTGCACTTAGTTTTTTGGCCTACCTTGTTTTTCTCCCATTCCCCTGGAGAATGTCAGAGGCCCTGCTAACAGTGGACCCAGGCATTCCCCTGGGAAAAAATAAATATGTACAACGTCTTGGACTTCACAAATACAGTTGCACAATTTAACTTGGAATCAGACACAAACACGTGTGTTACATCAATATAAGCTACAAAGGTGACCTGTGGTCAGGCGATTGACATTCAATAGTCTCACGGTCCTCTAACTGTGCATAGGGTAGTAATTATTCCCCAAAAGTTGCGATAAAAATGCTCTCCTTTCATGACTTACAGTACAGGACTCCATATGCTTTATTCAGATTTAATGTCATGTTTGCAAGGTCCTTAGCCACAGGGAGGAATGCCAGATGTTGATTCCCTGGTGTCCAGATTAATTAGAAAGGTTTAAATAAAAACAAAAAGGACAGTGATGCGCTGTACATAAGCAAAAAAGTGCAGGAGAGCTATGTGTAAAAGGCACTTTTTTAGTGCATCACTATCCTTTATTTTTATTTACTTTTTTGGGTTCAGATATTTCCCTCAGCAGTACTTGTTCTATCTTTTTGTTGAGTTGGCACAGGAATAATTTTATTTTACTAATTAGAAAGGTTTATCACCCGGTCCAGGGACCCTTGGGCCTTCACAGTGGACACTATGGTGGTGCTGTCAGATAAGTTCAACCCAATTATGCTTTCTGTCCCTTCAAAAACTCCCTTGCCTATGTCGCAAGATCAGAGGGCATTCTAGTGATACTCACTGCACTGAATTGGCTCAGGAGGATGTGGTAATCAAAATAGGTCAAGATTCAGAAGGGCCAATGGAGCATCTGCCAGGGGTGCGAGTATCTAAGGGCCAGTGTTCCATCCTGCTATATGATCACTGCTTAGTGGTATAGATGTTGTAGCCATGATCCTGAGGGACCAGGGCCTAAATATTGGCCTCCAGTAGCTCACATTTCTCCCCTTGTACCCCAATGGGATCTCAATCTGGTTCTCTTGGCTCTTAGAAGTTGCCCTTCCAACCCATCAAAGATTTCCCCTTGTCTACCCTCACTCATAAGGTTGGATCTCGCTGCCATCATCTGGAGAGTCTTTGGGTTAGTGTTCTTATCCTTAAGGATTCTATCTTGGTGTTGTACAAGGACAAGGTTGTTGAGGCCTAAGGACTTTTCTCTACTTGCCACATTAATCTGTGTATTGTCCTTTTGTCCCTCCAGCCTCAAAGCATCTTAGGTAAAGGTTAACTGTGTGTATCACATCCAAAAAATGTTTGTCCATTTCTCCATTAGCTACTGCCTCCTTTAAGAAAACTGGATGCAGTCTTTGGGCTTCCAGAATGTTCCCTTAATGGTCTTCCTTCCTCCCACTCCACTATTGCAAAGTTGATCAGACAGTCATCATTAAGGCCTTTAACAGGGACAGGAGGAGACCTTCAGACTAAAGGATGCTCTATCAGTTCTGTTAACACTTAGGATTTTTTTTTTTAAATTGTATATATTTGGAGGGGGCGTGACCGGATGTGCAAGATGGAGTGAGTGAGAGATGTGAGACGCCGTGTGTGACTCTCTCCCAGACCCCCTTGATGAGAGCTTGGAGCGCTTAGTGCCTCGGTCGGACGTAGCGTGCGGTGGGCTGGAGCTGTACATTGAAGCTGGACAGGAGGAGGAGTGACAGCGCATTACTGTACGATCGTGCCGAGCCCTCGGAGATCCACGCTTACTTCCGGGTCTTGAACCCCAGCGAGCACGGCCAAAGAAGCACGAGTACCCCCGACCAAGCCGAACGCTTTTTGAACCCTGCCGAAGAGACGCCGCACACTGTGGACACCAAGAGGCCCTCCCGCTCTCCAGTAAGCCGCGATAGGAGGAAGGAGGTAAGCGGCAGGACTGCGGGGGGGGGGAAGAAGGCGGAGGTGTGAGGGGCATAGCAGGTGGAGGTCTGGCAGAGCAAGTTGTGGACATAGCGATGCCTGAGAACTGGTAACAAGTAAACAAGAGGGCGCCGGCCGGGGGTGAGAAGGACCTATAGCTTTTGTCCCCTGGAATTCATTGATTCGTTTTGTGCTCTAAGACGAACGAATGATAACCCAGGCAGTATAAGCAAAGAAATACCTGCTGTAAAAACGAACGTCTGTAAGCAACGAACCAGGAAGTCTGTGATATGTGAATGGAGTGCTTGTGGACTGACTAACTATAAGATAAGATCAGTATCGCATTTATTGATTAACTGAGGGATGGTGGCTGCTCTAAAAATCAATTGGTTGAACGGTATCTGAACTAAGTGTGTGCAAATAAATGTCTGCTGTGAAGCATTAAAACAGGAAGTTTTGGTGATACATGAAGTGAATACTGGAGAACTGGTTATAAGATACGGTTAATATTGCACTAAGTAATCAACTGAGCGAGGGGCGGCTGGGTTAAAAAGTTAAAAATATATTAAAATACGATATATCCAGGACTGTTCTGTGGAAGGGGGTGAGAAAAGGAAATTAAGATGCAGCACTTGCGCTCTGCAAAGGAAAAAGGGGAAAAAAGTTCGCAACAGTCTACCACAGCAGCTAAATTAGAACAATATGCTCATAACCCTGCACAGTCATCACAGACCCCTCCAAAAAAAGGGCAGACAAAGGGGCAGCATGGAGAAATATCTGAAAGGAAAAGCATGGGTCAATCGAACATTAACATTAATACACAGGCCGGAGCAGTGTCCAAATGCCCAGTTAATAAAAAAGCGGGTGCAGGGGAACAGAATATGGAGATCACAACGGGTGACTCTCCTCCGGTTGAAAAAGAGCCAACAATTAAGGATGTGTTATTGGCCGTAAACGCATGTAACATCTCACTGAAAGAACTCTGTAATCAAATGAAGGGAGTGAAGGAAGATCTAATGCTGGTAAGGCAAGACCTACAGAAAGTGGTGGAAAGGACGACAGAACTTGAGTTAAGGACCAGCAGATTGGAAGACGATACAACATTCCTAATTAAAGAAATAGAAAGCCTGAAGGAGCAGTTCGGCGGATATAGAACAAGAATGGACGAAATGGAAAATAGGCTCAGGAGGGACAATGTGCGAGTAGTGGGACTTCCGGAAAAAAGTGAGGGTGTAAACCCTGCTGAATTTATGGAGCATCTTCTGGTTGAACTGTTTGGGAGGGATGTTTTTTCAACAGCGTTCTCAATAGAGAGGGCGCATAGGGTACCCTTTAGAGCACCATTGGAGGGGGGCCGTCCCAGGCCATTATTAATGAAGTTATTGAACTATAAAGATAAAGTGGTATTATTACGGAAGGCAAGGGAAATGGGGAATGTATTGTATAAGGGTGTTAGAATTTCATTATATTCTGATTTTTCCCCAGAACTTCAGAGAAAAAGGGTAGAGTTCCTCCAGGTGAAACGCAGGTTACAGAAGCTCAGGGTGCCGTATGCTCTGCTTTATCCTGCAAAGTTACGGATTAATGCACTAGGGCATACTCAGGTTTTTAGTTCCCCGATAGAAGTGGAAAAATGGATAGAAGAAAATAAAGAAAAGTTGTAGTTGCTGGGGTTTCTAGTACTGAGTGGGATGGGAAGATAGAAGGAGAGGGGGGGATGAAGTATGTGTGTTTTTGGGGGTTTTTTTTTTTTTTTTTTTTTTGGGTGTGTGCTGTCTGTGTCTGTATGGGAGGGGGGTGGGAGGGAGGTAATACACAGCGAGCGCACTAGGTGAGGGTGGTAAATAGGTTGTGAAGAGAGTGGTATAAGGTCACTAATAGCCCCTAGGGTAACACCTAGGAAGGTGGGGGAGGGGCGGGAGGGAGGTAGAAAGGGGGGAGAGGGGGTGGGTGTAGTAGGGAAAATAGGGGGGAGGTTGAAGGGGGAAAAAAAATATAAGTATGCACTAATAAATGTAGTACAGGAAATAATTCAAAGCAAAAAAGGACACAAACTGTGGGGTGGTAAAACTAGGGGTGGTAAAAAACAAGGAAAATTTATTGATCACAAGGGGGAAAATGGTAATAAACGATCATACAGTATAATGTATATTCAAAGACACATAACATACGAGTTAATGGTGACGCCTAATAAATTTGTTATTATACAAGGGAGTAATATATGGGGAGTGTGGTATAAGGTAATAAAAGAAGTTAGAGGGGAATTGGTGGGTACTGGGAGACAAATGGTTCTCAATAGTGTCATCAGTAGACTGGTTATTTCGCTCTCTTTCTTTACTACCTTAGGTTTTTCTTTTTTTTTCTTTTTCTCCTCTATATTTGTTTATGGCTATGCAGGATGGTAAAATTAAGATAGGCTCCTGGAATGTGAGGGGTCTGGGGACGCGGCTGAAACAAAAAGCTGTGCTATCCTTGTTGGAGGGATGTGGAGTAGAGTTGCTCTGCATACAGGAGACCCATTTAAATAGAGATACAATATACCGGCTGCAGAGCAGAAAATATCAGTTTCAATATCACTCTGTTTATTCGACATATAGCAGAGGGGTGAGTGTCCTGGTAAAAACGGGGGTGAATTTTGTATGCAAACGGGTTAGCCTGGATGAAAAAGGCAGATACATTTTCTTACAGTGCTTAATTGAAAATAGAGAATGTATGCTGGCAAACATCTACATCCCTCCACCATTTAAAATGGAAGTGCTTTTTAAATTACAGGAATTTTTAGTGGGGATAGATGGTGTCCCTATAATAATAGTAGGGGATTTCAACACGGTATTGGATATTAAAATTGATAGATTCCCAGAAAAAACACTGGCGGAACCAGCTTGGCAGGGGAGGTTGGGACAGTACCTGGAAGAAGTAGGACTACGGGATTTATGGAGAACTGGGAACCCGGGAGTTCGGCAGTATAGTTGCTACTCGTCCACACATACTACGTTATCCAGGATTGATATGATACTGGGGAATGACCTGGCCTTACAAATGGTGGAAAAGGTTGAATATCAGCCCAGGGGGATTTCAGATCATTCCCCAGCGACAGCAGTATTAAAAATGAGAGAATGTAAGGTACAGAGGTTGTGGAAAGTGAACCCGCTCTGGCTAGAACTGATAAAAAAAAGAGACAGAAGAATGCCCTGAGAGAATTCAGTGGGAATTAAAAGAATTTCTAAAAAATAACCGGGGTACAGTAACATCGGGGATCCTGTGGGACACTCTGAAAGCTTTCTTAAGGGGCCTTATGATCCAATCAATAGCAAAAATAAACAGGAAATCTAGGGAACAGGAGGTACAAATAGGGAGAGAAGTGTCAGAGGCTGAAAGAGATTTTATTAGTGACCCCACGCAGGGCAAAGAAAAAATCTGGTTAGATAAACAAGAAGAACTTAGGTTATTAGCCCTAAAGAAAGCAGAGATTCAGCATATGTTCCAACGCCAAGCCTCCTTCGCGGAAGGGGAAAGCGTGGGAAAAATGTTGGCACAACTGGTGAAGAATAACTCGGGTCCTTCCTCAATCTCGGCGATTAGGATATCTGAGGGAAAGGTTATAACAGAAACGGGGAGTATTTCCCAAGCATTTGAAGGATATTATAAAAACCTATATACTGCACAAAAAGTGGGGATGGATGAGCAAATGGAAGCATTTTTAGGTCAATTAGAGGTACCATGTTTGAAACAAGAAGAAAGAGAGGAACTGGAAGCCCCAATAACTTTGAAAGAACTTCAGGAAGCAGTTGCGAGTATGCCAAATCAGAAATCGCCTGGGCCGGATGGACTACCGATTGAAGTCTATAAAAACTTTGGCGAGATACTGATTCCTGAACTTCTGGAGATGCTAAGAGGAGTATATGGGGAGAGTAAATTGCCCCCATCAACGATGGAGGCGGTTATAACCCTGTTGTACAAAGAAGGGAAGGACGCCTTAGATGTTGCAGCGTATAGGCCAATCTCTCTCCTGTGTACTGATACAAAGATATTGGCCAAGGTATTAGCGACTAGGCTTAATCGAGTCATAGCAAGATTGGTCCATATGGACCAAACAGGGTTTATAGCCAACAGGTCAACGAGTATAAATATTAGAAGAGCCTTCTTGAACTTGCAGGTCCCAATGGATAACGATACTCCGGGGGCAGTGGTGGCATTGGATGTAAGGAAAGCATTTGATAGCGTAGAATGGGGATATATATGGAAAGTTTTGGAGAAATTTGGCCTGGGTCCTTCCTTTATAAGATGGATTAGGATGCTATATGACAAACCTAGTGCGAGACTAAAAATTAATAACGAGTTATCCGGGAAAATAGAGTTGGGGAGAGGGACGAGGCAGGGGTGCCCATTATCACCCCTGCTCTTTGCATTGGCCATAGAGCCCCTGGCATGTGCAATTAGAGCAAACCGGGATATTGTCGGTTTTGTAAGAAAAACTGGAGAGGAAAAAATCTCACTTTATGCAGACGATATCCTATTGTTCTTAGGGGATATGAGATACTCACTACCAAGGGCAATGGAACTGGTGCAAAGGTTTGGAGGCTTCACTGGGCTGGAGATAAATTGGGAAAAATCGGAATGTCTCCCTTTGGACCCAATTGGTCAGCAAACGGCCCTGGGAACCCCCCAAATGCCAATGGTGGATAAGTTGAAATATCTGGGAGTAACCTTGTCAAGGGATCCTAAGCAATATATAAGTTATAACTTAGTCCCATTACTGGCTAAGTTTAAACAAAAAATTGCTATATGGAAACGATTGCCTCTCTCGGTCGCTGGCAGATGCAATCTGATAAAAATGATATGGATGCCCCAACTTTTATACATATTACACAATGCCCCAATATGGATTAACAAAAGTTGGTTTGATAAAATCGAGATGCTGTTTAGGGAGCTAATATGGAGGGGAGGACAGGCTAGATTGAAATTGCGGATGCTTCAGCTACCGGGAGAGGAAGGAGGATTTGCGGTCCCTTATCCGGAGTGCTATTTTTGGGCGTCCCAATTACAACAGCTAGGGGGGATCGATGAGAAGAACGGAGGAACCCCAAATGGGAGATTAGTATTAACAGGCTCCCCACATAGTACCCTGATCGAGACCCTGGAAGCGGACTCATTCCAGTGTAGATGTCCTACAGTAAAAATGATGTTAAAGCTATGGGGTACAGTTAAAAAAAAAATGGGATATAGTGAAATAACAAAGTATACGCCTCTATGGAACAATAAGAAGCTACAGGAAATATGGCGGGTTGGAAAAATTGCAGACTGGGAAAAATGTGGCATTGTAAGGCTAAGCCATCTATATGGCGGCAGGGGTATTAAATCTTTCGACCAGCTGCAAAGAGAATTTAAGATATCACAAAATTCATTCTATGCCTATATACAAGTGAGGCATGCTTTAAGGACCCAGTTTGGAAACCTGTTATTAACATGGGAGGAAATGCCCTTGCTATACCCAGTAGCACAAGCAGGACCCACTAAAGGATTAATATCTAAATTCTATGCCCAGCTGGGTGAACAGATTAATAGTGAGAGGAAAGGGAGGGTTGAGAAAGGGAAATGGGAGCAGGACCTAGGTAATATAACACGAGCACAGTGGAAAAATATCCTAGCGGCATGCCCAAAGGTCTCGGTCTCTCCTCCTCAGAGGATTTCCCATTTAATGGTAATTAATAGAGCATACTATACTCCCCAGAAATTATTTAAATTTGGTAAGAGAACAGATGACTTTTGCCCCAGGTGTGGGGGGTCAGGGAATTTAATGCACATGCTTTGGAAATGTCCCAAATTATTTAGATACTGGGAAGGAGTGGTAAAGATAATAAGTAGGGTTTTTGGGACGGTAATAGAGTTAAACCCCACAGTGTGCATTTTAGGCTACAGAGAGGAGGAAGTAGAAAGGAAGGGAATAACAACGGCAATCCTAAGATGTTTATTTCAAGCTAGAAGGATGATAGCTAGGAGATGGCAATCAAAGCTACCCCCTACAGTAGAGGATTGGACAAGGGCGGTAAATGACTATGTAAGGAGAGGGCAGTATATGCGAAACGAAATAACCTAAAGGAGTTTAATAGGAACTGGCGAGAGTGGATAGAAGTGATGCATACCCCAGTTTAAACCATGATAGGAAAGGGAAGAGGGGAGGGGGGATGGGTAATGGGAAGGAGTAGGGTAGGGTACATTAAAGGTTCGGGAATTATTATAACACATTTATGCTATACTGTAGGATAAAAGCACCAATATATATATAAGAGGGGAGGGGAGGGGGGGCGGGGTTGATAGAAGGGATGGGAGGGAGGGGTGGGGTTATAACAATAGGAAAAACGTAGGAATTGCAAAAATAGTGATGGTAGGAGAAGGGGGGATATGGTACTGTTTAGATAATGTGCTTTTGTTTTTTTTTTGCTAATTATATGTGATGTATGGATGTATCTTCATGTCCCCCTTCCCTTCCTAGAACTCTAAAACTCAGATCTCGGAAGGGAAGAAAGAGGTATTTGAACCCTGGTAATGTTATTTTAAAATGTGGTCTGTATAAAGGTGAAAATTTAATAAAGATGAATAATTAAAAAAAAAAAAAAAAAAGTTCTGTTAACACTTCATGGGCTTTTCAGCGCCAGGCTTCCATTTCACATATGCAAGGCTGCCACCTGGGTGTCAGTTCAAACATTAAGTTCTATCAGGTGAATTTTCAAGCCTTCTCCGATGCTAGTTCTGGGTGTAAGGTGCTAAAAGCTGCTGTCAAGCCGTACTTATCCGGTTTGTTATATGGGCCTGTTGGCTTTGTTTTCCCAGGTTGCCCATACCTGTTGGACCATTTTCAAAGCCTGTTTCTTCTACCATGTGATCAGGAAAATTAGGATTTTTAAAACTGCTTACCTGTAAAATCCTTTTCTTGGAGTACATCATAGGACAGAGAGCCTCAAGTATTTACTTAGTGGGTTATGGGTCTACCTTCAGGTGTTGACACTGGTATAACCAATACAGGAAGTTGACTCCCCTATATAACCCCTCCTCCTTCCAGGAGCACTCAGTTTTTGTAGCCAAGCAATATAAGCAATATACTCTCACCCCATAAAAACAGAGGGGCGGGAGCTCTGTGTCCTATGATTTTACAGGTAAGCCGTTTTAAAAAATCCTATTTTCTTTATCGTACATCATAGGACAGAGAGCCTCAAGTATTTACTTAGTGGGATGTCCCATAGCAATGCTACTTGAGGGGAGGGAGACACAACCCATAGGGTAACCCCCAGACCTGAGGAATTATACTGCGCCAAAGGTGATAGCCTCATTCCATCTTACATTCACTTGATAAAATTTAAAAATGTATGTACTGAAGACCAAGTCGCGGCCTTGCAGATCTGAGACATGGAGGCCTGGAGACACACTGCGCAAGAAGCACCAACCGCTCTGGTACAGTGCGCCTCAACTTGAAAAAGGGAGAAGCTTTCCCTTTAAATCATACGTTTGAATTATAACTTGCCGAATCCACTTAGCAACAGTGAAGAAATAAGACATCAGTCTTACAAATCTGAGCAGTTTTCTTTAAATACATTTTCACTGCTCTCACTACATCAAGACAATGTAGTGAATTTTCTTCCCTGGAACATGGTCTTGGGAAAAACCTTGGCAGGACAATATTTTTATTCAGATGAAAGCCTGAAACCACTTTTGGCAAAAAGCCTGGACGAGGGCGCAACACCACTCTGTCCTCATGAATAATCAAATATGGCTCCTTACAAGAAAGAGCAGCCAATTCTGAAACCCTCCTTGCCGAGGATACAGCAACCGAAAATATCAGCTTCCTAGTCAGGACTAAGGGAACATGCTGTAACGGTTCGAATGGCTGTTTTTGTAACACTGACAAAACTAAAATTTAAGTGCCAAGGGCTTAAGGGTGATTTAACTGGCGGATTAATCCGCAGCACTCATTGCATGAAACCCTGCACTAAAGAATGCATAGCAAGCGGTCTTTGACATAAAAATTGATAAGGCTGAGACTTGGCCCTTAATAGTACTCAGGGCCAACTTCATCTCTATGCTTAATTATAGAAAGGCAACAATTCTGCCTATGATATATCTCCAAGGGTACCAACCCTTGGATTCAAACCAGGATACATAAGCTTTCCAGACTCTATAATATATAGCTCTAGAAACTGGCTTCCTAGCATTAATCAAAGTAGAGATAACTAAACCTGGAAAGCCCACATTTTATACAGAATGTGGGTCTCAATAGCCAAGCCGTTAAATTTAGCGTTCGTAAAGTAGGATGGAATATCGGCCCCTGAGATAGCAGGTCTGGCCTTAGTGGGAAGAGCCCTGGACCCTCCACTGCCATCTTTACGATCTCTGCGTACCATGACCTTCTGGGCCATGCTGGTGCTACCAGTATTACAGACTTTCTTTCCAGCTTGATCCTGCAAAGAACTCGAGGTAGCAACTGAATCGGGGGAAAATGCATAGATCAGTGAAAACTGATCCCAGGGGGTCACCAACACATCTGTTCCGTATGCGAGTGGGTCCCTTGTCCTGGACACAAAATTGACTAGCTTCATGTTGAATCTGGAGGCTAGAAGGTCTACGTCCGGAGTCCCCCATCTTTGGCAAACAGCACGAAACACTTCGGGGTGATGAGACCATCCCCCCGGGAATAACTGCCGGCGACTTAGATAGTCCGCCTGCCAATTCTCTACTCCCGGAATAACAAACTGCTGATATGCATGGGACATTCTCTTCTAAAAAAAAAAAAAAAAAAATAAAAAAAAAGAAGGAAGAGGCGCCTCTGGGTGTAGAGATAACATACACTTTAATTATAAAAACGTATTTAATACAGGCAACTCACATTTTGGATGTGATCTATAAGCATTCAGTCACTTTAAAAGCTGAGCATGGGACATCTGAAGAGAAGAAGAGAACAGAAGACGGCGAAAGAAGACCGGGCCACCGCCTGTAAAAGAGCTAGAAGAAGGCGCGGTGGCCCGGCAAGAAGAACCGAAGAGGGGGACAAGACCCCCGAAGTCGGAAGAAGAGGGCGGCGGCGAGGAAGAAAGCCGGGCTCCTCCGCTAGCAAAAGAGCTAGCAGAAGATAGTGGAGGAGTCCGGCGAGAAGACCCCCGAAGACGGAAGACCCCTGGAGCTGTGCAATAAACTATTTTAATTATACAGGTGAATGGGTAGGGGTACATTGTACCCCATACTCATTCACATAGGGTGGGGGGCCGGTATCCGGGGGCCCCCTTATTAAAGGGGGCTCCCAGATTCCGATAAGCCCCCCCGCCCGCAGACCCCCGACAACGGCCAGGGTTGTCGGGAAGAGGCCCTTGTCCTCATCAACATGGGGACAAGGTGCTTTGGGGTGGGGGGGCCGCGCAGCCCCTCCTTCCCCAAGGCACCCCCCCATGTTGAGGGCACGCGGCCTGGCGTGGCTCAGGAGGGGGGGCGCTCGCTCGTCCCCCCCTTTCCTGGCCGGCCGGGTAGCGTGCTTGGACAAGGGTCTGATGTGGACCTGGGGGGGGACCCCCACGCCGATTTTTTCAGCGTTGGGGTTCCCCTTTAAGTCCATACCAGGTGACGGGGCCAGCAACGCCTCCTTCGCTGGCCCCTTCTACCTGGAGACGCGCTCAAAATGAGCGGACATTCCTCCGCGTGTGTGGGCGAGTCCGTTCATTTCAAAAGTACGGCGGATAGTCCGGCAGACTTAGTGCGCCGTATTAGTCCGCTGAAAAAGTGCCGTGTGTGGGCAAGTAGCCCGTTCGGAAAGACCGGCGGGAAGTCCGTCGGACTAAGTCCGCCGGATAGTCGGCTACGTGTGTACGTGGCATTAGTGTGACAGACTGCCTCTCTTCAGTTAAAAAGTCTTCCTGAAATGAGAGTGTCCATGATATAAAGCCTCAGGTGGAACCTGATTGGCATCCTCAGCGATTCCCCCTCAGCTATGTGGAGAGTGCTGTGTTTGTGGACGTTACATTCATACACAGCGCCCCGTGACCTTGCGGACATGCCCCTCTGCGTTCTCAGGCCCCACTAGGGACCCGAATGGCCAACACAAAGTAAGGTGAGCATCTAACTTGTGGACGTACTATACACCTCTACAAGGGGGGAGGGTGGGTTCTGTCAGCAGATTTATAGTCTTTAAAACCACAAGCCTAGGGCGTTTCCCAATGTTACTAGGTGGAAGTGCTGGGTTACAATTAACCACTTCAATATAGGGCATTTATACAGCTTCCTTACAAGACCAATTTTTAGTTTTCAGCGCTCTTACACTTTAATTTAATATAATTTTTTTCATACAAATAGAGCCTTCTTTTGGTGGTATTTAATCACCACTGGGTTTTAAATTTTTTGTGGCATAAGTGAAAAAAGAGCGAAAATTTTGAAAAAAAATAAAACACGTTTTTTTAGTTTCTATGATAGAATTTAGAAAATAAGTCATTTTTGTTCATAAATTTGGGCCAAAATGTATACGGCTACATCTCTTTGGTAAAAATAAACCAAATTAGTGGATATTATTTAGTCTCTTTGAAAGTCATAGAGTCTACAAGCTATGGTGCAAATCATTGAAAATTTATCACATCTGATCACACCTGATGCACTGACTGCCCATCTCATTTCTTGAGGGTCGAAATGTCAGGAAAGTACAAATACCCCCCAAATGACCACTTTTTGAAAAGTAGACAGTCCAAGGTATTTAGTAAGAGGCATGGTGAGTTTTTTGAAGTTGTAATTTTTTCCCACAATTCTTGGGAAAAGGAAGAATGTTTTTTTTTGTTTTGTTTACAAGATTGTCATAACAACAAGTTATTTCCCATACACAGCATATGCATACTTCCAATTACACCCCAAAATACATTCTGCAACTCTTCCTGAGTATGGCGATACCACATGTGTGGGACTTTTACACAGGCTAGCCACACAGAGAAGTCCAAAATGCAGGGAGCACTGTCAGGGGTTCTAGGAGCATAAATGATGCCTCTAATTTCCTAACGACCTATTACATTTGTGAAGGCCCTGGAGCACCAGGACAGTAGAATTACCCACAAAATTTTGGAAAGTAAACACCCCAACGTATATTCTATGAGGCATAATGAGTCTTTTGAACAGTTAATTTTTTTCCACAAGTCTTCGGAAAACGTGGAAAGAAAATGAAAACATTTTTTTTTTTTTTGTACACAAAGTGGTCAGTTTATAAGATATTTCTAACTCAAAGCATGTACATAGCAAAAATTACACCCCAAAATACATTCTGCTACTCATCCTGAGTATGGCAATACCACATGTGTGTGACTTTTTTACACAGCGTGTCCACATACAAAGGCCCAACATGCAGGGAGTGCCGTCAGGTGTTCTAGGAGCATAAAATGACACCTCTAATTTCCTAACGACCTATTACATTTGTGAAGGCCCTGGAGCACCAGTACAATGGAATTACCCACAAAATGACCCCATTTTGGAAAACAAACACCCCAAAGTATATTCTATGAAGCATTATGAGTCTTTTGAGCAGTTAATCTTTTTACACAAGTCTTCAGAAAACGTGGAAAGAAAATTAATTTTTTTTTTTTTTTTTTTTTTTTTTTTTTACACAAAGTTGTCCATTTATAAGATATTTCTAACACATAGCATGTATATAGCAAAAATTACACCCCAAAACACATTCTGCTACTCCGAGTATTGCGATACCACATGTGTGAGACTTTTACACAGCCTGGCCATATACAGAGGTCCAACATGGAAGTGGTACCTTCAGGCGTTCTAGGAGCATAAATTACACATCTCATTTCGTTCCTACCTATCACACTTTTGAAGGTCCTGGAGCACCAGGACAATAGAATTACCCACAAAATGACCCCATTTTGGAAAGAAAACACCCCAATGTGTATTCTATGAGGTACTCGGGTACTCGGACGGGCTGGGGACAGGTACTCGGACGGGCTGGGGACAGGTACCCGGGTACACAGATGGGCTGGGACAGGTACCCGGGTACACAGATGGGCTGGGACAGGTACCCGGGTACACAGATGGGCTGGGACAGGTACCCGGGTACACAGATGGGCTGGGACAGGTACTCGGGTATGCAGATGGGCTGTGATGGGTGATGACAGGTCCTCTTTATTGGGGGGGGGGTAATCAGTGTGGTTGGTGTGTACACTGAGCGGTAACGAGATGTTACTGCAATCTCCTCCTCACACACGATCAGTGTGTGAGGAGGAGAACCCAGTAACATCTCGTTACCGCGGTTTGTTTACAATCTGTGACCGGCTGTGATTGGACACAGGGGGGTCACGTGATAAAGAGCCAATTTCATTGGCTCTTTACTGCGATCGGGGTTGGGCTGCGTCAGGGGGATAAGCCGCATCCCCGATCGGCGCTCTGCACGCGTGCACGAGCCCTATAACGGCACAGTACATGTGACCGGCTGTGATTGGACATGGCCGGTCACAAAGTATCGGGGGGGGGGGGGGTCGATGGGGAGGAAAATCCCACAGATCGGGGATGGGCTGTGTCCGAGGGACACAGCTCATCCACGATCGCCGCACTGCGGGCCACCGGGGGCCCTCAGGAGTGGCGAAATACCGAGGCCGTCATATGATGTCCACCCAGGATGGGAGAGCCCATCTGTGGCCGTCATAGGACAATGGCTGGGTATTGAAGTGGTTAAACCATGCAGCTAAAGCAGCTGCGTCAACCAATCAGCCACCGCCCATATAGAAGTTTATACGCATCTCTGTATTAGCAACTGCTGTATGTTTACCAAATCCCACAAGATTTAAGTAAGAACCCCCACTGCCGCTGGGACCACACATGTTCTGAGACAGAGCTGCACTAAGACACATACATTAGGTAGTGTAAGTTACTCCCTATAGAGGAGACATTTATAAGGCATACAAGGTATATTGAAGGAAAAAGCAAAGCTTCTTCCCTTACCTTGTCCTCGCTGCAGGATACTGCTGATTTAACAGACAGATCCAACTTTCACCCATCACGGCGGGCAGCGTAGTTTAAACCTTCAAAGACTGGGGCCCTTTTAATAGGGGTTCCACTCCTTTGGGCCTTGTATAGCACCCCTCAGAACAACTTTAGGTAATGTAGCAAGACCAAAAATAGTCCTGGTTCTTAGGGTTCAGCTCTCAGAGAGAAGCTTTACAGGCAAAACCTCGTTCTTGAATCGAGGTCCAGGTACCATCCTATGGCTTCAGTGGCGAGGATGGATCCAGTTGTGGAGGTTTTTTAAATCCAGCATGGATCCCTCCTGGAGCTCCGCAGAGCACATCTGCACTTGTGACCAACACTTTAGACAAAGGAGTGCTCCTGGAAGGAGGAGGGGTTATATAGGGGAGTCAACTTCCTGTATTGGTTATACCAATGTCAACACCTGAAGGTAGGCCCATAACCCAATAAGTAAATACTTGAGGCTCTGTGTCCTATGATGTACGATAAAGAAATAGAATATAACTGCCAGTAAAGTAATTTTCCTGGAGTGCCCAATCACTTGAAGTTGCTGCTGCTCTGCACATCCATTTAGACACTAAGCTGTTGCTCGGCCCCATCTCCTCTCCCCTCATTGTCTCACTGGCTGTGATTGACAGAAGCAGGCACCAATGGCTTCCACAGTCTTAGCCAATGAGGGAGAGTCTCTAAACTGGGGGCTGCACACAGAAGGTTTTTTACCTTCATGCATAGAATGCAACACCTTTCAGGCCACAGCGACTCAAAACTATTTAACATCTCTTCTTTCTATAACTAACACCAAATATGTGGTTTACCTGATTACATGTGATTTGTGCCACATACAATATGTGGTAAGAACCACAAAACGGTTGAGGGACCATTTTTATGAACATGTGTTCAGAAAAACTTAAGTACCAATGTAGGGAGACATTTTAGGGAATTTCATGCTGGTGATATCTCTGCTATGAAGGTTCAGGTTATTAAGAAGATCTGCACTCCTAAGCCCTTGTACACACGGTTGGACATTCTGCCAACCAAATCCGTTGGATTTTGTCCGACGGATTGTGTCCGAAACTGTTGCATACACACGGTCGGACCAAGTTGTCGGAAAATCTGATTGTTCAGAACGTGATGACGTTATTTCGTTACAACGGGACTATGTTCAGGCTAGTAGCCAATAGCTTTGATGTAGGAATTTGATCTGAGCATGCGTGGCACTTTGTCCGATCGGAATTCTCTACACATGATCGGAGTATGTCGGAAAATATTTCCAACAAGTTGGAAAATTGGGTCCGACGGAAATAGTCCAAAGCATACCACACAGTCGGATTATCTGACAAAACGGTCCGATAGGACACATTCCGTCGGAATCTCCGACCGTATGTACAAGGGCTAAGAGGTGGGGAGATTTTTCATATTTTATGCAGCAGGGAGGTATTTTGGATATTTTTACTCCAGACCCGCATTCCCTCCGGTTTAACTTTCGAGTGGGATGGAAGGCCATTTTTAGAACTAATAAGTAGCATTCATCCTATTATAAAATAGTGTCTTCCCACTTAAATCCCCTGTTCATCCAGGCCCCCAGGAGTCTTTTGGCTATTCACCTACATATACATTTGTATGATAGGGGTTTTTTGACCAAGTTGGTTTAGGTAATTTTTTAGAATATGATTATATTAAGTTATGATTTAGGCTTAAACTTACTTTATTTAGGTCTGCTACTGATATCCATCGGGGCAGTTTCCACATGTCCCCATACAGTATTTTTGTGCCGATTTCCTTTTATATTGTTCTGACGGTTGGCGGACACCATATATCACATGTGTCTCCCTGCAATCCATTGTTATCACTTTTATACGACGCATGTGTTTTGGTGTTCTCCATATAAATATTTTTTATTTATCTTTGTATTTACTTTTTCTATGGTGTCAGTATTTTATATTTGGTCACTTTTGGTTTTGCATATGCACTTGTATTGTTCAGAATGTTTTTAGTTTTGCTTATCAAGACATGGGGAGAACTGATCACACCACCCTACACCTATGTGAGGCTTGGAAGGTCAGTCTTCCTTTGGTTTTGAAGAAGCACAATGTATGTGTGAAACGTCGTCACCCTTTGGTCTGTTGTCATCGTCCTGGTGGCAGTCTTTCAATAAACCTATTGGACGTATGTTGGTGTGCAGATAATCATTTCTATTTGGACTCCAGGGCCTCCACACATGCAAGAGATAGTCAGTAAGATGCCCAATTTATGCGCTTTGAGACTTTTTTGCTGCCTAAACTTCAAGCTTTCATACATGTGGTATCCTCATACTCAGGGGTAGAATGTTTTGGGATACAATTGTTGCTAGTAAGCCCATCTGTGAGAACTTAAAGTGGTTGTATACATTAGTCATGAAATTGACCAGATCACATTACATTAACTAGACAGTTTATTAGGTACACCTATTCAATTGCTTGGTAACACAAATTGCTAATCACCCAATCACATGGCAGCAACTCAATGCATTTAGGCATCAAGACATGGTAAAGACTACTTGCTAAAGTTCAAACCGAGCATCAGAATGGGTATTTAAAGCGGGATTCCACCCTAAAGTGAAACCTCCGCTGATCGGAACCCCCCCCCCCCCTCCGGTGTCACAATTGACACCTTTCAGGGGGGTGGAGATACCTGTCAAAGACAGGTATTTTCACCCACTTCCGGGCATAGACTCCCACGGGAGTCTACGCCATTTCCTGCCCTGCCGCGCTGTCTGCTGGGACACACACGGGTCCCAGTGACAGCGCGGAGATTTCCTATTGCGCGGCGCAGCTCGCGCATGCGCAGTAGGGAACCGGGAAGTGAAGCCGATTCGCTTTACTTCCTGATTCCCTCACCTCGAATGGCGGCGGCAGCAGCCGAGGCCCGAGCGGTCGATCGGCCTCGGCTGCCGGCATCGCTGGAACCCGGGACAGGTGAGTGTCCATTTATTAAAAGTCAGCAGCTGTAGTATTTATAGCTGCTGGCTTTTAATATTTTTGTTTTTGGGGCGGAATCCCTCTTTAAGTTACTTTGAACGTGGAATGGTTGTTGGTGCCAGTTGGCCAGGCTGAGCATTTAAAAAAACTGCTGATATAGTGGCATTTTCACACGACCATCTCTAGGTTTTAGAGAGAATGGTCTGAATAAAAATATCCAGTGAGTGGAAGTTGTGTGGACAAAAATGCCTTGTTGATGCCAGAGGAGAATGGGCAGACTCAAATAACCAAGGTATGCAGAATACCATCTCTGAACGCACAACACGTGGAACCTTGAGGCAGATGGGCTACAGCAGGCATCACTCCTGTCAGCCGAGAACAGGAAACTGAGGCTACAATTCACACAGGCTCACAAAACGTGGACAATTAGAAGATTGGAAAAACGTTCATAATAAAAATTGCAGAGCTAAATAAATGAGGTTCAAAAGTAAATTATTTAAAAAAAAACAAAAAACAGTCCATACAGTGCTTGAACACTAAAGTGCATAGTGACAGATTAAAATAAAATCCATTGAAATAATATCCAAAGAAATGTGATTGCTTAAAATGAATATCCACCTGGTGCAGCTCCACCATGATAATAAACATGATAATACCAAATCTCTAGACTACACGATATAGGAGTCTAGACAAGAGTTTAACCTCCCTGTCGGTATTCCGAGTGTGGCTCGGGGTGAATTTTCAGTACCAAAAGCGGTAACCCCAAGCCACACTCGGGATCACAGCGCAGGATCCAGGCAAAGTTACTTACCTTGTCCCCTGGATCCTGCGATGTCTCCCTGCTGTGTCCTCCGCTCCATTTATCACAGTGCCAGGCTCCATGCAAAAAAAATTCCATGCAAAAACAAAATTGAAGCTCCAATAGTGTAAAACCTTTTAATATAACTCAAATATAAAAACAAAAATGCACTTACAAAGCAAAGTAAAGATCAGCCTTAAGTCCGATGCGGCGGCCGGACGCAAACGGACAAACTCGTCGTTCCTGGGTACAATTCCTTCGTAAGGGGTGACGTCAGCGGGGGCCCCTGGATGATGCAATTTTTTGCGAAACGCTTAGGGCTGAGCGATGCGCTGACGTCACTCCTTACGAATGAACTGTACCCAGGAATGACGAGTTTGTTCGTTTGCGTCCGGCCGGCGCATCGGACTTAAGGCTGATCTTTGCTTTGTAAGTGCATTTTTGTTTTTATATTTGAGTTATATTAAAATATTTTACACTATTGGAGCTTCAATTTTGTTTTTGCATGGAATTGGCACATATGACCTAATATATGGGAGATAACTAAAGATACTTGTTTGACAACCTGGTCATGATATCGGTGGAGGGAGGAGAACAGCTGAGACCCTTCTGAAGTGGGAGATATCTATTGTTACATGCTGTTGGTGACCCTCTGTAGTGGGGGGGTCATGAAATTCTGGTAAGGAGTAATTTTGGCTGTATGGTGGTGGATCAAGCACTTGCTACACAGTAGAAGATTTGACGATTTCATCTATATTGGACTCTGTTGGAATTTAAAGAGGAAGTAAACCCTGATGAGTTTACTTTCTCTTTCATTCCCTGCAAAGGCAAAGCATAATGGACTACTATGCATCGCATAGTAGCCCATTATGTGTCACTTACCTGACACAGGAGCCAGCGAAGTCGCCGCTGTCCCCTGTAGTCCGTCGCATCCATCTTCTTGGTGGGGTCTCACAGCTCCGCTGCTGTCATTCGGCGAAGGCGCAATGACGTCACTCCCGCGCATGCACACGGGAGCCGACATGCGCGGCAGCTCTGTCGTTGAGAATGCCGCGCTCAGTGCGCCTGCGCGCCGCTGTCTACGGCGCATGCGCCGTAGACAGTGGTGCCTGTTTTCGGGCAAATATCTCCTAAACCATATAGGTTTAGGAGATATTTCTTGGACCTACAGGTAAGCCTTAATCTAGGCTTACCTGTAGGTCAAAGTGGTTTGTAAGGGTTTACAACCACTTTAAATGTCTATATAATTACACATTGGGTGTTCACTATTTTGTTTTATATTTTTTGTTTTTGTTTTTTTCTTTTTCCGTTGTTCACTGTGATCAATTACCCTATAACCCTTATTCTTTAGGACTGGGGGTAATAGGCCTAATTTTGCACATTATTATTGAAATTTTGTCTAATATTTTTTACTTCATTGAATTTTATGGGTTTGTGGGCTTATGATTTAGCGCAGCTTACTCAATTTTTCATGTGTTTTTTTCTGTAATTATGTAATACAGTCAAGCCGCAGCTGATCAAAGTTCCATTGTGGACGATTAGTATAATATTTTTATCATAGTGCAGTTTTTTTCCTTTTTTCCAATTTCCCTTTAAAATTACCCTCCTGCTTGATAATGCCTCAGGCCACCCCCAGCATCTGGATGACCTACATCCAGACACAAAAGGTAGTGTATCTGCCTAAAAACACAACTACTATCCTATAACCCATGGCTCAGGGTGCAATAGCAACATTCAAGGCCTACTATTTGCACACCACCTAGAGCGAAGTAATGAAGATGCAATAGAGTTGGAAGCACAGCAGCACTGAAGGAAAGGAGGAAACAATGGAAGAAGTACAACAGAAGAAGTTCATAGTTGGGGGTTAGCTGGTGTGTTTTTAAAAGCGAATGCATCTTTATTACAATTAGAGAGTATGGACCCAAATGTTCTCTAAATTGAAAAATGGCAGATGAAGGAACTTATGCAAGGTTATGAAATTTGCCGAAAAAATTACAAAGCAGAGCACCTTAACAGAATTCTTTTTGCAAGCTACCCCTACCAGTTCTATAATTCCCTTGTAGTCTTCTCCCTTATCTACAACTCCTGTTGACCCTGCTGGTAACTCCAAATGATGACATTGATGACCCTGAAGCACTATCACCTTTTGAAGGATTTGAGGGCTAAAATGTTACGTTAAAACATCTACTGGATACGTTTTAAAAACAAGATGCTCACATCAAAATCCGAGTAGAAAACTGAGCCTCAGTTTGGCAACCAGTAGATGGCCAAACCTCAATCTCAAGACAGCAAATGTCGACTTTATAACTGGGTGCTACATAGAAAAGCAGTTATTGCTTAAAATAAAATGGCATGAAGAGCTTTCTTCAGGCTGGTCACGTGGCTCACATCCGCTGTATACATCCGATATATGGCTTCTGTAGGAGGAGCCGAGATCTCCCTCTGACATCAGCTGGGGAGATCACATGGCCGCTCAGCCCCTCCTGCAGTAGCCCTGGAAACTGGCCTGAGAGTCATGTGACCAGCCTGAAGATTGCGCCATCGGTTTTTACAGGCCTTGTTTATATAAAAGATTTTTACAGTTTGCTATGCCAAACTATTATAGAGGGGCTGGAAGTGACAATTTCTAACTTTTTATCTTTACGAATAGTGTGTGTGATATTGGGGGGGGGGGGGGGGGGGCGCAGAGACACACATAGAAGACAGGCAGGAAGGAGTGGGTGAGGGGGAGAGATAAGAGAGCAGAGAAGACCGCTGTGGAGGACGAAGGGACCCCAAATTAAAAAAAAAGCGTGTGTATATTCTAAAAATAAATCAGCAGCTACAAATACTGCAGCTGCTGACTTTTAATATTAGGACACTTACCTGTCCAGTGCACCCGCGATGTCCTCACCCAATCTGTCCCTTGGCTCCCAGGTGCAAGTGCCAGCACCTTTGGTAAGGGAATCAGGTAGTGACGCCTTGAGACTTCACAGCCTGGTTCCCTACTGCACATGCACGAGTCACGCTGCGCAATCTCGCTGGTCCCTGCTGTCTTCTGGGACCTGTGTGTCTCCCAGAAGGCAGCAGGGGGACGAAGGAGGGGCCGGACATTGTGTAGATAGTCGTGGATACTGCGGCGATCTATACCCAGAAGTCGGAGAAAATACCTGGATTATACAGGTATCTGCTCCCCCCTCCCCTCAGAAAAGTGCCAAATGTGACACCAGAGGGGGGGGGGGGGGGGGGGGGGAGGAAAAGCAGAAGTTGCATTTTTGAGTGGAACTCCACTTTAAACGCTTGTCTAGACTCCTAGAATATGGAGTCTAGAGATCTGGCATGCTCGCATCCTGTTTATTATCACAGTGGAGGTGCACCAGGTGGATATTCATCTAAACAATCACATTTCTTTGGATATTACTCCAATTTACTTTCTTTTCATCTGACACTATGGACTTGTTCAAGCACTATATTGACTATAGTTTTTAATTATTTACTTTGAACCTCATTTATTTAGCACTGAAATTTTTGTATGCTTTTGCACATTTGGTTTTGTTGTGATAAGCAGCTTTATTTCACTTAAGCCATTATCACCCGTGCAGGAATTTTATTTTTTTTGCATTGGAAAAACGTTGCCTGGTCTGAGTCGTCTCGATTTCAGCTACAACATTCAGATGGTAGGGTCAGAATTTGGTGCAAGCATGGACTCACCTTGCATTAACAGTTCAGGCTGATGGTGTAAGGGATATTTTCTTGGCAGACTTTTGGCCCTTTAGTTCCAATTGAGCATTATTTAAACACCACAACCTACCCGAGTATTTGTAGTTGCTGACCATGTCCATCCCTTTATGACTACAGTATACCCATCTTCTGCTAGCCAATTCCAGAAGGATAAATGCACTATGTCACAAAGCTCAAATCTCAAACTGTTTTCTTGAACATGACAATGAGTTCACTGAACTCCAATGACCTCCAGAGTCACCAGATCTCAATCCAACAGAGAACCTTTGGGATGTGGTGGAATAGGAGAGTCGCATCATGGATGTGCAGCAACTACATGATACAAGTCAGAATTGAAAGCAAAATGTGTAGCACTGTCAATCTATGACCTTAATAATTAAAGTGCAAAAAAAAATATATATATATATTATTAGGAAAAAAGGGGAAAGAAAAATGATTAATAGTCCAAATGTCCCAATTCCACATCCATAAAGTGAACTCAAAAAGTCTGCCGATCCAATGTTCAATTTGTGAGGACAACCGGTGCTCCCCACAGGATAGACAGGGCACGTATATCTGCTTACCAGATTTTAGACCCTCCAGTGCATCTACGCATTAGTGAGCTTTCACCCCTCACTATGGGCTAAACCGCATCCACTACCCAGCCTGCTTAATTGGATTCCATGGGTGTATTTTCCACAGTTACCTTCAGTTTGGCCCCAGTAAAGCACAGCTTTACCATTGTTTAAGCCTGCTAGCGGGCGGTTTAAACCCTCTGCTAGTGGCCGAGAAAGGGTTAAAACCACCACAAAGCGCTACTGCAGCAGCGCTATGCCGGTGGTATAGCCGAGCTGCCCCACTGATTTCAATGGGCAGGAGCGGTGTATACACTGCTGCAAAAGGTGCTACTAGCAGGACATTTTTTTACTGGGGGCTTTCACATTGGAGACACAGCAGTGGCTCTTTCAGGTGCTATTTTTAGTGCTGTAATGCCTGCAAAGTGCCCCAGTGTGAAAGGGGTCTTAAGGAAACCGTTCTGCTGCTTGATGGTGTCCTTCAGTGCAGCCCAGGCCATAGCGTCCCTCCTCCCGGGCACGGTGCTCAGGCTCCCGAAGAGCAGATTCCGGATGATGGACACTGCAGGACAGATTTAACCAACAACATCAGCAGTGTAAAATGAGCCCCAATTGTCCTCATGTCTGACATGTTTTCACAACACGAAATAATATTTGTGTCGGGGAGGGAGCTCAGCACACAGTTCTGTGTGGAGGAGTGTGTTTTTTTCCCTCTAAATCAGCTCTCACACACTAACCACATCTCTCCACCCCCTCCGATACTGAGAAATGCAGAAGGACTTTATCTAAAAATCAACACTTTTGAAGGTGTGTACAGAAGAAGACAGCGGATAACCAAGTAAATCTTATGTAGGAAGATTGGTTTCATCTGTGTATCATTTGAGGATATTCACTTCACTGGGCATATATGGTTTTACAACCACTTTAATGAAAAGTTTGTGAAATGTACTTAATTTTCCAAAATATATTTAAGAGATTCACAAAACTCTATAACAGAAAGGGAAAACATTTCTTCAATGATTTTATCATACAGTAAAAACCCAATGGTCTAAGAGAGGAGCTGTGTCAGTTGCTGAACTTAAAAGAAATAAACTCCAGCGGTTATTAAATTTCACTAACACAAAAGCTCAGTCTAAAAAAAAAGTGATCAAAGTCATTTGGGTACAGGGTTGCACGACTAAAGTGTCACAGTGCTGAAAACAGCCTGGAGGGGAAGGGGGTTTCTCATACTAGTCTTCAAATGTCAACTACTACCCAAGAAATCCCACAATCTATGGTCAGGAGTATTTTAAAACCCCCAACCCCCTCACTGCTGGTAATCAGCAGCAATCCAAGTCCACACAAAAAAAAAAAAAACACCATCAAAAATTTAAATTGTGGTCAGTGGCAGGATAACCACTAGCCCCACTTGCCCTTTAAACCCCCCCCCCACAATCTCCTCCTCAGTTGCAGCAAGGGAGGTTTACGAACATGTTCTTTAATCTTTTGTTCTCCTCTTCCTGTTGGAAGGGGGGGCGGCTCACCAATAAATAGCCTACTATAAGTTTTTAATGAATGACGATCACATGGCATAGAGCCACTCCAATTTGCTGTGCCTTTAGCTGATGCTCTTCCCTGTCTGAGAGTAGGTAACAGCTTTGTGCATGCTAGGCGTACAGGGACCATTTGGTGATTAGATACAAAGGTCTAACCTAGTGAACCTACCATGTACATTAAAGTAGGTTTCTAATCAGTATACATTAAAGCCCCCACAGCCCTCTGCAGCTGCATGTACTGTGAATTAATTAGTTCCCAAAGTTAAAACTAAGTACTTTTAATGGTTGTTCTGAATATGTAAATACTTAAATGTTCATAGTCTGAACAGATTCACTTTTGCTATGTGGAAAGGTAAAAAACACCTTCTGCATACAGCTTCCCCTGTAGCCCCCCTAAATACATACTGGAGACTTATCTTGGTCCAGTGATGTGCACGATAGCGGAGGCGATAGCACGATAGCAGAGGGTGGGTAACAGGTAGGCTCCACTCATCCAGGACACCAAACATGTTTTACCCCACTCCTGGGTATGTAACAGTTTCAGTTATGGTCCTATGGGAAAGCGGACCCTGGATTTTAGTCATACAAGCACCTACATGGCAGGCAGGAGCTAAAGATCTTACCTTTGCTTTGATGTATTTCCGGATACTTCTGTGGACCCTGCAACATTCTGTAAGTAAGCTAAGAACGGGTGTGAGACCTTCTCTGTAGCTGCAGCCCTAAGATGAGATGGAGACAGGAAGAAAAAGAACCGATATTACCAATGCAGACTGAATTTTTATTTCCTGTTAATACCAGTCGGTTGAAACCATTCAATTGATGCAATGACATGAAGGATTCCCAGCTTCAGCCAAGCCAGTTTATCAGTTAGGGGGAATTGCAGAAACTCTGCTAAAGCTGCCCATAGAGCAGGGGTCTCCAAACTACGGCCCTCTAGTTGTTCAGGAACTACAATTCCCATCATGCCTAGTCATGTCTGTGAATATCAGAGTTTTACTATGCCACATGGGATGTGTAGTTCCACAACAGCTGGAGGGCCGTAGTTTGGAGATCCCTGCAATAGAGGATTGAAATGTTGATCCATGTATGGGCATCTGTGTATTCTGAAGCTAGAGAAATCCCCCTGATTTCAGATTACAACAGGTCAGTGGGGAAAAAGGGTCCCAAAAAAAAAAAGTTAGACTTTAAGTCAATCCATCACAGCTCACTGCTATTGAACCTCTAGGAACCCTGGTTGAGAAAGACTAAGCCCTTGTACACACGGTCAGAGAATCCGTCGGAATGTGTCCTATCGGACCGTTTTGTCGGATAATCCTACTGTGTGTGGTATGCATCGGACTGTTTCCGTCGGAATATCCGTCGGACCAAATTTTCCAACTTGCTGGAAATATTTTCCGACAAACTGGTCCGATAGGACATACTTCGATCATGTGTAGAGAATTCCGATCGGACAAAGTGCCACGCATGCTCAGATCAAATTCCTACATCAAAGCTATTGGCTACTAGCCTGAACGTAGTCCCATCGTAACGAAATTACGTCATCACGTTCTGAAAGATCGGATTTTCCGACAACTTTGACCGACCGTGTGTATGCAACAGTTTCGGACAAAATCCAACGGATTTGGTTGTCAGAATGTCCGACCGTGTGTACAAGGGCTAAGAGTAATTTGGGCTAGACCTTTTGGATGTCTACGCAAGGCTTTCACAGGTACATAAAGTGTTTGTTAAAATTTAAGTCCAATTTGTAAATTTTCTAGCCTATGCAGATTCTTGTTTTTAAAATTTAGTAAAAATGCACCAGAGCTGTCCTGGAAGTAAATGTGTGGGGGATCCTCAAAAAGTCCTGTGAAGATGCATTACTTGTAAGGTTGCATATGTCACAGATCCTGCAGTCTGAACTGTAGGAGGTGCCTAGGAGTTAAGGAGGCACAGTCAGTAGAGGAAAATACCACATATCAAGGTACCATGGGTTATGTAGTCCTTAAAGAGGAAGTAAACTCTCCCACTCTGATGCTTCTCTTCATTTAGTCCATTATAATAATTATCAGACTATAGCCACTGTAATCCAGCCCAAATCGCATATTACTTACTGTTTAAAGAAACTTTAAAAAAAACTTGTTTCCAGGGATAAGGCAGCACCATCTTAAGTATTGTTTTCGGAGTCCACAGTGGAGTGCATTTCCGCCCTTACATTGAGCACTTCCTGTACTGTTAACCAAGCCTCCTTCTCAATCCAACGTTTCTATGGCAACCCTGCTTCCCTGTTCATAGCTGACTTGTTTTATTTCATAGTATTTACTTCTGCCTATGTCTAATGTTTCCCTTAGTCTTATCAGCTTCAGCTGTGAAGACTGCAGTAATGGCCAAGTTAACACTGCATGTCATGTCACATGGTGGGTAGGAGGAAGCTCTGAATGATTCTGAAGTCTCCTGGGAGTTCAGTGTTGTGCTGTAGGAAGTCCTGATAACAGATAGATAAGACATAGAGAGTGTGCCGTAAATCATGGGAGATCTGGGCATGCTCAGTGACTTCATTCTAAAGAACAAAAAGGATTACAACAATACTAATCAAGTAAGGAGATATCAACAAGCAGTGTTCATTGGGGTTTTTTATGCTGATTTACATGGGACAAAGTTGTGGGGGAGGGTTTACAACCACTTTAAAGTGGTTGTAAACCTATTACAAGCACTTTAACCTACAGGTAAGCCTAGATTAAGGCTTACCTGTAGGTGCAAGAAATATCTCCCAAACTTATTTGCAGAAATAGCAGCACCAATGTCTACGCCGCATGCGCTGTAAACATCAGGCGCACTGAGCGTGCCATTTCTAATGGCGATCATGCCGTTAGTGGCGGCACCAGCACGCATGCGCGGGAGTGACGTCGTCGCTGCTCTGGCCAGTCACAGCTCCGGAGCAGCGATACCCGGAAGACACACCAAGTCAACATTTCAGCGACGGAGGAGGTGAACGAGGGTCGGTTCGATCTCAGGTAAGTATTTCATAATGAGCTAGCATGCTATGTATACTAGCTCATTATGCTTTTGTCCTGCAGGGTGTTTAAAAAAAAAAAAAAAAAAAAAAAAAGAAGAGGGTTTACTCCCTCTTTAAAGAGGAAGTAAACCCTGATGGGTTTACTTCCTCTTTAATTCCCTGCAAAGGCAAAGCATAATGGACTACTATGCATCGCATAGTAGCCCATTATGTGTCACTTACCTGACACAGGAGCCAGCGATGTCACCGCTGTCCCCTGTAGTCCGGCGCATCCATCTTTTCGGTGGGGTCTCGCAGCTCCGCCGCTGTCATTCGGCGGAGCCGCGATGACGTCACTCCCGCGCATGCGCACGGGAGCCGACACGCACGCCAGCTCCATTGTTGGAAATGCCGTGCTCAGTGCGCCTGCCTGTCTTCGGGCAAATATCTCCTAAACCGTATAGGTTTAGGAGATATTTCTTGGACCTACAGGTAAGCCTTAATCTAGGCTTACCTGTAGGTCAAAGTGGTTTGTAAGGGTTTACAACCACTTTAAGGCTGGGTTCACACCATAGCATCCCCACATCCATTTCACAAGAGCAGGAAATTTTGACTAGCTCTATGGAGCCAGTTCACATATCTCCACTGCGAATTTGCACAGGAGCCCTGTGAATCTCTTGGTCCGTTTCAGGTCTGAATTCAGCCAAAAATTCGGGCTGTGAACGGGGATGCACAGGATCACTGCTGGGAGCTGCATCGGGATTGGGTGTAAACCCAGCCTAGGAGTTGAAAGTAAGCCAAAAGGCATAAGCAGAGAAGCTGCAAATCATGCAGAGAATTCAAGAAGTTGTGGAAAAAAAGGAGATTTTTCCAAGTAATTATTAAACTGTCAAAAATAAACTCCTTGGTATTGCAGTTACATCCTGTCTTCTTACAAGTGCGCTTTTTTAATTAAAAATTTTCAATTTTTAAAAAACAAGAAAAATATATATAACCCCCACCCCCCCCGGCAGAAATTGCAGGGGGGGGGGGTCCAAGGAAGGACAATAATGACCTCAGCGTGATCAAGAAAATATCCAACTCAATTATAGCACAGAGCATGTAATTAACAGATGTATGCATGTCACACCTTGGATTGAGGTTGTTGTATCACTTTTTTTTACATGCTGTGGAAAGGACAGATGCAAATGGTGGCAGCGGGTGTACTGTAAAAAGGGAGGAAACAGAAATCCCCTCTGAGATCAGATACCAAGACGGACAAAATCCTTGTTACTTCTCTTTAAAGCCATTACACTGGTCTTTGTTTGACATGCTGCTTTAAGGCCAGAGGAAAGATATGGGTCCAATAGACCCCAGATCAACAAAATAAGAGGACCTGTTACAGCCCATGCCATCACAACAGATTGTAAACCTTGCAATAGCAATAAAGTTATTTAAAAAAAAAAAAAATTATATACAATATATTTATATATATATAAAATAAGCGCCCGTAAAAGTTAAAGTAGAGCTAAAAAGGGAAAATGTTTTAGTTTTGAATAGGGTGGAGAGGGTTTAATAGGCTACTTGGTTTTATTGCTGTCTGTGCCCAGTTATGGAGATTCACCCTCTTTATTTGTCCTGTTTACCATTATCATTCAAAGTAAAAGATCCCAAATTTTGGGTTGTACCCAGAAAAGTAATAGGAGGGGAAATTTTCCAACAAGGAGGCAAATCTCTTTTTTTTTCCCCCATTATGAGAAAAGAACAGCTGTCCTCTAATCTAAAGCCTCTGCTTGCCCATGGAAGCATAACTAAACCCCCCTATCCTTAATGGTGAAAGAAGTTGCCATCTTAGCCTCTGGTGCTACACATGCAATCAGTTATGACATCAGTCATTTCATGGCTTGACAGTTGGTTGAGAGCCAACATAAGCACACCAGTAACCATTATTCAAGGCATGCCCTTGAATGTAACCCATTTTAGGAAACAGAGCAACGTGTAAGCTTAAAAAGGGGGGGGGGGGGTATGGGAGGCAAAATGCAACTGCTGTAAGAGCTCCAATACCTTATCTATTCTCTTCTCCATAAAATTCAGAATGGGCAGGATTGCCTCCATGTCTGGCTCATTGTTGTTTGCAGACATTTCTTGTCCACATGAGGGGATGAGAACATCCAGGCAGGAGACTGGAACATTGCTCAACAAGTTGATTGTATTGCTGTAAAAAACATAATACATGGACGGTTACAAAATCTTGGCATCAAATGACATTTATCTAAGACAGTGTCCTTGATAGGGACCAGTGTTGGCCACGTGACCTGCTGCCATAGACATTCAAATTTTTATTGAAAGAGTAAAGCTTAATTAGTAGAATGGAGCTGGAAGTTGAGTAATGCTCCATGGCTCTTCTTGCTGTTGGGCAAGTTTTCTATTGCCCTACCACAGGAATGTCTACCTACACAATTAAACACTTATGTTTTGGTCTGCGCTAAAGTAAAATGCAACTGCACAAATTTTTGTTTTATTTAAAGTGAGCCTGTAAATTTGCCCATGCAATAAAAGTAAAAAGATACTTGGCTCCCCCAGCACAGAACTGTATACACCCTCTTACATTGGCTTGATCCATCACTTGTGTGGCCATCAGGACAGCTAAGAGTGCCCTATGAAGTTAGTTCCAAACTGACTTGTTAAAGAGCATGTGAGGCTATAGGTAACTCTTGGCCCCATGTGTTAGCTTGGGCTTGTCAGGAGGCACCTAGCATTCTCAGATGGGAGAAGGAAAAATTTGTCACATGCTCCAACACACCAGATGTGCCAAGTGTTTGACTTCACTCCAACAGCCAAATGAAAGGCAAGTATATGCTGCTGAGAGTGTAGTAAAAGACTTTGCCCTGCATGAGTAATAAAGACCAACTTTAATCTGGTCAGGAATAAAAACCTATGTTAATATGAAATTTTGCATTGATTATTAGGTTTTTATATGCAGCAAGGAGGATGAGCCCTTGTTCACATTTTCCAGGTTCTCATTAAAATGTGCTGTTGTAAAAAAATAAAATATAAAAGTACAAAAGTACATTGTTTACAGAGCTCAACAACTTAAGCTGAACTGTTTACTAGCAAGTGACTAAGCCGCAGCAGTGACTCGTTGCTGGGTGCAGGTCCGAAAATGTTCAAAAAACAAATAGCGCTCTGAGAATCCTGTGTCAAATATGCAATCTGTAAAAAAAGTGTCATTTGCAAGATAAAGTGGAGTTGAGTGTCAACTCTATTATAGTGGGAGGCACGAGGAAGTGATATACAAGCAGTGGTTGGAGCTTTGTATCATACAGAAGAAGTCTGACAAGTCCCAGTCTGCTGATCCACCAATGGTAGCTCTAGGAGGTGGGTGTACAGGGGGGTGCAAGGTGATACGATAACACAATGGGAGTATGCCCAGCATATTGGGGTGCATGGTGAGGGCATTTAAATATACTTTGTATAAAAACACAGACATCAGATTGCCCTATTCTGCCCTATTCTCTATTCTGAATGCAGAGCCTAACTACATGAAGTGCTGTGAATACTTTCCAGGTGCACTGCACTATTTACACAGCTTTGTTGTTACAGCCTTATTGCAAAATGGATTAAATTCATTATTTTCCCTCAAATTCTACAAACAAAATAAATAGACCCCACCACACATGTACAGAAAGTAGTCACAGCCTTTGCTCGAAACTTTGTTGAAGCACCTTTGCCACTAATTACAGCCTCAAGTCTGAGTATGATGCTATAAGCTTGGCACACCTATATTTGGGCAGTTTCTCTCCTTTGCAAGACCTTTCAAGCTCCATCAGGTTGGATGGGAGCATCAGTGCACAGTCATTTTCAAATCCCTCCAATAGGGTTCAAGTTGTCCTGAGTTGTCCCGTAGCCACTTCTTTGTTATCTTGGCTGTGTGCTTAGGGTCCTTAGAATGGGGAAGAAGTTCCAACAGGATGAGGTCCAGAGCAGGTTTTCATCAAGGATGTCATTGGTCATTGCTACATTCATCTTTCCATTGATCCCAACTAGTCTCCCAGTTCTCGCTGCTGAAAAACATCCCCATAGCATGATACGGCCACCACCATACACAGTGCCTTGCGAAAGTATTCGGCCCCCTTGAACTTTTCAACCTTTTGCTACATTTCAGGCTTCAAACATAAAGATAGAAAATTTAAATTTTTTGTGAAGAATCACCAACAAGTGATGAAGTGGAATGAAATCTATTGGATATTTTAAACTTTTTTAGCAAATAAAAAACTGAAAAGTGGTGCGTGCAAAATTATTCGGCCCCTTTACTTTCAGTGCAGCAAACTCACTCCAGAAGTTCAGCGAGGATCTCTGAATGATCCAATGTTGTCCTAAATGACTGATGGTGATAAATAGAATCCACCTGTGTGTAATCAAGTCTCTGTATAAATGCACCTGCTCTGTGATAGTCTCAGGGTTCTGTTGAAAGCGCAGAGAGCATCATGAAGACCAAGGAACACACCAGGCAGGTCCGTAATACTGTTGTGGAGAAGTTTAAAGCCGGATTTGGATACAAAAAGATTTCCCAAGCTTTAAACATCCCAATGAGCACTGTGCAAGCGATCATTTTGAAATGGAAGGAGTATCAGACCACTGCAAATCTACCAAGACCTGGCCGTCCCTCTAAACTTTCAGCTCAGACAAGGAGAAGACTGATCAGAGATGCAGCCAAGAGGCCCATGATCACTCTGGATGAACTGCAGAGAACTACAGCTGAGGTGGGAGAGTCTGTCCATAGGACAACAATCAGTCGTACACTGCACAAATCTGGCCTTTTCGGAAGAGTGGCAAGAAGAAAGCCATTTCTCAAAGACATCCATAAAAAGTCTCGTCTGAAGTTTGCCACAAGCCACCTGGGAGACACACTAAGCATATGGAAGAAGGTGCTCTGGTCAGATGAAACCAAAATCAAATTTTGCCCACAATGCAAAACGATATGTTTGGCGTAAAAGCAACACAGCTCATCACCCTCAACACACCATCCCCACTGTCAAACATGGTGGTGGCAGCTTCATGGTTTGGGCCTGCTTTTCTTCAGCAGGGACAGGGAAGATGGTTAAAATTGAGGGGAAAATGGATGCAGCCAAATACAGGACCATTCTGGATGAAAACCTGTTGGAGTCTGCAAATGAACTGAAACTGGGATGGAGATTTATCTTCCAATAAGACAATGATCCCAAACATACAGCAAAATCTACAAAGGAATGGTTCACAAATAAACGTATCCAGGTGTTAGAATGGCCAAGTCAAAGTCCAGACCTGAATCCAATCGAGAATCTGTGGAAAGAGCTGAAAACTGCTGTTCACAAATGCTCTCCATCCAACCTCACTGAGCTCGAGCTGTTTTGCAAGGAAGAATGGGCAAGAATTTCAGTCTCTCGATGTGCAAAACTGATAGAGACATACCCCAAGCGACTTTCAGCTGTAATTGCAGCAAAAGGTGGCTCTACAAAGTATTAACGCAAGGGGGCCAAAATAATTTTGCACGCCCCACTTTTCATTTTTTTATTAGTTAAAAAAAGTTTCAAAAATCCAATAGATTTCATTCCACTTCACAATTGTGTCCCACTTGTTGGTGATTCTTCACAAAAAATAAATTTTTTTATATCTTTATGTTTGAAGCCTGAAATGTGGCAAAAGGTTGAAAAGTTCAAGGGGGCCGAATACTTTCGCAAGGCACTAATTATATATATATATATATATATATATATATATATATATATATATATATATATATACACACACATACATACATACACACACACAGTGTGTGCGCCTTTCCAAAGGATGTCCAATCAACTGAATTTACCAGAGGTGGACTCCAATCAAGTTGTAAAAAACAGGATGCACTTGAGCTCAATTTTGTGTGTCATAGCAAATGCTTTAAATACTTTTGTACATGTGATTTATTTTTTTTAATAAAATTTGCAAAGATTTTCAAACAAACTTCTTTCATTGTCATTATGGGATATGGTTAATAGAAAATAATGAATTTATTGCATTTTGGAATAAGGCTGTAACATAAAATATGGAAAAAAAAGTGAAGCTGTGAATACTTTCCAGATGCACTGTACAATGCCACCCCACGGTGTTCATGTTAAAACTGTATGGGCAAGTTTGTGAATCCCTGACACTTTCATTTTATTTTTTACAGCTATTTATATAGTACCAATAACCCAGTGCTTTACGTATTGCTCGTCAGATCACTGGTTGCCCTCAAGGTGCCAACAATATATTTTTAGCTCAACACACAAAATCTTGTGGAAAGACTTCCCAAAAGAGCAGAGGCTGTTCAGCTGGTGAGGCGTTTGGGCACCGCCATCTGAGGACCACTGATTGGTAATGGAATGCCCAGCAAGCCCCTAATAGGTGTGATGGTTTGAAACCTTTGGCCATATAGTGTTGCTGCTTATTAAAAAGGCAAAATGTTCAAATAGAGTGGAATTTGATTAAACAAAGCAAAACAGTAGTTGCCAGCTTCATGGTCAAGGGTTTGCTTCAGGTTTTTTTTTTTATAGTACTAACTGGCACTAATAAAAAAAAGGGCCTCTGAAAACTGACTGCTTGCTATTAATGACACCTCCACCTTGCTTTACAATACAGAGATTAGTTACATAGCATCAGTTCTGTTACTTTATTAGACCTAATAGAAAATCAGCTGAAACATGACTGATCCCTGTGCATACAGCATTTTGTACACCACTATTGTAGTTTACATTCCTCTTGAATAGGCCTATATATGATGCTGCTAACAAGCCACAGCCAAAGTTTTCACCCTAAATTACATTTGCTGCATCAATGCCCCTGAACAATGCAGTTCGCGGCTAGGGTGAATGGGCGACATTGGGTGTCAATTTAATTTGTGGAGTACAAGTGTATGAAATTCTCTTTATACCAGAGCCTGAGCCTGTGATTAGAGGCCTCCACAATGAAACCTGCATTCTTCAGCTTGGATGAATGTACCAATACTTCTCTTCTCTCCCCCAGTGATCATCAATCACTTAGACATGGCAGCCACCCCCTCAGTACCCCCACTCCCCCCACCATGCTGTGTTTTACATTAAAAAAATAAAATAAAAACACCCCACACCAATGGGAAAAAGCTCAGTAATAGCTATGTGGGAATAAAAAGAAAGAAAAAAAAAAACCACACAACAGTTACGCAAGATGCTCCACATAGCTTAAAGATCACGGGCACCATGCAGGGCTCCTTATAGACAGTCTGAAACTGCCTATACGAAGGCAGACAGCTTACACTAACAGACAAGACGACTCAATGATCTACCAGAGCGTGCAACAGCGCCATGGTAGTTCATTGACAACTACAAGCCAACAGCTGTCGGGACTTGTAGTTTTCCCATTCATATACCTCTGAATGGTGTGGCTAGGTGGGTGGAGACCTGCATGCCCACTTTTTTTATTGCGACAGCGAGCAGGGGAGAAGATCTCCCACTGACTGTCACAAGGGATATGGGTCGGGGGGTGCTACAGTAACATGTTACATCCTAAATATGGGTGTAACATGTTACGAAAAGGTGAACTTCTCCTTAGACATAAAAGGAAAAAAGCCAATAAACTGGCTGATGCTTAAAAGACCATCATGGCTTCCTAGCATCTACTAAAAGGCATTTACTTAATGTAGGGAATGCATTAAAAGTGGAGCTCCACCCCAAAAGGGGAAGCTTTGGGTGCAGCTCGGAAAACATCTGTGAGGCTTAATGCAAGTCACACCTGAAGTCGCAGAGTTTTGAACAGCGCTATTGCTGTCAATAGGCTGCAACTTATCAAATCGCATTACAAGTCGTGAATGTAAGGCTAGCTGTCCATCCGTTTGAGACCACACTTTTGGTCACAGGACTGCACATCAAAACTAAAGAATGAGGATCAGGGAGAAAGGGCTGTAGTGCCAAGGCACCAAGATCAACCTCCATTTCAGAAACCTTAATTGATAAGCACACAAAACTAAAATCATGTAAAGACCCTTATAAGTGCAGGCATTTAACCCTCCGGTTGTTTACTCAGTTACTCTACATTTTAAAACAAAGCTTTCATCTGGCTGGGAAATTCCCATTTCTAGGGTAGCCATGTGACAAGTCTATAAGGGCACAAACTCATAAAACATTAACAGTCTGCTATGTGTTACAGAACTTACTTACGTCACTGAAAGGCAACACCTTTCTGAAAGATACACCTGGCTTTCACCTCCCATCACAATAGGGCATTGTCTTCCTTTTGAAACTTTTCAGAAAGTCTTGTCAAAGATCAGCATGATGTAAATGTGTTTTCATGAAATACAATACACTTCATAATTATGACCACTGGACTGGAACTGCTCATTACATACTTTGTTTCATGCACTGATCTGCTACATAATGGTTTTGCTTTACCATAATAAAAATGTATGAAAACAATGCCGTGTGGCTTATACCTGCAAGTAGGGAAGACAAGCCATAGCAGTAACATGCAGAGATTCCTCTATGGTTTGTCTAAATCTTCATATTCATGGCCACAATGGAAACGCTTAAATCACTCATTTCCACATCCAATTTCAATTATTTCTAGCCTATCCCTGATAACAGACAAGCTTGAGGTTTGTAAACTTCCTTTTGACAATGCCCATACATTTTCTTGCTTGAATTCTGTGACACATTTCACAGAGCCCATCTTCTTAAAGACAGAGGCCCTGAGAGGAGGAGTTTCAGGAGACAAGTTAGCACATAAAATGACTGCTTGCAGGCAGCAAGGTACCATGGGAAAATTAAAGTAAACCAGAGAAGCTGCAAAGCAGGCAGGGAATGAAAGTTGGAGAGATGGTCAGCAAACAGGCATAACTTAACAGGAGATTTTTAACTGGGCTTAATTGGATTGTCAAAAGACAACCATTGTTTGTATGGCAATTACAATACTGAAGCTCTAAAGTATGTTGTGACCATAGATAAAAAAAAATAAAAATAAAAAAAAAAATAAATAAAAAAAATGCAGCAAGCAGTCATTTGCAGGCAGGCAATGGTAGACAGTGTCCCTTCCCTGACCCCCAGAAATCAGAAGGAAGGTGGAACCTGGACGTGAGCAGTATTTATTGAATTGGTCCTCCTCCTCCAGCAGCTGAAAATAAGTTTTTCCTCCTGCCAGCATTCAGCTGCCGCAGGAGGAAAATACAAGGTGCTGGTTCTAATGAATTCTGCCCTTCCTGTCCAGGTTCCTCTTCCTTCTGTAATTTACCAGGCCTCTCTTTTTCTGAACGAATGAGTGATCACTGCAGCTTCCATTAATATCTAGTGGACCTGCCATGAAGCCTCTTGTGCAGGCACCCCCTGTTGTGGAGTGCCACTCTGTGCCCACCTAGTTTTACTCCTGTATTCTCACCCTGTGGTACGCTCCAAGCATGTGCCAACACCAGGAAGCCAATCGACAGCACTGTTGTACGCCTGACGCGGGAATGTGCAAGTAGACATGACATGGCTGAAAGCGGGAGACCAGAACCACAGAAATGTAAAGATATACACATGTGGCTTTTATGAGAAAGACCCACAGATAATGGTTTACTACAGAGATTTTGCCAACTAAAACAAAGAGCAGTGCCATCTAAGTGCAGTGGGGGGGGGGGGGGGGGTCCAACCAGGTACTAGCAAGGTGTACCTAAAGTGGCCAGTGAGTGCATTTTCTCTATATAAACAAAGACTAAAACAGTATTAACTAACCTGTGCAGCTCCTCAGTCTTTCCCTCAGAAGGACCCCGGGACAGTAAAATATGCCGTAAGAGTGCAACCAGGTGACGAAACTGGTGAGCATCACTCTGCAAGATAAAGCGTAGAGAACGGATCACCAATAGTAAGACAATCAAAACAACCTTTATTCATGCAATTACATGAACACCAATTGTGTAGGAAAACAGCCACAAGATAATGTACATAACACACACACACACACACACCTGCTTCACAGACAGCCTAACGCCCCCTCCCCCCATTACAAAAAAAAAAAAAGAAAAAAAAGAAAACACCTATGGAACACTGAAAATTCTTACCTTGGGCCCAACACCAACTCCATCCCCATCAACTTGCTGTATGCACTGTTGACAGTGCCTATACACTGCCTTGTGGGAAAGTTGGGTGCTCAGCTTTCCCAGGAGGCAGCAGTGAAGCTCAATGAGAGCACCAAGGCACCATTAAGTAGGGGGAGTTTTGGTGCCATCACCATCAAGCTGTGGTTCCCTTGTATTAGCAAGCTGCTGCGCCAAAGGGTAAAGCAGATGCGGTCATGTGACATGTTTCCGTTCTCCACATGACTGCCCTGAATATGAAATGCATTTTCCTGTAATTTCCCTCCCAAGGCAATATTTATACAACTTTCCTAACCACAGATATTTATCCAAACCATAATAACAGTGGGGAAAAAATTATTATTTGATCCCCTGCATATTTTGTAAGTTTGCTCACTTAAAGCGGTAGTAAACCCGCATTTTTTTTTTTTTTTTTTTTAAACCTGCAAAGCAAAAGGCATAATGAGCTAGTATGCACCGCATACTAGCTCATTATGAAATACTTACCTTAGAACGAGGCCCCGACATCTCGCCCGATCCACGCCGAGGAAGCCGACATGCTCCCTCGGCGTCTCTTCCGGGTATCGCGGCTCCGGCGCTGTGAGTGGCCGGAGCCGCGATATCGTCACTCCCGCGCATGCGCGCGGGAGATTTAAATCCGGCCGGACGAGCGCTGCCGGATTTTCGCGGAGAGAACCCCCTTGTGCGCATGCGCCGCTGCAGTCAGCGGCGCATACCGAGGGGAATATCTCCTAAACCGTACAGGTTTAGGAGATTTTTTTTTACCTACAGGTAAGCCTTATTATAGGCTTTCCTGTAGGTAAAAGTTAAAAAAGTGGGTTTACTTCCACTTTAACAAATGAAGGGGCTAAAATTTTTACAATAGGTGCATTTTAAAATGATAGAGACAGAATATCAACCAAAAATAAAGGAAAACAAACACATAATGGAGTTGCAGTTCATGTGATACCCAAGCAAAACGACTTATTACTTGAATAAACTCTTGTTAACAAACACAGAGGTAAGACGTTTCTTATAGTTGGTTACCAGGTTTGCACACATCTCAGGAGGGATTTTGGTCCACTCTACAGATCTTCTCTAAAACCTTAAGGTTTCTTGACAACTCAAAGTTTCAGCTCCCTCTATACATTTTCTATAAAATTAAAGGTCTGAAGACTGGCTAGGCCACTCCATGACCTTAATGTGCTTCTTGAAGCCACTCCCTTATTGCCTTGGCGGTATGTTTTTGTTTCATTGTTATGCTGGAAAACCCATCTTCAGTGTTCTGGCTGAGGGAAGAAGGTTTTCATCCAAGATTTTACAATACACGGCCATTGGACTCTCAATGCAGCAAAGTCAGCCTGTACCTTTAGCAAAGAAACCACTCCAAAGCATAATGTTTCCACCTCCGTGCTGGACTATAGGGATGGCATTCTTAGGGTCATAGTTAGCATTTTTCTTCCTCCAAAACACAGCAAGTGGAGTTAATGCCAAAGAGCTAAATTTTGGTCCAATCTAACCACAGCACTTTCTCACAATCCTTCTGAATCATTTAGATGTTCACTAGCAAACTTCAGACGGGCCTGTACACATGCCTTCTTGAGGTAGAATTTCAATCCATGGTGGCGGATTGTGTTACCAATGGTTTGTTTGGTGACTGTGATCCCAACTGCCTTGAGATCATTCACAAGCGCCTCCCGTGTAGTTCTGGGCTGATCCCTCACTTCTCATGATCATCCTTACCCCATGAGGGGAATCTTGCATGGAGCTCCAGGCCAAGGGCGATTGATGGTTATTTTGGATTTCTTCCATTTGCAAATAATTGCTCCAACAGTTGTTTCCTTCTCACCAAGCTTCAAGCTGATGGTCTTGTAGCCTATTCCAGCCTTATGCAGGTCTACAATCTTATCCCCATCTTGACAGCCCATTGGTCTTGCCCATGATTGTGAGGTTTGAATGGAAGAAAGATTCTGCAGACAGGTGTCTTTTATATGCATAAAGATAACAAGATAAAAATAGAGATTTTTGGACAAAGTTTCTGTATTCTGGCTCCCTTCTCTTTTAAGATGTACATTTTGAGATAGTTCACCGAACTGCACAAGCCATACAAACAGGTTTAGTCTTCCCTGGCTGGCCAATTCAGATGGCTGAAGACCAGGAGAAGCAGCAGTGACAGAGCACACGGGGCGAGGGGGGGCGTTGGCAAAAAGCACCCACTTCACATAGTGGAGGGTACTTTATGGAACTTTTCACAATGTTTAAAGTGATTGTAAAAGCTTTTTTTTTTTTTTTTTTTTTTTTTTTTTAACAAAGTCATACTTTCCTGCTCTGTGCAAGGGTTTTGCACAAAATCGGGGGAAGGGGCGCAACTGCACCACGACAGGTTTTTAACCTTAATGCATGAAGGTGAAAACCCCTGAGGGTTTGCGCCATTTCAAATCTGCACATTAGTGCAATTTGCACTGCCGATTTCATACAACAGAAGTCTATGCAAGTCGCAAAGAAAATCAGCAAAAACCTTTGAGAGTCGCAGCAATTTGAATGCTTCCAATGCCGACAATAGGGTGCAACTGGTCACGATATTTGGAGCTGTCAAATCACACCGGTGTAAATGGGGGCTTAACCACTTCAGCCCCGGACCAATTTTCAGCCTAAGGACCAGAGGTCTTTTTAAAATTTTGCACTGCACTGCTTTAACTGGTAATTGCGCGGTCATGCAATGTTGAACCCAAACGAAATTTGCGTCCTTTTCTTCCCACAAATAGTGCTTTCTTTTGATGGTATTTGATTGCCTCTGCGATTTTTATTTTTTGCGATATAAATGGAAAAAGACCGAAAATTTGGAGAAAAAAAAAGATATTTTCTACTTTTTGTTATAAGAAAAATCGAATAAACTAAATTTTAGTCATACATTTAGGGCAAAATTTATTCAGCCACATGTCTTTAGTAAAAAAAAATGTCAACAAGCGTATATTTATTGGTTTGCGCAAAAGTTATAGCGTCTACAACTTGGAGTACATTTTCTGGAATTTACACAGCTTTTAATTTATGACTGCCTATCTCATTTCTTGAGGTGCTAAAATGGCAGGGCAGTACAAACCCCCCCCCCCCCCAAATGACCCCATTTTGGAAAGTAGACACCCCAAGGAAATTGCTGAGGGGCATGTTGAGCCACTGAATATTTTTTTTGTCCCAAGTGATTGAATAATGACACAAAAAAATAAATAAATAAAGTTTACAAAAAGTTGTCACTAAATGATATATTGCTCACACATGCCATAGTTATATGTGGAATTGCACCCCAAAATATATTCTGCTGCTTCTCCCGAGTACGGGGATACCACATATGTGTGACTTTTAGGGAGTCTAGCTGCGTACGGCACCCCGAAATCCAATCACTGCCTTCAGGATTTCTAAGGGTGCAAATTTTTGATTACACTCCTCACTACCTATCACAGTTTCGAAGGCCATAAAATGCCAAAATAACACAAAACCCCCCCAAATGACCCCATTTTGGAAAGTAGACACCCCAAGCTATTTACTGAGAGGCATGTTGAGTCCATGAAATATTTTATATTTTGCCACAAGTTGCAGGAATATTACAAATTTTTTTTTTTGCACAAAGTTGTCACTAAATGATATATTGCTCACACATGCTATGGGCATAAGTGAAATTACACCCCAAAATAAATTCTGCTGTTTCTCCCGAGTACGGGGATACCACATGTGGGGGGACTTTTTGGGAGCCTAGCCACGTACGGGACCCCGAAAACCAAGCACTGCCTTCCGGATTTAAATATAAAACGCTACCAAAAAAAAACTGTTAGCGATCGCAGGGATCAGGCCTGGCTCTGCGAACGCTGCAGTTATGTGTTTAGTGTTTTGTAAGTGACAGTGATCGATCGATACTGCACTTGGGTGGGCTGGGCAGAGGGGCAAAACGCAGGTGCTAGCAGGTATCTGGGCTGATCCCGCTAACAATGCATTTTTTGTGTGCCTGTGTGTTAGTTAGTGTCAGTGTAGTGTTTGGTGCAGACTTACTGTGTCCTCCCCTCGTAGTCCGGTCAATAAGACCGCCCCGAGGAGAATGACATCATTTCCTCCCTGCCTGTGTATACAATACACAGTGGGAGGAAGCTTCTCATTCGCCAGGAGCGATCGAGAGGGGATGGCCAGAAACCAACGGCCGTCCCCTCATCCTGGATCGCTCCTGAAATGAACCGGACCGCCGCATCCAGCGGGAGGGGGTCCGATCGGACCCCCCACCCGCTGGAAGGCAAGCATGTACATGTACGTGCTTGTGCCTGTACATGCCATTGTGATGACGTACAATGGCATGCGGCGGTCGTTAAGTGGTTAAAGGAGAATTCCAGCCTGAGCTAGTTTGGCTTGACTTCTATGGGTCACAGGCGTGTAATTTGTTTTGTTTTTGTAATTTGTTTTGCACTCCTGTGACCCGGTTTTCAGCAGAGAATGATCTGAAGTCTGCTTTGACATCACTGGAATCAGTCCAGGCACCGTGTCATCGCGACAAAGTCTGGATCCGCCAGGTGCCTGGACTGATACCCATCTCAGAGAGCCGCTGAGAGTCTGAGACGGGTGCTCCCCCCCCCCCCCCCCCACAGCTCAGCGCTCCAATGAGTGTGGAGGAGCAGAGAGGAGAGCTTGACTGACAGTCAGCAGCTCTCTGCTCGGGTAGCAGAGAGAACTGAGCCATCTGTGCTGTTCGATCGCTTGGTTCTCAGTGCAGAGACACCAGGGGACAGATGCAGCATTGAACCGATGACAAACCTGCATGCGAATATGCCTCTGAAATTGATAATTTCAGCCATCTGGCTAAATAAGCTTTAGAAGCTTGGCAACCTTTTCTGTTGCCCAAAAATAATAATAATAATATTATATATATATATATATATATATATATATATATATATATATATATATATATATATATATATATATATATATATAAATAATAATAATAATAATGAATCTGAATGTCTAAAGATCTTTGTCTTTTCCAAGTAACACAAAGTCCTCTTGACAGCCAATATGCAATATGTGGAAAAAGGTTTCCTTCTTCCCTGCTGGGTTTGCATAGCAGGTTGGAAGAACAAGGTCTTGAACACAATTTTGCACTGAAGCTATCTTCAGTAAGAATTTCGGGTCAGTCTTTAGTAGAACTCTGGAAATAAAGATAAGAAAGGCTCCTTAACCACTTTCGGACTGGACCATTTAGCTGGCTTAAGACCAGACCACTTTTTGCAATTCGGCACTGTGTCGCTTTATCTGACAATTGCGTGGCTGTGCGACGTGGCCCCCAAACAAAAATTGACGCCCTTTTTTCCACACAAATAGAGCTTTCTTTTGGTGGTATTTGATCACCCCTTCAGTTTTTATTTTTTGCGCTATAAACAAGAAAAGAGCGCTAATTAAAAAGAAAAAACGCATTATCTTTGACTTTTTGTTATAAGAAATATCCCCCAAAAATATATTTAAAAAAAAAACAAAAACATTTTTTTCCCTCAGTTTAGGCCGATACGTATTCTTCTACATAAAAAAAAAAAAAAAAAAAAACAACGCAATAAGCGATTGATTGGTTTGCGCAAAAGTTATAGCGTTTACAAAATAGGGGATAGTTTTATTGCATTTTTATTAATTTTTTTTTTTTTTACTAGTAATGGCGGCGTTCAGCGATTTTTATTGTGACTGCGACTTTATGGCGGACACATCAGACATTTTTGGGACCAGTCATTTATACAGCAATCAATGCTATACAAATGCATTGATTCCTGTGTAAATGACACTGGCAGTGAAGGGGTTAACCAGGGGGTGGCAGTGTAGGGGTTAAGTGTCCCTAGGGGCGTGTTACTAACTGTGGGGGAATGGGCTTTGTGTTAGTGAACACTGATTCAATCACATGGAGCAGAGATCATCGTCACTTGTTGCTAGGCAGAACGGGGAGATGTTGTTTACAACGGCATCTCCCCATTCAGCCACCCTGTTAGACGATCGCAGGTATCCCCGCGGCGATCGAGTCTGGGGGTCCCGAACGGGCGGCATATAAAATTGGACGTACCTGTATGCCAATATGCCTGCACGTGCCATTCTGCCGGCGTGCGCCGGTCGGGAATGGGTTAATTGACAGAGCGTTTAGCTCACTGATCCTGCGTGCAGAGACAATGGCAATCAGAAACACGTTCTTAAAAGTGAGAGGAGGTGCAACCTGCACTTTCAGGGTACTGACCGCTAGGCTGCTCCATCCTGTAAACTCTAGAATGGAAATAAGGCTCCTTGGGTCTTGGGCAGATGCATTACACCATGTATTATAAAAAAAACTTTCCAGACCTTAGAATAAATGTCCCTTGTTGCATTTTTCCTATTTGATATCAGTTTGCAAATAACCGATTGGAAAACCCCTTGCTTTTTAGAAGCTGCTCCTCAGATACCAGGCTGTGAGAGCCAGACTGGCCACCTCTGGGTGATTTACTGGGCCTTGCATCAGTAGATCATGCTGGAGGGGGGGTATAGATGCCAACAAGGTTTGACCGCGTTCCCAGAACGGTTGAGAATCAGGCCCTTTTTGGCCAAAAGGGCGTGATTAAGGTAACAGAAAGAGAAAGATTTTTCAGATCCACAGAATTGATTAGATAACCTAGAAAAATAATCTCCTGTGATAGGTTTAAGGAAGATTTTTGGGAGATTTAAAATCCATCCCAGAGACTCCAAATGGTTGTGTGCTTTGCTTAAGTTGCTCTGCAATTCTTCTCTTGAGGGGGCGGAAAATAGCAGATCGCCTAAATAAAGAATTACTGCGATTCGCTGAAGATGAAGCAGAGCTAAAGCTTCTGCCATCACCTTGGTGAAAATTCAGGGTGAGGATGACAGACCAAACGGTAAGGCCCTGATCTGTAGATGAAGAAACACCTTCTATCCTTACTGCCAACCTGAGATACTTCTGGGACTGGGGCGAGATCGGGATATGCATTCTTTAAATCTTTTGACTCCATGAAGGAACATGGCGTCAGTAGATTTGACTGAATAAAAAATAAAAAAAAATAAAAGGCGAGTCCATCTTGAACTTTCTGTATTTGATGGATTTGTTTAGAGGTTTTAGGATCAATCTGAATTTTCCTGTTGGTTTTCTTACCAGGAAGACATGAGAATAGAACCGTGTCCGCCCATGTGTGGGCTCCGGGGGACTTTTTGTTCCCAAAAGTCCGGCGTTCTTAGAAAGAAGTTTTGACTCAAATTGTCCGGCGGAGAATCTGCCCGTCTGTGTGCTAGTCCGCCGGACTTTTGAAATGAACGGACTTGACCATACACAGAGAAAAGTCAGTTCATTTTGAACGTGGCTCCAGGTAGACGGGACTAGCAAAGGAAGTGAATTTAGCCGCCTTCATCAGCGAGATTGACACCGCGCTAGCCCCGTCACCTGGTATGGATTTAAAGGGGACGTCCTACACCAAAAAACAGCATGGGGGTCCCCCCCAAAGTCCGTAGCAGACCCTTATCCGAGCACGCAGCCCGGCCGTTCAGGAAAGGGGGTGGGGACGAGCGAGTGACTCCTGAGCCATACCAGGCCACGTGCTCTCAACATGGGGGGTGCTTTGGGGAAGGGCCCCCCCCCCACCCCAAAGCACCTTGTCCCATGTTGATGAGGACAAGGGCCTCTTCCCGACAACCCTGGCCTTTGGAATAGGCATTTGAAAATTCTGGTCTCCAGCCAGAAATGTCAACAAGAAATGCGAGCAAAGGGACTATTGCAGTGCACATCAAACATATAGAAAAATTAAGAAGGACAGTTATATAAAAAGATTTTATCTCAATTGATTTAAATATAAAAAAACACTTTACAATACAAAGCATCAAGGGCTCATATAGAAGGTGAAGTATTTTGACTAATTTCGCTTCTCAGCTTCTTCAGGAAATACATATATTGTCATTAAGAGATTAATGCCCCCTTTGTCCATGGATTTACTCTGGTACTACTATTAGACTTCCAAATGGAGAATTGTATTCACCCCATTTTTCAGCAAATTGCAGTACCACAGGCGTAGTGTATTTAATGCTCTGTCGCTGTGGTGCTTTTTAATGTAGGCAAAACTATTCGGTAGCTCAGGCAGAGGGTAGGCGACCATATATATTATTCTACGAATGGAAAATTAACTACTATTGGCCAACATATAGGCCTGTACCACTGATTTGACTTAGAGGCGGTTAGGTTTGCTGTACTAGAGGTGGTACTCATCGATGCCAGGGGAGGCAATCGAGACAGAATTTTATTACAAAAAGAAGCATTATGGATTGAAAAACTTAATGCTCTCTTGCCCCTGGCCTCAACGAGACCAAATCTTTCAAATCAGTTTTATGAGATGGTCTGCTCTGCCCTCTGCCTGCCCCCCCCCCCCTCCCTCCTTTTTTTACCCTCCCCTTCCCCCTTTTCTCCAATTCTTCCACCCTTTCATTGGTCCCCCCCTTTCTTTCCTGCTCCTTGACCCATTTCTCCCCTTTCCCTCCATCTCCCTTCCCCTTCTCTCTCTCTCTCTTTTCCCAGTCCTTCTCGCACCTCCTTTTCCTTTATTCCCTTCCCGTTTCACCTTCTTTTGTCTCTCCAGAGTCTTTAGCTTACCCCATGCTTAATGAATCTCTGTCAGTCATATACCATACTGTATAAACGTTGTTTCTAAAAAAAAAATTGCCAAATGTTTTTGAATGTGGATTGTACCCATTATATCATATACACAAGATGATAAAATATTACTGTTTGGGACACTACCGAGTCCCGCTATTGCACACATTGTAACTGCCTTTTGCTTGTATTTAACCGTGCTTTTGTACTACTAACTATTTTATTACCGCAGGTTCTTGTCCCTTCGCCTGCTTCTCCCGGCGACTGGTGGGACTCTTGGGGGTCAGGTGGGTGGAGCACCTTGCCTCCCCTCTCCCCTTGCACGTGCCCTGGCTGACAATCAGCCATAGGGACGCTAGCGCAGATGTGCACGTGGCTTTCCCGTGCATGCGCGGCTCGGACTTGGTGCTGCACGGGCTTGCATTGTCGCTCGCGGCCTGTGCTGGGCGCCTGTAGTGTAGGGTGCGAGATGAGCTCCGGCGCGCACGCGCTGTAGAGCCCCTGACCCTGCGATGCTATGCGCCGGCGACATGGCGCTGGGGTCAATCAGTGGGGTTCAGGAGTATTTATAGCGGTGTTACCGCTACTCTGACATGCCGATGCGATCTGGAAAACATTGGTGGACTTATTGCGATCGGTAAGTGGGCACGGTCCAGATAGGGAGTTATTGGGACATTTTTTTACTTGGTGCCATTGTTTAGACCAATATACTATTATTTATACAGATGATCATTTATCCCCAAGTGCCCTGACGTACCGGTGTTCCTCTATTTCGCATATTGATCACACTAGCGAGGCTGAGCCTTCTATCCACTGTAGGGTGGACAGCCCCGTTTCCTTCTCCGGATCCTATAGAAAGCCATCCGCATTATCTTACGGGTAATCATAACTACATTTATGCCCTGCCCCTGCTATCCAGGTTTCACGAATATTTCACCTATCACGCTCTACCCTTATTACACAGGGGGTATGTTCTTGCGAACTTTATTCCACTCTTATTTTTAGTTTCTGCACACTGTCAATCACAGTCAGCAACACACCTTATTTAATACAGGTTTGCTTATTGTATTTTAGCATGCATTCACTTCACCACGGTGTTCACTTTTAATAATTAACCTAGTTTTCAGTATAGGTTGCTGATTTTGGTTGTCCCACATTCACCCTTTCATCTCTTGCTCCCACTTACCAATCCCCCCGCCTTTTCTTCATTCTCCCCCCCCCACTTCCCTCTCTCCTTCCCTCCCCTTTCCCCATTTATGTATTTTCTAAACTGGCCCTTCTCGTTCTTCCCTCCTTCCTGTTCCTTTTCCCTCCCCGTCCTTCCTACCTTTCCCCCACTTAATTCCTTTTTTTCCCCCATCCACCTTTTAAAAAAAAAAAAAAATCTTTAATCATTTGTCACGCGGCTTTATCCATTACACGGGCACATTTAATTTTCTATTTATTTAATTTTTATTTTTTTTAATACTGGTTTATATTCGGTGACTGACACGAACCTCACATTGGGCTATTATCTGTGAAATGTTCTGGGGCTAGACCATAAACCAGCTAGTTTCAATATAAATATTTTCATACAGATATCGGCCAGTGTCGGGGTCAATACCTTTCCCAGTCGCCAGGGGAGGCTCCCCCCCGGTTTGCCTGAGATATCCTAGGGTAGGCGTTTGGGCAAGACCCTGAAGATGTTTATCCTTATTGTAAAATTGTTCTTTTCTCCATTGTTGTTTTTTTTATGCCATTTTACATTGCTATTGTTGATCTGTGTTTCATGTATACACTTCCTAGATGTATGCATTTCCTGAAGAAGCTGAGAAAAGAAACTAGTCTAAATACTTCACCTTCTATATGAGCCCTTGATGCTTTGTATTGTCAAGTGTTTTTATATTTAAATAAATTGAGATAAAATCTTTTTATATAACTGTCCTTCTTAATGTTTCTATGTCTGATGCGCACCACAATAGGCCCTTTGCTCGCATTTCTGGCTGGAGCCCAGAATTTTCAAATACCTATTCCATATTAACTTGGGATGATGGTGCACTATGTAAGGTTTTATTTGTAACCTGATTCATTACTTTGTGAGGCCATCCTCAATTTTCATAGAACCCTGGCCTTTGGTTGTCGGGGTCTGCAGGAGAAGGGGGGGGGGTTATCAGAAACCGGGAGCCCCCTTTAATAAGGGGCCCCAGATTCCAGCCCCCCCCATGTGAATGAGTACGCTATACCCCTACCCATTCACCCAGAAAAAATAAAAATAAAGCATAAATAAGACACAAAACAGGTTTTTTAAATACTTTATTAGACAGCTCCGGTGGTCTTCTCGCCGGACTCTTCCGCTATCTTTTACTAGTCTACTAGCGGAGGAGCCCCGTCTTTCTCCTTTGTCGATGGCTCCGTCCAGGGTAGGGGGGTCTTCTTCCGCTCTTCATGCTGGGCCTCTTTCTTCTTCCAGCTCTTTTACTAGCGCTAGCTCGGTCTTCTGTCACCTTCTGCTTCGTCTTCCGATGTTGACACAACGATGTCTCTGGCCGTAATGCTAGGGATGCGTTGTGCGGCGACTTATATTAGGGACAAGGGGCGGGGTCAGCAGGTGATGGCACATGGTGACCCTGCCTCTTATGATGTCACAGTCCCAGCATCCTCCATGACATCACCCGGTGACCCCGCCCCTTGTCCCTATATAAGTCGCCGCACAATGCGTACCCAGCATTACAGCCGGAGGAAGACTGGGCCAACGCTAGTAAAAGAGCTGGAAGAAGAAAGCGGAGGCCCGGCAAGAAGAACTGAAGCGCGGAAGAAGACCCCCGGAGGGGGGTGGCAAAGGAGAAAGCCGGGCTCCTCCGCTAGTAAAATCTAGTGGAAGAGTCTGGTGAGAAGACCCCATCAAAACAGAACAAGACCACCAGAGCTGTCTAATAAAGTATTTTAAAAACCTGTGTTGTGTTTTTTTTTTTACACTTTTTTTTTCCCCCCCCAGATGAATGGGTAGGAGTACAGTGTACCCCATACTCATTCACATAGGGAGCTCCCAGATTCTGATAAGCCTCCGCCCACCAGCCCCCGACAACCAAAGGCCAGGGTTGTTGGGAAGAGGCCCTTGTCCTCATCAACATGAGGACAAGGTGCTTTGGGGTGGCGGGTTGTCTGTCGGACAGTCCGATCATGTGTACACGGCCTTAGTGGCACCTGCATCACTACACCCTGCTGCATCAGTTCTTTAAAGAGGACTTCATGGCCAGGGCTTTTACTGGATCCCTTGGAGCATTCATCACCAAAAACCTTCTTGGGGGGGGGGGGGGGGGCTTTCGGTAAACTCCACCGTGTAGCCCTGCGAGAGAGTTATCAGAATAAACGGATTTGACGTTATCCCTGACCACTGCGGAAGAAACTTTTGTAGCCTTCCGCCCACCCACAGGGTCAGGTCACTGGGGTTTTTTCGGCTTGTGTAGGACGGAAAAGGATTCCGCCCTTACCCTTGTGTTGACCAATTTTTCCTTCTCTCCTGAAACTTGCAGCCTTGCTCCTGAGCATTTTGAGGTTGAAAAAGGAGGTTTTGGGGGCTGTTTTTTCTTTTTGCCAGGGAAGAACCTTTCATCATCAGCAGTCCTGACCAGATTATCTAGATCAGGGCCAAAAAGGTCACCCGAAAAGGGAATACCACAAAGTTTGACTCTGTGTCACCTGGCCAGGTCTTTAGCCATAAAGCTCTTCTCGCAGCATTTGTCAGGGCTGCTGCTCTAGCAGACATCTTAATTGCTTCAGCCAAAGCATCTGCAATATAAGCAACAGCAGAGGTCAGGGTAGAAAAAGAAACCCCCTCTTGTTTGGGTGAATCTGCCACTACAAAAACGATTTTAGCTGGTTAATCCAATATTCAAGATTCCTGGCTACACATGTGGCCATTGCTGGCTTTAAATTGCTCATGACTGATTGTCATGATCTTTTGCTCAAAAGATCCACAACGTTTATCAATTGGATCCTTTAGATCCCCATCTGCAAAAGACAGGTCGGTGGATCTCGAGATCTGCGAGAAAGCAGCATCCAACCCAGGCACCTTGTTGGAAACTTCAGAGGGGTCCTCCTCAAAAGAAAAACATCTTTTGAAGAAAAAAGGGGGGGGGGGGGGGGGGGGAATTAAGTTCTCTCCAGATCCTGCCATTTATTTTTAATGGAGTCAGAAATAACAAGGAATGTCTGCCCCTTAGATTCAGTTAACCCTGCATACATGAAGAGATAATTCTTTGGGGCCGGATGCGATGCGAATTCAGCCATACTATCTGTATGGCTGAAATCGCATCGCACAGAGATCGCATGTGATTTGCACTGCGAATCACATCGGATCATGGACATCGCAGCAGTGTGAACCCAGCCTTATTCCCTATATATAAAAAAATAATATATGTGCAATAGGTGGCAACGGTGTAAATTATAGATACAAGATAGGCTACAGCTATAATTTTCCCACCAATTGTGGTTTATTGGTATGAATAGGACGCTGCACCAACCCTAAACACTAAAGCCCCTTTCACAGTGGGGCGATGCGGCTGCTAGCGGGGCGGTTTTAACCCCCGCTAGCGGCTGAAAAGGGGTTAAAACCTCTCGCAAAGCGGTGCTGCCCCATTGATTTCAATGGGTAGGAGCGGTTTAGGAGCAGTGAATACACCGCTTCCAAATATGTGGCTAGCAGGACTTTTTTCACGATCCTGCTAGCGCACTGCTCCAATGTGAAAGCCCTCCGGCTTTCACACTGGAGTGAAAGGGGCCATATTTTTTCAGGCGCTATTTTTAGCGCCTGAAAGGGGCCTTATACCAAAATAAATTCTAATGATTCAGTACACAAAAGTTCCAGTGATATTTCTTCGTGTCCAAATATAAAAATTCATGTTTAAGCAATCCAAAGCTCACGATTCACCACCACCTTCCAAAGTTTGCACTCACCAGAAGACAGAATCAATCAAAAAAGCCTCAAACTTTGGAAGGTTGTGGTGACCCTTAGGCTGCAATTCACACCTGAGCATAGCATCCTCCAGTATTATATTGGCACATTTTTTATTAGCCAATAGTGAAAATCCATTAACTGTTGCTAGATATTACAGCTTTTATTTCTTCTTTAAACACACACACTTTAGGTTTAGGAGTTGTGGTTATTATACGAATAATAAAACACCTTTTTTTTTTTTTTTTTTTTTTTTTTTAAGAAAAAAGTATTTTTTTTGGTTAATTAATACTAAACACCCTAACCCATACCCTGTTTCCCCTAAAATAAGACCTAGCGTGATTGTCGGTGTTGGCTGCAATATAAGCCCTACCACCCAAATAAGCCCTACTCTATATTTCCTCAAAAATAAGCCCTACCCTGAAAAGAAGACCTACAAGGACTTTAACTAGGGCTTATTTGGGGGGGGTAGGGCTTTTATTGCAGCTATCACCAACAATCACACTAGGTCTTATTTTAGGGGAAACAGGGTAATAACGTATTTTGGGTGTTTATCATTTTATTACAAAAATGTTCAGGTGTGAATACAGCCCTAGACCCCTTTCATACTGGCAAACTTTAGTACTAAAACCAGCACCTGAAAAGCGCCTCTCAAGCCACCCCAGTGTGAAAGCCAGAGAGCTTCCACACGGGGGGGTGGGGAGTGTGCTCGCAGGACAGGAAATAAATAAAAATCCTGCGAGCAGCATCTTTGGGGCAGTGCATACACCGCATCTCCACAGCCCCTGCCCATTGAAATGAATGGGCAGCGCTGCTGAAGCACCTGCAAAGCGTTTCAGCAGCACCGCAAACAGGCGCTATTAACCCTTTCCTCAGTCGCTACCGGGGATAAAAGCACCCCTATAACAGCGGTAAAGCGCTGCTAAGGTTAGTATGCTTTACTGCCAACACCCGCACCACCCCAGTGTGGATGGGGTCTTAGCGCAAGTATAGAACACCAACATTATATTAATACACAATGAAAATAAAAGCAAATTCACTCAGTTTCCTGCAGGGTTCTGGCATACGAACTAAATAGATGACAGATCCTTTAAATTATACGCTTAATAAAACACACATCCTTATGCCGCGTACACACGATCAGACTGTCCGGTGGACTTGGTCTAGCGGACCGGAGTCCGCCAGACAATCCGCCCGTTTGTGGGCTCCGGCAGACTTTTCCCCAAAAGTCCGGCAGACTTAGAAAGTCGTTTTGACTCAAAAATTGTCCGCCGGACTCAGAGTCTGGCGAACAATCCTGCCGTGTGTGTGTGTGTGTGTGTGTGTGTGTGTGTGTGTGGCCAGAGAGCATGCATGTAGAGTCAACATCCCAAGGAAGAAGAGGAGAAAGTGGCAGTGATAGACCCCCCGGAGCTGTGCAATAAATTATTTTAAATCTGCGTGTGTGTTGTGTGGGGTGCCCCCCTCCCCCCACACAGGTGAATGGGTAGGGGTACATTGTACCCCATACTCATTCATATAGGGTGGGGGCTAGTATCTGGGGGCCTCCTTATTACGGCCAGGGTTGTCGGGAAGAGGCCCTTCTCATGAACATGGGGACAAGATGCTTTGGGGTGGGTCGGCCCGCGCGGGGGGGCCCCCACCCTTTCCCCAAAGCACCCACCCCTTTCCTGGCCGGGCTGCGTGCTCGGATAAGGGTCTTCTATGGACTTTGGGGGGACCCCCACACTGTTTTTCGGCGTAGGGCTTCCCCGTTAAGTCCATACCAGGTGACGAGGCCAGCGACGTGTCAATCTTGCTGCCGACAGACTTCCTTCGCTAGTCCCGGCTACCTGGAGCCGCGTTCAAAATGAACAGCCTTTCCTCCGTGTGTGGGCAAGTCCATTCATTTCAAAAGTACAGTGGACCTAGTCCGCCGGAAAAGTCCGGTCATGTGTGGGCAGGCATGCTGGTTCGGAAAGTCCGGCAGTTTGTCCGCCAGATAGTCTGATCGTGTGTACGCGGCATAGTCTTTTAGGGCAGCTGCCGATTTTTTTTTTTATAAAAGGCAATCCTTACAGGAATACTCATCTCTTTCTCACCACCCATGCCACTTCTCTTCTCATGAAGATTTGCTGCTGAAGTGGACAGGCAAGTACCAACTATTTTGGCAGGCACTGTTTATTTATTTTTTTATTTTTTTTAAAGTGACCATTCACTTTAAGTCCAGTTAAATGGATGTAGATTACAAGCACAATATTAGATATCCTACCTCACTGTGGATATTCCAGCTGTCCAGTGTCACATTAAAGAGAGCCTTTAGTGCCTCTATGATGCAGTCAGTCTCCTGCATAGCCAACGATTTGGTGCCAGCCAATCCAGCAGCTCGGTACTCCCCAACCCAGTGAATCCCCAAAATGCTCTCCAGAGTGTTTGTCAGCAGTGGGAGTCCTTGTAGTTCCTCTTTCAGTTTAGACCTGGTGTTTGTATGCAGCAGTGTTAGGAGAAAGAGTAGCCTCAGATCGAAACAGCGAATGTCATTGATTGTCTGCCCACCTTCACACATCTCCAAGAGGTGGCAGAGTCCAGCAACCATATTTAATTCCAGGCTCAGCTTCTGTGCCTCAGGACTATTAAACACAATATTGCACAAGCACTTCAATGATTCCACAATAACTGGAAAGTCTTCAGAGTCATCTAGAGTTTTCACTTCAGGATCCAGTTTCGCCAGTTTCATGAGGGTCTTCGTGTTCTCCCTTGTGACCACTGGCGTTAAAACCTTTTTATCCCGGGAGAGGATTCGGAGAGCCTCCAAGCAGGCAATCTGGCAAGAAATGCTGTTTCCCTTTTCCAGTACTTCGAAAATAGTTTCACATAGTTTCTACAGAGAAACAAAAAAATAAATAAATCAACGGAATTGGTAGCCTGGCACCACCCCTTCCTGTTAGCATACCCTTAAAGTGGATGTAAACCCAATTCATGAAATTTGAGCTGGGCACATATCTGCAGTGTTTTCTCATCTCTCTTCAAAGCACTATGTCTGGTGATTGTCCCTACTCAGTTCTTCTGTTAACAGCTTGAAGACTTCTGAAAATGTCTGTCAACTAAGATAAAAGCAGCCCGAGAGTTGTGTTGGGAGAGGATGCTCTAAATAAATTAGCAGAAAGCTGAACTAGTCAAGAATAGCTCTGAAAAGTCTACCTATGAGGAGAGGGGGTGTGTGTCCTCCAAATCAGCTGTCTTGGCTGTATGCCCAGGCTTCAATGCAATGCTGAACAGGAAGAGAAAAATCTAACAATCTGAATTTTCTAAAGAACAAATAAAGCTGAAGACAGCAGAGATACATGTAAAAACTTATGTAGGGAGATTTGTTTCATCTGAGGCTGTTCACTTCACTGGGTATATGTGGGCGCTTACATCCACTTTAATACTGACCCTTTACTGTTTGGCATGCAGATTCACTAGCCAATCATTTAATTTCCATCCCATCTTCCCAGGAAGCATTACTGATCTGAGCACAAACAGCAAAACTGGTCAAATAACCACTATGGCAAAATGTGTGCATCTGGAAGAATGCTCATCGTCTCCCATTTTGTGTTATAGCTAAAATTGAGGCATTTTAATATATAATCCTCCATTTTATGCAATAGCTAAATGGAGCTTTTTATATGCACTATCACAGTATAAATGACACTGGCAGGGAAGGGATTAACACCAGGGGCGCTCAAAGGGTTACATGTGCTCCTAGGGAGTGCTTTCTAACGGGGGTTCTGACACTGGAGGAAAACAGATCCTTGTTTCTGCTTGGCAGGAACACAAGAGTTCAATTTTCTTCCCTCCTAGAACAGTGGTCTGCCTTGTTTACATAGACAGAACAATCATGGGTGCCTGGCAGCCATCTCAAATCTGCTGGTTGGCCCCCGCTGTGTCCAATCACAGCAGGATCGCAGCTCTGGCGGCACACAAGCCCCAGAGCCGCTGAAGGCTATGACGTACAGGTGCACGATTATGCACTTAAGGGCTGGCCTGTCACGGTACCTGTACATGGGGGCGGTCCTTAAGCAGTTAGAAGTTGAAACGCTAAGCTGACAGACAAGTTACTGCAGCTATGAAGTGTGTGAGTGTGCGCACACAACCTGGCAGCCACCTTTTAAACTGTGTACAGCAGGGCTGGAATGAGGAAGCAGCAACAAGCAACCACAAATTCCACAAGAAGCATAATAAAAAGTAAACAAAGTGACAGATGAACCCATCACTGTGCTGCTTCTCCTTTCACTGTCCAGGCAAAAGCTGGGGAGTATTCGGGGCAACATGGTCTTGGTTGAGGGATGCTGGCCATCAGATTGGCGACATCTAGCAGCAGAAAAGTACTGTGGGGAAAAGTCTTGGTTAAAGAAGATCAAGCAAAAGCAAAGCTAGTCGCCTTTGAATGGGCAATTTATCTTTTTTGGCTGGAGCTCTGATTTCAGGTTACAGCGAGAAGTTACTGTAAAAATGGAAGTGTTCTAAAATCTTTAGACCATTAGTGTGCATATGCGTGTAGTTTCAGAGGCCATACTTGCCTTTCTTTTGTCCTCATCAGCTGAATTAAATTGAAACAATGAGCGATTCTGTCAAGAGGGGAAAAGAGAAAAAAAAAAAAAAAACCCCAGTTAGCAAAGTCAAAACAAGTGCATAAAGTTCAATAAAGCGAAGAAAGAAAAAAAAACCCCAGTTAGCAAAGTCAAAACAAGTGCATAAAGTTCAATAAAGCGAAAAAAAAAAAAAAAAAAATATTTAAAGCTTAAGGTCTGAACACTGCATTTTCAGAGCTGCTTACCTGTAGGTGTGTGCTAATTGAGCCTGTCCTGGTTATACAAATGGCTTTTTTTACCATCCAAACCAAGAGACATTTTATGCAGTTTTAATCTAGAATTGTGTTAACTGTACAATCCAATATGCATAAGAGCCTGCTTAAAGCTGAACTCCAGGCGCAAACATTCTTCAATAGCCACAAATCTACCTCGTTTTCATCAAATGCCTCTGAAATTCCAGCTTGTGCTGAGAACAGGCTGGCTGCAGAAAACTACCTGTACAAGGAGAGAGCAGCAAACAGTCCTATTACAGAAAGCTCCTGCACATAGACAGCCTTACTGCACAGAAGGCAACCCTTGCGAGCTAGAGGTGCACCGAATTGAAGTCTTGGTAACAAAACTGCAGGATGCACTTGGCCCAATTTTTTTTTTTTATAATTATATATATATATATATATATATATATATATATATATATATATATATATATATATATTACACACACACACATATACACACATATTTGACTTCTAATCATGAATATAAAATTTGTCAGCCATTATTGGCACCTTAGGGCTGCATTCACACATGGTCAGAATCGCCACCATTTAAAATGGCTGCAAAAATGCGGGATGCGATTGTGATGCCATTACTTCTAATGGCACCCCAATCGCACTGCAATTTTGCTGTGATTGTTGCGCTGCAATCACAATGCTAGTCGCTCAAAAGAGGAACAGGAGCTTGGTCTGTCATTAGACGGACTGGCATTGCAATCGTGTCCCGCATTTTGCAGCCATTTAAAATTGAGGGGCAAAAAAAAAAAAAAAAAAAAAAAAAAATACGGAACTCCCACTTTAAGGGCACAAAATCATCCCCCGAATACCAATTTGTAACCTAATGCCGCGTTAACACAATCGGACATTACGACAACAATATTTTGGATTTATTTCCAACGGATGTTGGCTCAAACATGCCTTGCATGCACACGGTCAGAAAATCCGATCGCCAAGAATGCAGTGATGTACAACATATACGACGAACTGAGAAAAATTAAGTTTACTAGCCAGTGTGGCTCTTCTGCTTGATTCCGAGCACGTGTGGAATTTTGTGCGGCGGAAATATGTACAAACGATCAGAATTTACAACAATGGATCTTGTCGGAAAATTCAAATTTTTGTTGTTGGAAATGCAACAACAAAATGTTCGATGCAGCCTAAACATAGTCGGAATTTCCAACAAGCTCACAGTGAGCATTTGTTGTCAGAAAGTCCGACTATGTGTACGCGCCATTACAGGTTCGATGCAGAGTCCCAGCAGACCACAATGACAGAGGGTGGAAAATTCCCAGGTGTCACCTGTCCCTACAGGACGATTTAACACTTTCTCAAAGCTTTCAGTCCCTTGGAGAAGGCCTCCTGCAAATCTGAGTGTACAAAAGCATATGCCCATGTTCACCTGCTTGGGCAAGCATACCCAGCAATGTCAATTTGGGACACAATGGCTGCTTTCAATTTTGAAAATGGTGTGGAGGAGGTCAATTTTAATTACTTACATATTTTGAGAAATCATTCAGCTAAAAGTCTGACATACATCAGCGCTAGTTGGACACAGCAATGTCTGGCCACTGAGAAGTTAGATGAAGCAGGCTCCATCATCACATCCTCTGCATTTGGATAATCTGCCAATCATGTGATTAAGTGGAGCAGACCGGGAATCTCAGGCTGGTCAGTCCTTTAAGCCATAGATGGACGGTACAGACTAGCCCGGGTCATCCCACTGCAGAGTGGTGGCAAAAAAAAAAAAAAAAAAAAAGACAGAAGAAATCACCAAGAGGCATTTATAATTAGTGGAGAGGGCATAGCAAAATCACTGATACTATGATCATTAGCAGTGATTAATTAGCGCAAAAAAAAAAAAAAATAAAACACCCAAACACACCCCACACAAAATTGCTCTTAGGACTGTGGATAGAAACATAAGGCTTGGTTCACACAGGTGTGATGCGGGAATGCTGCATCACACCTAACTTGTAAGGCAGTTCACACTGTCTTATGCGAACCACTGCGGGTGTCAATACAAAGTTAATGACACCCCCAGATCAGTTCGCATATTGCAGTGCGAACTGTCAAGTCGGACATGAATCAAATCCCATAGGTGTGAACACTGATGCGATCCGATCCTGGTGCAGACAAAAAAAATAAAAATTGGTCTGAATGCAATGCAGATTCAGCCATGCCATCTATATGGCTGAAATTGCAACGTACATACATCGCATGTAATTTATAGTGCATATCAAATGCGAGGTTGCACAGCGTACCTATGTGAACCGAGCCTTAAAAACAGTATTTAGGGCCGGTTCACACGCCTGCGTAGTGCGAGATTGCATGCGATTCGCACTGCAAGTCACATGGGATGTCTGTGTGCAATGCAAATTAAGCCAAACAGATAGCATGACTGAATTTGCATTGCATTCGGACCAAACTGGCACAGGACCCTTTTTTGGTCCGCAGTAGAATTGGATCACACCCATGCGATCTGATTCCTGTCCGAATTTGCAGATCGCACTGCAATATGTGAACTAAATTGGGGACGTCGTTAACTTTTAATTGACACTCCCAGCAGTTAGCATAGGGCAGTGTGAACTGCCACCGGGAGACATGCCATGTGGGAACCCGCATCGCAGCAATGTGAACTGAGCCTTAACCATCAACTTGAAGATCATCTTTAAGGATTAATATTCAATTTCTGTATACACCAGCCAAGACTGGTTCTCTTTAAACCAAGTAATGCAGTCTCAAGCTGCTACCATCTCTAACATGTTATTGATTATGCTGCCTTTTATTGCAGTGTAACCAAATAATAGCAATTACCAAGCAGCAACGCTCTATATATACACAAATATGGAAAAATAGAACCCAAGAGAGAAGAGTCTGAGGTCTGCCCATATGTCTCCCGCAGAGCCTCACAGCTTGGCCAAGGCTTGCAAAGATCACAATGTACGTCACCAGGCACAGATCAAACCCTTCCTGTATGCAGAGCAGCACTGATGTGCCTTTCTAACAATTTCCCTGAAGGTGAATTCTATATTGGCAACCAAACAGACTTAAAAAAAAAAAAAAAAATTCCCAGTAAACAACGTACAATTTATGACTCAACAATGGGGAGAAAAAAAACCACACACACACTTTGCCTTAGGGCCCCTGTCACATGCGGACTTGTTCAGGTCCGCCTAAAAAAATAAAAACCTGGCCAGACACTCCATATAGTTCTATGGAGTGGCAGATGTCAGCTGACACCCGATCCGCTTAATTCAGATGGATAGAAACCCAATTTTCCATCCGTCTGGTGGATCGTATAAAAAAAATAATAAAATGGACAGGCGGATCCATTTTCATTCAATCCCCCATAGTGGAGATCAGACATGTCCGTCCCTGCAAAGTGAGCAGAGACAGACCTGTCATCCACCAGCTCAGCAGGGATCAACGGAGAAATCCCTGCTGACCAGAGTCCATCAAAAACAGACATTATGTGTGAAAGGAAGGTGGTGCTACATGGATGTCTGCGCCAAATATATGAAAATCACATTTCAAGTGAGAAAATCACATTTCTCACTTGCAGCCAGTGGGTGGCTTCAAGCAGCAATAGGATCTCTAATGAAGCCCACACACTTTTTGAATCTCAGCTGGTTCAGCAGGGAACAGTCGAGTTTCCTTCCATCTATGGGCAGGCTGATTGAATCTACTTGGGTGGGCACATCAATTGGCTTGTATGCTAGAAATCCAACAGGCTGGTTGTAACGATTATCGCCAGCAATCACGTGTTCTCCCGGCAGAAATGGCTCCCCTACACACCGAAAGAGCAGGAGGAAAGACTCACACATAGAGGTCTACAGCTAAGACATTATGCCCATTCACACCTTAGCAATTTACCGCATGAAGCTCTAAAAACCTCAGCAAGCCCAATCCATTCATTTCAATGGCCCTGTTCATATATGAGCATTTAGGTCACAAAAAAAAAAAAAAAAAATACGTAAATAGCTACACTTAGGTGTGAATAGAGGGTAAAAGAAAAGATGGGCGCTTCACCAGATAAGTCTGCCTGCCATACATGTGCTTTGTTGAGTCTACACACGGCGATACCATCTCTTTTCCAATTGGCTGGAAAGAAGGAGTGTCACGTATCTGCGTACCATTAAAAGACACCACACTTTGCGTTTAGAGTTTTCACAGCTGCTATCTAGGGATCGCATTTTCAGATTTTTCTAAATATTAGAAGTAAAACTAATATACTTTACAGGGTTTATCCACAGATTGCACAGCATGCAGCAATCCTCAATAAAAGGAAAGCTGGAAAAATCCAACCTTCTATGTAATCTGATAATTTACTGTTCCAGGTCTGTTCACAACACAGCAATAAGTAAGCCTGGTTAAAACCCAGTTCCGTGTAGCAAGTGCCCCACCTGCAAGATGTTTATTGATATTGTAAAGCACATAATCATTTATATCCTACCACACACAAAAAAAAAAAAAAAAAAAAAAAAAAAAAAGGGGGGGGGGGTAAATAAACACAATTCTCTACAACATAGTTCAGAGACAGGAATGTAAATCCATTCTTTGCTCACATGTGTGCACAGGCAATGGTTCGGTGAATATGATGATACAAAAGCAAACTTAAAAAAAAAAATAATAAAAGCCTCCATCTTCTTGGTGGGTCTTGCTGCTACGGCGCTGTCATTCGATGGAGCCGCCATGACATCCCTCCCATGCATGCGCACGGGAGCCGCCACTCACGGCATATCGCCGTTAACTGCGGCACGCTCAGTGCACCGCTGTCTACGCCGCATGCGTCGTAGACAGCGGTGCCCGTCTTTTGGCAAATATCTCCTAAACCATTTCTTGGACCTGCAGGTAAAACCTTAATCTAGGCTTACCTGTAGGACAAAGTGGTTTGTAAGGGTTTACAGCATGGGTCCCAAACTGGTGGCCCTCTAGGTGTTGCGGAACTACAAGTCCCATAATGCCTCTGCCTGTTGGAGTCATGCCCCTAACTATCAGCCTTGTAATGCCTCATGGGACTTGTAGTTTCGCAACAGCTGGAGGGCCGCCAGTTTGAGACCCCTGGTTTACAACCACTTAAGGACCAGGCCTCTTTTTCAGACTCGGGGTTTACATGTTTAAAACTGTTTTTTTTTTGCAAGAAAATTACTTAGAATCCCCAAACATTATATATTGTTTCTCTCCCCCCCCCCCCCCCCCCAACACCCTAGAGAATAAAATGGCAGTCATTGCAACACTTATTTGCACATCGGTCTTACAAGCGTATGTATGCATGCATGTATGTATGCACACACACACACACACACAGTAAAATTAACTCAAATTTCATAGTAATCAATAACTGCAACCACTCGTGGAATGGTGTCAAACTTTTACCCTCAAAAATCTCCATAAGCGGCATTTAAAAAAAATTCTACAGGTTGCAGGTTTTGTGTTACAGAGGAGGTCTATGGCTAGAATTATTGTTCTCGCTCCAGCAATCGTGGTGATACCTCACGTGTGGTTTGACTACCGTTTTCATACGCAGGCGCTACTCACGTATGCATTTGCTTCTGCGCGTGAGCGCGTCGGGACGGTGTTAAAAAAATTATATATATATATATATATATATATATTTCTCTTCCTTATTTTTACTTGATTTTAATTTATTTTTACACCGTTTAAAAAAAAAAAAAAAAAAAAAAATAGAAGGATCACTTTTATTCTTATTACAAGGAATGTAAATATCCCTTGTAATAGAAAAAAAAAAAAAAAGCATGACAGGTCCTCTTAAATATGAGATCCGGGGTCAAAAAGTCCTCAGATCTCATATTTGGACTTAAATGCAATAAAAAAATAAATAAATAAATGTTCCTTTAAAGAGGTATGGGCGGAAGTGACGTTTTGACATAGCTTCCACCCTCCTATGGTATAGAGACAAGTGGGGGCCATCTTAGCCTCACTCGTCTCGTGATCAGCCTGACAAGTTTCTGACACATGCGATAAAACCAGCTTGAAATTTCTGTCAGAATGGGTGCTATAAATACATTCGCAGATAGCTGGTCAATTCACAGCACAGCTCTGCAAGTCTCTGCCTATAGAGTAAGAGGGGGCATGTGCCTTTCCTCCAATCAGCTGGATCACAGTGTATGGCAAGACCCCCCCCAGCGACGGGGGGGGGGGAACAGTGGCGCGGACCAGCGACCGAGGAGGGGGGGGGGGCGGCACGCGCAGATGGCGGAGCCAGCGACGGAGGAGGGGACAGCCGACAGCCAGTCACACAGGGGGGGGGGGGGGGGGGGGTTGGGACACGCAGTGGTGCAGCCAGTCACACAGGGGGGGGGGACACGCAGTGGTGCAGCCAGTCACACAGGGGGGGGGGGGGGGGACACGCAGTGGTGCAGCCAGTCACACAGGGGGGGGGGGGGGGACACGCAGTGGTGCAGCCAGTCACACAGGGGGGGGGGGGGGGGGGGACACGCAGTGGTGCAGCCAGTCACACAGGGGGGGGGGGGACACGCAGTGGTGCAGCCAGTCACAAAGGGGGGGGGACACGCAGTGGTGCAGCCAGTCACACAGGGGGGGGGGGGGGACACGCAGTGGTGCAGCCAGTCACACAGGGGGGGGGGGGGACACGCAGTGGTGCAGCCAGTCACACAGGGGGAGGGGGACACGCAGTGGGTGCAGCCAGTCACACAGGGGGGGGCACGCAGTGGTGCAGCCAGTCACACGGGGGGGGGGGGGCACGCAGTGGTGCAGCCAGTCACACGGGGTGGGGGGGGTTAGACACGCAGTGGTGCAGCCAGTCACACGGGGTGGGGGGGTTAGACACGCAGTGGTGCAGCCAGTCACACAGGGGGGGGGGGGGGGACACGCAGTGGTGCAGCCAGTCACACAGGGGGGGGGGGACACGCAGTGGTGCAGCCAGTCACACAGGGGGGGGGGGGCACGCAGTGGTGCAGCCAGTCACACGGGGGGGGGGGGGGGTTAGACACGCAGTGGTGCAGCCAGTCACACGGGGGGGGGGGGGGGAGACACGCAGTGGTGCAGCCAGTCACACGGGGGGGGGGGAGACACGCAGTGGTGCAGCCAGTCACACGGGGGGGGGGGGGAGACACGCAGTGGTGCAGCCAGTCCACACGGGGGGGGGGGAGACACGCAGTGGTGCAGCCAGTCACACGGGGGGGGGGGGGAGACACGCAGTGGTGCAGCCAGTCACACGGGGGGGGGGGGGGGGGGAGACACGCAGTGGTGCAGCCAGTCACACGGGGGGGGGGGGGGGAGACACGCAGTGGTGCAGCCAGTCACACGGGGGGGGGGGGGGAGACACGCAGTGGTGCAGCCAGTCACACGGGGGGGGGGGGGGGAGACACGCAGTGGTGCAGCCAGTCACACGGGGGGGGGAGACACGCAGTGGTGCAGCCAGTCACACGGGGGGGGGGGAGACACGCAGTGGTGCAGCCAGTCACACGGGGGGGGGGGGGGGGAGACACGCAGTGGTGCAGCCAGTCACACGGGGGGGGGGGAGACACGCAGTGGTGCAGCCAGTCACACGGGGGGGGGGGGGAGACACGCAGTGGTGCAGCCAGTCACACGGGGGGGGGGGGGGGGGAGACACGCAGTGGTGCAGCCAGTCACACGGGGGGGGGGGGGGGGACACGCAGTGGTGCAGCCAGTCACACGGGGGGGGGGGGGACACGCAGTGGTGCAGCCAGTCACACGGGGGGGGGGGGACACGCAGTGGTGCAGCCAGTCACACGGGGGGGGGACACGCAGTGGTGCAGCCAGTCACACGGGGGGGGACACGCAGTGGTGCAGCCAGTCACACGGGGGGGGGGGACACACGCAGTGGTGCAGCCAGTCACACGGGGGGGGACACGCAGTGGTGCAGCCAGTCACACGGGGGGGGGGGGGGGGACACACGCAGTGGTGCAGCCAGTCACACGGGGGGGGGGGGGGGACACGCAGTGGTGCAGCCAGTCACACGGGGGGGGGGGGGGACACGCAGTGGTGCAGCCAGTCACACGGGGGGGGGGGGACACGCAGTGGTGCAGCCAGTCACACGGGGGGGGGGGGGCACACGCAGTGGTGCAGCCAGTCACACGGGGGGGGGGGGGCACACGCAGTGGTGCAGCCAGTCACACGGGGGGGGCACACGCAGTGGTGCAGCCAGTCACACGGGGGGGGACACACGCAGTGGTGCAGCCAGTCACACGGGGGGGACACACGCAGTGGTGCAGCCAGTCACACGGGGGGGGCACACGCAGTGGTGCAGCCAGTCACACGGGGGGGGGGGACACGCAGTGGTGCAGCCAGTCACACGGGGGGGGGGGGGGCACGCAGTGGTGCAGCCAGTCACACGGGGGGGGGGGGGGACACGCAGTGGTGCAGCCAGTCACACGGGGGGGGGGGGGGGGACACGCAGTGGTGCAGCCAGTCCACGGGGGGGGGGGGGGGACACGCAGTGTGCAGCCAGTCACGGGGGGGGACACGCAGGGGTGCAGCAGTCACAGGGGGGGGACACGCAGTGGTGCAGCCAGTCACGGGGGGGGGACACGCAGTGGTGCAGCCAGTCACGGGGGGGGGGACACGCAGTGGTGCAGCCAGTCACACGGGGGGGGGGACACGCAGTGGTGCAGCCAGTCACACGGGGGGGGGGGGGGACACGCAGTGGTGCAGCCAGTCACACGGGGGGGGGACACGCAGTGGTGCAGCCAGTCACACGGGGGGGGGGACACGCAGTGGTGCAGCCAGTCACACGGGGGGGGGGACACGCAGTGGTGCAGCCAGTCACACGGGGGGGGGACACGCAGTGGTGCAGCCAGGTCACACGGGGGGGACACGCAGTGGTGCAGCCAGTAAGGGGGGGGGGGGGGGGGACACGCAGGTGCGTTGCAGCAGTCTACACATGAATGGGGGGGGACACGCAGTGGTGCAGCCAAGT